>NC_064856.1:5894470-6494470 GCF_024139225.1 Suncus etruscus | reverse complement strand
GTTCGATTCCTGGCATCCCATATGGTCCCCCAGCCTGCCAAGGGCAATTTCTGAGTGCAGAGCCAGGGGTAATGCTGCTGTGGCCCAAAAACCAATCAATCAATAAATAAAAAGTTTTAAAAGAAAAATATTTTTTGACTCTAGAGGCCAGAATAGGTAGGCATTGCAAGCAGCCAAACAATCCCCTATGTCCCATATGGTCCCCAGGATCATGCTAGAAATTATTCCTCAGTGTAGTCAGGAGGTAACCCCTGAGCATCTATAGGTGTGGCTCAAAAATAAACAAAAAAGGGTCCGGAGAGATAGCACAGCGGCGTTTGCCTTGCAAGCAGCCGATCCAGACCAAAGGTGGTTGGTTCGAATCCCGGTGTCCCATATGGTCCCCCGTGCCTGCCAGGAGCTATTTCTGAGCAGAAAGCCAGGAGTAACCCCTGAGCACCGCCGGGTGTGACCCAAAAACCAAAAATAAATAAATAAATAAATAAATAAATAAATAAATAAATAAGTAAGCAAACAAAAAAGTTACTTAAGAGGGAGGAGATGAGTACCTCAGGTAAGGAACCTGCCCTGCACACTACAGACCCCCGGTTCAACTCCCAGCACAGTCCTGAATGTAAAGCCAAAGAGCAAGCCCAGAATAGCATTGGATGTGGTCCACCCCCATTCCAAAATCCACTCTACTTTTGCAAACAGTAGTTTTTACAATACTAGAAAAAAAACAATTCTGAGGCCGGAGAGATAGCATGGAGGTAAGGGGTTTGCCTTGCATGCGGAAGGGTGGTGGTTCGAATCCTGGCATCCCATATGGTCTCCCGAGCCTGCCAGGAGCAACTTCTGAGCATAGAGCCAGGAGTAACCTCTGAGCACTGCCCCATGTGACCCAAAAACAAACAAACAAAAAAAACAGTTCTGGGGCCGGAGAGATAGCATGGAGGTAAGAGGTTTGCCTTTCATGCAGAAGGTCATTGGTTCGAATCCCGGCATCCCATATGGTCCCCTGAGCCTTCCAGGAGTAATTTCTGAGCGTGAGAGCCAGGAGGAAACCCTGAGTGTTTCCGGGTGTGACAAAAAAAAAAAACAATTCTGAACTCACCACTGAATTTTCTTATGAACAGATAACTCAACTGTGTATTCCCTACCACTGAATGAACATGGATAAAGAGTAAAACAAAGGTCAGACTGACAGCTCAGTGGACTGAGTTCATGCTTTCTCTGGTACCACATGGTCCTTCAGCCACCCAAAATGCTCACCAATTATGTGTCTCTCCTCAGATACACACTCTCTCTCTCTCTCTCTCTCTCTCTCTCTCTCTCTCTCTCTCTCTCTCTCTCTCTCTCTCTCTCTCTCTCTCTCTCTCTTTCTCTCGGAACTTTATAAAGACTAATTCTCGCTATGTTCCAGGCACCCTCAACACACTGTACATGCAGAACTGGGACAACTACTGGCCCCCACACTTCATAGGTAAGAAAACCTAAGAATCAAGAAAGTGCCTCAGATATGCTTGACAAGTCTGGGGCCCAGAGTTTGATCCCAGGTCTCACAATTAAGTAAATCCCATATGGTTCCCTAAGCCTACCAGGAGTAATTTCTGAGCGCAGAGCCAGGAATAACCCCTGAGCACCTCCAAGTGTGGCCCCAAAACAAAACAAAACTTTTTCAAAAAATGTATTCAACCTAATTGTTCCAGACCAGCTCCATAAACTCATTCTGTTCTCAAAAGAGATGTTCTCAAAACCCAGCAGTGAAAAATCATGGCTATACCTGCCAAGCAACTGAGAGCTGGCAACCTCAGGAGAGAGCAGATCAAAGGCCCTGCCCTGCCAAAGCCATGCCTGCTGCATCCATCAGCCATAATCGAATTGATTTGTCTATGGCCCTGCTTCACCACTCCACTCCTCTACAAATCTCTGCACTCAAAAATCTGACCAAGTTCCAGGTAAGTCATATCTGGGCTGATATCACCAGGGCTTTTGTTTTTGTTTTGTTTTGGTTTGGTTTGGTTTTGGCCTCTGGGCCACATCCTGTGTATTGAGGGGTTACTCCTGGCTCTAGGATCAGAAATTGCTCCTGGCAGGCTCCGCAGACCATATAAGATGTCACATCGTATCAAACCCAGGTCAGCTACATTCAAGACAAATGCCCTATTCATTGTGCTATTTATTGCTCCAGCCCACCAGGCTGGACTTTTTGGAAATGAGTGGAGGCACCCTCCCCACGTGCCATCTCAGACTTCCAGAAGACCTAGCAGACTGAAATACACCCCACAAAGTCACAGTATCCGCAATAGTGTTTTCCTGGACTGTGCAGCAAGACAACAACTTTATTTGTTTAATCCTGTCATCCCTATAGGAACATACTCATTTAGATACCAATGTATAGTTGAAGTCACTTAATGCTCAGAAACAAATAAAATAAAAGACTGGTCAGCTAAGTGCTTACTAAACCTTCTGCCAATGGATCGATGACCTCATAGAGATACAATGAATTTTACAGATTTGCTTTTCTTTCTTTTTTTTTTTTTTTTTGGTTTTTGGGTCACACCCGGCAGTGCTCAGGGGTTACTCCTGGCTCTATGCTCAGAAATAGCTCCTAGTAGGCTCGGGGGACCATATAGGATGCCGGGATTCGAACCACCATTGTTCTGCATGAAAGGCAAACTCCTTTCCTCCATGCCATCTCTCCGACCCCACAGATTTGCTTTTCACTGTACTTTTTCTTTCTTTCTTATCTCCCTTTTTTCTTTTTTTGTTCTATTTTTCTTAATAATTTTTGCTCTTGCTTATGTGGTATTAGTCAACTATGTCAAACTATGTGATACATGGGGTTTTTATGTGATACATTTTTGATACATGTTTTTTTTTTTTTTTTTTTTTTTTGTTTTTTTTGTTTTTTGGGCCACACCCTGTGACGCTCAGGGGTTACTCCTGGCTATGCGCTCAGAAGTTGCTCCTGGCTTCTTGGGGGACCATATGGGACACCGGGGGATCGAACCGCGGTCCGTCCTAGGCTAGCGCAGGCAAGGCAGGCACCTTACCTCCAGCGCCACCGCCCGGCCCCAATTGATACATGTTTTTTAAATAAAGTATATTAAAAAACTTTTTTCAAATCAAGTATAAACATCTAAATCAAGATGAAGATAATAAATTAATACTCCATATTAATGAATACTCTAATAAGTAATTAATACTCTGTGGCCTTCAATGCCACAGCTAGAACAAGCTTTTTATGTGGGGGAAATGAGAAGAAATTCAATTACTCTATCACCTTTTTAAAATCCCTTGGAAATATGTACATGCTGACCAGGTCATTTTTCCTTATTTTTCTGGGTTTTATCTTGGGGGCGAAGGGGAGGCCAGGGTAGAGGAATGGACGAGGGAAGGAGGCCTGGGTTTCCTGCATACGAAACTATTTCTTAAGACGGACTTTCAGTCAATACTTGTGCTTATTCACAAGTTGCTCACTTTATTGTTTATTAAATATAAAATGCATCTTCATTGTATAGATGGCTACACCTATGAAGAGGGTTTCACAATACCAAGCACCCAAATCTTAATCACAAGAGATTTCTCAGTCTCAGGCAGCCACCTCCACCAAGAAGGCAGTACAGGGGGTGAAGACAGGTTAGGCAGATATCAGCAAAGTGATCACTGGAAAATACCTGTGCTGTGACTTTTTTTTTTTTTTTTTTTTTTTTTGGTTTTTGGCCCACACCCATTGGTGCTCAGGGGTTACTCCTGGCTATCTGCTCAGAAATAGCTCCTGGCAGGCACGGGGACCATATGGGATGCCGGGATTCAAACCAACCACCTTAGGTCCTGGGTCGGCTGCTTGCAAGGCAAGTGCCGCTGTGCTATCTCTCCGGCCCTGCTGTGACTCTTTTGATCCCACTGTTTGTTCTAGGCCCTAGAATCTAGGGTGTCCTCAGCACCCCACCACCTCTATCTAGCCTCAGGGCCAGAAGAGAGCAAGAACCGAAATGCCAGGTCGCCAGAACCAGCCCAGTAAAACAAGAGGCGATCTTGTGTTGGGTATGGGGGTTTACTTTTGCTTGTGTTGGCTTTTGAGGGATGGGGGAAGGCAGCGCAAGCAATAACAAGCCTGTAGTCAGCCTGTAGTTTCCATTTCAGAAAATTAACAGTGGTCTCCTGCTGTGGGCAACAAATAAGATTACTCATTTTAAGTGATTAAATTGTGAAACAGAGAAATTGTTTTTCTCTTTCGGAAACGTTCTGCACGCACAGCCCGAAATGAAAAGGCATTATCCCAAAATAGGATCTCCATAGCCACACAGCTATTTTAATCTACATTTATTAAAAATGTATGCAGAGAGGGCCAACAGCCATCGATGAGGATTAGTGTGTAAGAACGGAAAGAATGGAAAAACAAAAGGTCAAACAAACAGTTTGCTTTCAGTCAAGCATGCGCCGCTCTTAAGAAATTATACGTTGCACAATATGTATAGCATAATCCCCCTTGTATTGCAGTGTCACTGTTGAGTCCGTATTTGTTATCCGAGCAGCAGATTGGAAAGGAAAAGCATCAAACTGCCTTCAAGTATGGGGTGTTAAGAGATCGTGTGACAGTACAGAAAGGAGGGTGTTTGCCTTGCACATGGCTGAGCATCCCCGGAGTGACCCCTAGCATCACTGTGTGTGGCCCAAAAACCAGTGGAGCGGAGCAGAGGGGAGGGAAGGAAAGACAGAGAGACAGAGACAAAGAGACAGAGACAGACAGTGGTAGTATGACTTCAAAGTGTGCTTTATATAGTTCTCAGAGTATATCTATTTTTCAACATCTATGTGCTTCTTTGGTAATTTCTTTAAATACCTAAAAATAATTTTTAATTTTTTTTCATGGGGCCAGTGAAAGCACACTTCATAAGGTGTTTGCCTAGAATCTTCAGTTCTATCCCCCACCCTGCCACCCTCATCCCTTACACACACACGCGCACGCACACACACACACACACACACACACACACACACACACACTCGCACGCGCGCGCGCCCCCAAAAAGACAAAATTTAAAAAGAACTCTTGACAGTACTTATTGAAGGGGAAGATAGGTTATATGCTATGGCTTTCAGCTAAATTAATTTCTTTTTTTTTTTTTTTTTTTTTTTGGTTTTTGGGCCACACCCGGTAACGCTCAGGGGTTACTCCTGACTATGCGCTCAGAAGTTGCTCCTGGCTTGGGGGACCATATGGGACACCGGGGGATCGAACCGCGGTCCGTCCAAGGCTAGTGCAGGCAAGGCAGGCACCTTACCTTTAACGCCACCGCCCAGCCCCTAAATTAATTTCTTAGTAAAAAAAAATTCAGCGTTCTATTTATGAGAATATATAAAATGAGAATATATGAATAGAACTACCTTTTTGTTGTAGTTGTTGATGTTTTTGGGCCACACCCAGTGATGCTCAGGGGTTACTCCTGGCTCTACCCCCTGGCTTGGGGGACCATATGGGACGCCAAGGTCCGTCCTATGTCAGCTGTGTGCAAGGCAGACACCGTACCACTGCACTATTGCTCCAGCCCCCAAATTACCTTCATTTATTTATTTATTTATTTTGCTGTTTCTATGAGCCAAATTAACTTATTAACTAGTAATTCCCTATTGCAGAAACAGACATTACAACCCCAGGGTCAATAACACCCAGTCAACCGCCCACGTAGGAGGCTTTGCCTTGCAAGCTGTTGACCAGGGTTCCATCTCTGGGATCCCATATAATCCCTGAGCTTGTCAAAAACACTGATAAGGGGACCAAAGAAGTAATACACATGTTAGTGTACTTTGCTTGCATTCAGCTGACCAGATTTGATCCTTGGCATTACAAAAAGTTCCAGAACAGTCAGTTGAGTGAACCCTGAGCAGGCCAAAGAAAGCATAGCAATATATATAAACAAAAACAAACAAAATTACAAACAAACCTAACAAAAGCAAACACATTCAACACCCACCCAACCCCCACACACACACCCACATACACAGCAGCCCATAAATGTAACTGAATATATCAGTCACATTTCTTGTTTGGCCACACTTGTCAGTGCTCAGGGGTTACTCCTGGCTCTGTGCTGAGAAATCACTCCTGGCAGGCTCAGGGGACTGAATAGGATGCTGGGTCGAATCTGGGTCAGCCGTGGGTCGGCCACATGCGAGGCAAACGCTCCTGCCCACACAGGCACTTTTATAAAATGTTGTTTGTTTGCTTCGAAAACCTCAAGAAATAACAGCAGGGAAACTTCCGAAAGCAGTGTTGCCAGGCTCAGACAAATTCACAGGTAAAAAGAAATCTTCAACCACCTTCCTATGGACTGGAGTTGGACCACAGGTGTAGTGAGGCTGAAAAGGTCTTCCACCTTGGTTACAACTGCTGGTCCACTGAGGCCAGATAGGTCATACAGGGTTAAGGCACTTACTTGTGCATGCAAACTGGGATTTGAATCCGAGGCATTAACTAAGGTCCCCTGGGTTCCAACAGAGGTCACTCCTGAGCAGAAGCAGGAATAGACTTAATCATGGCCCAATGTTGTGTATGTAAATATTTTAGGGGATTACTATGTTACTCACCCTAACCTGATTGGTGATTGTGCCCTACCCTAGGGTGTGACCTGGCATTCTGCCCCCACCCTAGGGTGGTACCTGATTCTGCTTCCACCATTGGTTGGTATCTGATCCCACCATTGGGTGGTACCTGATTCATGGGGATAAAAACAAGGGTCTGTGAAAGGCCGGGGCTTTTTTGCTGGAACTGAGGCTGAGTCTTTGGACTTCAGTCTTGTCCACCGAATAAAGCTAATATTTCCGGGCCCGGAGAGATAGCACAGCGGTGTTTGCCTTGCAAGCAGCCGGTCCAGGATCAAAGGTGGTTGGTTCGAATCCCAGTGTCCCATATGGTCCCCCGTGCCTGCCAGGAGCTATTTCTGAGCAGACAGCCAGGAGTAACCCCTGAGCACTGCCAGGTGTGACCCAAAAACCAAAAAAAAAAAAAAAAAAAAAAAGCTAATTATTTCCACAAGCCTGACTGTCTGCGAGCTGTTTACCCGCCGTTTCACCTCAGAACCGTCGGCTAGACAGGGTGGCAGACGCGTGCTCCGAGCTGGAAGAAAAAGGCCTCATCCTCCATCCCTCCATCAGTCAACCTCTTCAGCGGCTGACTTGCAACAGCCCAAAATCTAAATAAGTAAGTAAATAAATAAATATATAAAAGTTCTATTTAAAAAAATGTAAACTGCTGAATGCAGATCTACAGGTGTGAAAAGGCTGAATACTGCTCTAACCTTCCCAAATAAGAAATGGAAAACAAATCCTCCTATTCTTTTCAGGAAAAGTATACAAGAAAGCACATGTTACTGTCACTTGCCAATTCTCGATTTTCTTTTCTTTTCTTTTTTTTGGGGGGGGGTTGTTTGTTTGTTTTGTTTTTGGGCCACACCTGGTGTCACCTGGTGACAGTAGTTACTCTGGCTTTGCACTCAGAAATCGCTCCTGGCTTGGGGGACCATATTGGATGCCCGGGAATTGAACCACAGTCCTAGGCTATTGCACGCCTACCACTTGCGCCACCACTCTGGCCCCAATTCTTGATTTTTTTTTTGTTTGTTTGTTTTTTGGGTCACACCTGACAGTACTCAGAGGTTACTCCTGGCTCAGTGCTCAGAAATCGCCCCTGGCAAGCACAGGGGACCATATGGGATGCCAGGATTCGAATCACCATCCTTCTGCATGCAAGGCAAATGCCTTACCTCCATGCTATCTCTTTGGCCCCCAATTCTCGATTTTCTTAATGCAACGAACGACCATGTCTTAAAATGGTTTTTATTTCTGCAGTCATGCCAAGCAATGTTGAGGAAACATACGGTACTATATATCAAACCCATGACTCCTGCATGCATCCAGCTATATCTCTCAAGCCCAGCCTTGGCTTTTTTATAGACATTTTCTATGCTTCGTGTGTGTGTGTGTGTGTGTGTGTGTGTGTGTGTGTCTGTGTCTGTGTGTCTGTGTGTCTGTGTGTGTTGGCCCACACCCGGCAACACTCACTTTACTCCTAGCTCTGTGCTCAGAAATTGCTCCTGGCAGGCTCGGGAGACCATATGGGATGCCAGAAATCAAACTAGGGTCTATCCTAGGTCAGCTGCATGCAAGGTAAATACCCTACCACTGAGCTATTGCTCTGGCCCATCCTTTTCATCTATAAGAGCACCTTATAAATGAAAGACATGGGGCCGGGCGGTGGCGCTAAAGGTAAGGTAGCCTTGCCTGCGCTAGCCTTGGACGGACCGCGGTTCGATCCCCCGGTGTCCCATATGGTCCCCCAAGCCAGGAGTGACTTCGGAGCGCATAGCCAGGAGTAACTCCTGAGCGTCACCGGGTGTGGCCCAAAAACCAAAAAAATAAATAAATAAAAAATAAATAAAAAATAAATGAAAGACATAAACCCTATGTCAAGTTGCAAGGATATTCCCTAGAAAAAGTTATGGACGGCTCCTTTCTTTGTTTTTCAGTTTGGTTGTTTTGAACCTCGGTATTGTCAGGGATATGTAGTGCTGGAAATCAAACCTGACTCAGCAACAAGGCAACTTCCTGAGCCTCATATAGTTTCTCTCTGCCTTAAGAGTTTGTTCTTTGGGTTGTTCGGTTGTTGGTTGGTTGGTTGGTTGGTTGGTTGGTTGGTTGGTTGGTTGGTTTGGAGTCACACCTGGCAATGTTCAAGTTACTCCTGGCTCTGTATTTACAAATCACTCCTGGAGATGCTCCAGAAACCTTATAGGATGCCAGAGATCAAACCTGGGTCCACCACACACAGAGCGGGTGCCTTACCCACTGCTGCCTCTCCAGCCCTGGGCTCAAGAACATTTTTAAGGGCCCGGAGAGATAGCACAACGGCGTTTGCCTTGCAAGCAGCCGATCCAGGACCAAAGGTGGTTGGTTCGAATCCCGGTGTCCCATAGGGTCCCCCGTGCCTGCCAGGAGCTATTTCTGAGCAGACAGCCAGGAGTAACCACTGAGCAAAGCCGGGTGTGACCCAAAAACCAAAAAAAAAATAAAAATAAAAAAGAACATTTTTAAAACTGACATCAGGAGGCCAGAATAATAATAGCACAGCAGATGCTGTGGAAGAATATTTCCATCCTTATAGAAATTTTGTAGCCAATGGGGCGATATGGGGGTATATAGTACTTGTTATGCATATGACTAACTTGGTTTGATGCCTGGTGTTACCAGGGCCCTGCTGGGCATGATCTCTGAAGGCAGAGCTAAGATTAGCACTTAGCACTGCTGGGTGTTGCCCCTCCCCCCAAAAAATCATTTGAAGAGGTGTCTGAGACCTCAAAGGACTAAGCGTTAGCTTTGCATACTGGTTTGAGTCCCAAGCAAAACCAGAAGTCCCGATGTGGAAGTGGGAGTAGCCCCTAAGCACCACCAAAGAGTACAAAGAGTACAAACCAAAAGAAAAAAAAAGTGAACTTTCACTTCACATGTTTAGTTCCACACTACAAAACAGGTCAAGAAAATCAAGGTCATGGGGCTGAAGAATAGTTCAATGAGTAGGGCAAGTGCCCCGCATGTGGCCAACCTGGATTTGATCCTCAGCATCCTGTGTGATTCCTTGAGCTTCACTGGGAGTATTCCGAATGCAGAGCCATGGAAGGGAGGGAAAGGAAAGATGGGTGAGATGGAGGGAGGGAAGGAGGGAGGGAGGAAGGGAAGGAAGGAAGGAAGGAAGGAAGGAAGGAAAGAAGGAAGGAAGGAAGGAAGGAAGGAAGGAAGGAAGGAAGGAAGGAAGGAGGGAGGGAGGGAGGAAGGAGGGAGGGAGGGAGGGAGGGAGGGAGGGAGGGAGGGAGGGAAGGAAGGAAAGAAGGAAGGAAGGAAGGAAGGAGGGAGGGAGGGAGGGAGGGAGGAGAGGGAGGAAATGAGGGAGGGAGGGCATGAGGAAGGAGGGAGGGGGGAGGAAGGAAGGAAGGAAGGAAGGAAGGAAGGAAGGAAGGAAGGAAGGAAGGAAGGAAGGAAGGAAGGGAAGGCGGAAGGAAAGGAGGGAGGAAGGGAGGGAGGGAGGGAAGGAAAGAGGGAGGGAAGCAAGAAGGAAAGAAGAAAGGAAGAAAGGGAGGGAAGGAAGGAAAGAGGGAGGGAGGTAAGAAGGAAGGAAGGGAGGGAGGGAAAGAGGGAGGGAGGTAAGAAGGAAGGAAGGAAGGAAGGAAGGAAGGAAGGAAGGAAGGAAGGAAGGAAGGAAGGAAGGAAGGAAGGAAGGAAGGGAGGGAGGGAGGGAGGGAAGGAAGGAGGGAGGGAGGGAAGGAGGGAGGGAGAGAGGGAGAGAGGGAAGGAGGGAGGGAGAGAGGGAGAGAGGGAGGGAGGGGTCCCAAATACCAAAATAAAAGGAAAAAGAAATTGCTCCTGGCAGGCTCGGATGACCATATGGGATGCTGGGATTCAAACCACCGACCTTCTGCATGCAAGGCAAACGCCTCACCTCCATGCTATCTCTCCGGCCCCTGTTTGTTTGTTTTGGAGCCACATCTGGCTATGCTCAAAAGTTACTCCTGGCCCAGTGCTCCTGGAAGGATAGAGGGACCATATGGGATGCCAGAGATTGATCCCAGGTCCATTTCAGGGCAGCTGCAAGCAAGGCAAATATTCTATTGCTGAGCTATATATATATATATTTTTTTTTGGTTTGTTTTTTGTTTTTGGTTTTTTTTTTTGTTTTTTTTTTTTTTTTGTGGGGAAGTCACACCCGGCAGTGGCTCAGGGTTACTCCTGGCTCTACGCTCAGAAATCACCCCTGGCAGGCATGAGGAACCATATGGAATGCCGGGATCCACGTCCTTCTGCCTGGAAGGCAGACGCCTTACCTCCAGGCTATCTCTCAGGCCCCGAGCCTATATCTTTAAGACAGGACACCAATTCACCTCCAGGTATTTTGCCAATAATCCTAATCCTAATTCTGGCCCAAAGGTTCATATACTTCTTTATTTTTTAAGTTTTTTTGTTTTGTTTTGGGATTTTTGGGTCACACCCGGTAATGTTCAGGGATTAGTCCTGGCTTGCGCTCAGAAATCGCTCCTGGCTTGGGGGACCATATGGGACACCAGGGATCGAACCAAGATCCGTCCTGGGTCAGCCACGTGCAAGGCGCTGGGCCATCGCTCCGGCCCCATATACTTCTATTGAAATTCTCCAGCAATACTGCCCTTTCTCAGGCTACCACCACAGTAGCTGTGATTTTCCTGCCTCTGCTTCTCAAATCATTTCTTTTCCGAAAGCAAAAGTCAGAGGACCTAAATCTTCCTGAGATGACAAGCTCTCTGGGAAGCGCAGGCTTCTGACTTTCTACAGATCAGGGGCACATAGAAAGTAAACAGTGATATCTGTTTCTTTGTTTGTTTGTTTGTTTTTGTTTTTTTGTTTGTTTGTTTGTTTGGATCACACCCGGCGGTGCTCAGGGGTTCCTCCTGGCTGTCTGCTCAGAAATAGCTCCTGGCAGGCACGGGGGACCATATGGGACACCGGGATTCGAACCAACCACCTTTGGTCCTGGATTGGCTGCTTGCAAGGCAAACGCCGCTGTGCTATCTCTCCGGGCCCGACATCTGTTTCTTAAGAGACCAACATCAATGATCCTACTAAGAGAAAATGCACGAACAGACCTTTATATTCTTCAAGGAGATTGACTTTCTTTCACACAGGACTGACTACCAGGGTGAGCATTTCCAACAGGTTCAACATGTTCCGTCCCGTGCAAGGGCTGCATAAGCGGCAAAGAGATGTGTTTGGGCTCGAGTGTCATAGAGGGTCTGGTGGCACCAATGCTCAACTTGTACTCTGATCAACTTGAGAGACCAGTTAATCTAAGTCTTCTTAAACTGACCTTTAAGAGCAAGGATAGTGGGTAGGGTATTTGCCTTGCAGGTAACCAACTCAGGTTTGATCCCCAACATCCCATATTGTTAATTTAAAACTTACAACTTGGTTCCACCCAAAACGAAGATCATCCCTGGTTTCTTTGTTTGTTTGTTTTTTGGTTGTTTTTTTTTTTTTGGGGCCACACCCGGCAGTGCTCAGGGGTTACTCCTGGCTGTCTGCTCAGAAATAGCCCCTGGCAGGCACGGGGGACCATATGGGACACCGGGATTCGAACCAACTACCTTTGGTCCTGGATCGGCTGCTTGCAAGGCAAACGTGGCTGTGCTATCTCTCCGGGCCCATCCCTGGTTTCTTTGCATCTGTTTGTTTACAACTTGGTTTTACGAGATTTTCCTACTCGCATGTATCAAGCCAACCTAGGTAAGACTAGCTCAGGATAGGCCTCTGTCCAGGAGGGGTCTCTGTCCTCATTAAAAACTGCAGTCTGGCAAGCAGCCTGCTCTCTCTCAACTTGCCGAGACAAAATGCTACTTGGCCAAGCATATTTCACTCTCAGACCAGCTTTCCCTAGGTGGGAATACCACATTTGGAACCATTACACATATGGTCCCTTGGGCCTGCCAGGAGTGATTCCTGAGTGTAGAGCCAGGAATAAGCCTTGAGCACTGCCAGGAGTGCCCCCCCCCCCCCCAAAAAAACACAACAACAACAACGAAGACTAAGGACAACTAACTTGAAGGCTGTTTCCCTCACATCACAGATAATGGCCCAAGAGAGTAGGTGGAAAAGTCAATTCAATCAGTAGGCTAGGATCAAAAAGTATATTTACCTAGGAGTGGTATAGCTGGATCGTATGGAAGCTCAATTTCCAGTTTGTGAAGGAATCTCCATATCGCTTTCCATAAAGGTTGTACTAGACGGCATTCCCACCAGCAGTGAAAAAGAGTTCCTTTTTCTCCACATCCCTGACAGCACTGTTTGTTTTCCATTTTTGTGATGTGTGCCAATCTCAGTGGCGTGAGGAACACAAAAATACAATACAAAAGTCCCTTCCTTACACCTATATTCATTGCAGAGCTATTTACAATAGCCAGACTCTGGAAACAACCAAGATGCCCTTCAACAGATGAGTGGCTAAAGAAACTGTGGTACATATACACAATGGAATACTATGCAGCCATCAGGAGAGATGAAGTCAAGAAATTTTCCTGGGCCCGGAGAGATAGCTCAGCGGCATTTGCCTTGCAAGCAGCCGATCCAGGACCAAAGGTGGTTGGTTCGAATCCCGGTGTCCCATATGGTCCCCCGTGCCTGCCAGGAGCTATTTCTGAGCAGACAGCTAGGAGGAACCCCTGAGCAATGCCGGGTGTGGCCCAAAAACAAAAAACAAAAAAAAAAAAATTTCCTATACATGGATGAACATGGAATCTATTATGCTGAGTGAAGTAAATCAGAGGGAGAGAGAAAGACGCAGAATGGTTTTACTCATCTATGGGTTTTAAGAAAAATGAAAGACGGGCCCGGAGAGATAGCACAGTGGCATTTGCCTTGCAAGCAGCCAATCCAGGACCAAAGGTGGTTGGTTCGAATCCCGGTGTCCCATATGGTCCCCCGTGCCTGCCAGGAGCTATTTCTGAGCAGACAGCCAGGAGGAACCCCTGAGCACCGCTGGGTGTGGCCCAAAAACAAAAAAAGAGAAAAAAAAAAGAAAAAGAAAAATGAAAGACATTTTTAACAGTATCTCAGAGACAAGAGAGATGAGGGCTGGTAGGTGCAGCTCATGACATGAAGCTCATCGCATAGAGTGATGAGTGCAGTTGGAGAGATGACTACACTGAAAACTATCATAACAATACGAATGAATGAGGGAAGTAGAAAGCCTGTCTCAAGTACAGGTGGGGGGGGGGTGGGGAGGAGGGAGATCCAGGAAATTGGTGGTGGGAATGTGGCACTGGTGAAGGGGAGTGTTCTTTACATGACTGTAATCATACAACTACAATATTTGTAATCACGGTGTTTAAATAAAGATAATTATTAAAAAAAAGTGTATTTACTTTGGTGTCAGGGAGAGAACCCCAGGGTTCTCTGACATGGAAGAGGCATGTGCTCGAGTCCTGAGTCATGCCCTGGCAATTTTTTTTTTAAAGATGGGGTAGAGGGGAGAGTACAGAAGTCAAGGCACTTGGCTTTTCATGCACTGAGCCCCCTTCCTTGGCATGGCATACAATGAAAGAACAGAAGACTAGAACAGGCTTGGGAAAATATCAGAACAGGGCTTCTACAGATGAACTGTCTCAAGGAATTTTTTACTTGCAAATGTAATTCTTAGTCAGACTACTACTTAGGGATAGCTACAGATTCAGTGGAATCAATATTAAAATCCCCATCTGGCCTTTTGGCAAAATTTAAAAGTCTGATTCTACAACTCCAGTGGAAACGCAAAGGAACACGGATAGACAAAACAATCTTGAGAATGAATCTAAGTGAGGAATCAAGTCTTCTTAAGTCTTATAGTAGTTAAGTCAATATAACACTAATATGTACAGACAAATATGTACAGACTAATATGTAAAGGCTGACTACACAGAAATAACAGGGCTAGAGCAATAGCACAGTGGTAGGACGTTTGGTCTTGCTCGCTGCCGATCCAGAACAGACTGTCCCGGTGTCCCATCTGTCCCCTGAGCCAGGAGCAATTTCTGAGCTCAGGAGTAACTCCTGTGTGGCCCAAAGACCAAAAAATTAATTAATTAACCTAAATATTTGTATCAGTGACTATGATTCATGATTTTCAACAAGGATATCAAGACAACTTAGTGGTGGGCCGGAGAGATAGCACAGTAGCATTTGCTTTACGAACAGCTGATCCAGGACCTAAGGTGGTTGGTTCGAATCCCGATGTCCCATATGGTCCCCCGTGCCTGCCAGGAGGTATTTCTGAGCAGACAGCCAGGAGTAACCCCTGAGCACCGTCGGGTGTGGCCCAAAAACCAAAAAAAAAAAAAAAGACAACTTAGTGGGAACAGAGTAAACAGTCTTTTCTACAAATGGTGCTGAGTCAAAGGGAGAATCCACATACCAAGAAACAGATCAAAGACTTTATCTGAAGTGATAAAATTCTTAGAAAGTGACACAGGAGAAACACCTGAGCACCGCCGGGTGTGACCCAAAAACCAAAAAAAAAAAAAAAAAGTGACACAGGAGTAAATCTGTGACACTGGATTACTGGATTAAATTAATTTCCCCCCCCAGATTTGACAAGAGAGAGGCTTGAGGGGCTACAGCTAATAGTTAAGGCCCGTGGACCAACCCAGGTTTGATTCTCAGCTCTTAGATTACCTAAAACAAAGATCATCCCAGGTTCCTTTGTATGTTTGTTTATAACTTGGATTTTACCCCAAAACAGAGATTTGTTTTACTTGTAAATCTGGGTGGGTTTACTGCACCACCCAACGGTGGTCTCTGTACTCAATAAAAATGGCAATTCTGGCAGGCAGCTGGGCTCTTCAGACTAAGAAGACTGCCAGACCACATGTGTTTCACCCTCAGCCTAGTCTGGATTATTTCTTGCACAACCCCAATTCAGACTCGTTCACCTGGAATTGGGAGATATGGTGCCTGGGGTATTTTACACTCAGCATCCCATATAGTCAGTCCCTGAGCACAGCCCAGAGTAATTCCTGAATGCAGAACCAGGAGTAACTACAGAGCACCAACAGGTGTGACCCCTTCCCTAAAAGCAAAAGAGGGTCTAAAGTAAGGTGTTCACCTTTTAGGGCCTACCCTGCCTTTGCTCAAAACAAAGGCATTCCAACAAGTCCATCTCTTTCTTTTCACCAAGCCCTTTGACTTGTAAAAGTCCACCTGGATAGGTAACATTTTTTTTAAGAAAAAAACATTACGATATTATAATACAGTCGATACAATCATGTCTACTGGAAATATGATGCTAATATCAAACTCAAGGTTGAAGGCTTAGCCCAGAAACAATTTTATAGAAAAGGTGAGTGGCAGCTACAATGGATAGGTAACTTTTGTCTCTCAGTCAACCTTCTCCAGCCTGGTAGAATTTGTACTGGTAAAAGATAAATTTTCAGTTTGGCTTGGCACATAGAGACTACAAAGTTAGAAGCCAACTGGACTCCATGAATCTCTCCTGATGGTTTATTAATTCTTCATGGCTACCCTTCTACAAACCCTCCCTATACAGTGTGTGGGGGTAATTACACATTCAACTTACTTTTTCTTTTTGGTTTTTGGGCCACACCCGTTTGACGCTCAGGGGTTACTCCTGGTTAAGCGCTCAGAAATCGCTCCTGGCTTGGGGGGACCATATGGGACACCGGGGGATTGAACCTCGGTCTGTCCTAAGGTAGCGCTTGCAAGGTAGACACCTTATCTCTAGCGCCGCCTTCCCGACCCCAAGATAAGAGGGAAAACTTTTTTTTTTTTTTTCACATTCAACTTTCACACGTTGACCCACCTTCAATCCCCAGCAACACAATATTCCCAGATCCCTGCCTGGAATAATTAGAAACCCCTGAGCAATGTTGTGTGTGGCCCAAAAACCACCAACCCCCCCCCTCAAAAAAAAAGAAAGAAAAAAAGAAGTACAGGTAGTAGAGGCCAGAGTGGTAGAACGCAGCTGACCCAGGATACTGGCTCAATCCCCAGCATCCCACGTGGTCCCCCAACCCTGGAGCAATTTCTGAGCACAAAGCCAGGAGTAAACCCTGAGCACCTCTGGGTGTGCCTCCCACTCAAAAAAAAAAAAGGAATAAAGATCAAATATTGCACAGCACTTGCACCTGACCGACCTATATTCTATCCCTGGCATCCCATTTGCACCCCCAAGCCTGCCAAAAGTAATTTCTGAACACAGAGCCCTTTAAAGGCTGGAGAGATAGAACAGTGGTAGGGTATTTGCCTTGCATGCAGCAGATCCAGAACCAAAGTGGTTCGATTCCCGGAATCCCATATGGTCCCCTGAGCCTGCCAAGAGCGATTTCTGAGTTCAGTGCCAGGAATAACCCCTGAGCATCGCTGGGTGTGACCCAAAATTAAAAATAAAAAACAACAACAACTAAGTAGCCCCTGAGCACCACCAGGTTTAGCCCAAATGATAATGATAATAATTTTTATAAATTTTAAACTTTGCTCCCTATTTTCAATATAGACCATTTGCAAGACAGGGAAAATCATTTGCGAATTCTGTCGGACAAGGACTCAAAGGTAGAATGCACTAAGAAGCCTCACAACATCAACAAATGAAAAGAAACGGCAATTTGTACATGGACAAAGGATCCGAAAAGACCTTTCTCCAGAGATGACACAATCTGATTTGTGTTTCCAGCCATTAGGAAAAAGCAAATACTAAAGGTACTTCACTACACTTCCACCCAGGAGGCATCAATACTGTGTACATCTGCTAAATCCAGAACCACTCCCAATATTGAATATTGAGTAACAAAACAGGGTAACAATGCCAGCTACCCTATAGTGAATCATCGGAAGTGCGCTATAAATAGCCAATCCAAAAAGGCCACATAGCTTGTGATTCTATTGACATCATGTCCAGATAAGGCAAATCCATAGGAACAGCATGTAAATTGTGGCTGCCAGGAGCTGGGGAGTGACTGCTAATAAGTCATTTCTTTTATTGGTGGGGTGATAAAAAATATCGAGTTATTATATTCCTTGAGTAGACTAAGAACAACCTAAACACCTCTGAGGCAGGGGGGAAATTTGATCTCAAAGTTGTTTTTTAAGTCAGTCTTTGTTTGAAAAGTCCCTTCCTGTCTTTCTCACAGAGTGGCTTATGAATTGAAAAAAAAATAATCTCTTCCAACTGCAAAAGCAGTGCAAGGTGTTACGTGGTGCCTCTGTGGTCCTCCTCCTGCCCCCACAGGAAACCGGAATAGAGGATCAGGGAGAAAGCACAGACCTTGCTTGCATAGGAGGGCCTGGGTTTGCTCCCAGCACCCACCAAAAGAAAAGAAAAAAAAATAGGAAGAGTAAATATCAGAACACACAGCCATCAGGGATAATTAATGTGTATGTTCAGTAAGTCACAGCACAGTCACAGTGAGGCAAACATATCGATGGGAAAGTGAGTCAAAACAGTCTGTACTGTGTGTGTGTGTTTTTGGAGCTAACACTTGTTATTCAAGATGAAAATTCAAGTGGGGCCTTGAAGACAGGATGGATGGATGGGCAGGAAAGCTGGCGCTGCTCAGAGCTGGAAGCCCTTCACCTGTGTGGTCTTTATTTTTGGCATGATGAACCTAGAAGCATGTCTATCTGATCCGTCAACACCATCACCCTTGTGCCCTAGGACATCTCAAGGGTTTCAAGGTGCTTCCTGCTGTCCTGGGGCAACTCCATCTGCAAAGGGCAAGGAAGCTCAGGAGCTTAAAGCCCCATAATCACAAGCTGTCAGGAAACAGGTGCAGAAAAAGCAGAACTTATACACACACAAAAGCAAATCAATATTGTATGCAGAATCCATCCATCTTTACAGGTGAAGAGCAGAGGAATAGAAAACTAGACTCCGCAGCAGGAGGGAGGAAGAGTATTTGCAAAGATACAGGTCTTTACGCAGGGACGGATATAGAGTATTATGCTAAGTGAAATGAGTCAGAGGGAAAGCTGTAGAATGATCTCACTTATCACACACACGCATACGGTAATAATACCCAAAGACAATAGACACGAGGGCCAGGAGGACCGATCCATGGTAGAAACTTTGCGGCAAATAGCAGAGGAGAGGAGTTAGAGCAGAAATGGGTCCACTAAGACAGTGATAGTTGAAAGTGATCACTAGGGACCAGAGATAGCATGGAGGTAGGGCATTTGCCTTGCATGCAGAAGGACGGTGGTTCGAATCCCGGCATCCCATATGATCCCCTGAGCCTGCCAGGAGCAATTTCTAAGCGTAGAGCCAGGAGGAACCCCTGAGCTCTGCCGGGTGAAAAAAAAAAAAAAGTGATCACTATGGACAAGAACTGGATGCTGAAAAGAGGTCAAGTGATACTTCTGATACCCTTCAGTAGAAATATTGCAAACACAGTGCCAGAGAGAGAAGAAAAATGTCAGCCATGGGGAAGTGGGCGGGCGGGGGGTGGGGGGAGAACTGGGGACAATAGTGGTGGGAAATGTGCACTGGTGAAGGATGTTGAAACACTGGGTGACTGAAACTCAATCATGAACTTTGCAACTTTCTCTCCATGATTCAATTAAAAAAAAAGAATACAACATAAAAAAAAGATGCAGGTTAGAATACAAATGAAAACACACACACACACACACACACACACACACACAAATATGCCAATAGAGGAAGTGAAAGTCAGGCTGAAACAACCCTCAAGACTGCAGGGAGAAAGTCTAGTGCCCATCTCTCAGGGAAATGAGATTCAAGAGACAAAATAGCCCAATCAACAATCTTGGTAGTACACAGAATTCCTAGGTCAATGTCAAGGTGATGAACCCAAATCATTTAAAAGCTGAGTGATTCATTTAGTGAAAACCATTGAAAACAAGGCATGTCTTTGATGGCACTCAGCTCGAAGGGCAGCCGGAAAGCAGGCTTTGCATACAAAGATCTGGGTTTGAGGCCCAGCTTTGAGGTACCTGGTTCCCTGAGCATTGCTGGGAGGGAGAGCTCCTGGGAATACCCCAAGAGCACTGCTGAATGTAGTGCCAAAACCTAAACAAAAATGTTCCAGGCACAAAGTCTGACTTTATCAACTGTGTTATCAATAGATGAGCAAAGGTCAAAGAAAGTGGCTCAGTGATACCATACTTGTAAGTGTGAAGACTGTAAATTCCATTGCAGCACCACAGATAAAAAAAAATGCTGGAGTGGGGGCGGCGAGGTGGCGCTAGAGGTAAGGTGTCTGCCTGCAAGCTCTAGCCAAGGAAAGACCTAGGTTCGATCCCCTGGCGTCCCATATGGTCCCCCCAAGCCAGGGGCAATTTCTGAGCGCTTAGCCAGGAGTAACCCCTGAGCATCAAACGGGTGTGGCCTGGAAAAAAAAAATGCTGGAGTGATAGCACAGCAATAGGGCATTTGCCTTGCATGTAGTTGACCCGGGACAAACCCAGGTTTGATCCCTGGCATCCCATATGGTCCCCTAGCCTGCCAGGGACGATTTCTGAGCGCAAAGCCAGGAGTAACCCCTGAGCGCTGCCAGGTGCGGCCCAAAAAAACAAACAAACAAACAAACAACAAAATCAAAGTAATGACTTAAACCAGAAAGATAGCATAGTGGATAAGATAACTGCCATGTAAGCAGTCCACCCAGCTTCAATCCCTGGCCACTAATAAGCCCTGTGCACTGCTCATGTGTGGTCCAAAAAACAAAAACAAAATGTTGAAAGTCAGAAATAAGACCTGCATGGCCAAAAAAACAAAACCAAAATCTTCAAGACCACCACCATCATATCCCAACCAAAAAACTACCCAGTTCTTCCACCATGCTCCAGAAGAAAATAATGGCAGTCGATACTTCTCAGATAGTCTGAATTTGTTATGCAGATTTATAAATCCTGAACTTCATGGCCACATAGCACATCAATACCTTAAAAGAGTCAGCCCAGTAGAATCACAGGAAATCTGACAGGAAAGTTATACAGTCATCTTCCAAGCTCAGCGAACCTAACCAGTAAGCACAGAGGTTAACTTAGCACCTAACCAAGTCCAGTAAATCCTGATTCACCGACTTTAATAATACCGTGAAGAGATCTAACAATCATTTCACAATGGCCCGTGTTGATCTGAGATTGGATCATTCCACTTGCCTTTGTGTTGTGACAAACATGAAGTAAACTTGTGCCTGCCTAGAGCAGGCTATGGTGGTGGATGGGTGACTGGGGATCCTGGTGAAGGCAAAGACAGACTGGTGGTGGTGAAATTGGTATTTGACACTTAGTACCTGAAGTGACTGCATTATAAATAACTTCGTAAATCAGTTATAATAAAAGTTGTCAAGAAAGAAATGTTTCGCAGACTGTCATCGCTACATATATTATATATCCCCCTTTTCCCTCACATGCCCATCATTGTCACGTGATGCCGTGAGGAAACATAATCAGCTGCGTTTGCCAAGATCTGTATGTCTGTCTGGTTGCAGGGCTCACACTCACTTGGTTACAGAGCTCCACAGAACTCATAAGCTTCCTTGAGGGGGCCACACTCAGCAGCACCCAGGGGTTACTTGGGACTCTGTGCTCAGAAATCGCCCCTGGCAGGCTCGGGAGATCACATAGGATGCCAGGGATCGAACCCATGTCTGTCCGGTCAGCAGCATGTAAGGCCAATGCCATACCCCTGTGCTATCACTCTGGCTCACTCTAAAAGCTTTTAATTGTGGTGCTCACAGGTACTAATGGGAGTCCATTCCCTTCACTGTGTCACTGTGATGCTTATCAGCATCAGGCTGTGATGCTTACCAAGGACTGATGTAATGATCCGATATCTTTTCACTGAGTTGCTCCCACACACATAACTCCTTTTTTTTTTTGGTTTTTGGGTCACACCCGGCGGTGCTCAGGGGTTACTACTCCTGGCTGTCTGCTCAGAAATATCTCCTGGCAGGCACGGGGGACCATATGGGACACCGGGATTCGAACCAACCACCTTTGGTCCTGGATCGGCTGCTTGCAAGGCAAACTCTGCTGTGCTATCTCTCCGGGCCCACACACATAACTTCATGTATCCTAATGCAATGCCAGGGATTCCCAAGAGAACAGGTACTGGGACCACACTTGGCATATGGGCCTGCACTGAAGACATAACATGTGTCCTCCCACTTGCAGAACAGTCAATCATGCCATAGGTCATCGCCAATCCTTTTTTCTTTTTTTTAAATGTAATGACAGGGACCAGAGAAATAGCACAGCAGTAGGGCGTTTGCCTTGCATGCGGCTGATCCAGGATGGACAGTGGTTCGAGTCCTAGAATCAATATGGTCCCCCAAGACTGCCAGGAGTGATATCTGAGTGCAGAGACAGGAATAACCCCTAAGTGTCGCTGGGTGTGGCCCGAAAAGCAAAAAAAAAAAAAAGTCAAGATGGGCCGAGCAATAGTAGTGCCCATGCATGCAACTGACCCAGGTTCAATCCCCGACATCCCATATGGTCCCCTAAACACCACTGGATGTGGACAAAAAAGAAATCAAAACAAAATAAAAGAGAGATCTCTTGGGCCCGGAGAGATAGCACAGCGGTGTTTGCCTTGCAAGCAGCCAATCCAGGACCAAAGGTGGTTGGTTCGAATCCCGGTGTCCCATATGGTCCCCCGTGCCTGCCAGGAGCTATTTCTGAGCAGACAGCCAGAAGTAGCCCCTGAGCACCACCAGGTGTGGCCCAAAAACCAAAAAGAGAGATCTCTGAAACTAGAAAAGTGAACTAAATTCCAGTGACTTCCCTGACAAAAAGCAAACCACAGCCACCTGCCTGCTAGCTGTTAAAATAACAGTGACTTTGAGGAGCCAGAGAGGTAGCAGAGCAGAGGGATGAAGGCATTTGCCTTGAATGCTGCAGTTTCTAGCTGGATGACCTAGCATAGTACATGGTATCTTGAGTACTCTTGAGCAGAGAATAAGGAAAGTCCCTGAGCACTGCCAGATGTGGCCCTACCCACCCCCACGACCGCAAAAAAAATAAAAAAATAAACCATGACTTCATGTACCCATTACATAAGCAACCCATGCCCACAGCTGGCCTTTCCACTTGAGACTTACTGTCAGCTCCTTTGCAAGTCCCCTCTCCTGCTTAAGGAAAGTGCTCCAGCTCCTAGGAAAGTGACTCTCATGAAAACACCCTTGCATTCATCTGAGAAAATTAGCTTATTACGATTTTCCAACTGGAAAATGTCACATGCAAATGAGAGAAGCAGCTCTCTTCTTTTTTTTTTTTTTTTTGGTTTTTTTGGGTCACACCCGGCAGCGCTCAGGGGTTACACCTGGCTCCACACTCAGAAATTGCTCCTGGCAGGCTCGGGGACCATATGGAATGCTGGGATTTGAACCAATGACCTGCATGAAAGGCAAATGCCTTACCTCCATACTATTTCGCTGGCCCCAGCAGCTCTCTTCTTAAGGGAAATCGCTACTGGCAACCCAGGGAGATATCCTGGGGCAAAAGTCACAAGAGAAGCTGCTTCAAGCAGAAACTCAAGAAAGAACTGGGGGTGAAATGAAGGCTGCTTTCCTGAACACTGACCAGAGAAAGGCCTGGTCCTGAGCAGCCAGGAAGGCTGAGGTCCAGGGCAAGACTGAACTCCTTACTGAAGGCCATTACAGAACTCATCGAGGCCCAGAGGAACCAGGAATATCCCAGCCAGAACTGGAGTCCTGAGAATCACCAAAAGGCAGGAAGAGGCTGCAAGCAACACAGAAAAATCAAAGGTTCACAGCAAATCTTTATGTCCTACATATGTGAAATCAGACTGTTCACTGCTGCATTCATGACACCCAAAAACTAATACCAGGCCCAGAGAAATAGTGGAGTGGTTTAGCAAGCAGTAGTCTTCAACTATAGAGCCATGAACTTTCTACACAGGTGCAGAAAGGTTGAAAAGCCTAGTCTTGGTTATATGACTGCTGATCCATACAGGTTAGGAGCCAATGCACCAGTATGCAAATACCTTTTTGTTTGGTTTTGGTTTTGGCCACATCTGGCAGTGCTCATGGGTGACTCCTGGTTCTACACTCAAGGATTACTCCTGATGGTGCTTGTGCCTGGGATTGAACCCAGGTCAGTCATGTACAAGACAGGTGACCTACATGTTGTACTACCTCTCTGGCCCTCCTGTTAGGTACTTTGATGTTAAAAGACTATAAAAAGGCACCTCTCCTGGCCGGAGAGATAGCACAGCGGAAGGGCAATGAAGGACAGACAATGGTTGGAATCCTGGCATCCTATATAGTCCCCGGTGCCTGCCAGGAGAGATTTCTGAGCACAGAGTCAGGAGGAACCCCTGAGAGCTGCTGGGTGTGACCCCCACAAAAAAAGGCACCTCTCAAGAAACTCAGACATCGTTCATCCAGTTTCTAGATCTCAGAGTAGTATTTTGGCCACTTGGAGATGCTCAGAGTTGCTGTAAATATTCTTCCAAATATTTGGCCCAGATAATGGATGAGTTCAGAGGTGCTGCTGAAGAAGCTGGAGATGTCTAAGACTACTTTGAAATGTCTAGTTGCTAGCAAGATTTTTGGTTGAAGAGGGCAAGCCAAATGCTTTTTCATCTATTTTTTGGAATTTGGTAGGAGTGATTCAGTATACATTTGATACCTATACCACGTGTTTATTGTGTGGTTTGAGGCCACTCTCAGGAGTTCTGGGGTTTGCACGCAGCCAAACCAGAGTGGCAGGAATTGAACCCAAATTGTCTGCATGCAAGGCAAGTGCCCCACCTTCCATACTCTTGCTCTGGCCTCAGAAGAAAACTGGTTTACAGCAAGCACCTGCCTGGCAAACATGACCCTGAATTCCAATCGCTCTTCCCCACTTATTTTAAGTGTGGTACGGGATGTTTGAGCCTGGCCTCTGCCTGTATCCCCAACGGCACAAGAATCTTATTGCAGCACCACAGCAGGTGGATGTGAGCACCAAGAAGAGAGGATCCAACTCCAGGTAAGCACAACAAAAACTGCAAGCACCATACTCAGGAATCCAACCTCACAAGCTCTGTATTGTGTGAGCACTGCAGAAACAAACACACACACGAGCATCACAACCATAATTTATGTGCCTTGATGGAGTGCTAGGCCCAGGGCAAGGTGCCTGATAAGGCTGATCCCAGTCTTATCCCTGACACCCATTGTTCCTCAAAGCCCCTCCAGTAGATATCTAAGTGCTGAGCACAGTCAGATGTGGTCCAAACCCCCACCCCCCAGAAAAGCACTGCAAACCTTAATTGGTATGTAAACAAGCACAACTAAAGGGCACCAACCTCAGTGACAACTATAGCCAAGGGAGCAAGTATCACAACCTGATGAGGGAAGCTGCCCAAACCCACCCCCACCACCCCTTCGAACACCGCAGCCAGATGTATGTATATGCAGGAAACCTCTGGTAATGGGATGTCATCATAATGGGAAGAAGGGGAGTGGAAGGAGAAGGCAGAATAAATAGTATATATTTTTTTTAATTTTGGTTTTGGAGCCACACCCGGCAGCGCTCGGGGGTTACTCTCGGCTCTGCACTCAGAAATCACACCTGGCAGGCCCGGGAGACCATATGGGATGCGGGGAATCGAGCCTGAATCCGTACTGATCCCTAGTATATATGCTTTTCTACATACTCTGTGAACATCATGCCCAACACACTACCTAGAACTTAGATACTTATCTAAATTTATTTACAAATTTTATTTGTGTCGATGTGTATACATTAGGATGTTAGGCCTGCAAACATCCACCCCACTGAAGTCATACAAGAAACAATGCGGGCTGCAGTGACATACAGTGTATAAGGTATCTGCCTTGCAAACAGACAACCCACGTTCAATTCCCAGCATCCCATGTACCCCCAAAAGTAATACTTGAGTACAGAGTCAAGATTAAGCCCTGTGCACTACCAGGTACAACCAAAAGAAAAAAATTAGGGGAAGCCAGGGAGCAGGTCCATGAAAGATCCCCAAGTTCCATCAGGAACACATGGGTTCCTAGCAAAAAGTAGAGCAAAAGAAAAAAGGCTAGATCATGTTTGCCTTGCATGTGGGCGACTCAGGATAGACCCAGGTTCGATCCCTGGCATCCCAGATGCTCCCCCTGAGCCTGCCAGGAGCGATTTCTGAACACAGAGCCAGGAATAGCCCCTGTGTGTCACCGGGTGTGGCCCTAAAACAAAACAAAAACAAAAAAAGAAGATCAGGTCAATAGTACCACAGGGTACTTGCCTTGCACATGGCAGACCCAGGCATCATATTGTCCCTTCAGCACCACTGAGAGTAATTCCTGAGTACAGAGGCAAGAGTAATCTCTGAGCACTTTCTGGCTAGGCCCAAAAGAAAGAGCAAACACATAAAGAAGGGGCTGGAGAGATAGCATGGAGGTAGGCCATTTGCCTTGCATGCAGAAGGACGGTGGTTCGAATCCCAACATCCCATATGGTCCCCTGAGACTGCCAGGAGTGATTTCTGAGCTTAGAGCCAGGAGTAACCCCTGAGCGCTACCGGGTGTGACCCAAAAACAAAAAACAAAACAAAAAAAAAAAAACAAGTAATTCCTGTGCACCGAATAGGGTGAGCATTTGGGACCGGAGAGATAGCACAGAGGTGTTTGCCTTGCAAGCAGCAGATCCAGGACCTAAGGTGGTTGGTTCGAATCCCGACGTCCCATATGGTCCCCCGTGCCTGCCAGGAGCTATTTCTGAGCAGACAGCCAGGAGTGACCCCTGAGCACCGCCGGGTGTGGCGCAAAAACAAAAACAAAAAAAATAAAATAAAATAATTGAAAACGTGGGATAGGGGCCGGGAAGGTGGCGCTAGAGGTAAGGTGTCTGCCTTGCAAGCGCTGGTGTAGGACAGACTGTGGTTTGATCCCCCGGCGTCCCATATGGTCCCCCCCAAGCCAGGAGCGATTTCTGAGCGCATAGCCAGGAGTAACCCCTGAGCGTCACTGGGTGTGGCCCAAAAACCAAAAAAAAAAAAAAAAAAAAAAAAACCGTGGGATAGAGATAGAACAAGGAAAGAACTCGTCCCACACCTGGCTGGCTTAGGTGAAATCCCTGGCACCACACAGGGTCTTATATGGTTCCCTGAACTCCACCAGGAATGTCATTGAGCAGAGCCAGGAGCTAAGCCCTAAATGCTGCTGGGTGTGACCCAAAAACAACAAAAAGGGTTGAAAAACACTAGTCCAACACCACAGGGCAGGTGTAAAAAGGCTGTAGAACAGAAATCTAGATCATTATCAAGACCAAGTTAGTCCCTGGCACCAAAAAAAAGGGGGGGGATAGGGCTGAAGAGTTAGCACAACGGTAGGGTATTTGCTTTGCATGCGGCTGATCCTGGATGGACCTGGGTTCGATTCCTGGCATCCCATATGGTCCTCCAAGGCTGTCAGGAGCAATTTCTGAGCACAAAGCCAGGAGTAACTCCTGAGCACCACCGGGTGTGCCCCTCTCCTCCCAAAAAAGAGGGGGATATTCCTAGGAAGACTTTATTTCCAAGGTTGAAGGGCTAGCTCTGTAGGTAAGGACACTTGCCTTGTACACGGCTGGCCAGGTTCAATCCCATATGGTCCCCAGAGTAATTCCTGAGTACAGAACCAAGAGAAGTCCCTGAGCATTACTGGGTGTGGTTCCTCCAAAAATGATTTGCATTTCCAAGGAGAGTTCACCACTTTTTTTTTTTTGGTTTTCGGTTCTTGGGTCACACCAGCAACGCTCAGGGAACTATAAGATGCCTGGATTTGAACCACTGTCCTTGAGCATGCAAGGTAAATGCCCTACCTCCATGCTATCTCTCTGGCCCCATATAGCACCACTTTTAAGCATTGCAGTCTGAATGTCGGAATGAAACTGTTCCTGGCTGGGGCAGGAGAGATAGCATGGAGGTAAGGCATTTGCCTTGCATGCAGAAGGACGGTGGTTCGATTCCCGGCATCCTATATGGTCCCCTGAGCCTGCCAAGAGCGATTTCTGAGCATAGAGCCAGGAGTAACCCCTGAGCGCTGCTGGGTGTGACCCAAAAACCAAAAAAAAAAAAAAAAAAAAAAAAAACTGTTTCTGGGGATTAGAGATAATGAAGCTGATGGGGCACTTGCCTTGTCTGCAGTCAACACAGGTTAGATTCCCAGCACCATGAGTGATTTCTGAGCTCAGGAGTAACCCTGAATCCACTGGGTGGAGCCAAAAAATTAACAAAAAACTGTTCTTTGGGAGTCTGAATTCAATGGCCACCTTCAATCAGGGCGCTCACGCCAAACACGAAGATGCTACATGACATCCTGCACATCCTAGGTAGAAGGTCACTTTTCATCATACACCCCAGAGATAAGGGGGCAAAGAGCAAAGGGCTGGAGCTCAGACTTTGCAAGCAGAAAGGCCCAGCTGAATATCCCCAACGTTGCATGGCTTCCCTGGGTCACAGGGAGCAATCCCAAAGCACCTAGATGGGTGTGGCCCAAAAAGCAAGAAAGAAACCAGACAGAACCACTATTTCCAGTCACAGAACTCACTTCCTTCCCTCCAATACTCATAGATGATTCAGGCTTTCCCTTTGTACCCCAAAATTTCAGCTCTCAACCCTGCAGAAGTTGCTGCATAGCAGGATGTCTCCCAGGCAGCCAGCCGCTCACCACATGTGAATA
Source organism: Suncus etruscus (assembly GCF_024139225.1). Lineage (NCBI taxonomy): Eukaryota > Metazoa > Chordata > Mammalia > Eulipotyphla > Soricidae > Suncus > Suncus etruscus. Next base: position 6,466,280 of record NC_064856.1, on the reverse strand, counting down.
GGGACTCTCCAGGCAGAATCCAAGATCCCCCAAAACACTACAGGATGTCTGAGACCTGTAAAAGGCTTAGGAAAAGTTAAGTGACAAGTTGACCTTCTTTATTAGACTCTAAAATCAGCTGACTCTGGCAAAGAACTATTTCCTAATAAAGGAATAAAAGACAGTCCAGACACTCAGGGTGCGAAAATGAATTTCGGGAAGTAGGATGAGGAAGTTTTTATAGGCAAGACCCGGGAAGCACTGAAATAAATGTTTAGAATGCAGAAAGCCTTGGAGGATTAAAGAAGCTTTTTTAAAAGGCTTCCATTTATAAGTACAAAGTCCTATATAATTGCAAATTATTACTGTTGTCTTTTAATTCCCTTAACCCAGATGGGAAAATTCCTCTAGCTGATGCCAGAAATGGAGCACAACTTGGGTTTTTCCAAGCAATGCCAGCATTTCCAGTACTCCGAACCAGTAACTGCAAAAGAGTTTGAGGGTTTGTGTCAACAGGGATGTGATCATTCAACAACTGATGCCAAAATGACAAAGGTGATGTGAGCTTGCTATTGGGACACACACACACACATACACACACACACACACACACACACACACACACACACACACACACATTGTGAAATGCAAGCTAAGGGGCCAGACAGATAGAATGGAGTTAGGGCGTTTGCCTTGCATGCAGAAGGACGGTGGTTCAAATCCTGGCATCCCATATGGTCCCCCGAGCCTGCCAAGAGTGACTTCTGAGCGTAGATCCAGGAGTAATCCCTCAGCGCTGCCGAGTGTGACCCAAAAACCAAAAAAAAAAAAAAAAAAAAAAAAAGGAAATGCAGCAAGCAAAGACCACTAGGCTTTGCCACTCAGAGGAGATAACCAGAATAGAGAAATCCGTAGCCAAATCTACCCTATTCTTTTTTTTTTTGGGCCACACCCGGTGACGCTCAGGGGTTACTCCTGGCTATGCGCTCAGAAGTCGCTCCTGGCTTGGGGGACCATATGGGACGCCGGGGGATCGAACCGCAGTCCGTCTCCTAGGCTAGCGCAGGTAAGGCAGGCACCTTACCTCCAGCGCCACCGCCCGGCCCCAAATCTACCCTATTCTAATCAGACACTTTATAAACATTTGAAAACATCCTAAGACACTAAAAACTCCACTTAATTGTTCCAGTCCAAAATAAAAAAATTCTGATGGATACCAAAGCAACAGTACAAGCTGTGAGTAAGGCATTTAGGCTTGCACACAGCTGACCCGGTTCAATCCCCAGCATTTCATATGGTCCCTTTAGCATCACCCAGTGTGGCCCAAATATCTATAAAGAAAAGAAGGACAAAAAAGTCTTGCAGCCTTTTGAAAAAGGATGAGGGGGAGGAAACAGTTAATACGAAAAGTTCTAGAAATCCCTATTTTTCTCACCTCTCTGTTCCAAGCAATGGAGAGAAACGACCTGGTTGGTTTTTCAAAGCCCCAAGCTGGTAGCCATTTTGGCGAAGGGAAAAGAGTCTAGACAGGCAGGTAGCTAAAATTTCAGGTCCTCAAGGTGAAGCAGGAAGGCAGACAGCAGGACACAACTCCCTACGGGTAGGAGGATGGGGGTGGAGGGAGAAGGAACAAGGCCCCCCAACTAAATGCACCAGAGGCGATGGAACAGATCATTCCATACCGCCATCACATGCAAAAAAAAAAAAAAAAAAAAAAAAAGCCCTGTGTGTGTGCAATCCTAGAAGAAGGAGGCTTGGGGTTCAAATCCCCACAATATCCCGGGTCCTCCTTCCTCCCTCAGGCAACCCAGAGCTGCAAATCTACCCTATTCTAAATCAGATAGTTTCTAAACATTTTGCAAACATTCTAAGACACTCAAAACTCCGTTCACTTCATGGTGCTGCAGTCCAAAAGAGAAAAAGAAAAAAAAAATGCTGTTGGGTACCAATTAACAGCAAATCATCATCAATCAATAAATCAATGTACAAAAAAATCAAACCAACAGCTAGCCGAGGGCGCCCCAAAAATCGATTTCATCTGGCTTGAGAGAGTCACCTCCCCAAGACAACACCCCAAAGCCCGAACTGGGGTACCCAGAAAAATCCAGATGAAAAAAAGGCCCTTTGCTTGGCACCTCCGATCAGATTGCCAACACCTGGATGGATGGGCCGGGTCGGGGGGATGGATGGATGGATGGACGCGGGGGGCCCAGTCCTGGGGCTGAGTCTTGGGGTGCTAGAGACAGCCCAAGCCGGAGAGCGGTCCAGTCTGCAGCCCGATCTCCCCGGCCTCCCTGGAAGAGGCGGCGGGGGAGTCACATGGGCCGCGATGAGATGACAGCTCCGGGCGGGCGACCCCGGGGCGCGCGTGGGGTGCGGGGGAGGCGGCGGAGGCGGGTCCGGAGGGATCCCCGAGGGCTCCCAGGGCGGGGTGGGGTGGATCGGGGTGCGCCTAAGCCCCGGCCGGGCCCCGATCGCCCCCGATCGCCCCCGATCGCGTCCGGGGTCCCCTGCAGGCCGGTGACAGGCGCGCGGGGGCCGTGCGGGGCCGACCTCGTGGGCGCGGGGGAAGGCGTTTCGGGGTCCCCCGCGGGCCGGGGCTGGGCTGCGGTGTCCGGGCTGGCTCTCACCTGGCGCCGATCGCCCGGGGGACGGCTGGGTCGGGTCCGATCGCGTCTCTGTCGCCGCCGCCGCCGCCGGTGCCACCGGTGCCCGCGACAGCCGCCTGTAAAATGGCGCCGCGGAGGGGCGGGCCGGAGGCGGGGAGCCCCGAGCCACCGCCCCCGACCCGCCCCCGGCCCGGCCCCCCGAACCCCGCTGCCCGCTCGCCCGCCCGCCACCTGCTCCCCGGCGCCCACCTGGCCGGCTCCTGCCAGGCGCAAGGGCCGCGCAGGGCTGGGGTGGGTTGGTTGGTTTGTTGCTTGCTTGCTTGGTTTTGGGTGTTTGGTTTTTGGGGTCACAGCCAGCGGCGCTCAGGGCTTCCTCCTGGCTCTTCTGCGCTCAGAAATCGCTCCTGGCAGACTCTAGGCGGGACCCTATGAGATGCCACACGGGGTTCGAACCACCCGCCTTCTGCATGCAAGCAAAGCGAACGCCCTACCTCCATGCTGTCTATCTCTCCGGCCCCCCAGATTTAAAGTTTTGTCATTAAGAATAAAAAAGCCAGCATCAGTAATGGGAAAACAAAATCTCATAGGACAATAGGGAAATGTTGCAACTCATATGTCTGATAAGGGACTTGTCTAGAATAGACAGATATATATTTGGTTTTGAGGTCATACCTGGCAGGCTCTGGGGGGGACCATATCGGATGCCGGGATTTGAACCACCGACCTTCTGCATGCAAGGCAAACACCCTACCTCCGTGCTATCTTTCCAGCCCAGAATTGACGCTTTTTATTACAGTCTTTGTGCTCCTAAGAAGCCACCTTTTTGCGAACTCCTTGAAGGCTGTCTTTGATAAGCCTCCTGTTTGTAAGACAATTGAAATGTTAAATGATTTTCTTGTTTGTTTTTGGCCACACCAGGTGGAGCTCAAGGCTTCCTCCAGGCTCTCAGCTCAGAAATCGCCCCTGGCAGGCTTAAGGTGGGGGACCCTATGGAATGCCATATGAGATTCGAACCACCTTCCTTCCGCATGCTAGGCGAACACCCTACCTCTGTGCTATCTCTCCGGCCCCTGTTTGTTTGCTTGCTTGTTTTCTCCTCCGGGGGAAAGCCACGTCCTCCTGACACTCCATGCACCGAGTTTGGTGGGTTCAGAACCCCCAAGGAGGGGAGGGCCAGTTGGCAGAGTCAACCAAGGAGTCCGGCTGCGAGTCAGTCCCTGCTCCTCTAATTTCTCAATGTGATGCCCACCCAAAGGCTGAGACAGAAAAGCTGCGGGCCAGACCTCCAAAAAGACGGGTTCATAGGCACTTGGGGTGCAGGAGGGCCTGGCCCCAAGTCCTACTGTCTGCACAGGCCCGGCTCTGGAAGTCAGGCTCCAGATTTGGCCTTTCTGACAGGTTCTGACAGGTGATGCTAAGGTTGCTGCTGCTGCTGCCGCCTGTGACATCTCATTCTGGGGAGGGGTGGGAGGCCTGCCAAAGATTGAAGCCAGGGAAAGATTCCCCCGCTCCAAACTCAGAACTGGAGCTTTCACAGCACCTTCCATCAATAGGCCACCTGACAAAACTGAATTGCACCAAACCCAAAGCCAACGACAAACAGGATCAATACCCAATCTACAACAAGCTAGACACAGAGGGGACCACTTATACTAGCAGCACGGAGGGTGGGGGGCAAAAGAGGAGGATATGGGATGCATGCTGGGAACAAGGGGAAAGGGAGGGAGGGAGGACAACATTGGTGGTGGAGATGCCCCTGATTCAATGTCACTATATACCTAAAATTTTACTGTAATGATTTGTAATCTCCTTTGGTCAAAATAAAAATTATTATATATAAAAAAAACTGAATTGGGCTGCCCCCAAGACTGAGTCTGACTCTAGAGCAGTGCTTCTTAAATAATGGGGCACACCCCCCCCCGGGGGGACACGAGGCTCTGTAAAGGGGCGCATTTGACCTCGGCAAACACTGTCTAAACAAGCTAGGTCGCGTGTTTATGTCTCTGTATGTCTGGAGCTGAGAGTCGCTGTGTCCTGCTTCAAACTCCGCTTCGAAAAGCAATGCGTTGCAAAACGTGCTCATTGTAGCCATTAATCCAGACATTGCCTCTGATTAAAAAATCAGCTCAAATGATTTTATAGATTTTTGTTTTGCAGGTTAAAATTTCTTTAGTAATCAATTCTTTTTTATTCTTTCTTTTTTTTGGGGGAGGGGGGAGGGTTGGGTCACACCCAGCAGCGCTCAGGGGTTACTCCTGGCTCCATGCTCAGAAATCGCTCCTGGCCGTGATTTGAATCAATGACCTTCTGCATGAAAGGCAAACACCTTACCTCCATGCTATCTCTCCGGCCCAGGTTAAAATTTTTTTTTTTTTTTTTTTTTGGTTTTTGGGCCACACCCGGTAACGCTCAGGGGTTACTCCTGGCTATGCGCTCAGAAGTTGCTCCTGGCTTGGGGGACCATATGGGACACCGGGGGATCGAACCGCGGTCCGTCCAAGGCTAGCGCTGGCAAGGCAGGCACCTTACCTTTAGCGCCACCGCCCGGCCCCGGTTAAAATTTTTTTAAATAAAGATACTATTTACAGTCTCGTGGAGGGCACGAAAAATGTTTTCTTCTTCCTAGTGGGGGCATGACAAAAATAATTGGGAACCACTGCTCTAGAGAGAAGGACAGATCCTGCATGGGCATTTGATGCCTGTTTGGCAGTTTCCATGCGAGGTGTTACACACATATGCATGCATGGGACTGGAGTGCCGGTGTTTGTGTAACCAGCAACTAACTGTGTGGATCTCATTGAAAGAGGAAGTGAGGACTGGAGACATAATAGACCCTGCTGGTGCCCTTGCTGTGCAAGGGTTTGATGAGGGTTCAATCCCTGGCAGCACATATCCTAGCCCTGACAGAAGTGATTCCTGGGCCGGCAAGGTGGCGCTAGAGGTGAGGTGTCGGCCTTGCAAGCGCTAGCCAAGGAAGGACCGAGGTTCGATCCCCTGGCGTCCCATATGGTCTCCCAAAGCCAGGAGAAAATCCAAAAAAAATGAAATAAAATAAAAGAAGTAATTCCTGAGGACAGAGCCAGGAGTTAACCCGGAGCATGACTGAGTGTGCCCCCCTCCAAAAATAAAGGGAAAAAAAGAGGGAAAACAGTTATGTGCTGTCTTTGAGACCTACTCTGGTAGAGCATTATTTCCTTCTCTAATCACTTGTCTAGTTTACAGGATTGGGAATTGTAAGATGCTATACCCAGGGAAAGGCCAGGTGTTTCCATCCTGTTGAAGATGGAGGCAATAAAAGATGAAGATTTCTGAGGCAGAAAACATCAGTCAGGGGCCCGAGAGATAGCATGTTTGCCTTGCATGCAGAAGGACGATGGTTTGAATCCCTGCATCCCATATCGTCCCCCGAGTCTGCCAGGAGAGATTTCTGAGGGGGTCTCAAACTCGTGGCCCACAGGCCGCAAAGGGCCCTCCATACAACATTTTGTGGCCCTGCCCTAGAGGAATCTTTTTTTGTTTTGTTTTGTTTTAGTTGTTTGGGTCACACCCCCCAATGTTCAAGAATTACTACTGACTTTGCACTCAAGGATCACCCCGACTTTGCCTCCTGCGGCCCCCAGGTAAATTGAGTTTGAGACACCTGCATAGAGCAAGGAGAGTAACCAACCCGTGAGCACTGCCGGGTGTGAACCAGACGTCAAAAAAAGGGAAAACTTCACTCAGCCTCTATCTGTCACCCTACTTAAACTCCAGAGATTTTTTTTTTGGGGGTCACACCAGGTGGCACACAGGGATTTCTTCTGGGTCTGCACTCAGAAGTTGCTCCTGGCAGGCTCGGGGGACCATATGGGATGCCGGGATTCAAACCTCCACCAGTCCTGGGTCAGCTGCGTACAAGGCAAATGCCCTATCTCTGTGCTAAATAGTTCCAGCACCAACTCCAGAGATCTTTTTTTTTTCTCTCTGTTTTTGGGCCACACCCGGCGGTGCTCAGGGGTTACTCCTGGCTGTCTGCTCAGAAATAGCTCCTGACAGGCACGGGGGATCATATGGGACACCGGGATTCGAACCAACCACCTTAGGTCCTGGATCGGCTGCTTGCGAGGCAAATACCACTGTGCTATCTCTCCGGGCCCAACTCCAGAGATCTTTAGCCATTCTACCTGCTTGCCTGCACAAGAAGCGCTAATTGTTGTGTCTTCAATCTCCCTCCTCTTCCTAAGACCTTTGGAGATTTTCTCTGTCCAAAAATAAACTTTTGCTCTCCCAGTCTTCCAGCTTCACTTCCTTCCCCTTTCCCCATCACTCTTTAGAAACTGTCATTCCCATAGTTTTCTCTGATGTCACCAGTGACCTTCTAATGACCAAATCCATGGCCCATTGACGGGCCCTGTCCTTTTGACGTTTCTGTAACATTTCGTCGACTTCTCTTCCCTATTGAAATTATTTTAGTGGAGCTGGAGCAGATAGTGCATCAGGTAAGGCACTTGCTTTTGCATGCAGCTAAACCAGGTTCGTTCTCCAAGCACCCTGTGTTATCCCAGTCTCTCTCCAGATGTGATTCCCAAGCACAGAGCCAGGAACAAGTCCTGAGCACCACTGTGTGTGGTCAAAACATAAAATGACCTGGGGACCGGAGTGAATGCACAGTGGGTAGGCAATTTGCCTTGCACGTGGCTGACTCAGGTTCAATCCTGGACATCTCATATAGTCCTCCAAAACCGCCAAGAGTGATTTCTGAGCAGAGTCAGGAGTAACCCTAGAGTGCCACTGGTGTGGCCCAACACTCCCCCCCCCCAAAAAAAAAAGGAGCAAAGAAACTGTTATAATAATGATAGCTCTGTCTTCATTTCTACACTACTCTGCTTCCCTCTCAGGGTAAGAATAGGGGGCCGGAGAGATAGCATGGAGGTAAGGCGTTTGCCTTTCATGCAGGAGGTCATCGGTTCGAATCCCGGCGCCCCATATGGTCCCCCGTGCCTGCCAGGAGCAATTTCTGAGCCTGGAGCCAGGAATAACCCCTGAGCACTGCTGGGTGTGACCCAAAAACCACAAAAAAAAAAAATTATCTGTCCTCACTCCTACAATTAACCATTTCCCCCTCACTCTCCTTTTGCTTCATCTTTGCTCTTACTGTCTCCTCAGACTCCCTCTGAAAATCTTAGTCAGCGCTTCTCGGCCTTTTGGCTAAGATCAAGTGTAGAAAATCTTAGTCAGGGTCTGCAAATCCTCTCCAGACAAGGCAGAAACCAGTTTCTGAACTTAAAAATACACATATCCGGGGCCGGGCGGTAGCGCTAAAGGTAAGGTGCCTGCCTTGCCTGCGCTAGCCTAGGACGGACCGAGGTTCGATCCCCCGGTGTCCCATATGGTCCCCCGAGCCAGGAGCAACTTCTGAGCACATAGCCAAGAGTAACCCCTGAGCATTACCGGGTGTGGCCCAAAAACCAAAAAAAAAAAAAAAATACACATATCCAACTGTCTCTGAGACAGTCTCCGCCCCCATATTGTCCAAGGATCTTCAACGTCTCCAATACCAATTCATGATTCTCTGCCACAGATTTGTTTCTTATCAGATGTTCTCATTTGACTACCGGAGCTTTAAAGTTGATTTTGACTCCTTGTCCTTTGGCCCGCACCACTTGTCTGTCTTGTTTGGTCAATCCGAGCCAGGAAATGTGTCTAGCATTCTCTTCTCCAAGTCTATCATTCTATACCTATACTTGCTCGTCCTTAGACTATTGAAATGTTCAGTCTGGCCTCTCGGCCTCAAGTTATCTCCCCAAACCATCCTTGTTATCATCCTGAAACAGAGAACTGACCATATCACACCCCCTCTAGAACACTTGAGGGCCTCCAAGTCTCCGAAAAACCCATATGAAGAAACAAAATAAAGGCTATGATCCAGGAAAACGTTCAAGATTCTCCCCCAATTAGCTTCTAGCTACTTCCTTTTTCTTTTTTTACTTTCTTTTCCTATTTAAAGAAAAAAATGGGGGGGGGGGTTAGGGCTACACCCGGCGGCAGCACTCAGAGATTACTCCTGGCTCTCTGCTCAGAAATCGCTCCTGGCAGGCACGAGGTACCATATGGGATGCTGGAATTTGAACCACCGTTGGTCCTGGGTTGGCCACTTGCAAGGCAAATGCCCTATTGCTGTGCTATCTCTCTGGCCCCAAAAGAAAAAAAATATATTGAGTTTGATTCATGCAATGTTTCAATACCCATCCCTACACCAGTGTACACTTCCTTCCACCAATATCCTCAGTTTCCCTCCAATTCCACCCCCTCCATCCCCAACCTGCCTCTATGGTAAACACTTTCTTCTCTTTCACTCTCACTTTCCCCTCTTTTTTGGGGGGAGTCACACCCAGAAGCTCTCAGGGGTTACTCCTGGCTCTGCACTCAGAATTGCTCCTGGCAGGCTCCGGGGACCATATGGGATGCCGGGATTCGAGCCACTGTCCTTCTGCTTGCAAGGCAAACACCCTACCTCCAGGCTACCTCTCTGGTCCCTCTTTATTTTACTGTTAAGCACTGTAGTTTGCAATACTATTATGGAGAAGGCATCACTTATATCACTTTAGCTCCTTTCAGCACCCAGTTCTTATCCAGAATGATTATTTCCATCTATCAGTGGTCCCTTTTCTGTCCTAACTACACACCTACTATGGATCAGTCCTCCTGGCCCTTATTTCTATTATCTTCAGATATTATTCTCATATTATGTTTTTTATATCCCCCAAATGAATATGATCATTCTATATCTGTCTCTCTCCCTCTGACTCATTTCACTCAACATAATACTTCCCATGTAGCTTCATGTACAAACAGATGTCATGACTTCATTTTTCCTATGAGTTGCATAGTATTACACAAAGTAGATATACCATAGATTCTTTATTAGCTACTTTCTTTTTATGTCTATGTTTCTGGACAAAGTACTGCTTTTTATTTCTATCTGACTGGAATTGACAGAGGTGTTAAAAAATGTCAAGTCTTGGAGAAAGAGTACATGGGGGGGGAGAGTATATTGGTTAAGACACTTGCCTCCCGGGCCGGAGAGATAGCATGGAGGTAAGGCGTTTGCCTTTCATGCAGGAGGTCATCGGTTCGAATCTCGGCGCCCCATATGGTCCCCTGTGCCTGCCAGGAGCAATTTCTGAGCCTGGAGCCAGAAATAACCTCTGAGCACTGCCGGGTGTGACCCAAAAACCACACACACACACAAAAAAAAAGACACTTGCCTCCCACACAGTTAACCCAAGGTTTTTTGTTTTTTTGTTTGTTTGTTTGTTTGTTTGTTTTAATTTTTGGGTTATACTCAGCAGCGCTCAGGGGTTACTCCTAGCTCTATGCTCAGAAATCGCTCCTGGCAGGCTCAGGGGACCATAGGGGATGCCGGGATTAAAACCACTGTCCTTCTGCATGCAAGGTAAACACCCTATCTCCATGCTATCTCTTTGGCCCCTCAACCCAGGTTTGATTCCAGGCACAACTTAAAGTCCCCTGAGTCCCCAAGAGTGATCTCTTGGAAGGAAGGAAGGAAGGAAGGAAGGAAGGAAGGAAGGAAGGAAGGAAGGAAGGAAGGAAGGAAGGAAGGAAGGAAGGAAGGAAGGAAGGAAGGAAGGAAGGGAGGGAGGGAGGGAGGGAGGGAGGGAGGGAGGGAGGGAGGGAGGGAGGGGAGAAGGGAGGGAGGGAGGGAGAGATGAAAATTGCTTCATAGCCTGGTGAATGAGGCAAATGGGGATTGGAGGAATTGGTGAAAGGAAGTGGTGAAGAAACACTGAAGAGACTGGTGTCGAAACACTGTGTGCCTGAAACCCAATCATGAATAATTTTGTAATTTCACAGTGACTACATAATTTTAAAACAGAAAGATTGCTTCAGCTAAGTACCTGGATGTTACTCAGTGGTAGACTACTTTCTTTTCATATGTAAGGCTCTGGGTTAGATCCATACACACCAACAAAAACAAAAACAAAAACATTTTATTCCAGGCAAGGCCCTGCTACCCTTATAGCCATGAAGACTACCTATTATTCTGCACTAGGACTAGTCATGATTACATTTCTATGAGGGGTTGATGATTTGATGATCAAAGAAAGACTGACCTCAGTTTTCCCATTTTAGATCTGTTCTTTTTTTTTTTTAACAGAAGATGATTCAGATTTCCGTTTTACAGAATTCATGTGAGGATTCAGTGAGATCATTTATATAGTGATAATGCAGTGAAAGGATAAATAGGTGTTCAGTCAATATCCTGAGTTGAGTTGAGTTTTGAGACCATACCTGGGAGTGAGGTAGAGATCAGGAGCGACTTCTGGCTCAGTACTCTGGAATTGCTCCTGGCGGTACATGAAGAGCTGGCATTTAAACTCAGGCCTGCAACATGAAAAGGCTGTTCTCAGTCTGTGAAGCAAGTTCTTTGGCTCAGGAATAAAAGTTGTTTGTTGTTTGTTTTGTTTTGTTTTGTTTGGGGCCATACCTGGTGCGCTCAAGCGTTACTCCTGGCTGTGAACTCAGAAATCACTCCTGGCAGGCTCAGGCAACCTGCCAGGATAACCAGGGATCAACCCCCTGTTGGCTTAATGCAAGGCAAATGCCCTACCTTCTGTGTAATAGAATTTTTTTCCTCCCTTCTTATCGCCTCTAAACTGCATATATCAAGAACATTTGGTAGGGGCTGGAGTGGTGATGCTGTTGTTAAGGCAGCTGTCTTGCACGCACTAGCCTAGGACAGACCACAGTTCAATCCCCCAGCGTCCCATTTGGTCCCCCAAGCCAGGAGCGATTTCTGAGCGCATAGCTAGGAGTAACCCCTGAGTGTCACCAGGTGTGGCTGAAAACAAACAACAACAACAACAAAATTTTGAAAAAAAAAAGATTTGATAACTTGAAAATTGAAAATCCCTGTCATTTCAGGAGATAGTGTTTGTTTATTTGGTGTGGGGGGTAAAATAATTGCACCTTAGGTCTATCACATCTTCTTGCACTGCTTTTCTTTGTAATGTTTGCTTCTCTTTCTTTTAAATCTAACATGAGGGTTATTAAAAAGCCACCAAAACAATAGTAATTTTTGGATATAATAATTCTATAATATAGGCCTACTAAGGAAAATAGTGAAATTAAAGAGAGAAATAAGATTTTGCTTAACTGGAGTTCAAAGGTAATGTTTTTTATCTTCAAACTGATGTCAATTGTACATCCCTGAAAATCTCTATAGGATGGGGCTGGAGAAATAGCATGGAGGTAGGGCATTTGCCTTGCATGCAGAAGGTCGGTGGTTCGAATCCTGGCATCCCATATGGTCCTGAGCCTGCCAGGAGCGATTTCTGAGCGTAGAGCCAGGAGTAACCCTGAGCGCTTCTGGCTGTGACCCAGAAACCAAAAAAAAAAAGAACCAGTAGCAGTGGCCAGAGAGATGGTATGGAGGTAGGGTGTTTGCCTTGCATGCAGAAGGATGTTGGTTTGAATTCTGGCATACCATATGCCCCCCCCCCCCCAGTATGCCAGGAGCGATTTCTGAGCCTGAAGCCAGGAGTGACCCCTGAGTGCTGCCGGGTTATGACCCAGAAAACAAAAAACAGTACAGAGGTCAGGCTAACCCCTGCTCTAAATCATAGATTCCCCTCACTTCAGAAATACAGAATTAATAAATTTTGAATAGGTCTTCAATGGTAGAAGGAAGCAAAACAGTAGTTATCTCAAGGTTGTTTCCTTCTAATCTTAAGAGATGCTTGGGGCAGAACAAGGACTTTTCACCTCTCACAGTGAAGAGATCTGACACCTTTTAAATCAGTCTCCCAATCAAGCCAAGTTTGGGACAACATGGAATGGCCCACACCTGCCTGGAATGTGTGTGTGTGTGTGTGTGTGTGTGTGTGTGTGTGTGTGCGCGCGCGCGCGCGCGCGCGTGCGTGCATGTTTAAAGAATGTTCATTGCAGCATTGCTTGAGTAGCTAAAAAGTTTTTTTGTTTGTTTTGCCTTTTTTTGGGGGGGGGCCATACCCAGTGGCACTCAGGGATTGGTTACTTCTAGCTCTGTGCTCAGAAATCGCTCCTGGCTTGGGAGACTATATGGGATGCTGGGGATCGAACCAAGGCTTGTCCTGGATCAGCCTCGTGCAAGACAAATGCCCTACCTCACTCAGGCCCCTAGTAGCAAAAAAGTTTTAAAAAACAATCCGAATTTGGCCAGAGAAATAGTACAAGGAATAGATGCTTGCCTTGCATGTAACCAATCCAAATCTGATTCCCCCACCCCATAGGGTCTTTCAAGCCACAACAGATGTCAGGAGTAAGCCCTGAGCACAGTCTGGTGTGGGCCAAAAGCCAAAAAGTAAAGGGGCGGAAAGGAAGAGGAGGAAGGAAGGTAAGAAGAAAAGTACCAAAGTCACTGACAATGAAGAGGTGTTAACTATAACTCTGAACTATACAACCCATAAAACTAAAAGCATGACATCCAAACTCCAATAACCAAATAACCACTTTTTTTTTTTTTTTTTTTTTAGTTTTTGGGTCACACCTGGCAGCGCTCAGGGGTTACTCCTGGCTCTATGCTCAGAAATAGCTCCTGTCAGGCTCAGGGGACCATATGGAATGCCAGGATTCAAACCACCGTCCTTCTGCATGCAAGGCAAATGCCATACCTACATGCTATCTCTCTGGTCCCCCTGTGTGATCTTTTTGTAGGTGATGGGGCTCCCACTGCCCAGGGCCCCTGGATGTACTATTCTTCATATTCTGAGGTGCCAGGGATTACCCAGGCCATCCCCTTAAGGGCTGCTGGCCTCCGGGGATGCATCCATCAATGCTGGGGACCAGATGGTGGCTGGAATCAAACCAGGTTCCAGCTTATGCTAGGAATGCACCGTAAGCCCTGTCCTGTCTCTCAAACCCTGCACTGGCTTGCACCCCAAGAGGGGCCAGCATTTGCCCGTGCAAGTATCTTTGCCCATTGGTGGTGTAGCAGAAACCAATTTAAGGCTGAAGAGGACAGAAGGAAATGAACCTTCTCAATATGTGGGGGAAGGAGTCTGAATTGTTCTGGCTTTTGGAATATGAGCTGGCAATGACTCTCTAAATGCAAATAGGTCTGCAGAAATATTTCTTTAAATACACACACCTTTCGCCCAGAAAGCCAGTTCTGGGAAGCACTCGGGCATAAACAAGACTCTGGAGGGCACAGAGATTGTGCACAAGAAGGCATACTTCCTCACCCCTTCCCCTTTCTCGGGCACCCACTCCACTCCACTCCACCCCCACTCGCCCTCCTTTCTACCAGGACACTGATGCCCAGACCTAGCCCTGACACCTGTGGGCACTCTGATTAGCCACCAGCCTGGCCCTGTGCCCTGCATTTGTCCTACACCCCCCCCCCCCCAAGTCCTGGTCTATTCCTTTCCGGCTTCCAGTTTTCCTGCCTCCTGAGGGAGGATTTCCTTGACCTGGTCCCCCCACCTGCCCTTGACCGCCCCTTCCCCTCAGCATCTGGACTGGACATTCATGGGAGACTGGCCTCCCCCATCCTTCTCCACTGATCCTCAGCATGAACCTCCAGCTTCTCCCACCTGTCCTAACCCTTTCTCAGCCTCTCTGCCCTGCTCAGCACAGATTGGGCCCAAACCTACCTTTGTTTCCAGTCCCCTCAGCCCCATTTTCCTTCTAGCCTTTTCTAGATGGTCTGGTTTCCAGCCCCATTTGTTCTGGTGAAGGAGTGGTCTCCTGAGGCCAGATGGATAATACAATAGGATATTTGCATTGCACATGGCTGACTGGAGTTCAATTCTCAGCACCCTAGAAGATCACCTTGGCACCATCTGTAGTGCATAGGAGCTTAGAGCTGGGAGTAACCCCTGATTATAGTCAAGTGTAGTCCAACAAGCAAACAAATAAATTAAACTCTTTTTAGTGTCTATTTGGGGCTGGAGAGAGAGCATGGAGGTAAGGCGTTTGCCTTTTGTGCAGGAGGTCATCGGTTTGAATCCTGGCGTCCCATTTGGTCCCCCCGTGCCTGCCAGGAGCAATTTCTGAGCACTGCTGGGTGTGACAAAAAAAAAAAGAAAAAAACTCTTTTTTTTAAAAAAAATTTCTATACAGGTTCTGACTTCTATGGTCCTGGTCTGTCTTTCTTCTTTTTCTTTTTTCTTCTCTTTCTTTTTTCTTTCCTTTCCTTTTTCTGCTTTCTTTTTCTTTATTATTTCTTTTTTTATTTTTCTCTCTTCTTTCCTTCCTTTCTTCTTTCTTACCTTCCTTTCTTTCTTTTTGTTTGTTTTGGGGTCATACCCTGCAGTGTTCAGGGGTTACTCCTGGCTCTTTGCTCAGAAATCTCTCCTGGCAGGCTCTAGGGGGGAGCCATATGGGATGCTGGGATTTGAAGCACAGTCCTTCTGTATGCAAGGCAAATGCCCTATCTCCTTGCTGTCTCTCTGACCTTTCTTTCCTTCCTTCCTTCCTTCCTTCCTTCCTTCCTTCCTTCCTTCCTTCCTTCCTTCCTTCCTTCCTTCCTTCCTTCCTTCCTTCCTTCCTTCCTTCCTTCCTTCCTTCCTTCCTTCCTTCCTTCCTTCCTTTCTTTTTTTTTTGGTTTTTGGGCCACACCCGTTTGACGCTCAGGGGTTACTCCTGGCTATGCGCTCAGAAATCACCCCTGGCTTGGGGGGGACCATATGGGACACCGGGGGATCGAATCGCGGTCCATCCGCTTGCAAGGCAGACACTTAAACTGTAGCGCCACCTTCCTGGCCCCTCTTTCTTTCTTTCTTTCTTTCTTTCTTTCTTTCTTTCTTTCTTTCTTTCTTTCTTTCTTTCTTTCTTTCTTTCTTTCTTTCTTTCTTTCTTTCTTTCTTTCTTTCTTTCTTTCTTTCTTTCTTTCTTTCTTTCTTCTTTCTTTCTTTCTTTTCTTCTTTCTTTCTTTCTTTCTTTCTTTCTTTCTTTTTCTTTCTTTCTTTCTTTCTTTCTCTCTCTTTCTTTCTTTCTCTCTTTTTTTCTTTCTTTCTTTCTTTCTCTCTTTCTTTCTTTCTCTCTCTCTTTCTCTCTTTCTCTCTTTCTCTCTCTTTCTTTCTTTTTTTCTTTCTCTCTTTCTCTCTCTCTCTTTCTTTCTTTCTATCTTTCTTTCTCTCTTTCTCTCTTTCTCTCTTTCTCTCTCTCTCTCTTTCTCTCTTTCCTTTCCTTTTGGCTTGGGTCATACCCAGCTAGCAGGCACAGGGGACCTTTTGGGATACCGGGATTCGAACCACCATCCTTCTGCATGAAAGGCAAATGCCTTACCTCTGTGCTATCTCTCCAGCCCCTCATTCTTTGTTTCTTTCTTCTGTCCATCCATCCATCCTTTCTTTTTTCTTTTATTATTTATTTCTTTTTGTTTTTTGTTTGTTTGTTTGTTTGTTTGTTTGAGTTTTTTGAGCCAAACCCAGCAGTGCTCAGGATTTACTCCTGGCTCAGCAGTGCCCAGAAATTGCTCCTGGCTGGGGGACCATACGGATGCCAGGAATTGAACCCACATCTGTCCTGGGTCAGCCGCATGCAAGACAAAGGCCTTACCACTGTGCTAGCACTTTGGCCCCATTCTTCCAGTTTTTTAGGTTTGGAGACCAGACCCAACTGGGCTCAGGGAGTCACTCATGTCAGGGCTCAAGGGACCATATCAGGAGCCAGAAACTAACCCAAGTTGTTGCAAAGTAATCAAGCACCCTGTCCTGTGTACTATCACTCCAGCCCTGACCCTGCTTTTCTATCTTCTCAGACTCTTCTTCCTCTTACTCTGAATAGTGTAGGGGGCTGAATTAATTCATGTTTTATCCCTCAAAAGCCCTTTAGTATCTGGTCCCTGACTGCTCGCTCACCAGGGAGTTCCTCTGTCTATCTCGTTATATTCTTTTTTTTTGTGTGTGTGGGGGGGTCACACCCAGCAGCGCTCAGGGGTTACTCCTGGCTCCATGCTCAGAAATTGCTCCTGGTAGGCTCGGGAGACCATATGGGATGTCGGGATTCAAACCACCGTCCTTCTGCATGCAAAGCAAATGCCTTACCTCCGTGCTATCTTTCCAGTCCCTACCTCGTTATATTCTTTCCTCCACATCATTCATGCTTTGCCTGCTCATTTCCTCCTGGCCTCACCGGGAAACTTTCTGGAATTCCTCCTCAATATACCCTATGTACTTCCTAACATTGGAAAATAAATCACATTGAAATATGAAGTCATGAAATTTTCCTATACTTGGAAACTATTATGCTAAATGAAATAAGTCAGAAGGAGAGAGATAAACACAGAATAGTCTCACTCATCTGTGGGATTTAAGAAAAAATAAAAACCATTATTATAATAATACCCAGAGACAATAGAGATAAGGGCTAGAAGGACCGGCTCATGGCATTAAGCTTACCACAAAGAGTGGTGAGTTTAGTTAGAGAAATAACTACACTGGGGCCGGGCGATGGCGCTAGAGGTAAGGTGCCTGCCTTGCCTGCGCTAGCCTTGGACGGACCACGGTTCGATCCCCCGGCGTCCCATATGGTCCCCCAAGCCAGGAGCAACTTCTGAGCGCATAGTCAGGAGTAACCCCTGAGCGTCAACAGGTGTGGCCCAACAACCAAAAAAAAAAAAAAAAGAAATAACTACACTGGGGCTGGAGGTGATAGCACAGCAGCGTTTGCCTTGCAAGCAGCCGATCCAGGACCTAAGGTGGTTGGTTTGAATCCCAGTGTCCCAGATGGTCCCCTGTGCCTGCCAGGAGTTATTTCTGAGCAGATAGCCAGGAGTAACCCCTGAGGACTGCTGGGTGTGGCCCAAAAACCAAGAGAGAGAGAGAGAGAGAGAGAGAGAGAGAGAGAGAGAGAGAGAGAGAGAGAGAGAGAGAGAGAGAGAGAGAGAAAGAGAGAGAAATAACTACACTGACAACAATCATGACAATGGTAATGAGTGAGAGAAACAGAATGCCTGTCTCAAATACAGGTGAGGAGGAGGGAGATGGGGGCATTGGTGGTGGGAAGGTTGCACTGGTGAAGAGATGTGTTCTTTTCTATAACTGAATCCCAACTACAAACATGTTTGTAATCATGGTGCTTCAATAAAGATATTAATTTAAAAATATTTAATAATATTAATTTAAAATTATTCAATGATCTCAGCTGAGGATTCGAACCAGCAGGATGTGACAACTGATGTGAGGAAGGGTCCAAAGGTAAAGAAAGACTAAAAAATCCACTCCAGCTGTGTGGAGCTGCCTATGGCGATGGGGGAAGAAAGGTCAGGGCCAGTCAGAAAAGGACTTGAATAACAAGGGTCAGAAAGATAATATAGGAATGAAAGCACTTGGATTGCATTTGGTGGTCCCATTCTGTTCCTGGCAGCATATAAGTTTTCCCAAGCACTGCTGAATGTGACTCTCCCACTGACACTCTCTTCCCCCACAAAAAAATAGACAAACTGAAAGGAGTCAGGCTTTACTCAAGAGTTCTCTAAACCTGGGGCCAGAGAGATAGCACAGAAGTAGGGTGTTTGCCTTGCACGCAGCCAATCCAGGGCAAAAGGTGGTCCAAATCCCATCATCCTATATGGTCCTCTGAGCCTGCCAGTAGCTATTTCTGAGCATAGAGCCAGAAGTAAACCCCTGAGCACCACCAGGTGTGACCCAAATCCAAACCCCCCCCCCAAAAAAAAGACATCAGCGGCCAGCTCAATAGTACAGTGGAGGGGCCAGACTGATAGCACAGCAGTAGGGCCTTGCACATTAATGACCCGGGACAGACTTGGGTTCAATCCCCAGCAACCCACATTGTCCCCAGAGTCTGCCAGGAGCAATTTCTAAGCACAGAGCCAGGAGTAACCCCTAAGCACTGCTAGCTCTCCTTCAAAAAAAAAAAAAAAGTATGATGGATATGGAGTTTGTCTTTTACCTAGCCACCTGGGAGTTGATCCCCAGCACCTCATATGGTCCACTAAGCACCATAAGAATAATTCCTGGGGCCGGGTAGGTGGCGCTGGAGGTAAGGTGTCTGCCTTGCAAGCGCTAGCCAAGGAAGGACCGCGGTTCGATCCCCCGGCGTCCCATATGGTCCCCCCAAGCCAGGGGCGATTTCTGAGCACATAGCCAGGAGTAACCCCTGAGCGTCAAACGGGTGTGGCCCAAAAACCAAAAAAAAAAAAAAAAAAAAAAAGAATAATTCCTGAGTGCAGAATTAGGCATCAGCCCTGAAGATCTTGAATGTTCCCCCTCTCCCCTCCAAAAAACTAAAGGAAATAATTCTCAGATTTATATTTAATACATTCGACATACTCTGTCTTAGAATCTATCTCTAGGCCCGGAGAGATAGCACAGCGGCGTTTGCCTGGCAAGCAGCCGATCCAGGACCAAAGGTGGTTGGTTTGAATCCCGGTGTCCCATATGGTCCCCCATGCCTGCCAGGAGCTATTTCTGAGCAGACAGCCAGGAGTAACCCCTGAGCACTGCCGGGTGTGGCCCCCCCCCCAAAAAAAAATCTATCTCTACCATTTAGCTACATTGCTTGCCTGTGCTCCATTTTATTTTGTTTTGTTTTGTTTTAATTTAATTTAATTTTATTGGGTTTGGGCCACACCCAGCAGTGCTCAGGGCTTACTCCTGGCTCTACACTCAGAAATCGCTCCTGGCAGGCTCGGAGGATCATATGGGATGCCGGGATTTGAACCACCGTCCTTCTGCTTGCAAAGTAAATGCCCTACCTCCATGCTATCTCTCCGGCCCTTCCATTTTGTTTTTGATTATTATTTTGGTTGGGGCTCACGCCCAGGTTACTTAGAACTTACTCCTGACTCTGAGCACACTCCAGAGAGGGATTAAAGGACTATATGCAGATGGATTCCCAACCTGCAAGTACCTTACCTCTTAAGCCCTCCTCTCCTTGGTTTTCAGGGACTAGAGAGAGAACACAGAAGTTAAGGCACTTGCCCTGCATGCAGGGGACCCTGGTTCAATTCTCAGCATCATATACTAACCACCTGAGCTCCACTGGTAGTGACTCCAGGGCTCAGAGCCTGGAGAGCTCCTAAGTCTTTCCAGATATTGCCTTTTCTCTCAACTTCTGCCTCTCAAACACCAGCACGGACCACCAGGGACTCACATTTTGGATGTGACTTCATTAGCACAAATTGTACTGCCAGCATCAGTGTTATATAAATAAATAGTTAACACAACTCCTTTCCAAAGAAAATGGGGGAGAAATCATATGTAGAGATTGGACCTTGGATTAGAAAGTCAGGCCCAAGGAGAAGTTTACTAAATTAAACACACGGATATTTCCAGGAACACGCATTCTAGGAAAGAGGGATGTGTGAGTATATATTGTGGATATGAATGTTTGCTTTGGCTACTTTTGTTTCTAGACCAGACAGAACACAGCACCCAGGCAACCTTGGGGGGAAAGGCACAGAGTCTTACCCCATCTCTCCTTGGCAGTGTGACCTTGGAGATTCAAGGGCAAGCCTTTGGATTCGCAAGCAAGCAGAATCATTCTGTCTGCAGGGCCTGTGTGGAGATTAGATTACCTCAATCCTGGGAATAGACTTTCTGAGCTGCTTGTACAGCCCTTTACAAATACGACCATTAGCATCCTAGGCCTCCCCTATCCATAGACCTGAATCTCCAATTGCTCCCAAGACTTAACATCACATACTCAGAATTCTCTTGGACAAATGTTTCTCAGCTGGAGTGCTGCTGCTGCCTTGGGGGAACCCAGCATGTCCGAAGAGGCTAAGGGATTCAGCACTTCAATGGAGGGCCATGGCCTGAGACTAGGGGATCCACTGGTAGGACAAAGGGGCAACTATGGGGAATAAGGTGGGGGACGCTATCTGGGACTATGCTTGCACTGCAGCTCTATTAAATTCCTTTTTCTTTGCTCTTGATAAGGTCTCCTTTTATCTGAATGAAACAGATTTGGGTCCTTTGAACCCAGGTTTTTGCCATTACCACTTACTTGATATGAGTTAGCACAAACAATCTTTTCAGGTCCAGATTCTAGGCTAGACACCATGATCCAAATAGCAAGGTCATAGCACCTTCTCCCAGTGAACTTTATAAAAACAGGAGGATAGAACAGAAACCAGTGTGTGTATGTGTGTGTGTGTGTGTGTGTGTGTGTGTGTGTGTGTTTCACACCTGCGAGTGCTCAGGGCTTGCTCTGACTCTATGTTCAGGAATCACTCCTGAAGGGGATCAGAGAACCACATGTGGTACCAGGGATGAAACAGGGGCAAGTTGCATGCAAGGCAAGTACCCTTAGCCTTTGTTTTCTCTTTCGCTACTCTCAGTGAACTTGTATTCTAGGACATGCAATGACAAACAATAAACTCTAAGTATGTCTGAGAGAAGAGCTAAAAAGAATAACTAAAGACTATGGCTGGGACCCAAGTAGAAAAGGTTCCATTTAGGTGAAATGATAAGCAAGGATGAAAGGGACATTCAGCTGAGACTCAAAGAAACCCATTCATTGTCACCTATCTCTAAAGAGTTGAGGAGAAGGCATTCCAAAGAGAAGGCAGGGCAAGTACAAAGATCCTGACACAGGAAAGGACATACCACGCTGAAGGTGTGTTGGAAAGGGGTTGATGTGGAGAAGAGAAGGCAAGAGAGAAACTATGGTGAGATGGGGAGAGATGGGACAAGATGGGATGGGATGGGATGGGATGGGATGGGATGGGATGGGATGATATAGAATGGGATGGATGAGCAGGATTTGATCCCTGACATCACTTGGTCCCCCAAACAACATGGTGAGAGTATCTCTGAGTACTGTTAGGTGTTGTCCAAGTAGAAAGAAAGAGAGAGAGAAAGAGAAAGAAAGAAAGAAAGAAAGAAAGAAAGAAAGAAAGAAAGAAAGAAAAGAAAGAAAGAAAGAAAGAAAGAAAGAAAGAAAAAAGAAAGAGAGAGAAAGAAAGAAAAAAAGAAAGAAAGAAAGAAAGGAAGGAAGGAAGGAAGGAAGAAGGAAGGAGGAGGAAGGAAGGAAGGAAGGAAGAAAGAAAGAAGAAAGAAAGAAGAAAGAAAGAAAGAAAAGAAGAAAGAAAGAAAGAAAAGAAAGAAAGAAAAGAAAGAAAGAAGAAAGAAAAAAGAAAGAAAGAAAGAAAGAAAGAAAGAAAGAAAGAAAGAAAGAAAGAAAGAAAGAAAGAAAGAAAGGAAGGAATGAAAGAAGGAAGGAAGGAAGGAAGGAAGAAGAAAGAAAGAAAGAAAGAAAGAAAGAAAGAAAGAAAGAAAGAAGAAAGAAAGAAAAAAGAAAGAAAGAAAGAAAGAAAGAAAGAAGAAAGAAAGAAAGAAAGAAAGAAAGAAAGAAAGAAGAAAAGAAAGAAAGAAAGAAGAAAGAGAAAGAAAGAAGAAAGAAGAAGAAGAAAGAAAGAAAGAAAGAAAGAAAAGAAGATGGGGGCCGGGCGGTGGCGCTGGAGGTAAGGTGCCTGCCTTGCCTGCGCTGGCCTAGGACGGACCGCGGTTCGATCCCCCGGCATCCCATATGGTCCCCCAAGCCAGGAGCGACTTCTGAGTGCATAGCCAGGAGTAACCCCTGAGCGTCACCGGGTGTGGCCCAAAAAAAAAAAAAAAAAAAAAAAACCAAAAAAAAAAAAAAAAAAAAGAAAAAAAGAAAGAAAGAAAGAAAGAAAGAAAGAAAGAAAGAAAGAAAGAAGAAAAAGAAAAAAAAGAAAGAAAGGAAGAACAGAAGGAAGAAAGGAAGAAGGAAGAAGAAAGAAAAGAAAGGAAGGAATGAAGGAAGGAAGGAAGGAAGAAAAGAAAACAGCACCCACAAAAATTTAAACTTCAAAGATTGAGAAGAATATGGAAGTATGGATTTTCCAAGCTCAGAGAAAATTCTTAGTATAATTACAGAGAGACCTTTTAGCACAATTCTATAATTTTTGGTTTTTATTTATTTTGATTTTTGGGCCACATCTGGTGATGCTCAGGTGTTACTTCTGGCTATGCACTCAGAAATCACTCCTGGCTTGGGGGATCATCTGGGACATCAGAAGATCGAACAGCAGTCTGTCCTAGGTTAGTGCTTGCAAGGCAAATGCCCTCCACTTGCGCCACTGCTCATTGTCTTGGTTTCTTGTTTTTGGGTTGTTTTTTTTGTTTTTGTTTTTGTTTTTTTTTGTTTTTTGGTTTTTTTTTTTTGTTTTGGTTTTTAGATCACACACGGCAGTGCTCAGGGGTTACTCCTGGCTCTACACTCAGAAATCACTCCTGGCAGGGTCAGAGGACCATGTGGGATGCCGGGATTCGAACCACCATCCTTCTGCACGAAAGGCAAACACCCTACCTCCATGCTATCTCACCATCCCCTGGTTTCTTTTTTTTTTTGTTTTTTTGTTTTTTGTTTTTGGTCTTTGGGCCACACCTGGTGATGCTCAGGGGTTACTCCTGGCTATGCGCTCAGAAGTCACTCCTGCCTTGGGGGACCATATGGGATGCCGGGGGATCGAACCGCTGTCTGTCCAAGGCTAGCGCAGGCAAGGCAGGCACCTTACCTCTAGCACCACTGCCCGGCCCCTTGTTTTGTTTTTTAATACTAAATTAAAGAACTGTGATTTACAAAGTCATTGATAGTTGAGCTTAAAGCATATAGTATTTCAACATCAATCCCACTACCAATATCAGTTTTCCTCCACCAGAGCTTCATCATTCCCCACCTGCCGCTATGACAGGCACATATCAAAGTTCTGTGTTGTAGTTCTCATGTTTTCAGTGTTCTTGAGTCTGTACTTTGGACATATAACTATATCATTTTCCTGCTTAACCGGTATAACCAAGGCCCCTGATCCTTATTTCCCCATTACTTCGATTTTCTTTTTTTTTTTTTTTTTGGTTTTTGGGCCACACCCGGTAACGCTCAGGGGTTACTCCTGGCTATGCGCTCAGAAGTCGCTCCTGGCTTGGGGGACCATATGGGACGCCGGGGGATCGAACCGCGGTCCGTCTCCTAGGCTAGCGCAGGTAAGGCAGGCACCTTACCTCCAGCGCCACCGCCCGGCCCCACTTCGATTTTCTTCTTCCTTCCCCCTCTTGATTTGTTTCATCTCAGTCCTTCTCCCTATATTCTGAGTTCAAGACTGATCAGGCATTCCCCCTTTATTACATTACATTACATTTTTTTTTTTTTTTGGTTTTTGGGTCACACCCGGCTGTGCTCAGGGGTTACTCCTGGCTGTCTGCTCAGAAATAGCTCCTGGCAGGCACGGGGGAACCTATGGGACACTGGGATTCGAACCAACCACCTTTGGTCCTGGATCGGCTGCTTGCAAGGCAAACACCTCTGTGCTATCTCTCCGGGCCCTACATTACATTTTTTGTCCAATTGTTCTATATGCCAATGATAGGAACAATGAGATAGTACAGAGAATAGAATGTTTCCCTTGCATGTGACTAACCCAGATTAGATAAGGCATTTCTTATTGCCCCTCAAGAACACCAGGAGTGAGCCCTCTGAACAAAGTCAGCAGTAAGCCCTGAGCACCACCAAGTATGGCCCCCAGACAAAAATATATATACCATTAATAAGAGAGTTCATATTGTGTTTGTCTGTCTTCTTTTGCTTACTTCACTCAAACGATATTTTCCATTTCCAACAAAGTGGAAGTAAATTGCATGGTTTCATCTTTCCTTGCAGCTGCACAGTATTCATTCCTTTGTATGTTTATACCACATCTTCATTATCCACTCTTGCCTTGCACATGACCAATGCAGGACCGACCCCTATTTTATTTCCAACATCCCAGATGGTTCTCTGAGCCTGCCAGGGCGATTTCTGGAGTGCAGAGCCAGGAGTAACCCCTGAGTGCTGCCAGGTGTGACTCAAATACCCTGAAACCTAAAAAAACAAAAACAAATTCAGGCACATGTTCTTTTGAATGATTGTTTTTCTGTCTTTTTGTTATTGTTTTTGGATCAAGCCAGGAGCGATTTCTAGATGTAACCCCTGAGTGTCACTGGGTGTGGCATAAAAAAAAAAAAGAAAAGAAAAGAAAAAAAGAAGGGCCCGGAGAGATAGCACAGCGGCATTTGCCTTGCAAGCAGCCGATCCAGGACCAAAGGTGGTTGGTTCGAATCCCGGTGTCCCATATGGTCCCCGGTGCCTGCAGGAGCTATTTCTGAGCAGACAGCCAGGAGTAACACCTGAGCACCAATGGGTGTGGCCCAAAAAACAAAAAACAAAAAACAAAACAACAAAAAAAAAGAAATCACTCCTGGGAGGCTCAGGGGATCATAGGGGTAACTACTGTCTGTCCTGGATTGGCCGCGTGTAAGACAGATGCCCTACCGCTATTTTCTCTGGCCCCTTTTAATAAAAACTTTAATTTTTTTATATCATGATTATATTAATCTTCACATCACCCCTTATTTATTGTTATTGTTAGTCTCACTTTACAAAGGATTTTAAATTAATGGCACAATTTTAAGATTGTAAATTGATCATTTTAGGGTAACTCTTGCTTCCAAGGGCATCTTTCCTACTACAATCTATCTGATACCTGTCAAAATATCATAATTTGACAGTGTTTCCTATGTCAAATTGCTCCCAACCTTTATTTCATTTTCATATACATAAATCTTTATTTAAGGAACCAGGATTACAAGCAAGTTTGTAGTTGGTTTTCAGTCATAAATAGAACATCCCCCTTCACCAGTGCAACATTCCCACCACCAATGCCCCCTTCCTCTCCTCTCCCGCCTTTGCCTGTATTCGCAACAAGCATTCTATTTCTCTCATTCTTTAACATTGTCATGCTAGTTGTTAGTGTAGTTATTTCCCTAACAGAGTTCACCACTCTTCCTGATGAGCTTCAAATTGTGAGCCCGTCCTTCCAGCCCTTAACTCTATTGTCTCTGGGCTTTATTACAGTAATGTCTTTAATTTTTCTTAAAACCCATAGGTGAGTGAGACTATTTTTTGTCTATCTTTATCCCTCTGACGTATTTCACTCAACATAATATAGTTCATGTACACCCACGAATAGGAAAATTTCATGACCTCATCTCTCCTGACGGCTGCATAATATCCATTGTGTGTATGTACCACAGTTTTGTTTTTGTTTTTGAGTCACACCCAGCAGCGCTCAAGAGTTACTCCTGGCTTATGCTCAGAAATCACTCCTGGCAGGCTCAGGGGACCATATGGGATGCCAGGATTCGAACCACCATCCTTCTGCATGCAAGGCAAAAACCCTATCTCCATGTTATCTCTCCAGTCCCTGTACCACAGTTTTGTTTTTTTTTTTTTTTTTTTTTTTTTTTTTTGGTTTTGTGGGCCACACCCGGCAGTGCTCAGGGGTTACTCCTGGCTGTCTGCTCAGAAATAGCTCCTGGCAGGCACGGGGGACCATATGGGACACCGGGATTCAAACCAACCACCTTTGGTCCTGGATAGGCTGCTTGCAAGGCAAACACCGCTGTGCTATCTCTCCTGGCCCTGTACCACAGTTTCTTTAGCCATAATAAAAACTTTTAGGGGCCGGAGAGATAGCATGGAGATAAGGCGTTTGTCTTTTATGCAGAAGGATGGTGGTTCGAATCCCGGCATCCCATATGGTCCTCCTTGCCCACCAGGAGCGATTTCTGAGCATAGAGCCAGGAGTAACCCCTGAGCGCTGCCATGTGTGACCCAAAAACCAAAAACCAAAACCAAAACCAAAAACAAAAAAAAAAATTATTAAAAAAACTTTTAATACACTGGTCTGATGGCAGTGGTTTATCAGAACTTATTAACGTTAGTATCACAAAAGTTGGTATATAACCCCCCACACTGGTAAATTTGACTGGCTTAAAAAAAAGGGGGGTGGAGAGATAGCATGGAAGTAGAGTGTTTGCCTTTCATGCAGAAGGTCATTGATTCGAATCCCAGCATCCCTTATGGTCCCCCGAGTCTGCCAGGAGCGATTTCTGAGCCTGGAGCCAGGAGTAACTCCAGAGTGCTGCCAGGTGTGACCCCCCCAAAAAAAAAAAAAAAAAACCAACAAACTTTTAATAACCATGAATGCACCTATCAACTCAAACCAAATATATCTTCTATGGGCAAAGCCCCTAGACCTTTTAGCCTGCTGTTCTTTATCTACAATCCACAGGGTCTCTACTGAGTTTTTCTGACTTCCTTTTTTTTTTAATTTCGTTTTTGTTTGGGGGCCACACTCGGCAGTGCTAAAGGTTACTCCTGGCTCTGCACTCAGAAATCGCTCCTGGCAGGCACAAGGGACCATATGAGATGCTGGGAATTGAACCCAGGTTCATCCTGGGTCATGCACATGCAACGCAAATGCCCTACCGCTGTGCTATCTCTCCGGCCCTAATTTCCTTTGTTTTATTTTGTTTTGTTTTGTTTTGTTTGCTTTTTGGGGTCATATCCGGCAGCGCTCAAGGGTTACTTCTGGCTCTCTGCTCAGAAATTACTCCTGGCAGGCACTGGGGACCATATGGGATGGGATGCTGGGATTCGAACCACTATTGCTTCTGGGTCGGCGCTTGCAAGGCAAATGCCCTACCGCTGTCTATCTCTCCGGCCCCTGATTTTCTTTTAATAGCAAGTTTGTTCTAGAATTTAGAATCAACTTAGAGAGGTGTGAAATTTCATGTCAGAAAAAGCAAATGGCTGCCTGAGAGTCTAATTTTGTATGTCAACTGCTTCTGCTTTCTGTGTGCACTGATCTGAGTTGCTTGCTAGAGCTGCCTTCTCTGGCTTCTGCAGATACAGTGCACACGTGGATAGCCTCGGCCAGGACTACCCTACATCACTACACTTCAGAGGTTGGTCCCCAGGATGCTCAGGATGCTGTTGACCCTGTTTGCACTCTCTCATGAAGTCCCTGCTTAAACAACAACAGAAAAGTACATGTAGAAACTTTCAGCTCCTAAGTTCATTCAGGTTGGATACAAACAGCTTGATGATGTATTTCCTGGACTCAACATCTTTTTTGGTATGTTTTTTTTTTTTTTTTTTGGTTTTTGGGTCACACCCGGTAACGCTCAGGGGTTACTCCTGGCTATGTGCTCAGAAGTTGCTCCTGGCTTGGGGGACCATATGGGACACCGGGGGATCGAACCGCGGTCCGTCCAAGGCTAGCACAGGCAAGGCAGGCACCTTACCTTTAGCGCCACCGCCCGGCCCCTTTTTTGGTATGTTTGTTGTAGGACCATATCTAGCAATGCTCAGGGATTACTCTGGGCTCTGCATCAGAAATTACTCCTGGTAGTGCTTAGAGGAACCATATGGGGTGCTGGGGATTAGAATTTTGGTTGCCCACAAGCAAGGTAAATGCCTTACCCACTATGCTATTACTCCAGCCCCCAGAACTTAATGTCTTTTGAGAAAGAGGAAAGACAGAGAGAGACAGAGAGAAATCCATTCCAAATGGCATCCTGGATAGAGGAGGTAGATATGCAAATGTCTTAGACTGGGAACCTTTGGGAAGGTCAAAGCCAAAACTCTAAAGGCATATAAACAAGGATTCCAGCCCAGAGCCAACAGCTTACACACCTTTTCTCACTTTCCTCTAGCTCCGTTCCTTCCGCTCCAAGTCCATGCACTCTTGAGGGCTGGTGTGAGCTCAGAAGACTAGTGGTCATGCTTTATCTGATGGAATTCTGGGCTCCTTCTCCTTGCTCCTTCCTGAGCAATCCAGCACCCAGTTCTGAGCTCTTGCAGGAGGCGCCACAAAAACAAAACAAAAAATGAATTGTATATTGATCAGTTCTTTTGTTTGTTTCTTTTGGAGCCACACCTGGCGGTGTTCCGGGTTTACTTTTGGCTCTGCCCTCAGAAATCACTCCTGGCAGGCTCGAGGGACCCTATGGGACGCTGGGAATTGAACTCAGGTCCATCCTGGGTCAGCCACATGCCAGGCAAATGCCTACAAATCTTTCCAGGTCTATCAATAAATTCTATCTCAATATTGGGGCTGAAACAATAGTACAGAAGGTAGGTTGCTTGCTTTGCACTGTCAAACAGGGTTTAATCCCCTGGATCCCATATGGTCTTTTGGGCATTGCCAGCGTTATCACTGAAAGCAGAGCCAGGAATAAGTCCTACTCACCACTGGGTTTGATCCCAAAACAACAAAACCTTAATAATTTTCTGCCAAATAAAGCTTCTTTTGGGGCCATAGAGATAGCACAACAGACAGGGGGCTTGCTTTGTACATGGTCAGGCAGAGTTTGATCCTTGGCATCCTATATGGGAACCCAAGCACACCCAAGCAGAGATTTCTGAGTGCAGAGTCAGTAATAACCCCTGAGTTTAAAAAAAAAAAAAAAAAAAAAAAAAAGCACCTTTTATTTTTCACCCCACCCCACTGTTGAAACCTTTTCTGAATGCCAAATACCCAGGATAACCGGAAAATAGGGAATCTGATTTTGTTTTATTGCTGTTTTGGTGTCAGGGATTTTTTTGTTTGTTTGTTTTTGGGCCACACCCGGCGATGCTCAGGGGTTACTCCTGGCTGCCTGCTCAGAAATAGCTCCTGGCAGGCACCGGGGACCATATGGGACACCGGGATTCGAACCAACCACCTTTGGTGCTGGATAGGCTGCTTGCAAGGCAAACGCCGCTGTGCTATCTCTCCGGGCCCGGTGTCAGGGATTTAAGAAACATTAAAGTGGAATTGAGGCATGACCTCTATTTCTGAGTTCTATTCCATGTTCCCGTCCCAGGGTAGGATTTGTGTCACATGACTATACACAAGTTCTCAGTGGAGTTGGTTCTTCTCTTTTCAGAGGAGGGTAACTATTTTGGGGTTGAGGGGGTCATATGTGGTACTTCTCAGTGGTTAGTCCCAGTTGTGCTCAGACTATACCAGGGATTAAACTCATGTGTCCCACTTGCAAAGCATGTGCTCCAATAAATGATACTGTTTTATTTATTTAGGCTTTGGGGGCCAAATCTGACTGTGCTCAGGGGACCACATGAGTGTCTAGAGTCAAATAATTGTCTGGGCCTCAGCCCCATGCCAGGTCAGTTGCCTTATACTCTATACTATTTTTTCAGTGTCCCAATAAGGGGCTTTAAATGAGAATAAACAACCTTTCATTGTAAAGAGGAAATAAAAATTTCTTTACGGTATATAGTCTGGATACTGAGCCCTTGCTTAGATGATTTTATCAGACCTAGGGCAAAGTTGCAAACTCAAGTTGAAGTGAACCTTTAAGTGTCCTGTCTCTTCATTCAGGGATCACTCCCAGTGATGCTTGGAGAATCCTGTAGGGTGCTGGAGACTGAACCCAGAGCAGTTGTATGCAAGGCAAGCATTTTACCTTCTATACTATCTTGTGAAACCCAGGAGTACAAATTTCATGAGCACTGAGCATGAGTGTAAGAGCACCACAACCCCTGGAGAACACCAAACCCAGGGCCATTTACAACCCCATCACTCTCCACCAGTAACACTACCATAGAGCAACAATAAAGGAGGGAAGAAATTTAAAAACACAGCACATAAGGGGCTGGAGAGATGATAGTATAGCAGGTGAGGCAATTGTAGGGGCCCAACTTAGGTTGAATCCCCATACAGTGAGTCTCCTAAGTACTGCCAGAAGAGGGGCCAGAACAATAGCACAGTGTTAGGGTGTTTGCCTTGCACGTGGCAGACTCAGGACAGATGGTGGTTCGAATCCTGGCATCCTATATGGTCCCCAAGCCTGCCAGGAGCAACTTCTGAGTGCTGACGGGTGTGACCCAAAAACAAACAAACAAAAACCAAGTACTGCTAGAAGTAACCCCTGAGCATCATTGGGTGTGATCCCACCAAAAAATAAAAATAAAATATTAAAAAAAAAAGTAGCTCCTTGGGGCCGGAGAGATAGGACAGAGCTAAGGCTTTTGCCTTTGCATGAGACCAACACAGGATGGACAGTGGTTCAAATCCCGGCATCCCATATGGTCCCCTGTGCCTGCCAGGGGTGATTTCTAAGCACAGAGCCAGGAGTAATCCCTGAGCGCTGCCAGGTATGACCACCCCCCCCCAAAAAAAATAGCTCCTTGGTACCAGAGTAATAGTACAACTGGCAGGGCTCTTGCCCTGCAAACAACCAACCCAACTTTGATCCAGGCATCCCATATAGTTCTCTGAGCACTGCCAGGAGCGATTGCTTGAGTGAACAGACAGGAATAACCCCTGAGCACTGCCATGGGTGAACTGGCATAAGGCAAATGGCTTCCCCCATAAAAGGAATGTTTACATTTGCCAAGCATGCAGAAGTACAACGGTTCAAATCCCAGCATCCCATATGGTCCCCTGAACCTGCCAGGAGCGATTATGGAACATAGTTATTGCTTTGGGGTCAAAGAATCTTCACATGTGAAACAAACCAAGATTCTCTTAACATCATGTTTACATGATTGAAGTCTAAAGCTGTTTTACATTATCCTATCACCTTAATTTTATTTATTTTTTTATTTTAATTTTTTTGGTTTTTGGGTCACATCTGGCAGTGCTCAGGGGCTACTCCTGGCTCTGCGTTCAGAAATCGCTCCAGCTTGGGAGACCATATGGGATGCAGGGATTCGAACCACCTTTGGGTTCCTGGGTCAGCTGTGTATAAGGCAGACACCCTACTGCTATGCTATCTCTTCGGCCCCCACCTTGATTTATTTTTAGTTGATTTTTTTTTGTTTTTGGTTTTTGGGCCACACCCAGTAACACTCAGGGGTTACTCCTGGCTATGCGCTCAGAAGTCGCTTCTGCCTTGGGGGACCATATGGGACACGCAGGGATCGAACCGCGGTCCGTCCTAGGCTAGCGCTGGCAAGGCAGACACCTTACCTCTAGCGCCACCACGCCGGCAATTTTTTGAAGAACGATTGGGTCATATCCAGGGTATTCAAGGATGTTCCGTGCTTGGGAGTCAGTGCTACAGGATTAGCCCATACCTGGAAATCCTTAAATCCTGTAATACCTTTCCACCCCTACCTTACCCCATTACCCTTTAAAAGTTAATGTTAAAGCCAGAGAGATAGTTCAGTGAGCTGAGTGCTTTGCATATGCAGCTGGAAGTTAAGGTTCATTCCCTGGACCTTAAGATCTACAATCACCAAGTGTGCCTCAAAACATAACATTTTTGAGGGGAGCCACACCTTGATGCTCAGGGGTAATTCCTGGCACTCTGGAATCACTTCTTGTGATGCCCAAGGGACCATATGGGGTGCCAGAGATAGAAATATGTATTCAAGGCAATCACCTTATCTGCTTTCCTATCTCTCCAGCATCAAATATTAATTTTCATTTTTGTTTTTGGGGCCACACCCGGTGATGCTCAGGGGTTACTCCTGGCTATGCGCTCAGAAATTGCTCCTGGGTTGGGGACCATATGGGATGCCAGGGATCAAACCATGGTCAGTGCAAGGTTAGCTGTGCAGGGCAAATGCCCTACCACTTGCACCACTACTCCAGACCCCAAAATATTAATTTTTAAGGTTAACATTAAAATTAAATTTATAGAAGAGAGAAAGGGAGAAAGAGGGAGAGGGAGAGAGAGGAAGAGAGAGGGTTTACTTTTGACTCTGTGCTCAGAAATCACTCTGGTGGGGTTTAGGGAATGATATAATGGTTTTGGGGACTGAACCTAAGCCAACTGCATGCAAGGCAAACGTCCTACCCACCACACTATCTCTCTTTCCCTGGTTGTCCATTTTCATTAGTTTTGCTTTGCTTTGTCACTTTTTATGTTTTGTATGTATGTGGGGGGGGGGTTGTGGAGGGGTCATACCTAGCAGTGCTCAGATCTTACTCCTGGCTGTATTCTTAGGGATCACTTGGGTGGGTGGGGGGAACGACACCTGGTGGCTCTTGGGTTACTCATGGCTCTGTGCTCAGAAATGGCTCCTGGCAGGTTTGGGCGACCTTATGGGATGCCAGGATTCGAACCGGAGTCTGTCCTGTGTTGGCCACGTGCAAGGCAAACACCTTACCGCTGTGCTATTGCTCAGGTTCCAGGGATCACTTCTCGTGACCATAAGGGTGACAGGGATTGAACCCAGATCATCCCATCCGCATGCCACTTTCAACAAGATCATCCCCTAAAATCCTCTTGTGATCGCTGCTTCCTTTTTCTCTGGGGAGTTTTTTGAACTGTTCCCACTGCACCACAGGAATGAACCCGCCATTTCCTGTCATTATCTGAACTCTGACCAGGCAGTGCATACTGGTCTGAGGCTCAGTGGTTGAAGATAACTGCATTAGCTACAAATGTCCTTCTGACAGTCACTCATAAACAGGAGAGTCTTTTTCTCACAAACAAGAAGTTAGACATAAGCAATGGCAAGGATCTCATCTACTTCTATTTGAATTTATTTTAGTTTGTTTTCATGTTTGTTTTGAGGGCCACGTTCAGTGATGTTCTGGTATTACTCTTGGCTTTGCATTCAGGGATCACTCCTGGTGGGTTCAGGGGACCATAGAGGATGCCAGGGATGGAACCTGTGTCAGCTTCATGCAAGGGAAGCATCCTACCTACAGTACTATTGCTCCAGCCCTTATTTAAATTTAATATTTTGGGGGCCAGAGAGATAGCACAGTGGTAGGGCATTTGCTTTGCACCTAGCCAATCTAGGACGGAAAGTGATTCAAATCCTGACATCCCATATGGAACCCTGAGCCTGCCAGGAGTAACCCAGGAGCATGGCTGGGGGTGACCCGAAACCAAAAATAAATAAATAAATAAAATAAATCAATTTAGGGCCCGGAGAGATAGCACAGCGGTGTTTGCCTTGCAAGCAGCCGATCCAGGACCAAAGGTGGTTGGTTCAAATCCCGGTGTCCCATATGGTCCCCCGTGCCTGCCAGGAGCTATTTCTGAGCAGACAGCCAGGAGTAACCCCTGAGCACCGAGGGTGTGGCCCAAAAACAAACAAACAAAAAAATCAATCAATCAATATAATTTTTTTTTGGATCATATCTGGTGATGCTCAGGGGTTGCTCCTGGCTATGTGCTCAGAAATTGCTCCTGGTTTGGGGGACCACATGGGACGCCAGGGGATAGAACCTTGGTCTGTCCTGGGTTAGCGCAGGCAAGGCAAATGCCCTACTGCTTGCGCCACTGCTCCGGCCCCTAAATTTAATATCTTGGGGGCAGAGTCCACACCTGGCAGTGCTCAGGAACTGCATTAGTCTAGTGTTCACAGATTGCTTCAAGGATGCTGGATTATGCTGTGATAGAGATCAAATTCAGGCCTCCCTCATGCAAGTCATAAGTTTTACCACTGAGCCTCTGGCCCTTTGCCCAGCTTCTTGGGAAGATCTTGGGAGGGGTGGAAGTGTGGGACCTCTTAGTGACTCTCAGACAACCAGGCAGGCAGTTCAATGCCAGGGTCTTAGGTTGCAGCACTGCTCAGACCCTGCTGTTCTAGGAATGTCTAAGGCCTCCCTGATGATGCACAGAAGGCATCCAGGCTTTACCCAACCATTCCGGGAGACCATGTGGTGCCAGGGACCGTGCCAGAGTCAGCCACATACATGCAAGGCAAATGTCCTAACCAGTATATTAAACTCTTGGCACTCCACTCCGATCCACTATTAAATTCAGAATCAGTGAAGAATAAATTTAATGTTTTATTGGAAAAGCAAAGAAGGAATATTTTGGAACCACATTTGCTAACCAACGTATTTCAAACAGGGCTGCAGCAATAGAGCAGGTAGGGCATTTGTCTTGCTTACAGCAGCCAGGGGTTTGATCTTCAGCATCCCTATTGATCCCCTGAACCCACCAGGACTAATCCCTGAATGCAGAGTCAGGAGTAACCCCTAAACATTGCGAGGTATGTCCCCAAAACAAAAAATCCAAACAACAAAGTATTTCAAACAGAAAAGTAGAGACAATCTTATAAAAGCAAAACAAAGGCAATTGTTTACAAATGTTGACACTTCCCTCATTTTGCTTCTCATTTATTTTCTTTTACAAGAGCAGGGGCCAAAGAGATAGTACAGAGGTTAGGGCATTTGCCTTGCATAAGGCCAACCCGAGTTCAATCCCTAACAACCCGTCCCATCTCCAAGCCTGCCAGGAATAATTTCTGAGTGCAGAGCCAGGAGTAAACCATGAGCCCACTGCCAGGTATGGCTCAAAACAAAATGAAACAAAAACATGAGAGCAGAGCTGAAAAGATAGTACAGTAGAAAGGGTATTTGGCTTATATATAGTCAACCCCACTTTGATTCACAGCACCCAATATAGTCCCCCTGTGAGAAGTGATCCCTGAGCCCTGAACCAGGAGTAACCTCTGAGCAGTCAGGTGTGATCCCCAAATAAACAAACAAAGAGGAGCCAGTCCAGAACACAGAGCCAATTAGGTGTGGCCCAAAAACCAAGGGCAGGGGCCGGAGAGAGCATGGAGTTAAGGCGTTTGCCTTTCATGCAGGAGGTCATCAGTTCGAGTCCCGGCGTCCCATATGGTCCCCCGTGCCTGCCAGGAGCAATTTCTGAATTTCTGAGCATAGAGCCAGGAATAACCCCTGAGCACTGCCGGGTGTGACCCAAAAACCACAAAAAAAAAACAAAAAACAAAAAAAAAAAAAAAAAAAAAAAAAAAAAAAAAACAAGGGCAAAAAGTGTCAATGAATAGAAGTTCTATGGACTATGATGCTATTAATATGCACAATCCAAACTGTTGTGTGCTTTGATTCTTTTTTTTTTCTTTTGGTTTTTGGGTCACACCCGGCAGCTGGTAGTGCTCAGGGGTTCCTCCTGGCTTTATGCTCAGAAGTCGCTCCTGGCAGGCTCAGGGGACCATATGGGATGCTGGGATTCGAACCAGCATCCTTCTGCATGCAAGGCAAACTTCTTACCTCTGTGCTATCTCTCTGGCCTCTGTGCTTTGATTCTTGCATTTGTAATAGAAGCAAATAAATGGAGAGAACACACTAACTCTACAACAACACTGGGGAAAAAAAGGGCTGTGAGCTTGAGTGAAAGACAACACAGCTCGAATTTTTTGCTTTTCCTCTCCTCCTCGAATATTTTGTTTTATTCATTGATTTGGGCTTTTAGTCTGTCCCCAGCTATGCTATGCTTGGGGCTTACTCCTATCTCTGTTCAGGGACTATTCCTAGCAGTGCTTGGGGAACCAAATGTACCAGAGATTGAACTGGAGTCTGCTGGGAGAACGACAAATGCCTCAGACCTGGACTCTTTCTGCCTCAAGAACCCCACTTTAGGAAGCATATCCCAGAAGAAGAGCTCTCACCCTGGTATCGTGCACTTTAAAATGAGGAGAGGTGGGACGCAAGAGATAGCACAGAGGTAGGGCATTTGCCTTGCATGTGGCTGACCGGAAGAGACCCGGTTATTCCCAGCATCCCATATGGTCCCCTAGACTGCCAGGGGCGATTTATGAGTGCAAAGCCAGAAGTAACCCCTGAATGCCACTGGGTGTGGCCAAAAGACAATCAATAAGTAAATAAAGTTTAAAAAAAAAAAACACAAAATAGGGAGAGGAGAGGCTATAGATAAAAAGGAGCCTCAGCTTGGAGGCTGCCATTGTTGGGGTGTCTGAGGCTTGATTGCTTATCTGAGGACTCACAGAAATCCTGTAGAAACTTCCTTGATCTAAAACAATTCAGATCTCTCTGCTGCTGAAAGCATTCCTTCCTTCTATCTTTCTTTTTTTTTTTTTTTGTTTTTTTTTGTTTTTTTTTGGGCCACACCTGGCGGTGCTCAGGGGTTACTCCTGGCTGTCTGCTCAGAAATAGCTCCTGGCAGGCACGGGGGACCATATGGGACACCGGGATTCGAACCAACCACCTTTGGTCCTGGATCGGCTGCTTGCAAGGCAAACGCCGCTGTGCTATCTCTCCGGGCCCTCCTTCTATCTTTCTAATCTCTTTAGGATTCCTGATTATCCAGTGAGGAAGTTTGATTTGGTTTCAATTTCTTTATTTGGGGGGGGGGATGAAAGGAGGTGTCATACCCAGAGGCCCTCAGAGGTTGCTCCTGGCAGGCTGGGGGTGGGAACCATATGGGATGCCGAGATTCGAACCACCGGCTGTCCAGGTTCTGCTGTGTGCATGGCAAACGTCCTACTGCTGTGCTATCTCTCTGGTCCTGGTTTGAGTTTCTTTGATAGCTTTCTGAAATTTGAAAACCCATCTTTTACTCTTCTCCCTAAATTCTTCTTTAAAAATAAAACTTCTGGGGGCTGGAGTAGTGGTGCAAGTGGTAGGGTGTTAGCCTTGCATGTGCTGACCTAGGACGACCTCGGTTTGATCCACCCTGTGTCCCAGATGGTCCCCCAAGCCAGGAGCGATTTCTTTTTTTTTTTTTGTTTTTGGGCCACACCCGTTTGATGCTCAGGGGTTACTCCTGGCTATGCGCTCAGAAGTCATTCCTGGCTTGGGGGGACCATATGGGACGCCAGGGGATCGAACCGCGGTCCGTCCTACGCTAGCGCTTGCAAGGCAGACACCTTACCTCTAGCGCCACCTTCCCGGCCCCATAGGAGCGATTTCTGATTGCATAGCCAGGAGTAATCCCTGAGCATTACTGGGTGTGGCCCAAAATAAAAAATAAATAAATAAGTAAGAAAATAAATAAATAAAACTTCTGGGCCTGAGAGATAGCATGGCTGTCGGGGGTTTGCCTTGCATGCTGCTGATTCAGGACAGACGTCATTTCATAAGGTTCCCTGTCCTGCCAAGTGCAACTTCTGAGTGCAATGTGACACAAAAACCAAAATAAGGGGGCCGGAGAGATAGCATGGAGGTAAGGCGTTTGCCTTTCATGCAGGAGGTCATCGGTTCGAATTCCGGCGCCCCATATGGTCCCCCGTGCCTGCCAGGAGCAATTTCTGAGCTTGGAGCCAGGAATAACCCCTGAGCATTGCCGGGTGACCCAAAAACCAAATAAATAAATAAGTAAATAATAAAAGCAAAACTTCTCTGCAGGATTTTAAGTTAGTCTTCTTTTTATTTCTTTTTTTTTTTTTTTTTTTTTTTTTTTTTGGTTTTTGGGCCACACCCGGTAACGCTCAGGGGTTACTCCTGGCTATGCGCTCAGAAGTCGCTCCTGGCTTGGGGGACCATATGGGACGCCGGGGGATCGAACCGCGGTCCGTCACCTAGGCTAGCGCAGGTAAGGCAGGCACCTTACCTCCAGCGCCACCGCCCGGCCCCTTATTTCTGACTTTGAAGCCAAACCAATTGTTGGCAAGGGCTCAGGGACCATAGGTGTCAGAAATAAAAAACAAAAGCTATAGGGGCCAGAGTGACAGCAAAGCAGTAGGGCTTTTGCCTAGCATGTGGCTGACCCAGGACGGACCACAGTTCGATTTCCAGCGTCCCATATAGTCCCTAAGCCAGGAACGATTTCTGAGCACATAGCCAGGAGTAATCCCTGAGTGTCACCAGGTGTGGTCCAAAATAACAAAACAAACAAACAAACAAAACAAAAAACAAAAAAAACCCTTAAGCTATAGTCTCTCGTTGTGTTTTTCTTCTTTTGTCTTCTGTGGCTTCCATGTTGTTGTTGTTGTTGTTGTTGCTGTTTTGGGGTCACACCCGGCAGGGCTCAGGGGTCACTCCTGGCTCTCTTCTCAGAAATCGCTCCTGGCAGGCTCCGGGGAACATATGGGATGCCGGGACTCAAACCACCGACCTTCTGCTATCTCTCTGGTCCCTTCTCAACATTTTTTTATACACTCAATGGAGTGCAGGTTGAGAAACTATCCTAATTTGGGGGGAGAGTGTCACATCTGGTGGTGCTCAGGGTTTATTCCTGGCTATCCAGGGACCATATGGGATGCTAGGGGGCTTGAACCTGGGTCTGCCACTTGCAAGTCAAGTGTCCTACCCCCTGTGCTATCTCTCCAGCCCCCTACCCTAATTTTTATGGAGTTTTTTGTTTGTTTTTTGTTTTGGGGTCACACTCAGGAGTGCTCAGGGGTTACTCCTGGCTCTACGCTCAGAAGTCACCCCTGGCAGGCTCTGGGGACCATATGGATGCCTGGATTCGAGCCACCATCCTTCTGCATGCAAGGCAAAAGCCCTACCTTTATGCTATCTCTCCAGCCTCTCTAGCCCCAATTTTTTTTTGGGGGGGTGCCACAACCGGCAGTACTCAGGGGTTACTCCTGGCTCCACGGTCAGAAATCTTTCCTGGCAGGCACGGGGGACCATATGAAATGCGGGGATTTGAACCAATGACCTTCAGCCTTACCTCCATGCTATTTCTCCGCCCCCAGCCCCAATTTTTAATGTTTTAAAGTATTATAGTTTCGGTAACATTTTTACAATTGCATTGACGATTATGGTTTTAATGTACAAAGTTACCACACCTCCCTACCACCAAAGTATTCAAGACTCTCCACCACTGTCCTGCGTTTATTTCTGGTCAGCATTTCTTCCTTCTCCTTCCCAGTACATCTTGATAATCTTTGAGTTTTGTAAGCCGAGGTCAAGGGTTTGTCCTTGTTTGATATCCTTAAATCCCTTTTATTGCTTCCCTAGATATCACTTATAAATAAAATAATCTGTTATTTGTCCTTCTCCCTCTGACGTATTTCCCTGAATATGACACATTCCAGTTCCATTCACATGACAGCGAACTGAGTGATTTATCTATTTTTTAATTGTGAGGTACTATATGTGTGTATATCTGTATATATACACACATATATATGTGTGTATATGTACATATACCATTTTATTTGTTAGGGGTGGCAGTCCTCAGGGACCGGCAGGCTTGAGGGACCAAACCTGATCAGCCAAAAGCAATACAAACTCCCTACCCTCTGTGTTATTGCTCCAGCTCTACCACTTCTTTATCCATCATCTGTCACTAGATATTAGGATTATTTCCATATCCTGGTTACTGTGCTAAGTACTACAATAAAAATGTGTGCACAGATATATTTAAATTAATGCTTCTATGCGTTTTGCCAAGGAATGGAATGGGTAGGTCATATTCTTACATTTTGTGGGAAAGGGGCCACCCCCAGTGATGCTCAGAGGTTACTCCTGATTCTGCACTGAAATTACTCCTGGTGGTCTTGGGGAGACATATTGGATGCTGGGGATCCAACCTGGGTCAGATACATGCAAAGTAAGTGTTCTACCTATTGTTCTATCGCTCCAGGCCATACTTATTTCCTTTATTCTTCTACTAATCTAATTTCACTCTCATTCTTTTAGTGAGTATATTTTCCTGTTCTCTTTGTTTTCTTTTCCCTGTCATCACCGTGATGGGGTTGCACACCGTCAGCTGTGTTTCGGTCACACATGGCCACAGTGCTCAGCAGACTTCTGTTCAGGCTTCTGTTCACAACAGCTCTCTCCAGGGGTTGCATTTTGTGGCGATGGTGCCTGTACACCTTTTAATGGCTCTCAGGGAGGTTGGTATTCCTGTGTCTGGGTTGCTCACACATGCAGGGCTGCAGTGTGACTGGCATTTCTTTTGGCACTGAGGATCAGAAATAGCAGAGGTGCAGGATCACACTTTTTTTTTGTTGTTGTTGTTCACATCCGGCAGTGCTCAGGTTGTTCCTCCTGGCTCTATGCTCAGAAATCGCTCCTGGCAGGCTCGGGGGATCATATGGGATGCCAGGATTTGAACCACCGTCCTTCTGCATGCAAGGCAAATGCCCCACCTCCGTGCTATCTCTCCGGCCCCCAGGATGACACTTTTTAGGTAGGGATTGAACTCAAGATCTCATATTTTATAAATTTAGAATAAAATGACAAAAAAAATTAGAAAGATACAAAGTAAATGAAAATGGCCCCTGCACACGTGAAGCATACCATGTTTTATGTTTTGTTTACTGGTCCAAAGCCAGCTGTGTTCAGGGCTCACTTGTGGCTCTGCAAGCAGGAATCACTCCTGATGGTGCTCATCAAAGGATAACATGGTGGATGGAGTGACTGGGACTCCTGAGCCCCTGTCAAGTCTCTCCTCATCCAATTCCCCTCAAAATCAAATAATAATA
The DNA here is from genome assembly GCF_024139225.1 of Suncus etruscus. Taxonomy (NCBI): domain Eukaryota; kingdom Metazoa; phylum Chordata; class Mammalia; order Eulipotyphla; family Soricidae; genus Suncus; species Suncus etruscus. The sequence goes on along the minus strand of NC_064856.1, from coordinate 6,425,778 downwards.
TAAAATAAAATAATAAAAGAAATAAAAAAAAAGATCTCATATTTGCAAGACAGGTTCCCTACGTTCAGATTCTTTTCAGTGTTTAATACATTCACTTTATTGTAATGTTGGGGATCAAAATCAGTGTTTCATACCTGCAAGGCATATGCTCATCCCTGGAGTGACATCCTAGGCTCTCCAGGTGGCTTTTAAATTCTATCATGGGTTAGCTAGAGCAATACTATAGTGGGTAGGATATTTACCTTGTACGGAGCTAATGTCTGTGGTAACCCATATGGTCTTCCAAGCCTGCCAGGAGCACAGAGCCAGAAGTAACCCCTGAGTATTGCCAGATGTGGGGGGAAAAATAGGGTCATTAGTTTGCAAACTCATGTTTTACTTATTTAGGTCTTTAAAAAATATGTTCATCGTGGGTCCAAGAGATAGTACATTGGGTAAGGCATTTTTCTTTAAATCCAACTGACTTAAGTTTCACTCCTGCCACCACATATGGTCCCTGAGCAAAGAGCCAGGAAAAGGGGCAGGAGAGAAAGCATGGAGGTAGGTCATTTGCCTTGCATGCAGAAGGACGGTGGTTTAAATCCCAACATCCATAGGGTCCCTGGAGCTTGACAGGAGTGATTTCTGAAAAGAGAGCCAGGAGGAACCCCTGAGCGCTGCCAGGTGTGACCCAAAAACAAAAAACAAAAGAGCCAGGAAGGAGTAAGCCCTGAGTACTGCTGGGTGTGGCCTCCAAACAAACAAACAAAACATTTCTCATGATGTTCACCACTTTTTCCTTTTAGGATTTATTTTCAGGATGATAGAAAAGAGAATACAGAAAAGAAACTTTCCTTTTCTCTCTTTTTTTTTTTTTTTTTAGATTTTTGGGCCACACCCGGTAATGCTCAGGGGTTACTCCTGGCTATGCGCTCAGAAGTCGCTCCTGACTTGGGGGACCATGTGGGACGCGGGGGGATCGAACCGCAGTCCGTCCTAGGCTAGCGCTGGCAAGGCAGACACCTTACCTCTAGCGCCACCACGCCAGCCCCTTCTTTTTTCTTTTATGAGCACATCAACTATGCTCAGGGCTTTGTGCTCAGGAATCATTTCTTTTTCTTTTTACTTTTTTTTTACTTTTTTTTTTTGGGGGGGGTTTGGTTTTTGGGTCACACCCGGCAGCATTCAGGCATCACTCCTGGCTCTAGGATCAGAAATTGCTCCTGGCAGTCTCGGGGGACCATATGGGATGCCGGGATTCGAATCACTGTCCTTCTGCAAGGCAGAATGCCCTACCTCCATGCAATCTTTCCGGCCCCACGGCCAACAATCTTGACTGTCTCTCCCAGTCTGTTCTCACCAGGATGTAGAATTTATGTTCTGGAGTTTGTTCTCCCAGATCTCAAGTTCAGAGTCTGCCTCTAGACTCTGTGTCTTCGATTCTAGAGGTGACTGGACAGCACATGTAAATGATTTTGTGAAAAGAAAATATTTCACACAAACTACATCAGAAATGAGCTTCTTTCCTACATGCTTCCAATAAATGTGAATTGCTTTTCTTCATTTTTTCTGCAAAAACACATTTCTGTGCAGTGACAGCCTCAAGCTGATTTGTGCTTCTGTGTAGAATTCTTATGGAGAAATGCCGGAGGCAGATTTTGGAGGGAGATATTAGACAAAAATGGAAAAACATTTACCTGCTTTCTCACTAGGCATAAGTAAATGAATTCATATATATAGTTTTGATTTTTTGGGGGGAGGTTTTGGGCCACACCTATTTGATGCTCAGGGTTACTCCTGGCTAAGCGCTCAGAAATTGCCCCTGGCTTGGGGGGACCATATGGGACGCCGGGGGATCGAACCGCGGTCCTTCCTTGGCTAGCGCTTGCAAGGCAGACACCTTACTCTAGCACCACCTCTCTGGCCCCATATTTTTGATTTTTTAAATAGCAAAATGAGAATATATTAATAGCAATATCAAAATCAGTTTAGGAGGGCCACCTGGCATCAGAAGGTGGGGATTGGTCAATAAATTCATATATTTTAACATCTTTTTTGGTCTTCTGCATCTCTCTCTAATTGCACTTACTAGTGTCTATATTAGTCTGGCTAGGTGCATCTCACTATCATTCTAAATCTGTCCTTCCTTGCAAATGCATGTCCTTATCTTTCTTCAGCCCCCCCCTTCCACATCTCCAGGGCTGTTTCTACTTGCGTCAGTGTATTCGTGTGCTCTTGATTTGTCCCTTCTCTATATTAAGCTGCACATGGTCCCATGCGGCATTCTTTCTGGGCCAAGACATTTACTAATGACTGGAGTCAAATTTATCCCTACTTTCCAGATTTCTGGTCCTTCTGGAGCATCAAAGCATCATTATTGGACTTTTGACTAAACTTTAAAACCACTCTATGGGGGCTGGAGTGATAGCACAGCAGTAAGGCATTTGCCTTGCACAGGGCTGACCTGAGGTGGATCCGGGTTCGATCCCCAGCATATTCCTTATGGTTCCCTGAGCCTGCCAAGAGAGACTTCTAAGCACAAAGCCAGGAGTAATCCCTGAGTGTCACTGGGTGTGGCCCCAAAATAAAATCAAACAAACAAACAAAAACAACACACTCTATAGGGGCCAAAATGATAGAGTAGGTAAGGCATTTTTTGCCTTGCACACAGCTAATCTGGGTTTGATTCCCAGCATCCCATATAGTTTCCTCATGCCTGACAGGATTAAATCCTGATTGCGAGCCAGGAGTAAACCCTGAGCACCACTGAATGTGACCCCAAAACAACAACAACAAAAACAGAACAACAAAAACAAAACCACTCTCATGGCTTCAGGAAACAGAGACATGGGTAACCCCTAGAAAATAGCGTTGTATTAAGTAGCAAACAAAATACTCATACCGAGTATGAGAAACACTGAGAAATCGACTTCTTTTCTTCTGCCATGTTTGGTCCAGTGGATCCAGTAACAATACAACTACCAAGGAAAAGCTGCCGCTGTGGTGATTTGTCCGGGGTAAACAAAACTCTCATGCAAATTCTGTGGTGGAGTCTTGGTACATATTGCTTTCTCCTTGCATCTGAGTGAGTGGAACCACAGTGACAGGAGAGTGGCACCTATCAGCAGCTACAACCCTTTGCACTCCTGAAACAGGATGGAGAACCAAGCCAGGGAACTGGGGGAACAGAGTTGGGGGAAATGAAGAATCTGGCAGTTTGGGCAGAGTGATGTTTGTTGTGTGTGTGTGTGGGGGGGGGGGGTTCCGCTGAGCTCTATACTTGGGAGTCATTCCAGAGGTAGTTTGAGAACCATGCAGTGAAGTAGATCAAATTAAGTAAATCTCAGTCAAACTAAGTAGATCAAACTGAAGTAGATCAAACTTACCTGATGGCAGGTAAAGCAATACTTTATCCTCTGTATTATCTCTGTTTATGGGGTATTTTTTTGTTGTTGTTTAGTTGGTTTTGGTTTTGGGCCACATCTGGTGGTGCTCATAGGTTACTTCTTTTTTTTGGAGGGGGGGGGGCCACACCCAGCGGTGCTCAGGGGTTACTCCTGGCTGTCTGCTCAGAAATAGCTCCTGGCAGGCACGGGGGACCATATGGGACACGGGAATTCGAACCAACCACCTTTGGTCCTGGATCGGCTGCTTGCAAGGCAAACGCCGCTGTGCTATCTCTCCGGGCCCTCATAGGTTACTTCTGACTCAGTGTTCAGGCATCACTCCTGGAAGGCTTGGAGGACCATATGGGATGTTGGAGATTGAACCCAGGTTGGCTGTATGCGAGGCAAGCACCCTAGCATTTATGCTATCACACTTGCCCCTGCTTATTTGTTTTGTTTTGTTTTGTTTTTATTTTGGGTCCACATCAATTGGTGGTCAAGGGTAAATCCAGGCTCTGCACTCAGGAATTATTCCTGGCAGTGCTCAGGGGCCATACGAGGTGCTAAAGATTGAACTTGGGTCGGCTGTGTGCAAGGCAAACTCCCCCTCTCCAGACCTTGTCTATTTTTTGTTTTGTTTTGTTTTGTTTTGAACCAGTGAGAGACCTGGATGAGAAAAGATGCTGAGAATCTTAGAATCTTTTCAACATTCTCCTCCTGGCCTGATGACTCTTCAAACCTGTTTTTGCATTGCAAATGATCCTAGAACTTTGTAAAGATCATTTCTGGCTATTTGGCTTTTTCTCCTGGCTGTATGGGTCGACTGGGTTCAGCTGGGCAGTTCTCACTTGGGATCTCTCCTGGGGTGCCAGTCAGATGTCCGTGAGGGCTGTGATCATCTGGAGAGTTCATCTGGGGCCAACTCCACGATGGCTCACTTCCATGTCTACAGCTGTTGGTGACTGGAAAAATCAGTCAGAAGGTGTGAATAAGGCCATGGACTTTGCAGGTAACCTCAGAACACAGTGCCTTGGGATTGAAGAGAAACACAAGATTAAATGCCCAGGACAGTGAGTTGTATGAGAACTGCAAGATTTTCCAAGCCCCAGCAGCTCCAAATGTCACTGTTACTCTAAATTATTAAAGTTAGTCCTTAAAAGAAGGGAGGTTCTGGTTGGAGAGATAGGACAGAAAGTTAGGAACTTGTCTACCATGAAGACAACCCCAGGGGCTGGAGAGATAGCTCAGCGGTAGGGCGTTTGCCTTGCACGTAGTTGACCCAGGACAGACAGTGGTTCGAATCTCAGCATCCCATATGGCCCCCGAGACTGCTAGGAGCAATTTCTGAATGCTGAGCCGGGAGTAACCCCTGAGCGTTGCCAGGTGTGACCCAAAAGCAAACAAAAAAGACAACCCCAGCTCTAATCCTTCATAGCTCACATCTGGAGCACTGCCAAGTATGACTCAAAATTCCAAAATAAAGTGGTTGGAGCGATACCACAGCGGTAGGGAGTTTGCCTCGCATGCGGCTGACCCAGGACAGACCTAGGTTTGATCCCCGACATCCCTTATGGTTTCCTGAGCCAGGAGCAATTTTTGAGCGCATAGCCAGGAGTAATCCCTGAGCATACCGGGTGTGGCCCAAAAACAAAAACAAAAAACAAAACCCCAAAACCTAAATATTCCAAAATAAAAACAGTAAAAATATATTATAACATATGTAATATAACATATTTATGTATATGCATACATATATATGTATGTTTGTGTATATATATATATATATATATATATATATATATATATATATATATAAACTCTGATTATTGGGGGGGATGACATATGCAGTGATGTCCAGGGCTGACTCTGGTTCTATTCTCAAGGATCATTCCACATGGGCTGAGGAATTAAAGTGCACCTGAAGTGCTGGGGATCAAAGCCGGGACAAGCTCAGACAAGGCAAGCGCCTTACTCACTGTACTGCCGCTCTGGCCCCAATATACGCATATACAGGGCTCCTTCCTTCCTTCCTTCCTCCCTTCCTCCCTACCTTCCTTCCTACCTTCGCTCCTTCCTTCTTTCCTTCCTTTTTTTTTTTTTTTTTTTTGTTTTTCGGGCCACACCCGTTAGATGCTCAGGGGTTACTCCTGGCTACGCGCTCAGAAATTGCCCCTGGCTTGGGGGGACCATATGGGACACCAGGGGATCGAACCGTGGTCCTTTCCTTGGTTAGCGCTTGTAAGGCAGACACCTTACCTCTAGCGCCACCTCGCCGGCCCCTCCTTTCTTCCTTATTCTTTTTTCTTTTTCCTTTCTTCTTTTCTTTTTCTTTTTCTTCTTTTTCCTTCTTTTTTCCTCTTCTTTCTTTTTCTTCCTTCTTTTTTCTTTACCTTTCTTCCTTCTTTTTTCTTTTCTTTCTTTTTCTTTCCTTTCTTCTTTCTTTCTCTTCTTTTTTCCCTTATTCCTTCCTTCCTTTCTTCTTTTTTTTTTTTTTTTGGTTTTTGGTTTTTGGGCCACACCCAGTAACGCTCAGGAGTTACTCCTGGCTATGCGCTCAGAAGTTGCTCCTGGCTTGGGGGACCATATGGGACACCGGGGGATCGAACCGCGGTCTGTCCAAGGCTAGCGCAGGCAAGGCAGGCACCTTCCCTTTAGCGCCACTGCCCGGCCCCCCTTCCTTTCTTCTTTTTCTTTCTTTCTCTTTCTTTCTTTTCTTTTTTTTTTTTTTTTTTGTATTTACTTTTTGGTTTTTGGGGCCACACTGGCTAAGCACTCAGAAATTGCCCCTGCTTGGGGGGACCATATGGAACGTCGGGGGATTGAACCACGGTCCTTCCTTGCCTAGCACTTGCAAGGCAGACACCTTACCTCTAGCACCACCTTGCCGGTCCCTTTCTTTCTCTTTCTTTCTTTTTCTTTCTGTCTTTGTTTTCTTTCTTCCTTTCTTTTTTCTCTTTCTTTTTTTCCTTCCTCTTTTTTCTTTCTTTTCTTCCTTCCTTCTTTCTTCTTTTCTTTTTTCTCTCCCCTTTTTTCTTCTTTCTTCCTTTTTCTTCTTTCTTCTTTTTCTTTCTTTGTTCCCTTCTGCCTTCCTTCCTTCTTTTTCTTTCTTTCTCTTCCTTTCTTCCTTTTTTCTTTCTTTCTCTCTTTATTTCTTTCTTATGTTTGTTCTTTCTTCTTCCTTCTTTTTTTTGTGGGGGTCACACCTGGCACTGCTCAGGGGTTACTCCTGGCTCTACGCTCAGAAATCGCTCCTGGCAGGTTCGGGGACCAGATGGGACGCTGGGATTCGAACTACCGTCCTTCTGCATGCAAGGCAACGCCTTACCTCCAAGCTATCTCTCCGGCCCCTCCTTCCTTCCTACTTCCTCCCTTCCTTCTTCCTTTTTTCTTTGATTCCTCTTTCCTTCCTTCTTCCTTTTTTCCTTTCTTCCTTCCTCCTTCCTTCCTTCCTTCCTTTCTTTTTCTTTCTTCCTTCCTTTCTTTCTTTCTCTTTCTCTCTTTCTCTCTGTTTCTTTTTTTTTTTTTTTTTTTTTGGTTTTTGGGCCACACCCGGTAACGCTCAGGAGTTACTCCTGGCTATGCGCTCAGAAGTCGCTCCTGGCTTGGGGGACCATATGGGACGCCGGGGGATCGAACCGCGGTCCGTCTCCTAGGCTAGCGCAGGTAAGGCAGGCACCTTACCTCCAGCGCCACCGCCCGGCCCCTTTCTCTCTGTTTCTTTCTCTCTTTCTCTGTTTCTTTCTCTTTTTCTTCTTTTTTCTTTCTTTCTCTTTCTCTCGTTTTCTTTCTCTTTCTCTTTCTTTCTCTCTCTTTCTTCTTTTTTCTTTCTTTCTCTCTTTCTCTCTCTTCTTTCTTTCTCTTTCTTTCTCTCTTTCTCTTTCTTTCTCTCTTTCTCTTTCTCTCTTTCTTTCTCTCTTTCTCTTTCTCTCTTTCTCTCTTTCTTTCTTTCTTTCCTTTCTTTCTGTCTGTCTTTCTTTCTTTCTTTCCTTTCTTTCTTTCTTTCTTTCTTTCTTTCTTTCTTTCTTTCTTTCTTTCTTTCTTTCTTTCTTTCTTTCTTTCTTTCTTTCTTTCTTTCTTTCTTTCTTTCTTTCTTTCTTTCTTTCTTTCTTTCTTTCTTTCTTTCTTTCTTTCCCCCACTCTCAATGAAGCTCAGGGGTCATACCTGGCTCTGCACTCAGGGCTCACTTCTGGCAGTGATTAGGGGACCTTATGGGAAGTGGGGGCAAACCCAGTTAATCACATGCAAGACAAACATCCTACACACTTTCTATGGCTCCAACCCCATGAATACTTATGAAATGTAAGAAGTTGTATATCAACTTTCAAAGACTCAAAGATATAAAACACCAGCATCCCACATTGTGTGTCTAAAACTCAACTATGAATAACTTTCTAAATCACAGTGCTTTAAATTTAAAAAAAAAAAAAGTAACAACAAAACTTCCAAGGGCTCATGATGTGCATGTTGTGGCTGGGTCTTTATGTTGGCCCTGACGCGGCCTTGAACGAGGCAAACAGAAGAGCTGATAAGGCAGATATATTGCTGGTTTATTATAAAGATATGGCACCAACTCTGACTTGTGTATTCCAATTTAAAAAAGGAAAAAAAAAAAAGAAGGAGCTGGCTGGGGACGTGGATGTGCGGGGCGGTAGAGGGGGGATGGGAAAAAATAAAAATAAAAAAGGAAAAAAAAGAAGTAACAGGGGTCAGAGAGATGGCATGGAGGTAGGGTGTTTGCCTTGCATGCAGAAAGACAGTGGTTCGAATCCTGACATCCCATACAGTCTCCCAAGTCTGCCAGGAGCAATTTCTGAGTGTAGAGCCAGGAGGAACCCCTGAGAGCTGCTGGATGTGGCCCCCAAACAAAAACAAAACAAAACAAAACAAAAAAGTAACCTCTGGTTTGTTGAAGACATGGTTATTTGCTAGTATTCACACACACATACACACAAACACATATGCCTTTTCTTTTTGGGGCCATACCCAAAACTGCTCAGAGGTAACTCCTGATGCTGCTTAGGGACCATATAGGGTATAGGAATTGAACCCAGGCCAGCCACCTGCATGCAAGCCAAACACCCTATACACACTAGTATGTCTCAGTCACAAACATAGGCCTGTCAATGGTGAGTTCTAGTAAAGAAAACATTGTACAAATGTATTGGGAGCATGTTTTAGGACCACACCAGGATGCCACGGTTCTAATTGCAGTGGACCTCATACAAACATCTTTCTCCATTATTTCTCCAGTCCCATAATTTTGCTTGCTGTTGTTACTTGCAGTCAAATCTAATTCTTTCTTTTCTTTTTCTTTTTCTTTTTTTTTTTTTTTTTTTTTTTTGGTGGGGAGGTCACTCCCGGCAGCGCTCAGGGGTTACTCCTGGCTCTACGCTCATAAATCTCTCCTGGCAGGCTTGGGGGACCATATGGAATACTGAGATTCGAACCACCTTCTGCATGCAAGGCAAACGCCTTACCTCCATGCTATCTCTCCGGCCCCAAACCTAATTCTAATTGACCTCACAGAGACACGAAATTTATTTTGATCATCAGCTTCTAATTACACTTCTTTTGAGGGGAGGGGCTTGGGGACCACACCTGGCAGTGCTCAGGGGTTACTACTGGCTCAGAAGCTGCAGGCTTGGGGAACCATATGAGATTCAGGGGGCTGAACCCAGGTTCGCTGCTTGCAAGGCAAACACCCTACCCACTATGCTATTGCTCTGGCCCCTAATTGCACTTCTTTATAAATATTATATCAATTCTGTTTCAGACTTGATACCACACCACTGGGCTTTCAAATTAGATACATTTCAGGGATGGGGCGATAGCACAGAGGTACAGCATTTGCCTTGAACGCGGCCAACGCATGATGAACCCCTGTTCAATTCCTGGCATCCCATATGGTCCCCTGAACTTGCCAGGACCAATTTCTGAGTGCAGAGCCAGGAGTAACCCCTGAGCAGTGTCTGGTGTGACCCCAAAACAAAACAAAACAAAAATTAGATGTGTTTCTCTTCATAGGTGAGGATTGAAGCACCCAGCAATTAATAACTCTGTGTCTTTATTCCAGGTACTTCTGTTAGAAGATTAGACATTTATAATAAACAAAGGATTAGTTTTATTTTATTTTTGTATTTTTTTGGTTTTATCCTATGGTGCTCAGGGGTTACTCCTGACTCTGTGCTCACAAATAGCTGCTGGCAAGCTCGGGAGACCATATGGGATGCCAGGATTCGAACCACTGCCCTTCTGCATGCAAGGCAAATGCCCTACCTCCATGCTAACTCTCTGGCTCCAAGTTGACTGTCCTTTTTTTTTATTTTGTTTTTTGGTACACACCTGGAAATATTCAGGGATTATTTCTGGCTCTGCACTCAGGGGTTACTCCTGACAGAGTTTGGGGGACCATATGTGTTAACAGAGACCAACCATAGTTGGCCACATGTAAGGCAAATGTCCTACCCACTGCACTATCACTCCACTCCTGGACAGGTATTTTTTATATATTTTTTATTGAGACCATTATGAATTATAAGTCCTTCATAGTTGTATTTCAGCCATAGAGTGACAGTGAATTAGGGCCATTCCCATCACCAGTGTTGACCTCCCACCACCAAAGTTCCAAACATGCATCCCGTACCTCCCTCCTTTGCCCCCTGATCTACCAGTGTAATAGGTCCATTTTGTATGTAGCTTGTTATTAATCAAGGGTCTTTTAATCAAGGCTCTTTTTAATTTTATTTATTTATGTATTTATTTTTTGGTTGTTGGGTTACGCCCGGCAGTGCTCAGGGGTTATTCCTGGCTCTACGCTCAGAAATTGCTCTGGCAGGCTCGGGGGACCATATGGGATGCCGGGATTTGAACCATCATCCTTCTGCATGCAAGGCAAAAGCTCTACCTCCATGCTATCTCTCTGGCCCCAATGAAGGGTCTCTCGATTGTACTGTAGTTGACTTTGCTTTGAGAATTTTTTCCTCACCCAATAGACCTGAGCCATCACATTTTTTTCTTTTTCTCAATTTGTATAAATATGAGGTAAAAACAAAGTAATTCATCTCCCAAGGTTCTATGAAAAAGGCAGGAGCCCCTATCTAGAAGACATAAATAAAATTAAATAAAATTCAGGGGGGGGCAGTGTGGCAGTTTGTTGTTGTGTGTTTATTTTTTCCATAGGTGCAGCAAACAAACAAGAAATACCCTTGGCCTAAAAATTAAAACCAGGTGTCTCTACCCATGAAGCATACTGTCATAAGATTGAACATAGGCTCTGAGCATACTAATCGTCCAACCCCAAGGTCTTCAAGGTCCCAGGAAAAGTTCTACTCAGTCGAGGTTGTTAGAGTCAGTCTTCTGTAATTAGAGATCTTGATTTTTGCACAGATCCTATGTTGAAGCTGGGGTACTGAACAGGTTTAATTCAGTGTTGGTTTTGAGCCATGAGGAATGATGCTCAGGGGCTTCTCCTGGCTTGGTGATCAGGAATTGCTCCCTGTGGTGCTCAAGGAACTTTGTGGAGCCAAGGATCCAGCCTGGGACTTTGGTATGCAAAACAGGTGCTCCGGCCCTTTTGTACTGAAGAAGTAAGTACTGCAGGGCCAGAAAAACCATTTGCCTGGGCCTCTCTCCCAGAAATTCGTAGATTTATTTTTCTTCTCAGCCAGGGCTCAAGGCCAAAATCATGCCTAAGGGTGTATGATTGGGCTGCTATAAGCTAGGCAGCTCTGATTTTCTGACTATCGTTAATTTTTTTTATTTTTATTTTATTTGGTTTTTGGTTTTTGGGCCACACTTGGAGGTGCTCAGGGGTTACTCCTGGCTCTCTGTTCAGAAATCACTCCTGGCAGGCATGGGGGACCATATGGGATGCCGGGATTTGAACCACCTTTGGTCCTGGGTTGGCCGCTTGCAAGGCAAACACCCTACCATTATGCTATTTCTCCAGCCCCAATTTTCATATTTAAAGGGTAAGATTCCCCTCCCCACCAAGAATGAAGTAAGGGCCAAAAATAATAGCTCAAGGGTCTGGAGTGTGTGCTTTGTTGTGTTTTTGTTGTTTTTTTTTTGTTTTGTTTTTTGTTTGTTTGTTTTTGGGCCACACCTGGCAGCACTCAGGGGTTACTCCTGGCTCTATACTCAGAAATTGCCCCTGGTAGACTCGAGTGACCCTATGGGATGCCAGGATTCGAACCACCGACCTTCTGCGTGCATACAGGGCCTTACCTCCATGCTATCTCTTCGGCCCCGGGAGTGTGTGCTTTGTATGCAGGGTCCTGGAGTTCATCCCCAGCACTACACTGGTTCTCTGAGCACTGCCTGAAGACATTCTCTAAGTGTTCCTCAAAAGTCCCCCAAAGTGGCACCAACTGGAAAGTAGTATCCAAGAACGAACTGTGTGTGGTCCATAGCCAAAAAAGAAAAAGAGCAAGGGGGTTGGGGGAACTCAGGGACTTGGAATCTTGGAATGCTCACCTTGCAAGCATAGGTCAAGAATTCAGTCCCTATGAGGCCGAGAGACTGAGTAGTATTTGCCTTGCTTGCAGCTGTTCAATCCTCAGACCCCTATATGGTTGTCCAAGCCCTACTAGAAGTGATCCCTGAGAGCAGGGACAAGAATAAAGCAATTCAGGTGTGACAACCTCCCCAAATAAAGAGAACTGTTCCACTAAGCACAATCCTGGGGATCAGACTGTAATCCCTAGTGCCACTATTATTATTTCTATAGCCAACATGTATGATCACTACAACAAAAGAGTGTGACCCCCCCCAACAAGCTGCTGCAATTCAAAACACAAAAAAGAGAGAGAGATGAGGCCAGAGAGATAGCATGCAGGTAGGGCGTTTGACTGGCATGTATAAGGACTGTGGTTCAAATCCCGGCATCCCATATGGTCCCCCGAGCCTGCCTGGAGAGATTTCTGAGCATAGAGCCAGGAGTAACCGCTGAGCGCTGCCGGGTGTGACCCAAACACCAAAAAATAAAATAAATAAAAAGAGAGAGATGTATGAGCAGTGGAGCCAAGAAGTGAGATCTCCAGGTCAGCTTGTGTGTGTGTGTGTGTGTGTGTGTGTGTGTGTGTGTGTGTGTGTGTGTGTATGAAAAGTATGTGAAGACACACTTCAGTTGACAGCACACCAGGTGTAACAGTACTGCAACATGTTGTGTGAAACTTTGTACACACTGCATCTGGGGGTCCATGGAACTCCCGACATTACAACAAAGCCAGCAACAGTGAAAGAGAAGTCAGGATGTTGAGCACGACACCAGGTCAGAAATGGGTGCATCTGACCCCAGCCGTTTGAGGAGTATACCAGGGGAATCATTTGTGTGTGACTGGAAGAAGATTTCGGAGGTCTCTTTAGTGGGTAAGATGCTGGGCATATCAGGTGGTGTTCAGAGGCTATTCCTGTTTCTGTACGTAGGAGTGATCCTGGACAGTGCTCAGGGGACTATTTGTGGTGTGGGTGATTCAACCTGAGATGGACCTCATGCAAGGCAAGTGTCTTACCTCCTATATTATTTCTCTTGCTTGTTTGGGTTTTGACTTGTTTTGTTTTTTTTCTGAAGCCTCCCAGATCAGGGCAGACGGGCACCTCCAGTGATTCTTAGCCAACCAGGGTGGCAATTCAACGAAAGGACCCAAGGATGAGGTGCAGGTCCAGCAGTACCAGAACCACTAATACAGGGCTTAGGGGGCTCCAGAGCTCTATTCAGCTGCGCTTGAAGAACCATGTGCTGTTGGGGATTAAACCTAGGTTAGCTGCATGCAAGGCACGTGCCCTAACTCCTAAACTTCAATATAATCTCTTTGAGCCCTTGACTTACTGTTTTTCTTTATTTGGGGGGGGGTATTTTTGGGGTCACACCCAGCGTTGTCAAGGGTTACTCCTGGCTCTGTGCTCAGAAATCACTCCTAGCAGGCACAGGGGACCATATGGGACGCCGCTATTCGAACCACCGTTGGTCCTGGGTCAGCTGCTTGCAAGGCAAATGTCCTACTGCTGTGCTATCTCTCCAGCCCCAACTTTTTCTGTTTTTCAAGAAATAGTCTTCTCTGCTTCCTGTCTCATATGTGCAAAACACTCCAGAACTGAAGGACAAAGAAGTATTTTCAAGGACCAAAGATATATGGTCTAAGGCTTACTCACAGCTTATCCCACCTTGATTCCTGGCACACAATGTGGTCCTCTGAGTCCCACCAGGAGTGATCCTTGAAAACAGAGTCAGGAGTAAACCCTGAGCAAATCAGCATTCAGCCAAAATGCCAAAACCAAAACAAACCACACAAAAAAGCAGCATTTTCTGTGCTCTGGTGGGACAGGAGGTTTCAGACTTCTCCGGGAAGAGTGTTTCCACCCCGACTGGGTAGAACAGAGGCCACAAGCCAGTCCCTGAGGCTTGGCCAGCCAGTGACAGCCCTGTCCAGGAGGCAGCCTGCCAGCATGGAAATGATGTGTCACTGCGGTGTCTGGCCCTGGTTGAGGTCATCATGACAGGGCAAGATGCTGAGATAACCCATCCAGGCCCTGTGGGGATGTGGTGCACGCACAGAGCTGGGAAGGGCCGAGCTGACTGCTGTGTGGGGGGAGGGATCCCACAAAAGGCTTTTTCTTTTCATTTAAATACCATAGTTTACAAAGTTTATAATACAATTGTTTCTGGCATTCAACGTTTGCACCAATCCCACTACCAGAGTAACATTTCCTCCACCAATGTCCCATTTCTTTTTTTTGTTTTGTTTTTTGTTTTTTGTTTTTTTGTTTTTGGGCCACACCCGGCGATGCTCAGGGGTTCCTCCTGGCTGTCTGCTCAGAAATAGCTCCTGGCAGGCACGGGGGACCATATGGGACCCCAGGATTCGAACCAACCACCTTTGGTCCTAGATCGGCTGCTTGCAAGGCAAACACCACTGTGCTATCTCTCCGGGCCCTAATGTCCCATTTCTTACCCTCCCTCAAGCCTGCTGCCTTGGCAGTTACAAAATAATTTATTTTTATATTGCTTGTTATAACTAAATGGCTAGTGGAATTATTCAAAATGTACTTCAGTGGGGCTGGAGAGATAGCATGGAGGTAAGATGTTTGCCTTGCATGCAGAAGGATGGTGGTTTGAGTCCTGGCATCAAATATGATCCCCTGAGCCTGCCAGGAGTGATTTTTCTTTTTTTAGACTATTCAATTATTTTATTTTTTTTTAAACAATTACAATAGGAGCTGGAGAGATAGCATGGAGGTAGGGCTTTTGCCTTGCATACAGAAGGACGGTGGTTCAAATCCCGGCATCCCATCTGGTTCCCCCGTTCCTGCCAGGAGCGATTTCTGAGTGTAGAGCCTGGTGTTAACCTGAGTGCTGCCGATGTGACCCAAAAACAAAAACACAAAAAAATGATAATAATTGTGGCAGGAGAGATAGCACAGCGGCATTTGCCTTGCAAGCAGCTGACCCAGGACCTAAGGTGGTTGGTTTGATTCCCAGAGTCCCAAATAGTCCCCTGTGCCTGCCAGGAACTATTTCTGAGCAGATAGCCCTGAGCACCACTGGGTGTGGCCCAAAAATAAAAACAAAACCAAAAAATTACAATAATTTGAGGAATCAGTATGTTAAATTTTTTTAACTTTTTTTTAATGGGTAAATTGGAGTATTTTATCGAGACATTGAGCACTGTATATGCTATCCAGTGTGATTGAGCACTGAAGCGTAAAATTAGGGTGCCTACCCTTTGTTTCCAAGGACCATACAAAGGACCACTGTAGACAAAGAAGCTGAAGGGTTATTTTATACCTGGTAAAATTAAGACATATTGTTTTTGTTTTTGTTTTATTTTTTAAATATGGAACGCTTCACGAATTTGCGTGTCATCCTTGCGCAGGGGCCATGCTGATCTTCTCTGTATCGCTCCAATTTTAGTATATGTGCTGCCGAAGTGAGTACAAAAATATATTGTTAATAATCACTGCAGTGGAAGTCCCTGACTTCCAATCATATTCTGCACCTGGTTCTGTGGACGAATACGTGAGGACATTATTATAGTCCTTTGAAGTCCTTTGTAGTTGATTGTATATCTGTTCACTCTAAACTACTGTCCGCTGTTATTGGTTTCTTTATGTTTTAATGGAGAGTGCAGCTTTGTGTTGTCCCCCTTACACTTAATTTGAACACTTCTCTTTATATGCTGGCACCTCTGGTGTTTGGGGTTTCTACCATTTCATTTGCTGAGTGATCACATAGAGTGTTGGTGTGTTTTTGTTTTGGGGTCACACCCGGTGCGCTCAGAGATTTATTCTGGCTCTGTACTCAGAAATCACTCCTGGCAGGCTCGGGGGACCATATGGGATGCCGGGATTCAAACCACTGTCTTTCTGCATGCAAGGCAAACGCCCTACTTCCATGCTATCTCTCCAGGCCCCACCCCTTTTTTCTTTTTTTTTTTTTTAACATTTTAATACAAATCTTTGGAGTGATTTCTGAGTGTAGAGCCAGAAGTAACCCTTGCATGTTGCTGGGTGTGACCCAAAAACCAAAAAAAAAAAAAAAGTACTTTAGTAAAAGAGGGCCCGGAGATACAGCACAGCGGCGTTTGCCTTGCAAGCAGCCGATCCAGGACCAAAGGTGGTTGGTTCGAATCCCGGTGTCCCATATGGTCGGTCCCCCGTGCCTGCCAGGAGCTATTTCTGAGCAGACAGCCAGGAGTAACCCCTGAGCACCGCTGGGTGTGACCCAAAAACTAAAAAAAAAAAAAAGTAGTAAAAGAAAATTTTTGAAATCTCACAGTGGGGTCATGAAGTCGTTGTCTGAAAGTTTACTAAACTGTTGGCTCCTATATGAACCTTCTGTGTTGTTTTTGTTAGCTTCTATGCTACTTTCCCCACCCAATTTAGTATGCTATTGGGATGTCAGTTTTGAGGAATTTGAAGTTGTGACTGTGCATTCCAGGAACTAACTCCAGGATTTGTGGAGCTGGGCTGAAGTGCTTACAGGGAAACAGCTCTAGGACATGGCTGTAGCTGCTGAGACTTCTGAAAGTATGGTGGGTGTGGGATGAGGAGGGAGCCTGTCTCTAGTCTAAGAACACCCCAGAGTTTTCACCCCCAAAATTCGTGTACCTCGAATTTTTGTCAGTTTGATGTCTCTGTAGAGATTAGTGAAGCAGTGAAATTGGCTCATTGACATGGTGGCAGCTGTGGGGAACAGATGTGACTGTTGGGAGTTGGCAGAGCCAATAGTTGGCCTATTTCCCTCCTAAGGGAGAAAGCAATGTTTTGTTTTTGCTTTGGGATCATACCTCATGGTGCTCAGAGGTTACGCCTGATCTGTGCTCAGGAATTACTCTTGGAAGTGTTTGGGAGACTATATGGGATGCCTAGGATCAAGCCCAGATTAGCTGCATGCAAGGCAAATACACAACCCTCTATGCGAGGGCCCAGAGCGATAGCACAGGGGTAAGGCGTTTGCCTTGCATGCGGCCAATCAAGGATGGACTCCAGTTTGAATCCCAGCATCCCATATGGTCCCCTGAGCCTGCCAGGAACAACTTCTGAGCACAGAGCCAGGAGAAACCCGTGAGCGCACCAAGTGCGACCCCAAAACAAAAATGCACCAACACTCTATTGGATCATTCACTCAGCAAATGAAAATTTGAGAACAACAGATCCTCTCCCCTGCAGCCTGACCTCCTCCTATTCAAGGTCAGGGGTGTGACATGCCAGGAGAGAGATTCAACCCAAACAATCAGTGAATCACAAGCCGGACTTCAGTCCTGAGCCCCAGTCATTAGCCAACACCTCACTTTAGGTCACTTATTCCAGAAGTATCCCCCTTATGTGGTCAGGGCACAGATGAGGGCCTCTGTTGTATCTTCCTGCCCTCCTCCAGACCACACTCATTTCCTGGTCTCTAAGAGGCCAACACAGTCACTTTGCTACATTTCACAATGGGCTCCTTGTGAGTTCTCAATCCTGGTACCCCATCTGGTCCCTGAGAACTGTCTTGAACACAGAGCCAAGAAAATCCTTGAGAATCATCTGGAGTGGCTTCCAAACTCAAATAAATAATAAATAAATAAGGAGAAGAGATAATATAGCTGGTGGGGCACTTGCCTTGCATGCAGCTGACTTGGGTTCAATCTCCAGCATCCCACATGGTTCCCAGAGGGCCACCAGAAGTGATTCCTGAATGCAGAACTAGGAATAGCTCCTGAGCACAGCCAGATGTACCCCCTCCCAGAAAAGGAAAGGAATTACTCCTGGTGATGCTTGGGGAAACCATATGGGATGCCAAGAATCAAACCTGGTTCAGCCTTGTGCAAGGCAAGTGTCCTGCCTGCTGTACTATTTGCTCTGGATATTTTCTCTATTTTGTTTTATTTATTTATTTATTTATTTATTTATTTATTTATTTATTTATTTTGGGGGGGAAGATGTCACACCCAGCAGTGCACAGATCTTACTACTTTTTCTCTGCTCCACGATGACTTCTGGCAGGGCTCAGGAAGCCGTATATGGTGCTGAAGATTGAACCAGGTCAGCTGCAGGCAAGGCAAGCTCCCTAACCCCAGTACTATTGCTGTGACCCTTTTTTCCTTGGTTCTACACTTGGGAATCACTCCAAGAAGTGCCCAGGGAACCTCATTTGGTGCCAAGGATCAAACCCAAGTCATCTTTATCCACTATACTATCTCTCTGACCTTGGCTTTCTTACACACATATATAATCCAGTAGGCTAGAGCATAAACAGCTCCAGTCCCACCCAATATTCCATGGAACACTACTTAAGTAAATATTAGAAGTGAGGGGGCCTTGAGCGATAGCACAGAGGTAAGTACACGGCCAATTTTGGATGGGCCTGGGTTTGACTTCCAGCATCCTCTATGTTAATGTTTCAGAACAGTTATTAGGTGCTATCCTGCCCTGGGACCTCTATTCAAATCTACCATGAAATCTTTGGTTTGCTTGAGTGTGGCTTCTGTCTCTCAGTGATTGATATCAGCCCTTCCCTCTCCCGTCTTGGTGTGCTTGTGTTCAGGTGCCACCACCCAGTGCTTGTTACCCACCCTTCTGTGGTGCTTACCAGCCTATGCCCTGAATCCTCATTATTCCCACACCTATGCCCACAGCATATTTGCAAGAGACAGGACCAAGGACAGAGGCATGCAGGGAGCCCAATATACACACTTTCCCTGCAGCATGGCTATCACATGGGAAGGGGTAATGGGGGCATTTCTCTGGTTTCCTTGGACAACTGAGTTCCAGGCAAAGAATGCTGAAACAAAGACTTGAATTCAGTGGCTTTGAAGTGGGGTTTGAGAGTCTTGCTCCCAAATGATGCTGGGGGAGGGGGGTGACAAGCCTGGGAGTGCATTCTGGGTCAAGTGCTGTGTTGATGAAGGAAAGAAAGAGGTCTGCCCTCTCCTCTCCTCTCAAGGAGACCAACTCCAGCTCTAAGAACCACTTCTTCCTTGGATGGAGTATTAGTCAGTGCCTGGCCCAGACAGGAGCCAAGCAACTCTCCCAGCTTCCTGTCAGCAGCTTTGGCATCTAGATGGAAACAGTTCAGCCAGGCTCCAGATTTATGGTCCTTCTGTAGAAACAAGCAATTAACCTTGCAGAAATGGCACGGGCTGTGATGGGTCCTTAACTCACCATCACACCCAGTTTTAATGAGGAAGGGGGATTTGTGTGGTCTTGCCCTGTTGACAGAGCTAAAGAACTATTTGCAACCACTGTTGAAGGGCAGGTTCAGAAGGGAAGGAGACAGTGCTGACTACATTTCATGAAATCAGATTTTATTGGACAGCCATTAAGGTTCACATTATGGAATGGATTTCCTCCACGGCAGTGATCAACTATTTGGATATAGTATCTAGGTAACCATGGTCATTCCTTATCTACCTTGTGATCCAAATGATGATTTTTCAAGAAGTGGGCACCAAATTGAATATGTTTGTCATGTAAAGTTTCGTAGATTTGCATCAGAAAACTGATTGCCAGGAGAGATGGAAGCCTGGAAAAGCACTTTAGTTTGCTCTAGCTTGCTTCTACTACTACAACCAAGGTGGTTTAAAAAAACAGAAATTAGGGTGCCGGAGCAATAGCTCAGCGGTAGGGTGTTTGCCTTGCACGAGGTCAACCCAGGACGGACCCTGGTTCAATTCCTGGCATCCCCTATGTTCCCGGGAGTCTGCCAGGAGTGATTTCTGAGCACAGAGCCAGGAGTAACCCCTGAGTGCCACCAGGTGTGACCCAGAAACAAAACAAAACAAAAAACAAAAACAAAAAAAAAAACACCAGAAATGAATTTTCTCACAATTCTGGAGGATGAACATTTGTGTGTGTATGTGTGTTTTTTTATTTGTGGGAGTAGCACCCACTTTGCTATTCATGGCTGTGTGCTCAGGGATTATTCCTGGCATTGCTCAGGGGACTTTATATGGTGTGGGAAAGCAAACCAAAGTTGGCTGCATTCAAGGCAAGTGCTCAACATGCTGTACTATCTCTCCAATGGCAAATTTCCTCTTTTTATGGTTTTTGTTTGTTTCTTTTTTGTTTGTTTTTGGGCCACATCCGGTGTTGATCAGGGTTACTCTTGGATATGTGCTCAGAAATCGCTCCTGACAGGCTCGGGGTGGACCATATGGAATGCTGGGGATCAAACCCAGGTCTGTCCCGGGTTGTCACATGCAAAACAAATGCCTTACCATTGTGCTAAAGCTTCGGCCCCCTCCTCTTCGTTTTCTTTTTGTTCTTGGGTCACACCGGCAGCACTCAGGGGTACCTCCTGGCTCTATGCTCAGAAATTGCTCCTGGCAGGCTCGGGGAACCATAGGGGATGCTGGAATTCTAATCACCTTCTTTCTGCATGCAAAGCAAACGCCCTATCTCCTTGCTATCTCTCTGGCCTCACCCCTCTTTTTCTTTTAAGCACACTTTGTTAAATTGGACTTGAGCCCAGCATTGTTCTCAGTAGTGCTCAGGAAATCTTGGAATGCTGAGGGTGGAAGCTGGGCCTCTCCTGCACAGAACAAATACGTTCAGACCACTGAGCTATCCCTCTCTCCTTGACCATGTTATCTTAACTATAACTCTTCTCCCCAAGACGCATTTTAATATCCTGGGTGGAGGAAGTTGGGGTTGGGATTTCTTTCCTTTTCCTGTTGTTGTTTTGGGTCACACCCGGCGGCAGCGCTCAGGGTTTACTCCTGGCTCTGTGCTCAGAAATCGCTCCTGGCACGCTCGGGGACCATATGGGATGCCGAGATTCGAACCACCTTCTGTCCTGAATTGGCTGTGTGCAAGACAAATGCCCAACCACTGTACTATCTCTTCGGCCCCTGGGGTTGGGATTTCAATGTAGATGTTTTGAAAGTCTGATTGTTTTGAAAGCATCTAGTTTTCTTTTTTTTTTGGGGGGGGGGCACACCCAATGGTGCTTATGGCTAACTACTGGCTCTGCACTCAGGGATCAATCCTGGCAGGGCTCAGGGGACCATCTGGTCATATGAATGTATGAGATTAAACCTGGGTCGGCTGAGCACAAGGCAAGCAACCTGCCTGCTTTATTATTGCTCTTATAATCTTTTTTTTTTCATTTATACTTTAAATAATTTATTATTTAGCTAAAGAACCATGATTTGCAAAATTCACAGTTGAATTTCAGACATATTTCAACACCAATCCCACCACTTGTATCAATTCCCATCTGTCACCAGTGTGTCCATACTTCATCCATCATTTCCCACCCCTCACCTCCAATCCCAAACCCTGGCCTGTCACCTTAGATCTCATGTTTTCAGTGTTGTTGGGATGGCCTCTATGAGTTTGTCAGTTCCCAGCATCCCATATAGTCCTCCGAGCCTGCCAGGAGTAATTTCTTTTTTTTTTTTCCCCTTCCAGTCCCCAGGAGTAATTTCTGAATGCAGAGCCAGGAATAACCCCTGAGCACCACCGGATGTGGCCCAAAAAACTAAAACAACAACAAAAATGGACTCAGGAGTCAGAGATCACTTAAGATGCTGAGCACATGCTTTACCTGCAGGAGACCTAGGCTCCATCCTGGCATGACATGGTCCTTGAACATTGCCAACAGTGACCCTCCCAATACTGAGCCTGGGGTAGCCCCATGAGCATAACTAGGTGTGGCCTCCTAAATAATGATTGATTCCTGGAGCCTACTTGGACTCTGATATTCAAAAAGAGGAGAAGGGTGAGGCTGGTGCCATAGTACGATGGGCAGGGCACTTGAGTGGGGGTGATCCCTGAGCATAGAGCCAGAAGTAATTCCTAAGCACCACAGGGTGTGGCCCAAAACCAAACTAAAAATTTAGTACATTGGAGCTGTAGAGATAGGACAGGGTTAAGGTACATGGTGGTTTATTTCATGGTGTACATTTCCTTGTATATGGTTGACCCCTGGTCATTCCCTTCACTTCATCTAGTTCCTCAAACACTACCAAGAATAACCCCTGAGCACCACTCTGTATGGTGGACCAAACATCCCCCCAAAAATGATAGAGAGTAAATTAGAATGGGCCCCAGTGGACCAAAGTGACAGCACAATGAGTAGGACATTTCCCTTGCAAGTTGTCAACCTGGGTTCGATCCCATATGCTCTACCGAGTCTGCCAGGCATAATTTCTAAGGGCAGAGCCAGGAGTGACCCCTGAGCACTGCCAGTGTGGCCCCAAAACAAAAACAAAACAAACAAAAGAACAAAGGCACCTGTTGGACCTTAAAGAAACAAGGCTAAGTGGCCGGAGACATAGCATGGAGGTAAGGCGTTTGCCTTTCATGCAGAAGGTCATTGGTTCAAATCCCGGCATCCCATATGGTCCCCTGTGCCTACCAGGAGCAATTTCTGAGCATGGAGTAACACATGAGCACTGCCGGGTGTGACCCAAAAGCACAACAAATAAAAAAAAGAAAAAAAGAAAAAAGAAAAGAAAAGAAACAAAGCTAAGGGGCCGGGCGGTGGCGCTGGAGGTAAGGTGCCTGCGCTAGCCTAGGACGGATCACGGTTCGATCCCCCGGCGTCCCATATGGTCCCCCAAGAAGCCAGGAGCAACTTCTGAGCGCATAGCCAGGAGTAACCCCTGAGCATCACAGGGTGTGGCCCAAAAACCAAAAAAAAAAAAAGAAAAAAAAAAAAAAGAAACAAAGCTAAGACGGGGCCAGAGCAGTGGCACAGGTGGTAGGGCTTTTGCCTTGCATGCATTAACCTAGGACAGACCTCGGTTCGATCCTCCAGTGTTCCATATGGTCCCCCAAGCCAGGAGCAATTTTTGAATGCATAGCCAGGAGTAACCCCTGAGTGTCACCAGGTGTGGCCCCCCTCCAAAAACTGCTAAGGGAACAGAAATCAAGGAAACTGGTGAAGTTTCCTTGCACGCGGTTGATCCAGAACAGACCTCGGTTCGATCCCCACCGTCCCATTTGGTCCCCCATGCCAGGAGTGGTTTCTGAACACAGAGCCAGAAGTAACCCCTGAGCATCACCAGGTGTGCCCCCCCCCAAAAAAAAGAGTATACTTGCATTACACATGGACAGCTCACATGAACACAGACTGGGAGAGAGGACAGGGTTAGGGGCTTGCTGAGCATGCAACAAGCATGACTAGGTGTGACCTCCTGAGCACAAAGCCAGGACTAGCCCCTAAGTATCTTCAGGTGTGTTCTCCAAACAAAAAGAGTTAAGGCTTATCTGTAGAAACTAGAAACACAGGCTGCAGGAGGAGCAGGAAGGGCAGGAAGCAAAACGCTGCACCATCAGAAATCCAGGTGCCAGGCAAGCTTATTTTTCTCAGCTTTTCTTTTCTTTGTGTTCTTGCTTCTCTCATTCTTCTTTTCTTCTTACTCCCTCTCCTCGCCTTCTCAAGTTCCCACTCTGCCAACTGAATTCCTCTGCTCTTGCATCCCTTGGCAGTAGATGCCTGCAGACTTGTGCTGGCTCATAGGGACTCTGAAAGGGGTTTATTTTCAAGAAATTTTGGGTGTGTGTGTGTGTGTGTTCAACTGTTAAACATACTCATCATTAAAATTTAAGTGATACAAATGAAAGATAAATGCATTCTATTAAAAACAGGTAATAAATTCTCAAAACTCATCAATCCCTAATGAGGTGCTTTACTGCGTTTTCCATTAGCAATGCTCCAGAGACTCAAAGAATCTGTTGGATCGGTGTAATAGAAATATTCTAGAACATTGCCCCATTGAGTCACTGTTTCCAACTCTTTCTTCAATGATCTCAAGTTGGTAGATTGAAACTGGCCAAGGCAGGAATATTGACATCACAGAAACTGGTAAACTATGAATCACATCTTGATTTGTTGTTAATTGTCAAAAAGTTAAGACAGTAATGATAAAAATGTTAGTACTGCAAAGCAGACTTAAAAATATTGGGGCCGGTGAGGTGGCGCTAGAGGTAAGGTGTCTGCCTTGCAAGCACTAGCCAAGGACGGACTGCTTTTCGATTCCCCGGCATCCCATATGGTCCCCCCAAGCCAGGGGCAATTTCTGAGCGCTTAGCCAGGAGTAACCCCTGAGTGTCAAATGGGTGTGGCCTCTAAAACCAAAAACAAAAATATATATTGGGGGCTGGGGTGGCAGATGAGCATATGTGCATATGTTTTTGCATGAGGCCCAGGGTTAATTCCAGGCACTGCAGGGTCCCCCAAGTAACACCAGGTGTGGCCCCAAATAAACAAAACAAAACAAAATGTGCTTCATTTGTGGCTGGAGAGATGATACAAAGACTAGGGCATTTACCTTGCATGAGACTGCCCATAGTTTGAGCCCTGGAACCACACATGGTCGCCTAAACTCACCAGGGGTGATCCCTGAGTAGAGACGAGAGAGTAAGCTCTGAGCACCACTCGGTCTGATCTCCCCAAAACAAAATAAAGTAAAAAGGTGTTTTCCTTAAAGACAAATTGCATGTTTTTTTTTAAGTGAGAGGCTGCAAATTTACTAGTGTCCATTCATGAGTTACTTAACAGTTAATTGTTTTAATAATTCTGATAAACTAAATCCTTTTGTGTTAAAAGTTCTTTTTGTTTCAAGAAGTTCATGGTAAATCAATTCTTACACATCTGAAAATTTTAAGGATATATTAAAACATCCTAGAAAAAAAAAAAAAAAAAAAAAAAAAAAAAAAAAAAGGTGTTTTGTTCTCATGTTCCTAACCCTGTTTCTATACTTCTCACTGCATATGTTTCCCTGAATACCATCAAAAGTAGTGATCATTAAGCACTTCTGTATTTGACTCTCCACACCCTTAAAAAGTGCCGGAGAGATAGCATGGAGGTAAGGCGTTTGCCTTTCATGCAGATGGTCAGTGGTTCGAATCCCGGCATCCCATATGGTCCCCCGTGCCTGCCAGGAGGAGCGATTTCTGAGCGTAGAGCCAGGAGGAACCCCTGAGCACTGCTGGGTGTGACCCAAAAACCAAAAATAAATAAATAAAGTAAGCAACACAAATGTCCAAGAATAGCTGACTAGATACAGAAACTTTGTGGGGTTTTTTGGTTTGTTTTGTTTTATGTTTTTGGGTTTTTTTTGGTGGGGGAGGGTTTGGGTCAGACCCAGCCAGCACTCAGGGGTTACTCCTGGCTCTATGCTCAGAAATCACTTCTTCAGGCTCGGGGGACCTTATGGGATGCCAGGATTCAAACCACCATTCTTCTGCATGCCAGGCAAACACACTACCTCCATGCTATCTCTCTGGCCCCTGGATACAGAAACTTTGGTACATACCAAAATGGAATATTATTTGGCAGTAAGAAAGGATAAAGTGATGACATTTGTTGCTACATGGAAGGACCTGGAGATATTATGCTGAATGAAGTTAGTCAGAGGTAAATACTGACACATATGCAGGATATAAAGATACATAATAAATGCAAATATCCAAAGACATTGGAATAATGAGTATCCACAGACACAACAAACAAGATCATGAGAATTGGCATTCCGTAGGAAACATGCCACTTGAGGGGATTGGTGCATAGGACAGGAGGATGCAACAGTCGTGGCAGAGGGAAACATTCAACCAAGAGGATGAGGTGGTGCTGGAAGGTGGTGTTATGTATCAGCAACAGTACGTAAACCACGTGCAAAACTTTATATATTTATACATATATATATACACACAAATATATGTATAAATATTAAAACGAACCTCTTGTAGAAGCAGACTGGTGAGAGGCAAATGGTAGTAGGGGCAGATGTGGTAGATGGGGGGAAACAGACACTGGTGAAGGGATTATTGTTGAAACACTGAATGCCTGAGACCCAGTCATAAGTATCTTTGTCATTTCATGGTGACTATATTAAAATAAATAAATAAATACAATAAAAAATGCCTTACCTGGGGCCAGTGAGGTGGCGCTAGAGGTAAGGTGTCTGCCTTGCAAGCGCTAACCAAGGAGGGACCGCGGTTTGATCCCATGGCATCCCATATGGTCCCCCCAAGCCAGGGGCAATTTTTTTTTCAGGGGCAATTTCTGAGCGTTTATCCAGGAGTAACCCCTGAGCATCAAATGGGTGTGGCTGAAAAAAAAAAAAGCCTTACCTGTAACATTTGCATTGACAACAGTTGTTGGTACAGGCTTGGGTATAGTAGGTCAGAGGTTACACACATCATTAGAGTGGGGTGGTGATGCACCAGAGCTGCCTTTTGCATGCTCAGTGAATGTCTGAAAGGGATCAAACTTCCAACCTCAAAGGCACTTTTAACCAGGAATCGTCCTCCCAGTCTTGCATCTTTGTCACACATGCTCCATCATAGAGCTCCATTATAGAGCCACATTCCAAGGACCTCACAATCAACTAAAAATTCCACTTTCTAGGGGCTAAAGCAAAGACATAGCAGATAGGGCTTGCATGCAGATGACCTGGGTTCAATCCCCAACAAACTCTAGGTGCCCCTGAGTATAGAAGGAATAACCTCTGAGCACTGCTGGGTGTGTCCTAAGAAGAAGAAAAGCCCACTTTCTGTTTCTTTCCCTTCATTGCTTTGCTACAGTGATGCCTGAGTATCACACAGACAATGTAAGGTTGCAGAGCTTACACACATGACTGCTGCTTCTGGAGAGCACAAACTTCATCCTGGTGTCAGGAATCACACACAGCTGTATATCCAGGCTTATACTCAACATATAGGGCAGCACTGGGAACCAAATTTAGGGCCTCAGGTTCAAAGTTATAAAACAGTGGGTAGGGCATAGGTTCGACTCCCAGTATCCCATATGGTCCCCCAAGCACAACCAAGTGTGATTCACAAGTGCAGAGCCAGGAAAAACCTCCCAAGATGGTTGGTTTGGCCCAAGAGCCAAAACCCAAAAGAAAGCAGAAGTTAGGGCCTCTGGCCTGTAAAGCAATTGCTTTACCACTGAGCCACCCCTGCATGTCATTTTTATCAGTGGAATGAGTAATAGGTACATGCCTTTATAGTTTGTTTAGTTTGGGGGCCATATCTAGCACTGCTCAGGGCTTGCTTCTGGTTCTCCATTCACCCACGGGTCACTTCTGAAGGCTTGGGAAATCATATAGAGTGCCAGGGATTGAATTGGGCGGGGGGGGGGGGGCTCCCAAAAATGGTAACTATACTCTTACTCTAGTCTAGAGTCCCAGTAAAAGCTTTGAGGGGACAGAGAGAGGACTTAAGGGCAGAAGTGCCTGTTTTCACATGTGGGAGGCCTGGGTTGGGGTGGGAGGTCCTGGGCATACCACAAACAACCTCCAAGCAAAAAAAAAAACCAAAAAACAAAAAACAGGAGTAACCCCCTGAGCACTGCCAGGTGTATCCCAAAAGACATCAAGAGAAAAACAACAAAAACAAAATGTTTTATTTAGAAAAAGAACTTGAAAAGCACCAAGCAAAGGAAGGCTTGTTTTGGGACCACACCCAGCTACACTCAGGGACCATTCCTGGTAGGGTTCAGGGGATTAAGAAGGGTGCTGGGGAACAAACCCAGATCAGATCTGTGCAAGACCAGCGCCTTACACACTGTACTGTCTCCCTGGCCCCCAAGGCAGGATCTTCACAGATGAAGGAATGATCCAGGCAGAAAGGCATCAAGGAGAGAGCCTAATGGGAAAAGATAGTCCGGCGATACTTTCTCCAGGGGCTGAGTGTGAAGATAAACAGTCTGCGACCTCTCTCTGGGGTCACAATGTACAAAGGTACATTTACAGTTCTGAGAAATCCCCTGTTCTAAACAAGACAAATAAAACCAGCCTGGCCCCTAGCCCAGCACTCCCAGGTGTTTTAATCTTGGAACTGGTTTCCTGCCACACCTAATAGCATCCTCAGGAAGAGGCCATTTTTGGTAGATGGCTTCCAAGAATCTGCCTTTCAAGGGCTTCTCCTTTCACTGAGACCAGCTGGTCAACAACATCTACGTTTCCTGCCATTTCTCCTCTTGATCCACAGAGTTATGTGTAAGGTGTCCTGGAAATCTGCTTCTCAAGTTCTCTTTTCTTTCTTCCAGAACACATTTCTTTTCTTTTTCCTTTGTCTTTTCTTTTTTTTTTTTTCTTTTTTGGTTTTTGGGCCACACCCAGTGATGCTCAGGGGGTTACTCCAGGATATGCGCTCAGAAGTCGCTCCTGGCTTGGGGGACCATATGGATCGCCAGGGGATCAAACCAACCACCTTAGGTCCTGGATCGGCTGCTTGCAAGGTAAACACCGCTGTGCTAGCTCTCCGGATTATAACATTTCTTAGCTATACCAGAATACAATTCTTTTTTTTTTTTTTTTTTTGGGTCACACCCGGCGGTGCTCAGGGGTTACTCCTGGCTGTCTGCTCAGAAATAGCTCCTGGCAGGCACGGGGAACCATATGGGACACCGGGATTCGAAACAACCACCTTTGGTCCTGGATCAGCTGCTTGCGAGGCAAACACCGCTGTGCTATCTCTCCGGGCCCCCAGAATACAATTCTTTTGCGTGGAGGAGGTCACACCCGGAGATTCTCTGAAGTTACTCCTGGCTCTGCACTCTGTAGACATTCCAGCAGTGCTTCCAGGACCATATGGGATGCCAGGGATCAAACCCGTGTAAAGCCAACATCATACCCACTGTACCCACTATACTCTCTGGAACCCACTCCCACTCCCTCATCTTTGGTTAACCTCCTCCCCAGTGTCTCTAAAGCAGGGGCCCTCAAATTTTCTAAACAATGGGCCAGTTCACTGTTCCTCAGACTATTGGAGGACTGGACTATAGTAAAAACAAAAATTATGAACAAATTCCTATGCACACTGCATATATCTTATTTTGAAGTGAAGAAACAAAATGGGAACAAATACAATACTTAAAATAAAGTAAAATTAAATCAACAAACTTACCAGTATTTCAATGGGAACTATAGACCTGCTTTTGGCTCTACACTCTGGAATCACTCTTGGTAGTGTTCAGGGGACTACAGAGGGACCATAGGAGATTCCAAAAATCTTCTGCATGCAAGACAAATGTCCTGCATTTGTACTACATTATTCTCTGACTTTAATTCTTTAATTCAATGATTTCAGGCTCTGAAGTAAATTTCAATATACTTTTTGATTATGGGTCACAACTAGCAATTCTCAGGACTTACTCCTTGTCTCTGCTCAAGGGTCACTCCTAGAGGGGTTGGGGACAGACCATACCACCATACCATTGAACTTCGGCCTCTAGCTAGCAGAGTGCATGCTCCAGCCTTTTTGCACTCTTTCCAGCCCTCCAGAACCCAATTTCATAAAACTCACAAGGGTATCATGTAGATCAGCTATCTCTGTCTCTGTCAGACAGCACATCAAACCTGATAGCAACTGAGGAGCCAGAGCAATAGTTCAGTAGGTATGGTGCTTGCTTGCATGTGGCCAGCCTGGGTTTGATTCCCAGCACCATCTCCCCCATAAAAAAAAAAAAAATACCCTGGTAACTAAGTCATTTTTTGTTTTAAATTGAGCTGGGCCTGAGTTCAGTATTAGGCAAGAACTCCTGTCCTTGATCTAAACCCTAAAGATAAGAACTGCTGATTCTCAGTTAATCCTCCCCTCTTACTTACTCTGGTTAGGTTTGTCAGCTACACAGTGAGCCAGAAACTCTATTGCAAAATGCAAAGGATTGAACCTAGGTGGGTCCTGTGCAAGGCCAGCGGCTTGCCACTGTCCAGGCATTCCGGTGTGACTTGGCGTTTTCCAGACCAAGTTTGTCTCCCACTGCAGATTGAGGGCCTGAGGAACAGTTGCTTTGAGATTCAGGCTGGCTCTGTTAGAAGCCGACCCTGAATGAGGGCTCCTACACCAGATTCACCAGAAGAGATTTCCAGGGGAAGTAGGAAGTGAACCAAGAAGGCCGGGTGGGCTGGCATGACAGCTGAATTTCAGTCTTACTGGACTGAGCTCACATCTATTTCCCTTAAGGCCAGAAAGCAGCTTTCTCTTCTTCTTTGTGATCACTTGTTATGAAGAGCTGCCCAAAATACAGTATCTAAGGCTTCCAGAGGAGCCTGGGATGGGGCCAGAGAGAAAACAGTAGGTAGGGCTCTTGTCTTGCACTCAGCCAACCTGGGTTCGATCCCTGGCATCCCATATGATGCCCCACAACACCAGGAGTGATGTCTGAATGCAAGCTCTGGAGCGACCCCTGAGCATCTCAGGGTGTGGCCCTAAAACAGAGTCAGAAAATGAAACATAAGGGGCTGGAGAGATAGCACAGCTGTAGGGCGATTGCCTTGCATGCGGCTGACCCAGGACAGACTTGGGTTCGATTCTTGGCATCCCATATAGTGCCCCGAGCCTGCCAGGGGCGCAGAGCCAGGAGTAACCCATGAGCACTGCCAGGTGTGACCCCAAAACAAAACAAAAAAGAAACATACTTGGAACCCTGGGCCTTTCTTCTGCAGATCACAGCAGCTGCAGGGCCCAGAAGCCCCAGGCTTGGTCACAGGTAGCCAGATAGAAAACTGGAGGAAGGGAGAACATGCCTTTATGATCATCCAGACAGGGGCAAGACCTAGACAGAGGAGCCTAGAGGGCCACTCACTTCCTTCTCAAGAGCATAACTTTGGAGAGAGCTTCAGGTGGCAGAGTTCCAGCTAGGGTCAGGTCAGGCCTGGCTGCATGCATGGTTCTGGGCTCGGAGCCCGGGGCCTGGAGGAAGAAAGATCAGCTTGCAAAGTCGGGCAAGCAGGCTGCCAGCTCGAAGACCATCTGGCACCAGCTTTCGCAACAGAGCCTGGCTCCACTCATCCTGCCATGGATTCAGTGAAAAGCCCACCTTTGACCAGTTCCAAGGCCCCTTTCCTTCCAGCTTGGCTATGAATGGCTAGTAAGGGGAAACACTAGACACAGGAGCCTTGTGACATGTAGAAACTGGAAGCATCTGAATGTTATTAAACTCCCCCATCCCCATGGCCAGTAGCCAAAGGTCGTGGTACAATTGCCCAATTCCTTTGCCTGGAGTTTCATTCAGCTCCAGAGAGATTCAAAAGGCTGGAGCAGAAACTTCTTCCAGTGAACATCCTCACTGGGTCTCTTTCCCTTTCATGTTTTGGTTTCTCACTTCTTCTAGGCTTATCCTGGGACTAACCCCATCATAAACCACTTGCCCTCAAATTCTTTAGGGACATTTTAGTCCATACCTCAATGGTTAACCAAGATGCTTATTTTCAAGAACTTTAATTACTTATTTTGTTGCTTTTGGTTTTTGGCCCACACCCAGTTATGCTCAGGGGTTACTCCTGGCTCTGCACTCAGAAATTGTTCCTGGCAGGTTCGGAGACATATGGGGTGCTGGAAATCGAACCTGGGTATGTCCTGGGTTGGCCGCATGCAAGGCAAATGCCTTATCGTTGTGCCAGATGCCAGCCCAAGATGCCTCTTTTTTGTTTGTTTGTTTTGGTTTTTTTGTTTTTGGACCACACCCAGCGGTGCTTGGGTTACTCCTGGCTCTGGGTTCAGAAATCGCTCCTGGCAGGCACAGAGGACCATATGGGATGCCGGGACTTGAACCAATGCTGGTCGTGGGTTGGCTGCTTGCAAGACAAACACCCTACCACTGTGATCTCTTGAGACAGCCCCAAGATGCTTATTTTTGAAATTTATTATGTTAAGGTTCATAACTAGCAGTTTCCAGGGCCTACTCCAGTCATAATTGTTCAAGGGTTGCTCCTGACCATACTCAGAGTATCATGGGGTGCCAGGGATCTAACTTGGGCATTCTGCATACAAAATTGCCAGGAACAGGCCTGGTGATCAGGATTGAAGCAGGTTTACTACAAAAGATTAAAGAGACACAGAAATAAGAGAAAAAAACATGGGGTCAGGGGGTTAATACCCTTATGGACTGAGAGCACATTTGTCCTTCACATTCCAAGATTTATTGCTTAGAATCAGGAATTATGAGAAAAACAACAATTTTACACATCTGAGAACCTCAGTATATTGGAACAAACATATCCTGGGCTTATCTCATATCTGAAGGGATGCTTTCTCTGTGAGTGAGACCAGAAATAAAGAACTTTGTACTGTTGGGGTGTTTCACCTTCTTTTTCTCCTTCATCTCTCAAACCGACGATGAGAGCCTCTAGAAGGATTCCCCCCATTTTCGGCATATTAGACTTTTACCCCAGTTTATTACTTTTCTCCTCTTCAAATAAAACCACATAACTTGAACTATGTAGTCCTTCCTCCCAGTTAGAGGGGGAAATAAGGGAGGCACCAAGACCAAGACTACTAAGTAGTAAGCTAGGTACAGAGGGGACCATAATTTCTCGCAGCCCTGGGGGTGAGGGAGGAGGATATGGGAGGTAGGACAAACACGGAGGTGTAGGGAGGACAAATCGGTAATGGGAACCCCCCTGATTTTATGCAAATGTGAACCTGTAATATTATTGTCAACAATATGTAAACCACTACGATCAAAATAAAAATTATAGGGGCCGAGCGGTGGCGCTAAAGGTAAGGTGCCTGCCTTGCCTGCGCTAGCCTTGGACGGACCGCGGTTCGATCCCCCGGCGTCCCATATGGTCCCCCAAGTCAGGAGCAACTTCTGAGCACATAGCCAGGAGTAACCCCTGAGCGTTACCGGGGGTGGCCCAAAAACCAAAAAAAAAAAAAAAAAAAAAAAAATAAAAAAAATAAAAATTATATAAAAAAAAAAAAAAGAAATCAAGTGTCAGGGCTGGAGAGATAGCATAGAGGTAAGGCATTTGCCTTTCATGTAGAAGGATGGTGGTTCGAATTCCGGCATCCTATATGGTCCCCCGAGCCTGCCAAGAGCGATTTCTGAGCGTAGAGCCAAGAGTAACCCCTGAGTGCTGCTGGGTGTGACCCAAAAACCCAAAAAAAAAAAAAAAATTCAAGTATCTTGGTCATTTTCCACACTGGTATCAAGGATCCTGCTACCTGCCCATTTTGCCTTTATCTGCAATCTGATTTAAAGTTTTGCTCTCAACATAAAGCAAGTGTTTCTCTTTCTCTCCCCTTCTCCCTCTCCCTCCCCCCCTCTCTTATTCTAGAAAAAGGTTTTTATTACTTATCTGGAGGCAAGTCCATGCTGAATGCTCAAGAAAGGTATCCCCCCAAGGATGCCTGAGGATCAGGAGCAAGGGTCAAACCCAGTCCTTAGATACGCAAAACATGTGCTCGGTGCCTTGGTTCCACTCATTTTGAAACTGGAACTCACTGCATACTGATGATCTCATGGCATAATTATACCAAATCCCTAGCAATGGTGACATCAGGATTCATTTTCTCTCCATCACCTACAATTTCCCTTGATTAAAATAACTGCTCTCCTGTTTTCAATCATACCATTAGAGAACTGACTCTGATCTGTGCTTCAGAGGTTATAGAGCCAGAAAGAGAGGCTTGGCTGGTATACTTTAGCCCACCTAGAATGGGAGAGAAATGGAGATTGTTGAGGGGGCAATGAAAGGAAAGTGAGGGGCCAGTGTGATAGCACAGTAGGTAGGGAATTTGCCTTGCACATGGCCAATCTAGGTTTGATTCCCGGCATCCCTATGTCACTTGAGCACATTCAGGAGTAACTCCTGAGAACCTCCAGATATGGCCCCCAAACCAAACATGAAGAAAGAAAGGAAAGAAAGAAAGAAAGAAAGGAAGGAAGGAAGGAAGGAAGGAAGGAAGGAAGGAAGGAAGGAAGGAAGGAAGGAAGGAAGGAAGGAAGGAAGGAAGGAAGGAAGGAAGGAAGGAAGGAAGGAAGGAAGGAAGAAAAAAAGAAAGAAAGAAAGGAAGGAAGGAAGGAAGGAAGAAAGAAGAAAGAAGGAAGGAAGGAAAGAAAGAAGGAAGGAAAGAAGGAAAGAAAGAAAGAAGGAAAGAAAGCAAATGAAAGAAGGAAAGGAAGAGAGAAAAAGAAAGAGAAAGAGGGGGCCGGGCGGTGGCGCTGGAGGTAAGGTGCCTGCCTTACCTGCGCTAGCCTAGGAGACGGACCGCGGTTCGATCCCCCGGCGTCCCATATGGTCCCCCAAGCCAGGAGCGACTTCTGAGCGCATAGCCAGGAGTAACCCCTGTGCATTACCGGGTGTGGCCCAAAAAACAAAAAAAAAAAAAAAAAAAAGAAAGAGAAAGAAAGGTAAAAGGAAAGAAAGGAAAAGGAAGGAAGAAAGGAAAGAGAAAGGAAGAGAGGAAGAGAGAAAGGAAGAAAGAAAGAAAGAAGAAAGAGAAAGAAAGAAAGAAAGAAAGAAAGAAAGAAAGAAAGAAAGAAAGAAAGAAAGAAAGAAAGAAAGAAAGAAAGAAAGAAAGAAAGAAAGAAAGAAAGAAAGAAAGAAAGAAAGAAAGAAAGAAAGAAAGAAAGAAAGAAAGAAAGAAAGAAAGAAAGAAAGAAAGAGAAAAGTGAGACCTGGTCATACACCCTAGTTAGAAGGAACACAAAAATACAATACAAAAATCCCTTCCTCACACCTATATTCGTTGCAGCATTATTTATTATAGCAAGACTCTGAAAACAACCAAGATGCCCTTCAACAGGTGAATGGCTAAGGAAACTGTGGTACATATACACAATGGAATATTATGTAGCCATCAGGAGAGATGAAGTCATAAAATTTTCCTATACGTGGATGTACATGGAATCTATTATGCTGAGTGAAGTAAGTCAGAGGGAGAGAGAAAAACACAGAATAGTTTCACTCATCTATGGGTTTTAAGAAAAATAAAAGACATTTTTGCAGTAATTCTCAGAAACAAAAAGAGGAGGGCTGGAAGGTCCAGCTCACAACATGAAGCTCACCACAAAGAGTGATGACTGTTGTTAGAGAAATAACTACATTGAGAACTATCATAACAATATGAATGAACGAAGGAAGTAGAAGCTGTCTAGAGTACAGGCGGGGGTGGGGTGGGGAGGAAGGAGATCTGGGACGTTGGTAATAAAAAGAAGTCCTACATAAGTCACTGAGTCTTATGGAAAGTGGCCCTATTTTAAGATGATACGTTGTTCTTTATCCATCCTGAATAGGCCAATTATAAGGATGAGCTGCGAAGAGTATTTATGGGGCCAGAGTGAAAATATACTGCTTGTCTTGCACACAATCAACCTAGGTTCTCTCTAGCCCCATACATTTAAAAAATTTTTTTTATTTTTTGGTTTTTCAGGCCACACCCGTTTGATGCTCAGGGGTTACTCCTGGCTAAGTGCTCAGAAATTGCCCCTGGCTTGGGGGGTCCCATATGGGACGCCGGGGGAATCGAACCGAGGTCGCGATCTTTCCTTGGCTAGCGCTTGCAAGGCAGACACCTTACCTCTAGCGCCACCTCGCCGGCCCCACATTTAAAATTTTTTATATTGTCATTTAGGTCACACCTGATAGTGTTAGGAACTATTCCTGGCTTGGGGCTCCTACATACAAAACATGCACTCAAACCACTATCTTCCCTGTCCTGATGTTATTATTCTTTCCAATAACATTAAAATGGAGGGCTGGAGAAATAGGACAGTGGGGTGTAATAACTGTGTAGTACAGATAGTACAGTGGGACAGTAGTGCTTGCTTTGTATGTCCGACCCGGGTTCAATCTCCAGCATCCCATCTGGTCCCCCGAGCCTGCCAAGAGTGATTCCTGGGGCCGGCAAGGTGGCGCTAGAGGTAAGGTGTCTGCCTTGCAAGTGCTAGCCAAGGAAGGACCGTGACTCAATCCCTGGTGTCCCATATGGTCCCCCCCCCAAGCCAGGGGCAATTTCTGAGCACTGAGTCAGGAGTAACCCCTGAGCATCAAAACGGGTGTGGCCTCCCCCCCCCAAAAAAAAAGAAAGAAAAAGAGTGATTCCTGAGTGCAGAGTCAGGAGTAACCACTAAGCATCACCAGGTATGACCCAAAATTGAAAAAAAGGAAAAAGTGAAGAAATGAAATAATGTGTGAACAATTATATGTGTATAGAAAATATAGTTCAGGGGCCGGGAAGGTGGCGCTAGAGGTAAGGTGTCTGCCTTGCAAGCGCTAGCGTAGGACGGGGTCCGATCCCCCGGCGTCCCATATGGTCCCCCCAAGCCAGAGGCGATTTCTGAGCGCATAGCCAGGAGTAACCCCTGAGCGTCAAACGGGTGTGGCCCAAAAAATATATATATAGTTCAAATGAATACATTTAAAGTCTCTTTTCTTTGGGGGAGGCAGGGCAACAATTTTTCATCATGGTTTTTGGAGCCACACCTCCAAGCTCTTTAGAGAAGGCTGGTTAAGCTACATTGAAAACCACGAAGGCTGGTTATTTGGGTTTTCAGAATCTCTCCTATCTGTAAAGGAGTAAACATGTTCTGAACAAATGTTTCCTTCATCTTTACTCTTTGTCTCATTAATCTGTCTGATGCTTGTTTGTTGTTGGGCCTCAAAAGAACCCAAAGAGGTCCTCCATGATTTCTTGTCTTTGACATCATGGGGGACTTACACCCAGTGGTGCTCAGGGTTTACTCCTATCTCTGTGCTCAGAGATCACATCTAGTGAGGCTTACGAGAGCATATAAAGCGTTAGAAATTGAAGGCCAGAGAGATAGCATGGAGGTAAGGCATTTGCCTTGCATGCAAAAGGACGGTGGTTTGAATCCTGGCATCCCATGTGGTTCCCCGAGCCTGCCACGAGCGATTTCTGAGCATAGAGCCAAGAATAACCCCTGATCGCTGCTGGGTGTGACCCCC
Source organism: Suncus etruscus (assembly GCF_024139225.1). Classification (NCBI taxonomy): domain Eukaryota; kingdom Metazoa; phylum Chordata; class Mammalia; order Eulipotyphla; family Soricidae; genus Suncus; species Suncus etruscus. The sequence goes on along the minus strand of NC_064856.1, from coordinate 6,389,278 downwards.
CAAAAAAAAATTAGGAATTGAACATGGATCAACTGCATGTAAGGCAAGCACCCTACCCACTGTACTACTGCTCTAGTTCCCTCCATGGCATCTTAATAATTTTGTTTTTGTTTTGGGGCCACAGCAGATGGCACTCAGGAGTTACTCTTGGCTTTGTGCTCAGAAAGTACTCCTGGCAGGCTCAGGAGGCCATATAGGATACTGGGATTGAACCCAGGTCAGCCATATGCAAGGCAAATGCTATACCTGCTCTGCTATGCTCTGGTGTCTTTTTTTTTTTTTTTTTTTTTGGTTTTTGGGCCACACCCGGTAATGCTCAGGGGTTACTCCTGGCTATGCGCTCAGAAGTCGCTCCTGGCTTGGGGGACCATATGGGACACCGGGGGAATCGAACCGCGGTCCGTCCTAGGCTAGCGCAGGCAAGGCAGGCACCTTACCTTTAGCGCCACCACCCGGCCCCTGGTGTCTTAATAATTGTGAACAGATCAAATTGGTACCTATTCCAGTGGAAGGAAGATGTAAATCAGACTAATGAGTAAGGGTATGGAATGATGCATGTTAAGAAGATAAAACAGGGGCCCGGAGAGATAGCACAGCAGCGTTTGCTTTGCAAGCAGCCGATCCAGGACCAAAGGTGGTTGGTTTGAATCCCGGTGTCCCATATGGTCCCCCGTGCCTGCCAGGAGCTGTTTCTGAGCAGACAGCCAGGAGTAACCCCTGAGCACTGCCGGGTGTGGCCCAAAAAAAACCAAAACCAAAACCAAAAACAAACAAACAAAAAAAAAGGAGATAAACAGCAAGAAGATAAAAAAATAAAATAAAATAGGGGCCAGAGAGATAGTACAATGGTAGGGGGTTTGCCTTGCAAGTGATCGACCTAGGATCGATGGTGGCTCGAATCTCAGCATCCCATCTGGTCCTCGGAGCCTGCCAACAGGATTTCTAAGCACAGAGCCAAGAGTATTTGGCCCCCCCAAAAAAGAAGATAAAACAGGAAAAGGGATAAATACTCGTGGAAAGTGGGTGTTAGCCTGAGATGATATTTGGGCAAAGACCAACCTTATTTCTTTTTGTTTCTTCTATGAAGGGAAGGCTTAGGGACACAGCCCATGGTATGCACAGGTGTTCAGAGGACCACATGTGGTGATTAAACCAGGCCCAGTTGCAGCAATGCAAGAGCCCAAACTCCCTGTACTATCTCTGCAGCTGCCTTAATTTCTCTTGTCTGTGGATCTAAGGCAGCAGTAAAGAGTAGGTGTCAGAAGAAACAGCAGAAGATGAACACATCAATTATTTTAAAATAATTTTAATTGAATCACTATGAGATACAGTTACAAAGTTGTTCATGACTGATTTTAAGTCATACAATGTCCGACACCCATCCTTCCTTCACTATGACCCCAGTTTCTCTCTTTCTCTGTCTCTCTGTCTCCGTCTCTTCCTCTCCCTCTGTTTTCTCTTTAGACACTGGTTTACAATATTGTTACTGGAGGAGTAATAGACACATCAATTAATTATCCATGATGGGTCAGCTTCATGGGTGAGTGGCCTTCACCACTGCACAGGGACTTGGGCTTAGAAGGTTCAATCCCCGGCATCCTATATTGTCTCTTGAGGCTATTAGGAGTGATCCTTTAATGCAGAGCCAGTAGTAAACGAGGAGTAAGCCCAGAGCACTGCCAGGTATGGCATCCAAATCCCCAAACCAACAATAATTATTAATTAATTAAATGTGATGAAAGGGAGCTGGAGAGGTGGCGTTAGAGGTAAGGTGTCTGCCTTGCAAGCGCTAGCCAAGGAAGGACCGTGGTTCAATCCCCCGGTGTCCCCTATGGTCCCCCCAAGCCAAGGGCTATTTCTGAGCGCTTAGCCAGGAGTAGCCCCTGAGCATCAAACGGGTATGGCCCAAAAAACAAACAGAAAATGTGATGAAAGGGCTAGAGAGACAATGAGGCATTTGACAGGATTCGAACCACTGTCTGTCCTGGGTTGGCCATGTGCAAGCCAAACACCCAATCACTGTGTTATCTCTCCAGCCCCTACCTAAACCTCTAATAAAAAATTTGCTGTTTATTTGTTTTTTTTTTTTTTTTTGGAAAACCACACCTGATGGTGCTTAGAGGCTACTCCTGGGTCAGAGCTAAGGAGATCACTTCTGGTAGTGCTGGGGGACCATATGTGGCATGGAGATTAAGCATGTACTCAATCCTCTGAGTTAGTTCTCTGGCACTCTCCTGACTTTGTATGGTGTTGTGTGTGTGGGGTGCACACCCAGCAATGCACAGGGCTTTTTCCTGGTTCTGTGCTCAGGAATTACTCCTGACAGGGTTCAGGGTACCATGTGGGATGGAGTGGCTCAAACCTTGGTCAATCGCATGCCAGACAAGCACCCTACCTGCTGTGCTATTTCTCCAGCCCCATCTCTCTTGCTTTTTATAGGTTGAATTTTATTATTAATTATGAGTTAATTATGAGTTAACTCTTTCTTCCCATTCTTTTCCCCTTTAAATCAATTTTATATTTCTCATTTCTTTATTATTTATTTATTTATTTTGGTTTTTGGGTCACTCCTGGCAGTGCTCAGAGGTTCCTCCTGGCTCTATGTTCAGAAATTGCTTCTGGCAGGCTCAGGGGACCATATGGGATGCCAGGATTCGAACCACCATCCTTCTGCATGCAAGGCCCTACCTCCATGCTATCTCTCCCGCCCCATCATTTCTTTACTTTTTTTTCTTTTTTTTTTTTTTTAAGTCACACCAGGCAGTGCTCAGGGGTTACTCGTGACTCTGTGTTCAGGGATTATTTCTGGCAGTTCTCAGGAAACCAAACAAATGGGATCAAACCCTGGTTGTCTGCATGCAAGGCAAATACCCTTCCAGCAGAACGATAGCTCAGCTCCTATACTTCTCATTTCTGTAACGAAAGTACAACTTGCTGTGTTAACTGAAGCAATTTTCACTTCCACTATTGCCCAGGACCTCCTGATCAATTCTTTTCTCTTTCCTGACTAAGGATAAGCATGACGATGCAGATTGTACGGGAAAGAAAATCAAGATGTTGGAACTTTCTTTTTTTTTTTTTTTTTGGTTTTTGGGCCACACCCGGTGACGCTCAGGGGTTACTCCTGGCTATGCGCTCAGAAGTCGCTCCTGGCTTGGGGGACCATATGGGACACCGGGGGATCGAACCATGGTCCGTCCTAGGCTAGCGCAGGCAAGGCAGGCACCTTACCTTTAGCGCCACCGCCCGGCCCCGAAGATGTTGGAACTTTCAGTTCAGGTTTGCTCTTTATTAGATTTAGAAGAGCTGGAAGGAGACTGAAAAGTTTTTCTACCCAATTATTCAATAGGTAGTTGTAGCCATTCACTGCTGGTCAGGAACTATTTGTCATTTGCTTCTGGTGAGTTAAGTATAGATATTAAGAAGTTTCTAAACATTTTGTCCTTGCTGGGTTTTGTTTGTTTGTTTAGGAACCACCCCTGGCTGTACTCAGGGCATACTCCTAGTTCTGTGCTCAGAGACCACTCCTGGCAAGGCTCAGGGAACCAGAGGAGGTGCTGAGGATCAAAGTCAAATTGACTGTATGCAATGCACCTAGCCTGTGTACTATCGCTCCTGACCCTGTTGTTGTTTATGTTTGTTTTGGGCCACACTTAGCAATACTCAGGTCTTACTCCTGGCTCAGAGCTCAGGGACTATATGTGTTGCCAGGATGGAACCAGGGTTGCCTGCTTGCGAGACAAGCGCCTTACTAATACCATGTACACTCTCTAATTCCGAGCATCTAGAAACTTTTCTAGTAATTTGATGTTGCCACAGTGTCAAAACTACCAACTGGCCAACTCGTTGATTCTGAAAAGTTATCTGTTTGTGACAATTGGCAGAAATAAATGGCTTCTTGAGATGAACAAACAAAATGGCTCTGGACTCGGAAAAAAAGTCAAGAGACTTAGAGGGCCTTTGCCTTCCCTCCTGCTCCTCCCAGGAAAATTCAAGCTTGGTTATAAAGGGCGGGTGGAGGCTGGCAGGGGGAGCTGCCAATGGGAGAACAAGAGAGATCCTTGATGGACTAAGACTGATCTCATAAGGGACCTACGCCTTTGTCCTACTTGCGAATCAGCAAGATCCCATCACATCTTTGAGAAATGAAAAGGCTCTGGGCAGAGCCGGACAGTTCTCTGGGAGGCGGCCCACACAATTCCCACATACCCTGGCACGGGGCAAGCGCAGTAGAATAATCTGATGTGTGTTCAGAAAGAACCAAAAGGCAGGAAAGAACCTCGGACAAGTAGGCATGAGGGTCAGCTGAAGTGCCTGAAGGGGTATAGAGGAAGTGACAGGGACGTCAGGAATTGTATTACAGAGAACAAGGAACAATGTGACAGCTACTGGATGAAACCATCTGGGGTACAGACCAGACAAAACTCCGGAAATGCCACTGTGGGCATTCAGAGACTTCCTGTCCTTTGGGACTCTATATGTATGTATATTACTCCTGGCTCTGCAAGCAGAAATTGCCCCTGGCAGGCACAGGGAATCATATGGGATGCTGGGATTCGAACCACTGTCCATCCTGGATTGTCCACATGCAAGGCAAATGCTCTACCACTGTGCTATCTCTCTGGTTCCACCAGGCAGCAGCGCTCAGGGGTTACTCATGGCTCTACGCTCAGAAATCGCCCCTGGCAGGCACCGGGGACATATGGGATGCTGGGATTCGAACCACCGTCCTTCTGTATAGAAAGCAAACGACTTACCTCTATGCTATCTCGCCAGCCCCCCATAGAGGCTTTCTAAGGATGGATCTCAGGAAGCAGTATGACTGGAGTGGCAGGTCAGTGATTGGATCAGGGTCTCCCATACCTCTACATCCCCTGTATTTTACACCTAAGTTCACAGAACATTCTTTTTTTTTTTTTTTTTTTTGATTTTTGGGTCACACCTGGCAGCGCTCATGGGTTACTCCTGGCTCCATGCTCAGAAATCACTCCTGGCAGGCTCGGGGGACCATATGGGATGCCAGGATTCGAACTACCATCCTTCTGCGTCTAAGGCAAATGCCTTACCGCTGCGATATCTCTCCGGCCCCCAGGACATTGTTTTTAAAAGTTGTCCAGGCTGGCACCAGTACAGCAATAAGGTGCTTACCTTGCACACATCTGACTTGTGTTTGGTTCCTGGCACTTACATTGTTCCCTGAGCACACCAGGAGTGATCCCTGAGCATAGATGCAGGAGTAGCCCTAAGTACCACCAGTGTGGCCCCAAACAAGTTGTTAGGAGGGCTGTAGTGATACTACAATAAGTAAGGTGCTTGACTTGCAGTTCAGAGAGAGGAGTAGCACATGAACATCACTGGGTGTAGCCCCCAAACAAAAAAGTTGCTCAAGGCCCAAGAGATAGTGAAACACTGAGGTGCATGCAGATTTGATCCTTAGCACCGAACAGCTGGCCAGGGACAGCTAGCTCCCCCTCCCCCAAAAAATAAATTAAAATTAAAATTAAATATTTAAATCAAAACCTTTCCTTTTGATTTTTTTTGGTTTCACCCATGATGCTTAGGGTTTCTCCCTGGCTCTCAGGGATCACTCCTGTAGATACTCTGGGTCCAATTTGTGGTGCAGGGATGGAACCAGGCTTAGTCTGATTGAAGGCAAGTGCCTTAACTTCTGGCCTGTTCTTCTGTCCTTCCACACAGAATTCTTTTTTTGGAGGGGTTGGGTCACACGCAGCTGCACTCGGGAGTTATTCCTGGCAGGCTCAGAGGACCATATGGGAAGCAGGAATTCAAACCACTGTCCATCCTGGGTCAGCTGCGTGCAAGACAAATGCCCTACCGCTGTGCTATCTCTCTAGCACCCACATACAGAGTTCTAATTCAATTTTCTTTTGTTTTTTTCTTTAAGAAGTGTTTTTCTGGGGCCGGAGAGATAGCATGGAGGTAAGGCATTTGCCTTTCATGCAGGAGGTCATCGGTTCGAATCCCGGCACCCCATATGGTCCCCTGTGCCTGCCAGGAGCAATTTCTGAGCCTGGAGCCAGGAATAACTCCTGAGCACTGCCGGGTGTGACCCAAAAAAACCACAAAAAAAAAAAAAAAAAAAGAAGTGTTTTTCATGGGACATAAGTTTGAACAGGAAGGAAACTTTCCCTGTTTTGTTTTTTTGGGCCACAACCAGTGATGTGCTGGGATATTTCTGGCTGGGCTTTGGGGATCCTTTGGGGTGCCAGGGCTAATATGGATCAACAATGTGCAAAGCAAATGCCCTACATGAGGTACTATCGTGTCAGTTCATCTTTTCCTGGTTAAAGTTGTCATTAGAGGGCCGGAGAGATAGCACAGTGGTAGGGTGTTTGCCTTACACACAGCCGATTCAGGACAGACGATGGTTCAAATCATGACATCCTACATGGTCCCCCAAGCCTGCTAGAGGTGATGTCTGAGTGCAGAGCCAGGAGTAACCCCTGAGTGCCACGGGGTGTGACCCCCAAACGAAAACAAAACACAAACAAAAACAAAAAAAAGTTGTCATTAGACATATTGATTGGTAACCAATGAGTACAGTGGTACTGAGTTCCTAATTTGACTCAGCACACATGAGAGCAGAGACTATGTAAGAACTCGTGTCTGATGGGCCAGAGAGATAGCATGGAGCTAAGGTGTTTGCCTTGCATGCAGAAGGTCGGTGGTTAGAATCCCAGCATACCATATGGTCCCCCGAGCCTGCCAGGAGCGATTTCTGAGCCTAGAGCCAGGAGTAACCCCTGAGTGTCGCCTAGTATGACCCAAACACTGAGAGACAGCACTGGGGGTGAGAGATTCAGAGTAGGCACTATTGAAACCGCCAAGCTGATTCAGGTGTGGACATCCTGAATGAGGAAGGAGAAACCTGGGTACCAATAAAGGGCCCAGGTGAGATCCATACAGGAGAGAAAGGAGGAATAACAGAGTAGGACTAAGCACAAGAACTGGGCAAGGCAAGAACAGCAAAATCAGGGCTCAGACACTGGAAACACAATTCACACTGCTGGGTGTGACTCAAATCCCTCCCAGCAAAAAACAAGTGATGATACTTAATACCTCTAAAGACAAGGAATAAAGAATATGTGAGTGGATGGGTCACAAGTCTATGTTAGAATTAGATTTCTTTTCTTTTCTTTTTGTGCCATACCCGGCGGTGCTCAGGGGTTACTCCTGGCTGTCTGCTCAGAAATAGCTCCTGGCAGGCATGGGGGACCATATGGGATGCTGGGATTCGAACCAACCACCTTAGGTCCTTGATCGATTGCTTGCAAGACAAACGCCGTTGTGCTATCTCTCCAGCCCCATAATTAGATTTCTAGAGCCAGAACAATATAGTACCACAGGTATGGCATTTGCTTCGTATGGGGTCAACCTGGGTTCCATACTCCGTATCTCATATGGTTCCCCAAGCCCACCAGGAATAATTTCTTTCTTTCTTTTTTATTTTTTTCTTTTCTTTTTGGTTTTTGGGTCACTCCTGGCAGCGCTCAGGGGTTCCTCCTGGCTCCAAGCTCAGAAATCGCTCCTGGCAGACTCAGGGGACCGTATGGGAAATGCCGGGGTTCAAACCAATGATCTTCTGTAAGCAAGGCAAACGCTTTACCTCCATGCTATCTCTCCAGCTCCCAGGAATAATTTCTGAGTAACCCCTGAGCACTGCCCAATGTGTACCCCCAAATAAAAACAAAAAACAAGCAAACAAAATATTAGATTTCTAGGGGCAGGTAGGGAATTTGTCTTGTATATAGTCAACCTGTGTTTGATCCCTGGCAACCTATATGGTCCCCCAAGCCCTGCCAGGAGTATTTCTGAGAGCAGAACCAGGAGAAAACCCTGAGTATTACCTTATGAGGTTGAAAACAAAACAAAACAAAAACAAGAGTGGCTGAAGAGGTAGTATAGACGGAAAGGCACTTGACATGTATATCTGATCCAAGTTCAACCCCGGCGCCTCATATGGTCCCCCGAGGCCCACCGTGAGTACTTTCTGAGTGCCAGTAACTCCTGAGGTTCAGGATTTACCCCTGAACATCATCAGGTATGGCTCTCCTTTCCCACCTCCCAGAAATAAAGATTTCCTGGAGCTGGAGTGATAGTACAGCAAGTAGGGTGCTTGCCTTTCATGAGGCCAACCTGGGTTTAACCTCTGGCACCACACATGCTCTCCTAAATCCCACAAAGAATAAAAACCCTGGGGCCGGGCGGTGGCGCTAAAGGTAAGGTGCCTGCCTTGCCTGCGCTAGCCTTGGACGGACCGCGGTTCGATCCCCCGGTGTCCCATATGGTCCCCCAAGCCAGGAGCAACTTCTGAGCACATAGCCAGGAGTAACCCCTGAGCGTTACTGGGTGTGGCCCAAAAACAAAAACAAAAACAAACAAAAAAAAAGAATAAAAACCCTGAGGGCCCGGAGAGATAGCACAGCGCCGTTTGCCTTGCAAGCAGCCGATCCAGGACCAAAGGTGGTTAGTTCGAATCCCGGTGTCCCATATGGTCCCCCGTGCCTGCCAGGAGCGATTTCTGAGCATAGAGCCAGGAGTAACCCCTGAGAACAGCTGGGTGTGACCCAAAAACAAAACAAAAAAAAACCCTTGAATATCCCAAAATCAAACCAAAAGGTATTCTATTTTCTTCTTGTGTTGCTTTTGCAATGAGAAGGCTGCACAGGCACTGGGCTGTGTTGCTTGCTGGGATCATACCTTTGGTTGTAGTGTTAACACGTCAGTCGACCAGGGATCACAGTCAGCTGGAGTGTGTTGTCACGGGCCATTCCACTGGTTGTTGGGTAGTTTTTTGTTTTTTGTTTTTGGGCCACACCCGGCTGCACTCAGGGGTTACTCCTGGCTCTACACTCAAATCGCTCCTGGCAGGCTCAGGGGACCATATGGGATGCCAGGATTCCAACCACTGTTCTTCTGCATGCAAGGCAAATGCCCTACCTCCATGCTATTTCTCCAGCCCACAGTTCTTTACTGACAGAACTTTAACACACTTACCAGGAGCTGGAGACCACAAATGGCTGTGATTGTGGGAGGTCTCAAGCAGCAGAGGTGCTGGGACTTCTTAATGCTTACGGGTAGCACTAAGGATCAAATTCACAGCTTTCCACTTCCAAGGCAAACACTTTTGTCATCATCCCTTAAGTCCATTCCTTAAAGCCAAACTTTAGATGCTCATTTTATGAAAATACTTCATAGTGGGGCCAGAGAGATAGCACAGTGGCAGGCTTTTTTCCTTGCATGCAGCCGATCCAAGACAGACAGTGGCTCAAAACCTAGCATTTCGGGCCCAGAGAGATAGCACAGCGGCGTTTGCCTTGCAAGCAGCCGATCCAGGACCAAAGGTGGTTGGTTCGAATCCCGGTGTCCCATATGGTCCCCTGTGCCTGCCAGGAGCTATTTCTGAGCAGACAGCCAGGAGTAACCCCTGAGCACTGCCAGGTGTGGCCCAAAAACCAAAAAAAACAAAAAACAAAAACAAAAAACTAGCATTTCATATGGTTCCCCCACCCCCCATGCCTGCCAGGAGCGATTTCTGGGGGACTGGAGTGATAGCAAAGCTGTAGGATGTTTGCCTTGCACGCTGCCCACCTGTGACGAACCAGATACCCAGTAACCCATATGGTCCCACAAGCCTGTCAGGAGCGATTTCTGAGCACAGAGCCAGGAGTATTCTTTTTTTTTTTTTTTTTTTTTTTTTTGTGTTTTGGGCCACACCCGTTAGATGCTCAGGGGTTACTCCTGGCTACGCGCTCAGAAATTGCCCCTGGCTTGGGGGGACCATATGGGACACCGGGGGATCGAACCGTGGTCCTTTCCTTGGCTAGCGCTTGTAAGGCAGACACCTTACCTCTAGCGCCACCTCGCCGGCCCCAGAGCCAGGAGTATTCTAAGTGACTCCAGATGTGGGCCAAAAACAAACAAATAAAAAAAATAAATAACTCCTAACAGGCTTAGGGGACCATATGGGATACCTGAACTTGACCTGGTCGTCAGCATGCACGGCAAACACCCTATTCATTGTGCATTGTTCTGGCCCTAAAATTACCTCATCTTTTATCAGTGTACATTTCTGTATATTTTATGACTTTGTTTGAAGGCCAGAGCCAGTGGTGGTGCTCAGAGTTTTGTTTTGTTTTGTTTTTTAAAGTAAAATCAGGTTTTATTGGGAAATCCTAAAGAAAGGGGGGAAGAGAAGGAGAAAGAGAAAATAATGTGCTCAAGAAAGAACAAGGGATTCTCCATAGGTTGAATGTACCCCAGTGCACATCCCAGCGTCAAAGCAGGAAAGGATGAAAGAGTACATCTCCAGGGGGAGACGTGGGTGGCATGTACATGCGGGTTACTACGTGCATGAACCCTGCCACACACGTCCACCTCAGATTCTAGGTAGACAAACAGCACAGGGATTCAGGAAAACAGCGACTATGGAGAGCAGCAGCATGACAACAAGAGGGCTAGGGGAGTTGGGGCCGTCAGGCAGCCACCGTGGGCTGTTCCGGTGAGTCAGATATGGGGCTCCAGAGAGAGGTGACAACATAACCTCAAAAGGTCAGGCTGACAGCTGTGCAGAGTGGAAAAAAAAGTCTGAGATAAGAAGAGCTGTTTATGGCCACAACATAAAAGTGGATTGCCATTAAAAAAAAAAATAAAAAGATAAAATCCACCCAGAGTCCTTGGCCATTCAAATAATGATAACAGAAAAAAACAAGAGTGTTACAGAAAAATGAGAGGAGAAAGCTCAGGCAATCATCCATGAAGTAAATTTTAAAGCTCCACAAAATATAGCCAAAATTATATATTATATGTGTATATATATAAAAGAGAGAGAGAAGATCAGGGCAGACATCGACATAATTCCAGGGCTGGGGAGATGATAATCCTAGAAGGACACTTGTCTTGCATGTGGTCAATTTGTGTTTGGTTCCTGGTACCAGAGAGGGTCCCTTTAGCCCTGCTAGGAGGTGTGACCTCCCCTTTTTGTTTTCAACACTGCTACAAATCAAACCCAGGGCCTCAGAAATGTAAGGCTTAGTAAATGCTGCTCCACTGAACCTCCTCTTCAGCCCGTTGTTCCTAAATTATTGGGGAGGGGCCGATTGAGAGATAGAAGAGTAGGTAAGGCATATGAATGCCTTGCACATGGCTGACATCCATCCGTGTTTGATCCCCGACATCCCATATGATTCCCTGTGCACTGCCAGGAATGAGGGAGTCCTGAGTGCAGAATCAGGAGTAACCCCTGAGCACTGCTGGGTTTGATGCCAAAACAAACCAAACAAAACTATTTTTTAAAAAGCTTTTCCAGATTTTTGGGATCATACTAGGTAGGAGTCACTTCTGGTAAGGCTCAGGGGGCCATATGGGGTGTCAGGAATCAACCCACGTCGACTGCATGTGAGACAAGTGCCTCACCCAACTATACTATCATCCCCCAAATATTTCAAGGATAAACTATTTGGTGAATTACAAAATAATAATCTAAAGTGAGTTAATAGGTAAATGCGAGTCTCAGCCTGGAGATAAGGCCTAGGTTAAAGGGAGTTGGTAGAGGGTCTACGGAGATTCAAGACACAGCTGCTTTTTATGTTCTCTGCTCTTTGGGGTTAATCTTTAAGTGGTGTCCATGAGGAGATCACTTGCCACAGATCGCTTAGTTAGTTGCTTCAGATCTGGGTAAATAAACGGTTCTATCTGCCAAGCCTGCAGGTCTTTTGAGACTTTGTGCCTGGACCTACTTTCTTTGCTTTTCTAGATTGCAAAACCTAATCTCTGCTTCTTGAGAAGTGAATGCTTTTATTGCCAAGAGATAAGATCAGAGGAGAAAGAAAGCTCCTTGGGCCCTGGCTGGGGGGGGGGGGGGGGGGGAATGCAAGCTCCAGGAGAACTGCCTGGAGGAAGCACCCCTGGACCTTTGTCTTCTTTCCTTTGTTTTTTTTTTTGGCTTTTTGGGTCACACCTGCTGATGCTCAGGGGTTACCCCTGGCTCTGCACTCAGAAATCACTTCTGGCTTGGGGAACCATACAGGATGCTGGGGGATCAAGCCATGGTCTGTCTAGGTTATCGCGTGTAAGGCAAAAGCCTTACCACTGTGCCACCACTCCAGCCCTAGCCCTGGACCTTTTATCTTCTATCCTGAGCCCACATACCATTCCAAGGAACTTTGGGCCTCTGTTTCATTTCTCGTGACACAGAGAATATGACATTTCCTGACTTTCCCAATCAGGAGAAACTTAGAGCTCTCAGTAAGATCTGTCAGTAGTAACTAAAAGATTTTTACTTTTAGGGTCTTTGGACTATACGTGGCAGTGTTCTGGTGCTAGTCCTGGTTCTGTTTTCAGGACTAACCTCTGGCAGTGCTTAGGAGACTAAGTTTTGTTGTTGTTGTTGTTGTTGTTTGTATATTTTTGGACCACACCAGGTGGTGCTCAGAGATTACTCCTGGTTCTGCTCTCAGATATCACTTCTGGCAGGCTCAGGGGATCATAAGGGCTACCAGAAATCAAACTTAGGTCAGCAGCATTCAAGGTAAATGCTGTAACCACTGTGCTATCACTCTGGCCTCTTAAGCTTTGTTTTATTTTTGTTTTAAGGCCATATCCAGCAATGCTTAGGAGTTACTCCTGGAGATGCTCAGGGACATGGGATACCAGGATTGAACCCAGCTCAACCATGTGTCCTACATCTTTCTCTGAGCCTTACTCCTATACTATCTATCTGCAACAATTGTTGTTGTTGTTGTTGTTGTTGTTTTTGGTTTTTTGGGTCACACCTGGCAGCGCTCAGAAGTTACTCCTGGCTCTGTATGCTCAGAATTTGCTCCTGGCAGGCTTGGGGGACCATATGGGATGCCGGGATTCGAACCACTGTCCTTCTGCATGCAAGGTCAACGCCCCACCTCCATGCGCTCTCTCCGGCCCTGTTGTTGATTTTGGACCACACTTGGCAGTGCTGGGGGGGGGGGCGGGTTTATTCCTGGCTCTGTGCTCAGGGAATACTTCTGGTTGTGCCAGGGATTGAACCTGGGCTGGATGGTAAGAGATCACAATCTGAGGCAAGAAAGAGTCTTTAGGGCCCGGAGAGATAGAGCAGCGGCGTTTGCCTTGCAAGCAGCCGATCCAGGACCAAAGGTGGTTGGTTCGAATCCCGGTGTCCCATATGGTCCCCCGTGCCTACCAGGAGCTATTTCTGAGCAGACAGCCAGGAGTAACCCCTGAGCACCGCTGGGTGTGGCCCAAAACCCCCCCCCCCCAAAAAAAGAAAGAGTCTTTAGCCGGCGTGGTGGCACTAGAGGTGTCTGCCTTGCCAGCGCTAGCCTAGGATGGACCTCGGTTCGATCCCCCGGTATCCCATATGGTCCCCCAAGCCAGGAGCGACTTCTGAGCACATAGCCAGGAGTAACCCCTGAGTGTTACTGGGTGTGTCCCAAAAACAAACAAAAAAATAAATAAATAAAAGGAGTCTTTAGCCCCTTTATCTCTTTGGTTCCAATAATCTCTCAGATCCTGATATTAAGATTTAACTGAGTAGGAGATATTAAGTACAGGGGTTAAGGCACTTGTCTTGTATGGGGCCAATTCCAGTTCCTCTCTTGGCTCCACGTATGTCCCGGAGCCTCCCAGGGAAAGGGCACCTCAGGTCAGTGCTTGTCAGACACAGCCACACCCTGAGCTTCTGGGCAGATCTGGTTAAAGTGCCAGTTCTAGGGCCAGAGCAATAGCATAGCTGTAGGGCATTTGCCTTGCATGCAGCCAACCCTGAAGGGACCCTGGTTCTATTCCCAACATCCCAAACCTGCCAGGAGCGATTTCTGAGTGCAGAGCCAGGAGTAACTAACCCCTGAGTACTGCCGGGTCTGACCCCTCCTCCCCCCAAATAAATAAATAAAGTGCCCTGATACCATCTATGGAAACAACCACAATTGGCTATAACATCACCAGAAGCAAACCTCTACCAGGGAAGACCCCACTGCTGCTTTGGTATTGACTTACTGCAAAGAGTGTTTTCTTTTTTTCTTTTTGCTTTTTGGGCCACACCCGGCATTGCTCAGGGGTTACTCCTGGCTGTCTGCTCAGAAATAGCTCCTGGCAGGCGGGATTCGAACCAACCATCTTAGGTCCTGGATCGGCTGCTTGCAAGGCAACCTCCGCTGTGCTATCTCTCCAGGCCCCAAAGAGTGTTTTCTTAACACCCAGATGACAGCAATAGCAACAACCTGCTTGCAGGGAAGGACTCTCCACATTGCCCTCTAATGGTGAGGTGAAACTAGAAGATGCTCCACATCATCCTGACTTCGATGAAGATGCACAGAAAGCAGAATCTTTTTGTTTTGTTTTGTTTTTTGGGCCACACCCATTTGACGCTCAAGGGTTACTCATGGCTATGTGCTCAGAAATCGCTCCTGGCTTGGGTGGACCATATGGGACACCGGGATCGAACCGCGGTCCTTCCTACACTAGCACTTGCAAGGCAGACACCTTACCTCTAGCGCCACCTTCCCGGCCCCAGAAAGCAGAATCTTTAATACAGGAACTGGACACCAACAACAGCTCATGTGTGAAAAAATTTCACCAGGACCACAGAGAAAGATTCAGGGGTTGGACAACCTAGTATGCCTGGAGCCCAGAGTTGGTCTAATGCCAGAAAACTTGAGGGGTAAGGTCTCCTTGTATTTTAGACCAAGGTTTTTATTTTTTTCCATTTTCTCCATATTTTTGCTGGGCCTATGCAAACAACAATTGCCACCCTCACACTGTTATTACTGTATTTTTCTAAAACTCTTATCCTTTAAGAAAAAAGAAGAGCTTACTAAAATTTCTGCTAGTGCTTAAAGACTTCATTGGTGAAGCAATGATTTTCAAAAATACACTTGCTACTCAACTTTTCTTTCCTTTCTCTTCTATCTCTTTAGTTTTTCTTTCTATTTTCTATTTTATTCTTTTGTTTTTGTTTTTGGGTCACACCCAGCAGCGCTCAGGGGTTACTCCTGGCTCTATGCTCAGAAATCACCCCTGGCAGGCACAGAGGACCATATGGGATGCTGGGATTCAAACCTCTATCCTTCTACATGAAAGGCAAATGCCCTACCTCCATGCTATCTCTCCAGCCCAATTTTCTACTTTTTTAAATCATGTTGCTTTTGGTCTTTCTAAAACAAATGTATTATGATCAGTTATGTCAACTATGTGATGCATTTTCTTTAAATAAACTTAAAAAATTAAAATAAATAAAGTGCCAGTCCTTGGGCCAGAATAATAGCACAAAGGGGAAAGCAGTTACTTTGCACACAGCTATTCCAGGTTCAATCCCTGGCACCATATAGGGTTCCTCAAGTTCCCTGAGGAGAGATCTCTGAGCACAGAGCTAGGAGTAAGCCCTGAGCACTTCTGAGTGTTCAAATAAATAAGCAGATAAATAAAATGAAAGTTCTGAGTTGAAGAAACAGTACAGCAGGTAGGGTGCTTTCTTTGCATTCTGCTCACCTGGGTTCTAACCCCAGCATCCCATATGGCCTCCCAAGCACCACCAGCAGTAATTCCTGTGTGCAGAGCCAGGAGTAATC
This sequence comes from Suncus etruscus, assembly GCF_024139225.1. Classification (NCBI taxonomy): domain Eukaryota; kingdom Metazoa; phylum Chordata; class Mammalia; order Eulipotyphla; family Soricidae; genus Suncus; species Suncus etruscus. The sequence goes on along the minus strand of NC_064856.1, from coordinate 6,373,694 downwards.
CTGAACATTGCCAGGTATGGCCCCCAAACCCAAAAATAAATTTAAAAAATATTTAAATGCAGTTTTTTACTTACCAGGAGTGAGGCAGTCTCATGACCCAGCCTTTCTGAAGGCCCAGGCTAGTGCCCAGAGCCTGCCTAAACTAATACATGGCAGGGTGGGTGCCAGTGAAATGGTGATGTGGGAGCTGCTGCAGGGTGCTCTGATGCAACATCCTTAGGGCACTTGCCTTGCACACAGCCGACCCGAGTTTGATCCTGGGCATTCCATATAGCCCTTGGAGCCCGCCAGGATTAAGTCCTGAGTGTAGAATCAGGACTATGGTCTAAAAACAACAGAACCTGTGAATGTTCTTGTGTTTGTGAAAAACAACATGCAGGTCAACATCTGGGCCTCTTTGGCAACCTCTGCCCCTCACTGATTAGGCCCTTCTACTTTCTGTGCCCAAAGCACCTTAGAATCTGGGCAGCAAAAAATGGTGGACATACTTTGGGTGCACTGACGAGGTTGTGCAGAATTTTGATTTTGTTTTTGTCACACCCAGTGATGCTCAGGGCTTGGAGGACCTTCTGAGATACTGAGGATCAAATCCAGATTGACTGCATGCAAGTACCTGCTGTTCTATCTCTCTGGCTCCTCCGTGAGTCTGACATTTATGATCTCTGCTACATGATCAGCCCAGGAAACTACTGACAACGATATTAGGTATCAGGCCAGAGATATAGTACAGGAGTTAAGGCCAGTTAAGGTCAGTCCCTTGTATTTAGGTGACACCAGATTGGCTCCCAGCCTAAAAAGCTCCCACACATACACCCAGGACAAACTCGCCCTCTCCCACAAGCACAGAGGCAGAATCTGCCAAGGAGCACTCCTGGATGTGGTCCCCCACCCTAAAAGAATAAGATCTATCCCAAGAAAAAGATTAATCTCTGTGAATATAGATATATATGGTATGAAAAAGAAATAATAGAACCATACGATGGGAACCTTAGTTTCAAATATAAAAAAAAATATTGAAAGTACCTATGTACCCAGCAAAGTACTTTATGCCTTTTGAACAAAGGCATAATCAGTAAAGGTAGCCAGAAAAGCTTAATGAGATGACCTTGGGGACAAAGCTGGGGAAGCCAACTCTTAATTTTCATTTTAGGCCCTTCTATTCCATTTTTATCTTTTCTGTAACAGTAGTGGCCTACCTAGGTTCAATCCCCAGCACCCCATTTAGTCCCTCGAGCCCCACCAGGAGTGATCTGAGTGTAGACACAGGAATAAGCCCCAAGTACCACTGGGTGTGGCCCAAATACACACACCAAAAAAGAAAAAAAAGACACAAATATATTGGTTAGACCAAAACCTTGTTTTGGTTTAGTTTTTCAGCCTTACCTGTCAGTACTCAGGAATCAGTCCTGGTGGGACTTGGGAGTGATTCCTGTATAGTGTAGTGCCAGAGATCAAATCCAAGTCACCCTAAAGTGTCCTGCTGCCTAGCCCTCTGGGACAAAAACAGACAGGGGTTAAGGCACTGGCCTTGAAAATGCATAGCCCAAACTATTGCTCTGACCCAAACTTTCCTTGCTTTTGCAAATACTTCCAAACATAAAGCTTTATTCCTCACATCTTCACTGTCAAGGTTGAAGGATTTGAAAGAAATGTGGGGGTTCCTTGCCTATGACCTCCATGGCCAACACACTCAGTCTGGAGCTGTCTTCCTCTCCCCATCCCTCTTCTCTTTAGTCTTGGTTTTTCTTCCATGGGTCTGCCCTCTAGGTCGTCCAGCCCTGAGATTCTCAGTGACAGTCTAAACACTGACTTCTCCAAAGTTCTCCCTCCTGAACTCCAGGATTAACCCCTGTACTGCCAGGGCTATTCAGTGGCATCTCTTGCTAGTCTCGAACATCCTTAGGACTCAACTTCCAACTCTAAACTTGTCCTCCCCAACAAATCTGCTCTGCCTATAGACTTCTACTCTCAGCATACACATTTCCAGGTTTCCACTCACTGAAGGCCTAAATCACAGTTTAAGACAACTGGTTGGACATCTGTGAGATTATGGGATTTGTCTGTCTCTGTTTGTTTTGTTTTTTGGGGTCATACCCGGCAGCGCTCAGGGATTACTCCTGGCTTCAGGCTCAGAAATCGCTCCTGGCAGGCTCAAGAGACCATATGGGATGCCGGGATTAGAACCGATGATCTTCTGTATGAAAGGCAAACGCCTTACCTCCATGCTATCTCTCTGGCCCCGGGATTTGTCTGTCTTTATGTCAATCAACTCCCACATGGTTTCTCATTGAATGTTATTTTATGAATGCAGCACCTCCAATTGGTAGTGAAACCAATGATCCATCTTCTTTTTTTTTTTTGGGGGGGGGGTCACACCTGGCGGTGCTCAGGGGTTACTCCTGGCTGTCTGCTCAGAAATAGCTCCTGGCAGGCACGGGGGACCATATGGGACACTGGGATTCGAACCAAACACCTTTGGTCCTGGATCAGCTGCTTGCAAGGCAAACGCCGCTGTGCTATCTCTCCAGGCCCAATGATCCATCTTCTAAGTGTGATGTTTTTTCATAGAAAAAAGGCAAGGATGGAAGAGGAAGGAGAGTCTTTCGTTCCTGGAGCTTCCTTGTGTGGCTGCTAGAAGGGTAGTCTGCAGACTGGAGTTAGTGTAACATGGGAATTTTTAAAGTCTTCTTTTCTTCTTTCCTTTCTTTTCTTTTGGTTTTTGGGTCACACCCGGCAGCGCTCAGGGGTTACTCTGGCTCCACGCTCAGAAATTGCTCCTGGCAGGCTCAGGGGACCATCTGGGACCCCGGGGTTCAAACCAATGACCTTCTGCATGAAAGCCAAACACCTTACCTCCATGCTATCTTTCCGGCCCTAGTCTTTTCTTTCTTTAAGTGTGTGTTTGATTATTTTGCAGAGCGCCTTCTGGTTAAATCCTGTCTCACTAGTGTTCATGGTTGGAACCAGAGGGTTTAGATTTTAGAGATACCGGATCGCAACCTTAGAACTACTCTGGCACCACTTTGCTCCAGGGTAAATTCATATGACACCCTAATGACAAGGAAACAACTTGATCTAAGGGCAGGTTGCCCTACCTCACCACCTAATTGGTGAGACGAAATCACATGCTCCATCCTAGGATCTGTGCCAAAACCAAGATCTCTAAATACAGAAGACTTACTTTGACAACCGTGACTGAGCATAACTTTTCCTGGGACCATAAAGAAAGACTTTGGGGTTTGACAACTAACATACCTGGAGTCTGTAGTCAATCTTATGACAGTATGCTTCAAGGGTAAAGACACCTTGTATCTCTTAGGCCTAGGGAATTTCCTTTCTAATTTCCCCATTTACTGTGCCTATGCAAAAAAAAAAAAAAATAAAAAGCCACATCTGCCCTCCTTTTTTCCTATTCTCTTTATTTTTTATATTTTTTTGGTTTTTTGTTTGTTTTTTGTTTTTGGGTCAGTGTTCAGGGGTTACTCCTGGCTGTCTGCTCAGAAATAGCTCCTGGCAGGCACGGGGGACCATATGGGACACTGGGATTCGAACCAACCACCTTAGGTCCTGGATCGGCTGCTTGCAGGGCAAACGGCGCTGTGCTATCAGTCCGGGCCCTATTTTTTATATTTAATTTATAACTTCTAGATAGGGTCTCCGCCTTTTACAGAACCATAAGACATGAATCAACTTGTTCTATCTCATATTTCTACGTCCTTCTACAAATTAAGAAAAGAAAAAGAGGGCCAGAGAGATAGCATGGAGGTAGGGCATTTGCCTTTCATGCAGAAGGACGGTGGTTCGAATCCCGGCATCCCATATGGTCCCCGAGCCTGCCAGGAGCGATTTCTGAGCATAAAGCCAGGAGTAACCCCTGAGCGCTGCTGGGTGTGACCCAAAAAAAAACAAAAAGAAAAGAAAAAGAAAGTAGATAGGACCCAGGGTCAAGTGATCTCAGGAGCACTGAGTAGAAATAAAAACGGTCAGATCTAACTACTCAAACAAAGTCAATGATGATAGAATCAAGAGACACAAACTATAACAAACTTTTCAAAAAAGGGACCTGTTACACTAGCAGTCCAGGGAGCTAAGGGTAGAGGTATAGGATGCATGCTGGGAACTATGGTGGAGGGAGGTCAACACTGGTGGTGGGAATGGCCCTAATTCACTGTCACTATGAACTGGAAATACAATTGTGAAAGAATTATAATTCACATTGGTCTCAATAAAAAAATTAAAATAAAAAGCAAAAAATAGGAAATAAGGCTGGAAAGGGCCAGAGCAATAGCACAGTGAATAGGGTGTTTGCCTTGCACATGGCTGACCCAGGACCAAGTCGGGATCTATCTCCTGCCTTCCATATGGTCCGCCCATACCTGGCAGGTGCAATTTTTCTTTTTGTTTTGTTTTGTTTTGGGTCACACCCAGTGGTGCTGAGGGGTTACTTTTGGCTCTGTGCTCAGCAATCGCTCAGAATCAAACCACCGTCAGTCCTGGGTCAGCCGCGTACAAGACAAACACCCTACCTCTGTGCTAACTCTCTGGCCCCAGCCAAGAGCAATTTCTGAGTGCAAAGCTTGGAGTAGCCCCTGAGTATTGCTGGGTGTGGCCCAAACCCTTGGCCCCTACCCCCACCCCCCAAAATAAGACTGGAAAGCAGAAACTGACCCATAAAACTACTTACCAGTCCTGAGCCAAAGAAAAGGTGTTACATGTTTGCCTTGCATGTAACTGACCCAGATTCAATCCCTGGTTCCTGAGACCTGCCAGGAGTTGAAAGCCCTGAGTACCACCGGTGTCCCACTCCTTACCCCAAAATAAATCAAGGCAGTCCTACATATCTGGCTCAATGAGTCAATGAAACGCTTTTTGAAATATGTTTAAAGTCAACTCATTTTATTTTAAGCCTGGAATTTAGATTTTGACAGTTTTAATTTCTCTTGAATAGAAGTTATTTTCTGAAAGCAAGAAAACAGAATCAAACCAAATCTAGACTTCTAGGGAGCCAGGCCGAATCTTGTTATCTTCAGCAAAATTACATGCTAATACAAGGTGCTAACAAAGTTATAAACTCTAAATAATAACCATTTGTTTATATTTTTCCTTAGGAAACAGACAAAAGTCCAGTCCTTAAAGGCATAATATACAGAACATCTTGATCGAAAAGGACAGAACCACCCAAATCAGATGCTGGCCAACCTGCTGAAGAATCAGCTCAAAGCCAGCCAAAGACTGGTGAAAGAAAGTGTTTACATTTTCAAAACTTGCTCTGAGTTTGTGAAAATTCCAGATTGCTGTGAATCAGCAAAGTAGGCAAAACTAATTACAGATGAAATGCACTGGCACTTAGTTTGGCCATGGTCCCCCAATAGAACATGAAGCCAGAGAAGAGAGGAGGAGCTTACTCAGATGTTCCAAAATCAGTTAAAAGAAACTTGACATGTGGCTTTCTTCCATTTGCCCCAGGAACAAACTGGTAACGAGGACTATCTAAGAACAAGAACGCCCTCCCTCCTTTTCTCCAATATTATACACACAGCTACTCTTCAACAACATATACATACATAGAAAAATTTGTCTGGAGCACTTGCCAGGAGCAGAAGACACAAAGCAGATCATGTCCTAAGTAGCGAATAACTATAAGCTCAGTTACTATCTTTAGGCTGGACCCATCAACCTGATCTTTTTCTTTTTTTTTTTTTTTTTTTTTTTTTTTTTTTTTGGCTTTTGGGCCACACCCGGTAACGCTCAGGGGTTACTCCTGGCTATGCGCTCAGAAGTTGCTCCTGGCTTGGGGGACCATATGGGACACCGGGGGATCGAACCGCGGTCCGTCCAAGGCTAGCGCAGGCAAGGCAGGCACCTTACCTTTAGCGCCACCACCCGGCCCCCCAACCTGATCTTTTTGCATTAAACATCTGCAACTGCACAGTTCCTTAGCCATGAGTCATAGTTTCTGCTAAGTGTCTTCTTCTGAGTCTTCAGTGCCTTCCTTCTGTGGCTCTTCTCTGCAGCCGCTGAGGTGGATGCTAGTCATCGAAGTCTGGAATGTCATCATAGGAGTAACCCCGGTAGCCTTTGGATGCATAGTAGGCAATGCGCAGGTGGTAAAAGCCAGGCAGGAACACCAGGATGCCAATGATAAGGACGGGGATGGCCCGGTCTGCCCCCTGGTGACAGAAGAAAGCAATTGCATTAGTACAAGCTGTAAACTCGAAAAGGTAGCAAGGATCTGATATACAACCAATATTGTACACTTTTCCGAACCTTTTCTTTGGGTAGTGTACTACTGAGGGAAAAGGTTAACACCTGATTGCCTCATGAGGATAAAAGGCAGAAAAACAGGGCCGGAGATATAGCATGGAGGTAAGGCGTTTGCCTTTCATGCAGGAGGTCATCGGTTCGAATCCCGGCACCCCATATGGTCCCCTGTGCCTGCCAGGAGCAATTTCTGAGCCTGGAGCCAGGAATAACCCCTGAGCACTGCCAGGTGTGACCCAAAAACCAAAAAAAAAAAAAAAAAAAAAAAGGCAGAAAAACAAGGTCCAGAGATATAGCACAGCAGGCAGGGCACTTGCCTTACATGTAAATTCAATCCCTGGCACCCCAGGTAGTCCCTCTTCAAGTAATCCCTGAGCCCAAAGAGAGTAAGCTCTGAGTAAGGCAGGATGTAGCAAAATAAATAAAGGAAAGGTAGAAAACTGTAAACTATGTATCCAGTTTTACTTGCTTTGGTTTTGTCTAACAGGCAATAAGGTAAAGTGGAGTGGCTGGTTGCATACCTCACATGATTCCAATACCTCACACCAAATTAACTAAAACAGATGAGCATTAGGGCTGGAGAGATAGCACAGCGGTAGGGGGTTTACCTTGCATGTGGCTCACCTGGGATGGACCCAGTTCAATTCCCAGCATCCCAAATGGTCCCCCAATCTGCCAGGGGTGATTTCTGAGTACAGAGCCAGGAGTAACCTCTGAGCGTCACCGGGTGTGGCCCAAAAACAAACAAATAAAAAACCACCAAAAAAAAAAAATCCCAAAAAAGGGGGCCAGAGAGATTGCATGAAGGTAAGGCGTTTGCCTTTCATGCAGAAGGACAGTGGTTCGAATTGGTGGTTCAAATCCCGGCATCCCATATGGTCCCCCGAGCCTGCCAGGAGCAATTTCTGAACGTAGAGCCAGGAGTAACCCCTGAGCGCTGCCGAGTGTGACCCAAAAATAAACAAACAAACAAACAAAACCCCAAACAAAACCAGAACAAAACCAAAAGAACAGATGAGTAGAGCTAGACAATGCATGTTGAGGCTGAGGTATTTGCCTGCTACGTGGCTGATCCTAGTTCAAACCCTATTACTGCATATGAAACCCCAGATCGCAGAGCCTGAACACACTGCTGAGTGTAACCCTGAGTCATCCTCACGCCTCACAAGCCCTGAAAAAAGAGAAGCAATTGGCCAAAAGTTCTACACGTGTTTACTTTTGACCTTGGGTCATACCCAGACATACTTAAAAGAAGTCTCTGAGGTGCATTCAGGAGCATGATCACTTATACTTAGTTACTTCTGGGTTACTTCTGGCTCTGCACCCAGGGATCACTCCCAGCGGTGCCTGGTGGACCAAAGCGGATGTTGGAGACTGAACCTGGGTCAGCCATGAGACAAGTGCACTCTCTGCCTCCCCCACCTCCTTTTCCAAAGGAAACCACAATCAGCGATGCTTAGGACTTACTCCTGGTTCTGCACTATGGGGTTGAGATAATTTCTGGTGAAACTGAATGTCATATGGGGTAATGGGGATCTAACTTGGATCAGTTGTGTGCAAGGCAAACACACTACCTACCACTCTACTGTCTTCTATAGCCCCGGGCTGCGACTTTTTTTTTTTTTTTTGGTTTTGGACAAGAGCCAACAGTGATCAAGTCTTATTTCTGGCTCCAAGAATCACCCCTGGAGGTGCTCAGGATGCTGGGGATCAAGTCGAACCTAGGTTATTTATGTGCAAGGAATGCGCCCTACTCACTAAACTATTGCTCTGGTCCAAGCTTCATCTTTTTTTTTTTTTTTTTTGGTCACACTTGGCAGTGTTCAGGGGTTACTCCTAGCTCTGTGCTCAGAAATCGCTCCTGGCAGGCTTGGGGACCATATGGGATGCCAGGAATCAAACCGGGGTCTGTTTTGTGTTGGCCTCATGCAAGGCAAATGCCCTATGGCTCTGGCCCCTAGGAAATATCTACATAGCAGAGATTTTGTTGCTTCTTGAATGTCAAGTTGTGCCTGACAAGTAACTGAGGTTTGTAATTTTTGGGAGTAAGCACAGCCAGCAATACGTAGGGCTTCCTCCTGCTTCTGCACTCAAGATGGACTTGTGACCATTTAGATGCCAGGATCAAACCCTGGTTGGTCACAGGTAAAGGCAATACCCTACCTTCTGTACTATCATTCTATTCCGAGGTTAGTAAATTTGCACAATTAATGGACCCACATTTTTTTTTTTTTTTTTTTTTTGGTTTTTGGGCCACATCCGGCGGTGGTCAGGGGTTACTCCTGACTGTTTGCTCAGAAATAGCTCCTGGCAGGCACGGGGGACCATATGGGACACCGGGATTCGAACCAACCACCTTTGGTCCTGGATTGGCTGCTTGCAAGGCAAACGCCGCTGTGCTATCTCTCCGGGCCCAATGGACCCACTTTTGATACAAGTTTTTCTTTCCTGTCTTTTTTTTTTTGGGGGGGGGGGGGGGAGTCATACCCAGAGATGCTTGGGGCTTACTCCTGAAGGTGCACTCAATATTTACTCCTAGGGGGCCGGTGCGGTGGCGCTAGAGGTAAGGTGTCTGCCTTGCCAGCGCTTGCCTAGGATGGACCGCGGTTTGATCCCCCGGTGTCCCATATGGTCCCCCAAGCCAGGAGCGACTTCTGAGTGCATAGCATCACCGGGTGTGGCCCAAAAACCAAAAAAAAAAAAGAATTACTCCTAGGAGAGGCCGGAGAGATAGCATGGAGATAAGGCATTTGCCTTGCATGCAGAAGGTCGGTGGTTCGAATCCCGGCATCCCATCTGGTCCCCCGAGCCTGCCAGGAGCGATTTCTGAGCATAGAGCCAGGAGTAACCCCTGAGCACTGCTAGGTGTGACCCAAAAACTAAAAACCATAAAAAAAAAAAAAAAGAGGGACCATATGGGATGCTAGAGATCAAAACAGGGTCAGTCACATGCAAGACAAGTGGTAGTCATTATATGTTCCCTTTATATGTAATGCAAGAGCAATGGTTCCAAATGGGGAGCCTGGTTTTATCTGGGAATTTTTCCGAAATGCAAATTATCTATCTCAGATAGATACAGAACTGAAACTGCTGCAGAGTGGGCCAGGGAAGCTCCTATGCAATAATCTTCCTGAAGGCCAAACAGAGTTTAGTGGGTAAAGCACTTGACTTACAAGCTGTCATTCCCCCAGCATTGAATACGGTCTCCTAAGCATGGCCAGGATGGCCTGAACCCACTCACAAAAAAGAAATAAAATAATCTTCTTTTTTATTTTTTTTGGTTTTTGGGCCACACCCGTTTGACGCTCAGGGGTTACTCCTGGCTATGTGCTCAGAAATCGCCCCTGGCTTGGGTGGACCATATGGGACGCCGGGGGATCGAACCGAGGTCCTTCCTTGGCTAGCGCTTGCAAGGCAGACACCTTACCTCCAGCGCCACCTACCCGGCCCCATAAAATAATCTTCTAAAACAGATCTAAACAAACTTCAAAGCTATGCAAGTCTAAATGAACAGTTTCTAAAAATATGAGGAACCGAACAACAAAAACGACAGCGCCTGTATAATTATGTACAAATTACTAAAATGTATACTGAAGAGGCAAACTAAGAGTTCACAAGCAAAACGTAAATATGGCATTTGCTTTAATGTACAGAAATAAAGGGGGCTGGAGCAGTAATATAGGTGATAAGGTGTCTGCCTGTACATAGCTGACCAGGTTCCCTATCCAGCACCTATATAGTCCTCTGAGCACCAAAGGAGTGAACTCTCAGTACAGCACCAGGTGAAAGCCCTGAGTATCACCGGGTGCAGCCTAAAAACAAAGAGGTTGGAAGGACAGGTGAAAACAAAATCTCTAACTATGGATGCTTGATAATGAAGATATGGAGTTCATTATTGCATCTACTTGTTTTGTTTGGAATGCCTATAATAAATGGGGTGGGGGGCAAAAGACAAAGCTATATCTACTAGTGATTTTCTTTTTCTTTTTTTTTTTTTTACTAGTGATTTTCTCACCATATTTTTCATAGTTTATAAAGTGGTTTCTTATAAAGTTCATATGTAATAACAAGAATAATATCAGGGGCTGGAGAGATAGCATGGAGGTAAGGGTTTGCCTCACATGCAGAAGGTCGGTGGTTCGAATCCCGGCATCCCATATGGTCCCCTGAGCCTGCTAGGAGCAATTTCTGAGTGTAGAGCCAGGAGTAACCCCTGAGCACTGCCAGGTGTGACCCAAAAACCAAAAACCAAAAAAAAAAAAAAAGAATAATAACAACAAAGGGGTGAGAGTGATAGTACGGCAGGTAGGGCATTTGCCTTGCACACAGTCAACTCTAGTGAACTGGGTTAGATCACCAACACCCCTGAGTCTACCAGTTATGAACCCTGAGCATTGCTGGATGTAGCCCTAAGGCCCCAAAAACAAAACAAAACAAAACAAAACAAAAAAACCCAACATAAAATAAAACACACTAAAAACATCTCACTGCATACCAGGGGTCCTCAAACTTTTTAAACAGGGGGCCAGTTCACTATCCCTCAGACCACTGGAGGGTCTGACTGTAGTAAAAACAAAACTTAGGAACGAATTCTTATGCACACTGCATATATCTTATTTTGCAATGAAGAAAGAAAACAGATACAAATACAATATGTGGCCCGCGGGCCATAGTTTGAGGATCACTGCTGCATACAGATTTTTTGGTTTAGTTTTGGTTTCTGGGCCACATCTGGCAGCACTCAGAGGTCACTACCAGTTCAACACCCAGAAATTAATTACTCCTGGCGGGTGCAAAAGACCATATGAGATGCCAGGGATCACACCTGGGCCTGCTGCATGCAAGGCAAACACCCTATTTGGTATGCTATCACTTCCATAGAGATCTTAAGTCACCTGTGTGTATGTGTTTGGTATGCTATCACTTCCACAGAGATCTTAAGTCACCTCTGTGTGTGTGTGTGTGTGTGTGTGTGTGTACATGTGTACACAGCATGCGAGGTATGAGAAAGCAAACCCATACCAAATATATGAGGTATGTGCTCTATCACTGAAATATATCCCTACCCCTCTTCTCTAAATTTTGTTTTGGGGCCACATCTGGCTATGCTCAGGACTTACTCTGGGCTCTGCACTCAAAGATATGACATGACTGGTGGGACTCGGGGAGGCCATATCAAGTGTCAGGAGTTGAGCCTACCATCTATATATGCAAGGCAAGCTGTACCAGGCCCTTCTCTCAATTTTCTCTGTTTTGGGGCCATATCCAGCAATGCTCAAGCTTATTCCTGGCTTTGCATTCAGGGAATCACTCCTGGTGGGGCTCATGAGATTACAGATGGCTGGGGATGGAACTCAGGTCAGCTACATGCAAGGCAAGCACCCTTCCTACCCACCGTACTCTCTCCAGCCCCACTTTACTCATAGTTTTATAACCGTACAAGCCCACTCCTTACAACGTACCTCTGGCATTAACCCCACCTGCAGCACCAAAGTGACCCGACCCGACTGTATAGCGCTGAAGCCGGTGTTCAAACTCAGAAGGCGTCAACCAACAGGCCAGGGGCCACGGTGTCAGCGGCATACAACTCAAAGCCACATGCAGCCTTCTCTGAGCTGAGTGACGTGCGATGTTGCCCCACGACTACTACAAAAGCCCATGTGAGCTGTGTCCTTCCTGCAGAGGAATGTGCTCATCATCCGGCCCGTATCTGTGTGTGCAGGACAAATGCACTGGCAATATCTGCATATGGTCTGAGTGAAAGAAAGTCTGCTGGGGAAAGCATCTGCCTTGCATGAGTTAAGCCCTGGGTTCAGGCTCATTTTTTTTTGGGGGGGGGTGCTAGTGATGCTCAAGGTTTACTTCTGGCTCTGCTCAGGGATCACTCCTTTGGACCATATGTGGTAATGGAAATCAAATCTGGGGAGGCCGTGAGTAAGGCCAGCTCCCTATCTACTCTGTTCAGATCCCGAGTGCCAGGTCAGCTCTGCAGTTCTAGCTATGACTGTGGAGAAACTGGTCAACATCTGAAAGGGGAAGGTCTATTACAGGCCACCACCAGCCATGTAGAGAGTGAGAGAAGCTGTTGCTCAGAGGGCAAGATATAATTTTGTTCCCCAAGAACAAGCTCTAAAAAAAGCAAACTCAGGAGCTGGAGAGATAGCACAGTGGGTAGGGTTTCCCATAAGAAAAAGCAAATCATCCTGCTGCTAGAATGCACTATATTAGGGTTCGTAACAGAAAAGACCGCTGATTACCACACAGCCGTCAGCCTACCCCTTTGCTGATGTAGCCGGCAAGCAAGAGGGAGCCGATGACGATGAGAAAGGCGCCAATCAAAAACAGCACTGTGGCCAGGGCGATAGCCTTATATGGAATCTTTGGAGGACTTTTCTTAAACTGGAAGAGAAACAAACAAAAAAATAAAACACAAAAAAGCATTACGAAGATACATATACTGCAAAGAAGAGGGCGAAAAGAACTGATCTGGGAGGGTTCGTCAAGTTCTTGAATTACATCCTCATGTCCAGCGTGGCTCTGGCTCTGGGGGAGAAAAAAGAGACAAGCAGCAGATGCATCTCAAGTCAACATTAAAACTACCATGCCGGGGCCAGCGGGATAGTACAGTGTAAGGGCAGGGCCTTGCACAGAGCCAACCCAGGTTTGATCCTCAGCTTTCCCTGAGCATCTTCAGGAGTGACCCTGAGCACTGCCAGGGGTTGCCAAAAAACAAAAACACACAAAAGCCAGAGTGATAGCACAGTGAGTAGGGTGCTTGCCTCGTGCTCAGCCAACCTGGGTTCGATTCCCTGGCATCTCATATAGTCCCCCTGCACTGCCAGGAATGACTCCTGACTGCAGAGCCAGGAGTAACCCTGAGCACCGCCAGGTGTGGCCTCCCTCCCCCCAAAAAAAGAAGATATTTTGGATTGGCGTGATAGCACAGCAGATAGGGCATTTGCCTTGCACTTGGCCAACCCGAGATGAACCCAGGTATGATCCCTGGCATCCCATATGGTCCCCCAAGCCTGGCAGGAGCCATTTCTGAGCACAGAGCCAGGAGTAACCTCTGATCTCTGCTGGTGTGGGCCCCTCTCCCCCAAAACACTACCAAGCCAACGAGTCCCAGCAGATGGACCATTGAGTTCTGTTCTCTCATCATTCACTGTACTGAATGTGGTTTAGAGGAAGAGCACCATGACTCACATGTGACCTGGATACACTGTCCAGCATAGAGAAAACTAAGGGTAGGAGACAGAAAGGTACCTCACTGGACTAAGCACATGCTTTACATGCAAGTACCCAGATTCAATTACTGGTACCATATGTCCAGGCACCAAATAGTGGCCCTAAATACTAACATGTGATTCCCAAACAAAGCAAACCAAAAAATTACTTTAAAAGAAAAAAAGTCGGGGCCGGGCGGTGGCGCTGGAGGTAAGGTGCCTGCCTTGCCTGCGCTAGCCTAGGACGGACCTCGGTTCGATCCCCCGGCGTCCCATATGGTCCCCCAAGAAGCCAGGAGCAACTTCTGAGCGCATAGCCAGAAGTAACCCCTGAGCATCACAGGGTGTGGCCCAAAAACAAAAAAAAAAAAAAAAAGAAAAAAAGTCAGGGTGGGAATGGAGTGATAGCACAACAGGTAGAGCTGCTTTGCACACAGCTAACCTGGGTTCAATTCCCAGCAACCCAATGGTCCTCTGACCCAGGACTAACCCGAGTGCCGCTGGAGGTGGCCCCCAAAACAAATAAACAAAAGATGGGGGGGGGGGGAGCCGGAGAGATAGCACAGCAGCGTTTGCCTTGTAAGCAGCCGATCCAGGACCAAAGGTGGTTGGTTCGAATCCCGGTGTCCCATATGGTCCCCCGTGCCTGCCAGGAGCTACTTCTGAGCAGACAGCCAGGAGGAACCCCAGAGCATTGCCGGGTGTGGCCCCAAAAAAACAAAACAAAAAAAAAAAAAAAAAAAAAAAGATCAGGGGATCAGAAACAGTAAAGCAGGTAGATGTTTGCCTTACAGTCAGCCTAACTGGGTCAGTTCCCAGCATTTGGTTCCTGACAGCCACCAGATATGAACCCTGTGCACTGCCAGGTGTGGCCCACAAAACCAAAATAAAACCAGGTTGGAGAGAGAGTACAAGGGTAAAGTCTGGCATGCTGTCTACCTGGCTTGATGGAGCACACCAGATCCCCAAGCACCACAAGAGGTCACTCCTGAGCAGTCGGGAATGGATCCTGAACACAAAGCAAACCAGCCTTTTTCCTAACATCTGTCTTCATGCTATTGCTGACCTTACTAACTGGAAAGTCCCCTAATGTAGTCGTATGCTGAGTTTGTTTCAGCCACATCCTTGATAATCCTCCATAATGTACTGGAGTGGGGGAGGGAATCTTCAAGAACAGAGCCAAAGAATAATTGATTTGTTTATACTTAAAGTTTGGGTTCCTGCTACTTTCTCCTTGGCCCTACTTCCTTCTAGAACATTTTATTCCAAGGTGAGGCAGGCAAAAGGAGATGCTATACAAATTACTTTCAACATAATAGTCTCTATTTTACTGACTGTAAAGCAGTAAGTAAAGAACAAAGAATACCTTTTTTTTTTTTTTTTGATTTTGGGGCCACACGGGTATGCTCAGGGATTAGTTACTTCTGTCTATGCACTCAGAAATCGCTCCTGATTTGGGGACCATATGTGACACGGGGGATCAAACCGAGGTCCATCCTGCATCAGCCACATGCAAGGCAAATGCCCTACCACTGTGCTATTGCTCTGGCCCCAAGAACAAAGAATACCTTTAATAAATGAAGCTGTGCTCAAAAGTTGCTCCTACCAGGCTCGGGGGACCCGGGTCCTTTCCAGATCATCTACATGCAAGACAAATGCCCTACCACTGTGCTAACACTAGGCCCCAATAAATGAAGGTTTTTTTTGTTTGTTTTTTTTTGGCCACACCCAGTAATGCTCAGGGGTTACTCCTGGCTATGTGCTCAGAAGTCACTCCTGGCTTGAGGGACCATATGGGACGCCGGGGGATCGAACCGCAGTCTGTCCTAGGCTAGCGCTGGCAAGCGCCACCACGCCAGCCCCAATAAATGAAGTTTTATGACAAGAAAAAATTGGCTTTAACTACAAATTTCTCTTTAAAAATGAACTGGAGGATGGGGCTGGTGAGGTGGCGCTAGAGGTAAGGTGTCTGTCTGCCTTGCAAGCGCTAGCCAAGGAAGGACCGAGGTTCAATCCCCAGCATCCCATATGGTCCCCCCAAGCCAGGGGCAATTTCTGGGCGCATAGCCAGGAGTAACCCCTGAGCATCAAACGGGTGTGGCCCGAAGAAAACAAAAACAAACAAAAAATAATGAACTGGAGGGCCAGAGCAATAGAACAGTAGGTAGGGCATTTGCCTTGCAGGTGGCCAACCCAGCTTCGATTCTTGGCTTCCCATACAAGCACTCAAGTCTGCCAGGAGTGACTTCTGAGGGCAAGTCCTGAAATGGCTTTGACTAAAGTGTAAACAGTCCTTAAAATAACTCAACGAAAAGGTCAGAACAACAATACAGCAAGTAGGGCATTTTTCTTTCAAGTAGCCCACCAAAGTTTAATCCCTGTCATCCTATGTGGTCCCCCTAGCACCATCAGGTATAATTACTGAGTATAAAGCCAGGAGTTTTACCCCTGAGCACTTCTGGGTATAGCCAACACCCCCCACCCCCTGAAAAAAGAAAAACCAAACACACACACAAATTTCTACTTAAGAAAACAAAATTGGGGGCCGGGAAGGTGGCGCTAGAGGTAAGGTGTCTGCCTTGCAAGCGCTAGCCATGGAAGGACCGCGGTTCGATCCCCCGACGTCCCATATAGTCCCCCCAAGCCAGGGGCGATTTCTGAGCGCATAGCCAGGAGTAACCCCTGAGCATCAAACGGGTGTGGCTCAAAACCCCCCCCCCAAAAAAAAGAAAACAAAATTGGAGGCCAGAGAGATAGCATGGAGGTAAGGCATTTGCCTTTCATACAGAAGGTCATCAGTTTAAATCCCGGCATCCCCTATGGTCCCCCCGAGCCTGCCAGGAGCCATTTCTGAGCGTGAAGCCAGGAGTAGCCCTGCCAGGTGTGACCCAAAACCAAAAAAAAAAAAAAAAAAAGAAAAGAAAGAAAACAAAATTGGGATTATTTTCTAGGTAAATTCAATAGAACTTTCTGAGCCCTGGCATCCCAACTTGAACTTCTCAGTTTTATTTATTTATACTGGTTTGGAATGTTCTCTCAAGGTCCAGCTAGTTTATAGCTAAAAGGATCTCAGCCGAATTTCCTTTGCTACCTGCGCTAATCCCTAGAAACAATTACCTTCAACAAGAAACCTTCACCTGATATGTTTTCCTTTAACTCAAAAAAGAACAAGAGAGAACCCAGCCTTCTCCTTAGCCACCTTGGCTTTTACCTGAAGGTCGATGTAGCCATCATCTGTGCTGGCAAGCCTCGAGTACTTCACTTTACTACTGGGGATCCCTGCAGCCACGTTGGTACGAGAAGGCATCATAACACGGTGACACAAATACAGTCTGGAAACACAAAAAACAATTTAAGGTTTGCAAGTGACAAGTGTGTCAGAACCAATGAGATCAGCATCAAATGATGTTGTGGGCTGCAATGAACTTGTTAGCGAGTTGCACTGGTAAATCTGTGACAGAGCATAAAATCCTCATGATGGACCTTCCTTGGTTTGCCCTTGTGAATACAGAATCAGGATGTGTGCAAGGAATCAGATCTGTTATTTTCTCTTCCGTTCTGCAGCGACAGGGATCAAACCCAAGACACCTCACACATGCAAGGAAAGTGACCTATTGCTGAGTCACCCCCCAGGACTAGACCTCATGTTTTTCTTGCTATGAGTGTTGGTTTGACTACCTCCTAATTCTTTTAAAGTCCCATAGGGAATAGATGGGAAGAGGTGACTTAAATCTGGTTCCACCAGGGTAGACCTCATTTCCAGCCTGTCCTTTCTGATACCGCCTAACCACGAGTTGCCAGGGTTAGAAACCAGGGCTCTGTCTGGGGCTGGAGAGATAGCATGGAGGTAAGGCGTTTGCCTTTCATGCAGAAGGTCATCGGTTCGAATCCCGGCATCCCATATGGTCCCCTGAGCCTGCCAGGAGTGATTTCTGAGCCTGGAGCCAGGAGCCCTGAGCACTGCCGGGTGTGACACCCCCCCCCCCGCCCCCAAAAAAAGAAACCAGGGCTCTGAGTAGAAAGCATGTGCTGCAGCCTGATAAGCCATCTCTCCATCTTTTTAACACAAGACTCTATAAAGCTTCAAGTGGTAGAGGCCAGAGTGATAACACAGCGGGTAGGGGCTTTTGCAAATGGCCGATATAAATTCAATCCTCAGCATCCCATATGGTCCCCCAAGCCTGCCAGGAGTGATTTTTAAGTGCAGAGCCTGGGGTAACCAAAAATTTTTTTTGTGGTTTTTGGGTCACACCCGGCAGTGCTCAGGGGTTATTCCTGGCTTCACGCTCAGAAATTGCTCCTGGCAGGCACGGGGGACCATATGGGACGCCAGGATTCGAACCGATGACCTCCTGCATGAAAGCAAGCACCTTACCTCCATGCTATCTCTCTGGCCCCAGGGGTAACCAATTTCTAAGTGCAGAGTCATGGGTAACACAAGCGCTGCCAGGAGTGGCCCAAAATAATCACCCTCAAAAAATAAATAAATAAAAATCTTTAGTTGTAAAATTGTTTAAAATACTATCTATAAATACTGTATATCACTTTTTAGTTTTGGGTCACATTCACCCAGCGATGCTCATTGATACCATGGAGGTACGGGGAACTTAATGTAGTACTGAGAATCAAGCTGGCTGGGGTCATCTCTATGCAAGGCAAGCATTTAAAACCACTGTACTTTCTCTCCAACACCCACATTATTTTTGGAGCAACTATCTGCCCAAACGACCTGTTCAAGCACCGTTAAGTAGTGATATCAGGGGCAAGAAAGATGGTATGGAGTGAATAACTGTGTAAAGACAAAGCTGACCCCAGGTCAATGCCCCACATTACATAGTTTCTGAAGAACTGCCAGGTCTGGGGCCGGGAAGGTGGCGCTACAGGTTAGGTGTCTGCCTTCCAAGCGGATGGACCTCGGTTCGATCCCCCGGTTTCCCATATGGTCCTCCCAAGCCAGGGGTGATTTCTGGGCAGACAGCCAGGAGTAACCCCTGAGCGTCAAATGGGTGTGGCCCAAAAACCAAAAAAAAAAAAAAAAAAAAAAAAAGAACTGCCAGGTCTGATCCTGAGCTTCTCCACGTTGCCTCCCCTCAAAAAAAAAAAAAAAAAAAAGGGGCCGGGCGGTGGCGCTGGAGGTAAGGTGCCTGCCTTGCCTGCGCTAGCCTAGGACGGACCTCGGTTCGATCCCCCGGCATCCCATATGGTCCCCCAAGAAGCCAGGAGCAACTTCTGAGCGCATAGCCAGGAGTAACTCCTGAGCGTCACAGGGTGTGGCCCAAAAACCAAAAAAAAAAAAAAAAATATTACCTGGGCCCGGAGAGATAGCACAGCGGCGTTTGCCTTGCAAGCAGCCGATCCAGGAACAAAGGTGGTTGGTTTGAATCCCGGTGTCCCCCGTGCCTGCCAGGAGCTATTTCTGAGCAGACAGCCAGGAGGAACCCCTGAGCACCGCTCAGGTTTTTGTGGCCCAAAAACCAAAAAAAGAAAGAAAAGAAAAAGAAAACCAAAACATAGTAGTGCTTTTATTTTCTATAGTTTCTAGTTACATGAAACTAAAATTATTTTTTTCTTTTTTTGGGGGGGGTTGGGCCACACACATTGGTGCTCAGGGGTTACTCCTGGCTGCTCAGAAATAGCTCCTGGCAGGCACGGGGGACCATATGGGACGCCGGGATTCGAACCAACCTGAGGCCCTGCATCTGCTGCTTGCAGGGCAATCACCGCTGTGCTAAAAATTCAAAACTGAGGGGCCCGGAGAGATAGCTCAGCGGCGTTTGCCTTGCAAGCAGCCGATCCAGGACCAAAGGTGGTTGGTTCGAATCCCGGTGTCCCATATGGTCCCCCGTGCCTGCCAGGAGCTATTTCTGAGCAGACAGCCAGGAGGAACCCCTGAGCACCGCCGGGTGTGGCCCAAAACCAAAAAAAAAAAAAAAAAAATTTCAAAACTGGAGGCAGAAGAGAGAGCTTTTGCCTTGCACGCAAGCAGATCAGGACAGAAGGTGGCTTGAATCCCGGCATCCCATATGGTCCCCCGAACTTGCCAGGAGGAACCCCTGAACCCTGCCGGGTGTGACCCCGACACCCCAAAAAAAATCTGTATATTGTAGACAAGCCCCTTATCAGACTGATGAGTCTGAATATTTCCCTATTGTTCTAAGGGATTTTTTTTTTCCCTATTACTGATACTGGCTTTTTCATTTCAATGCAAAAACTTGAAACTTGGGGGGCCGGAGAGGTAGATAGCATGGAGGTAGGGCAAACGTTTGCCTTGCTTGCATGCAGAAGGCCGGTGGGTGGTTCGAATCCCCTATGTGGCATCCCATGAGGTCCCCCCACTTGAGCTGCCAGGAGCGGTTACTGAGCAGAGAGCCAGGAGGAAGCCCTGAGCGCTGCTGTTTTTGGTGGGACCCCAAAACCAAAAGCAATACACATATATATTTGTATATTGTAGACAAGTCCCTTATCAGGCAGATGAGTTCCACCCGCACTCATCAGCGGCCCCGCCCCGCCTCCCCCCAGCCGCCGCACCTACCGCCTCGACTCCCGGAGCGGAGACCCGCAGCCAGCCGCGCGCACACACACACGCGCGCGCGCGCACACACACACACACACACACACACACACACACACACACACACACAAGCACCCGCGCACGCCCAGGCGGGGCCCCGGGGCCCGGGCTGCAAGTCCGCCCGACTCCGGCCACGCCCGCCGCCCGCCAACCGCCGCAGCCCGCCCCGCCGGAAGTTGCACGGCGCGCCGGAAGTGCGTCACCAGGGCGCGCCCGCCCAGACGCCGCTTCCGGCCCCGAGCTCTACTGCAAGCTCTACTGCGCAGGTGCGTCGGGCCCACTCCCAGGGCTGGCTCACCGGGGCGGCCCGCCACCTAGGCCTAGCACGCACGCACTCACTCGCGCTCCCCGTAGACGAGGCAGGCGACCCCCAACACAATTTTGTTTTATAGCACTCCAAACTGCCAGCTTTATTTAGGCATGAATCACACAAACTACAAATGGGTTCGGGCAAAGGCCATCTTGGGTTCAGTCCAGATCAGGGGTCCTCAAACTTTTTAAACAGGGGGCCAGTTCAGTCTCTCAGACCATTGGAAAGTGTGGCTCTAGTAAAAACAAAACTTAGGAACGAATTCTTATGCACACTGCATAGACCTTATTTTGCAATGAAGAAACAAAACAGACACAAATACAATATGTGGCCCGCAAGCCATAGTTTGAGGACCACTGGTCCAGATAGTTGGGGTGGGGGGAACCCACTCGACTGCAGGAAGGGGTGAAGTCTGTCATCCAGAATTGATCCTGTTCATAGGGTCCCTGGTTCAGACTTCAAAACTCCAGCCGGCATACTGATGCTACGGACTACTTTGCCCGAAGGAGCTAACTGCTTACAGACTTCATAAAACCTCGTCCTACCCTAAGCCAGAATCTGCTTGCTAACTGCTAATCTTTTAAAGCCCATAGAACAGCCATCGAACACATCGCATCTGAGAAGCATCGATTTTGCTTTAAGAAATGACAAAGGGGGGGGGGTCGGAGAGATAAGGTAAGGCGTTTGCCTTTCATGCAGGTCATTGGTTCAAATTCCTGCGTCCCATATGGTCCCCCGTGCCTGCCAGAATTTCTGAGCCTGGAGCCAGAAATAACCCCTGAGTACTGCCGGGTGTGACCCAAAAACCAAAAAAAAAAAAGAAATGACAAAGCGGCCCGGAGACACAGCGGTGTTTGCCTTGCAAGCAGCCAATCCAGGACCAGAGGTGGTTGGTTTGAATCCCGGTTTCCCCTATGGTCCCCAGTGCCTGCCAGGAGCTATTTCAGAGCAGACAGCCAGGAGGAACCCCTGAGCACTGCAGGGTGTGTCCCAAAAACAAACAAAAAAAAATGACAAAGCAATGAAATATACAGTATTCCACTCTCCTCCCTAGCAGATGAACTTCTAAAAATGATCGTTTATAATATCTTTTATTGTGACATGGAATGAATTATCTAGATCATACTCTTGACTGAAAAGGGCAGCTGTGAAATTCCTAGAATACTGCGGCAGTCAAGGCACGAGTCAAGGCACTGTTACTTGAAATTCAGCTTTTATTTATATTTATTTAAAACAATCCTTAAAACAATACTTGAGCACAAGAGACTACAGTGTAAGGCAAGAAGTATCCTATGTTAACAAAGACCAGATTTAACTTTGGGCTTTATTCTTCAAAGTGTAGAGAATGAAGAGAAAAAATAAGATTATTTACAGAAAATATCTACACATGTACCTGAAAGGTACAAATTTGGTGACCAAAGATACTTGAGTAAATGCTGGCATCTCGGAACCTGTTCTCAAAGAACCTGTTGAAGCACAAGAATATTTAAGATCTTTCCTCATCTTCAATCTTGGGAGCCAGATAGTACTTTAAATGTCCCATGTCGGCAATTTTATACTCTACAACTGGAAAAGAAAAAAACAGTTAATGCCTGAGAAGTATCCCATATATTACCTATGAACAAAGCCCTAAGATTTAGTATCTTACCCAGGGGAACATCCGCAGACATGCTGAGTGTCACTGTAGAAGAGAGTGGAGTGGCTTTTGTAAAGAAGTTCAGATACCTTAATGCGAAAGTTAGCTGCACTGGTTCATTCATGTCGATGGTAACCTAAGAGTGAAGATTCATATTGTGAATCAGCAAATGTTAACCATTAGTTTATAATGTACCTTATAAAAACCCTTTCTTGGCTTCTTTCAAGGTTGCTATGCAGCCAACTTTAAAGACATAAATCAAGTGGTCATTCCAAAGGGCTGACAGAGTATATGCTTTGCATGCCAGAGTCCTGGGTTTGAGTGCCAGCAACTACACAGATCCCTAGGATAGCTGGGGAACCACCACCAAAGTGAGGTAGAGAGGAGCTCCCAAACCAAAAGCAACCAAAAGTTCAGATATTTATTCTGCCTTTCCTGTATCTCAAAAAACCAAATGTGCTAAGAAGCTTAATAAAATAAAAAAAAATTTTTTTTTGGTTTTTGGGTCACACCCGGCAGCGCCCAGGAGTTACTCCTGGTTTCACGCTCAGAAATCGCTCCTAGCAGGCTTGGGGGACCATATGGGATGCCAGGATTCTAACCACCGACCTTCTGCACGTGAGGCAAACGCCTTACCTCCATGCTATCTCTCCAGCCCCTAATAGAAATGTTTCTAATAAACCAGTTAAACAAAGAACCATGATAGCAAGGAGATAAGAACTCACACTAAACTTTGACAAATGATTCAGTTTTCCAACAAACTGTTTTAAAAAGGGGAAAGAGCGTGTCGTTTTATTTTACTTTTATTTGCATCTTTTTTTTTTTACTATAGCATTAAAGTTTATGGTCTGTGTACAATGTTATTGACATATAATATTGTCATTTACTGTGTGCTGCATAAAATTACATAATACTGACAGCAAAGGAGTACCCAAGACCCTCTACAATGTCCTTAAGATAGTTCTAGTTTACCGCATCGCTTTTTCTACCCATTCAACCCCTTATTTGTGCATATATGGCACAGATGTTTATTCATCTGTTTTATTTTTATCTTCTAAATAGGGGCTTCCTGCTCTTTTCATGGAAACTTGGGACATGAATTACTTTGTTTTACCTCTTATTTCTGCATTTTTCTACAAACTGAGAAAAAAAGAGGATGGAGGCTAGGAGCCAAGTGGTGTCAGGTAAAATTGTAGAGATAAAAAAAAAAAAAGGTCAGAACTAAATACCCAAGCCAAAGTCATCAGTAGAATCAAGACACCCAAACTATAACAATCCAAAATTAAAATGGACCCGTTACATTAGTATGTCAGGGGGCTAAAGGTGGAGATGAGATGCATGCTGGGAACTCTGGTGGAGGGAAAGCAACACTGGTTGTGGGAATGGCCCTAATTCACTGTCACCGTATGCCTATTCAACTATGAAAGATTTGTAATTCACAATGGTCTCAAAAAATTTAAAAAAGGGGGGAGAGAAATCAGAGAAATTAGATTATGACAATGAAGGAATTTTTTTTGGGGGGGGGGCGGGACATGCACACATACACAATGAAGCTCATAAATTACTCTTGTCTCTGCACTCAGAAATTATTCCTGGCAGTATTTGAAAGACCTGTGTGTTTCTGGGGATTAAATATAAGTTAGCAATGTGCAAGGCTAGAGCCTTACCTTCTGTATTATGCCTCTGGCTCTTAAAGAGGCATATTAAGCAACTACAATGTATAAAACTTTGGAAAAGAAAAACCTGAAGGGCAGAGAGGGAACTGGAGAGATTACATAAGAAGTCTTAAAAGGCTAAATTCTTACCCATAACTAAATGTGGTTGAGTGCTGCTATCCTATGCTCATTACCTAGTAAAAGCAGTTAAATATCACCAGAAGGTTAATGGCTAGACACAGCTTCTTTCTAATCCTCTCTTCAAAAAAAAAAAAAAAAAAAAAAAAACCAAAAAACCGGTATCAGCCAAGTGCAAGGCAAGCAACGCCCTACTTGATCTACTATCACTCATGTCCCACCTAGTCCCATCCTTCAAGGGGGTGTGTGGCTTGGGGCTCAAAACATAGCATGGAGGCAAGGCGTTTGCCTTGCATGCAGAAGGACGTGGTGGTTCGAATCCCGGCATCCCATATGGTCCCCTGAGCCTGCCAGGAGCAATTTCTGAACATAGAGCCAGGAGGAACCTCTGAGTGCCACTGGGTGTGACCCAAAAAAAAAAACAAAACAAAACAAAAAAAGGGTGGGGTGGCTTGATTCTTCTGTGGCTGTGGCATTGATTTTTCCTTTCCATCTCACAAAAACCAAAATAAACAAATCACTCAGATTTCAACAATGCTGCTAGTACTCAAATTATTTAAAACTAAAATCCCCCCACACACACTTCCTTTAATTTTGAGAATTACCTGAGTGTTTGTAAATGTCTTTCATGAGTCTAGAGACCTCACAAATGGGATTATCCTTCTAAGAAACTCCATTGCCCCATCACTGGGGGAGAAGGTGGTTGGTTAATAGAAAGCATCTCTCCATTATCAAACCTGTTCTCATTTATGAGCGTCCAGTCTACAGCAGCTTGAACACAACAAGATAATCTAATGGCAAGCACTATTATAGTTTTATTTGGGGGGGGGGGCACGAATGCAGCCATCCACACAGATAGCCATGCTCAGATTTACTCTTGGCTAGCTCTGGGGAACATATGTGGTACTGAATATCAAGCCTTGGTTGGCTACATGCAAGACACATGCATGTAGGCAACCCCAATATTACAGCTCTTTACAAATATCTCCATAAATCGAGCATACTTACAGCTTCCTCTTCTTTATCAACATTACTTGTCTGTGACAACTTAATATTTCCATTTCCAAGTTCTCCACTTGCAGAAAATTTCACTCCGTCTTTTGCACAAGAAATTACCACAGCATCTCCAATATGACTGAGATCTCGGCATATGCGTGCAAACTCACCAGAAGGCATTTTTACTACACAACTGTACTCTTGTTCCTATAAGACAAAGAGAAAAGAATGGAAGATCAATGATGGAAGTTGAAGATTTCTTCTGAGTCTGAAGAATTGACATCTAAACTCAGAATTTAAAATGTCTTAATTACTTTGAATAACACATCTAGTCATTTAGCAACCCTAACCAAAAAAAGTAAAAGTAAATTAGATCACCTCAGTTACCACCAATAGTCTCCAGCACCTCTTGGTGTGTGTCCACGCCCAAGCAGGCATAAAACATGTTATAAAAATAACCATGCTAAAAAAGCATTAGAGGGGCTGGAGTGATAGCAAGCAGTACGGCAATTGCCTTGCATGCAGCCGACCCAGGATGGTTTCAGGTTTGATTCCTGGCACCCCATGTGGTCCCCCAAGCCTGCAAGGAGCTATTTCTGAGCACAGATCCAGGATTATCCTGAGCACCAACAACTATGACCCCCCTCCCCCCAAAAAAACAAAATAAAATAACATAACCCTTTGATAATAGACATTATTCAGTGGTTTTTGGGTCACACCCAGCGGTGCTCAGAAATCACTTCTGACAAACTTGGGGGCCCAGAATGTTGGGGATAGAACCTAGGTCAGATTTGTGTAAGGCTAACATCTTACCCTCTGTGTTATCACTCTGCCCCCAAATAATTATTTTAATATAATTCTCTAATTACTTCTTCACAAAAGTCACACTTCAGACTTCTCCAAAGGCATTCAATTATCTAGGACCCAGGTCCAAATTTAGTACAAGATGGTATAAAACTAACTTTTACTAGTTTGCAGAGATAGCCAGTAGTTAGCATCATAAAAAATATTTTAGGGGCCGGTGAGGTGGCGCTAGAGGTAAGGTGTCTGCCTTACAAATGCTAGCCAAGGAAGGACTGCGGTGGGTTACCACGGTTCGATCCCCGGGCATCCCATATGGTACCTCCAAGCCAAGGGGGATTTCTGAGCACTTAGCCAGGTGTGACCCCAAAAAAAGAAAAAAAATTTAAGAATTAAAAATAAAGATCCAGGGCCCGGAGAGATAGCACAGCGGCGTTTGCCTTGCAAGCAGCCAATCCAGGACCAAAGGTGGTTGGTTCGAATCCCGGTGTCCCATATGGTCTCCCATGCCTGCCAGGAGCTATTTCTGAGCAGACAGCCAGGAGTAACCCCTGAGCAATGCTGGGTGTGGCCCAAAAACCAAAAATAAATAAATAAAGATCCACTCAACATTCAAGATAATCCAGCAAATTTTGTTCCTCTTCCCTTTTGCTGTTGCCACAATGACATGGAACTGCACACCCTACTGAGGTACACTAGAAACATCACTTTTTGGGGTCTCCAGAATCTTGATAGATGGTTGGTACTTGACTAGAGTGTTCCGGCTTATGTCTGCAGGAGGCCCTACCTCTTCTAGTCCTGGTTCCAATGGTTAATGAAAAAACAGTTGGTAGACAACAAATTCAATCTGTGATCCATTTTAGAATATGTAGTTTAATAAAATGACGTATGTCAGTCAACACACTATGAAAACAACACTTTGGAACTTGCTTCAGCAAAAAAACAAAAACAAAAAACAAAAAACTACTGTTTCAAAGTGACCTAAATAAATTTTTCTGGGGAGGAAATATAGTGTGCTGGGGATTGAACATGGGTCCACTGTGCTGTAACTGTTATACTCTATGGCTCCTAAACTTAGCTATTTTTGAACCATACCTGGAAGCATTCAGTGGTTATGCCTTCAGGAGCAGGGAATATGGGATGCTGAGAATCTTGAACCCTGGTCCCTTTGTGCTATCGCCCTTCTCCCCAAAATGAACTTATTAGCTCATAACCAGAGCATACATTAGAAACAGACTTACTGGAATTCCAAGTTGTTCAACATCTAAATCCATTAATTTCATTTCATAGTCTGAAACTTTTTCTTGATCTACAAAAGAAAGCAAATGAAGAAAAGTTTTGAATTTTATGAGCTACATTTATACCTTCAAACTCACAAGCATCCATACATCCTCAGCCCTGGGAAACAGATTTTAGCATTATGCAGATGAACAACTACTTACTTGGAGCTTCAAACACCAGAGCCAAGGTGTCTGCATTATCTTCCGCTCTCAGTGTAATGATATCTTCATTGCCAGCACATTTCAGTATTTTGGACATACTACAATAGAGAAAATAGAGGGTTTAAAACGAACACCTTAAAATGGGTTTCTAAAAATAAATTTTAACATTAGACCATCTGATTAACTGCAGGTAGATATGTAAACTGATCTAACCAATCTGGAATCTATTCACGTAGTTATATATGTAACCCACTGAACAGGAGCCAGAGATTGACAGTACCAGTGGGTCATGCTCTTGGCTTGAACTCAACCAAGCCAGGTTCAATTCCTAGCACCGCATGGGCACTGCCAGTGGCACTTTTCTTAGGAGTCAGGTGCATCACCAAGTGTGGCTCAGAAAGAAACAAAAAGAGGCCTACACCTGGATGAAGACACAGGATGTAAAGTCTGCAGCAAAAACGAAGGCGACCTTCTAAGACATGTAAAACTCGAAAACAGTTACGTGCAGTATAATAGGCGATTGTCAGCATTCCAAGCTACTTCCCTGGAGAGAGGGACTCTCCTTAAGGGGTTTCAAGACAACTTTGTGGGTTCAGAGAGATGACATAAGGGGGTGGTGGTGGCTAGCTAAGGCACGCAGGTTGGATCTGGGTTTGAGCCCGCAATCCACACGACCCCCCCCCAAAAAAACAACACCCTAAGGAATTTTCATTGTATGAGTGGGGGGTGAGGTGGGTCCAAAGCGGTACCCGGAGTGCCCCCTCGAGCATGCAAGGAATTCTTGATCACCTTTGGGGGGGTGTGTGTGTGTGCAAAGTGCTAGGGGCCAGATAGGCCGGGGAGGGGGTTTCCCCAGGGGGTGCGCCAAGGAGCACGTGGGCATGATCCCCCCGGGGAATCTAGCAGGGCCGGTGGAGCAACGCCGCCTTCACGCCTGTCCTGGCCCTCTGTTCCCCTGGGCCATCATCAACCCAGGGCCACCAGCGTCCTGGCAGCCCCTCTGCACCAGCAAGGCCTTTCCCGCCAGCGCGGGCTTTGTGGCTGGGGCGCGGGAGGGCTCGCTCGGTTCCCGCCACGGCCCGGCCAATCAGGCTCGCCTCTCTGCGCCCGCCCCCGCGCCGCCGGCCAATCAGAGGCCGCGGAGGGCGCGCCGCAGCCAATCAGGGCGCGGGGCGGCTCGCGCCAAGAGCGGGCGAGGAGCGGGCGGGGGCGGCGGAGTTCCCGCGGCCGGAGCGGGCCGGGCCGGGCCGGGCTCACCTGGTGAGGTTGACGCCCATGGCGAGGTTGCGGTCGCAGCGGTAGGTGTCGAAGCCCTCGGAGCGCAGCGTGAGCTGCACCAGCGACACGTGGGACGAGTCCATGCTCTGCAGGTTCACGCCGCTCGAGCCGATGTCCCAGCAGGCCTCGTTGATGAGGTCCTTGAGCGCCTCCAGCACCTTCTTCAGGATGGAGCCCTGCACCAGGCGCGCCTCGAACATGGTGGCGGCGGAAGAGAGCGCGGACGGCGGGAAAGAGGCAAGGCGAGGCGGGGGCGCGGACGGCCGGCGCGGTGCGGCGAGTCGCCTCCCGGAGGGCCGAGGATGCCGGCGGCGGAGACTCCAACCGTCCAGCGGCGCTGTGAGCGCGCTCTGCCCGCGCAGCCCTTATGAGGACGTCGGCACGCCGCCCGCCCCCTGCTCGGGACGGACAGCCCCCGGGGCCAATCGCATGCCGGATAGACGCTAAGTCCCGCCTCTCCTGGACGCCCATTGAACTTGGTGGGATCTGGGCGGGACCAGGACGTCGCCCCCCCTCGGCTAGGACGGAAAGCCTTGGAGGCCAATCGGGTGCCGGATACCCGCTAAGTCCCGCCCTCCTGGACGCTCATTGGAGCAGGCGGGACTGGGGGGTGGGATCAAAGAAGGCGGGAGAGGCTGTCAGGAGTCCCCGCCCCGCACTCTCGTTCCGGATCCTGCGAGCTAAACTTGTCCGGGCAACTTGCTCCCCAGTCTTTCAAACTCGCCCCTAGACATCCCGTTTCCTCCCAAACTCACTTAAGCAGCCATCTATACGGTTTTGTAAGCTTTTTTCCTAATATGCGGACACATTTGTACAAGATAAAAATAAAAAAAGATCCACACGGTAAACATTTCTGCAACGAATTGAAAAATTATTTGTTGAAGCTGCATACATCCTTCCTTTTTTTCTATCAGTAGCTCTTCCAAAAAACACCATTGGGGGGCCGGAGAGATAGCACAGCGGGTAGGGCGTTCGCCTAGCAAGCGGCTGACCCCAGTTGACTAGAGATGTGATCCAATTGACCCATTTCATTCTTTGCCTCTGGTCTTTCTGAGACCCCATCAGGCTGCCGGTGTTGTGGCAATTAGATCCATCCCTGCTCCAATCCTTTGAGACTTCTCCTTAGCAATCTACCAATTTCTTCTTGTAATTATAAAGATCTTTCAGCGGTAGTGTTTGTTTGTTGTTGACATCATATAAAAGCCTTGATGTACTGGGGCGACGTACTGATGTACTTGATGTACTGAGCCTTGATGTACTGGTACCACAGTACAGTAGGTAGGGAACTTGCCTTAGTCCCCAGCGTACCATCATTGACTGAGCAACGCTAAGAGTGATCCCTTAGCATCACCAGGTGTGAACCCAAAACAAATGAAAACAAAACAAAATAAAAATCTTATAAAACTGGGGCCGGGCGGTGGCGCTAAAGGTAAGGTGCCTGCCTTGCCTGCGCTAGCCTTGGACGGACCGCGGTTCGATCCCCCGGTGTCCCATATGGTCCCCCAAGCCAGGAGCAACTTCTGAGCACATAGCCAGGAGTAACCCCTGAGCATTACCCGGTGTGGCCCAAAAACCAAAAAAAAAAAAAAAAAATCTTATAAAACTAAACATACTCCAGTTGCACTGATGTGTGGCTATCTTCCACAGAATCTCAATTCTGTTGCAAAATATGAATATGTACTTTGCTTTCCTTCAGTGAGAATGTTTGCTTTCCTAATTAGTAAAACGTGTTTTGCTGCTGCTTCTGTGGTTTTTGCTTATATAACTGCTTGTGTTTACTGCAAGTCAAAGTAATCTATTTGAAGACATGAGAACAAATGAATGACTTTGATCAGAGAAGACTCTTGCTAAGGAAATGACATCTGGAGAACCTAGTAGCACAATGAAAGAAAAAGTATTTTATTTGTTTTGTTTTGGGGCCATACCCAGTGATGCTCCGTGGTTATTCCTGATCTGTACTCAGGAATTACTCCTGGTGGGCTCCGGGGACAATATGGGATGCTGGGGATTGAACCCAGTTCAACCATATGCAAGGCACCATACTATCTCTCTGTCCCCAAAAACTTTTAGACTGGTAGGATAGCATAGTTTTTGTTTGCTAGGTTTTACTTTGATAATGGCCAGGGCTTACTCCAGGTTCTGTTATTAGGGATCACTCCTGGCAATGTTCAGGAGACAATATGCAATGCTGAGAATCAAACAGGTTGATTATGTGCAAGGCAAGCACTCTACTATCTCTCTGGCTCTGAGAATAGCATATTTCAAAAGAAGACAATGCAGGGGACAGAGGTTAAAACACTTGTCTTGCATGCTAACCTCAGTTTGATCCTGGAATTACATGATCCTTGGAGTTTTACTAAGAGTCACTTTTTAGCACAAAGCCAAGATTAGCTCCTGAGAATTCCTGAGAGGTGTGCCTCTCTACTCAAAAAAAAAAAAAACAAAAACAAAAACAGACAAACAACGAGGAGTAGTGGACAGGTGGAGCTATAATAAAGAGATTAAGTAAGGCTTACCTTGCCAGGTCTGACCCCTGAACACAAAACTATAAGTAGCTAGCTCCTGAGCAAAACAGGGTATGTCCACTCCCCTCATAGCACAAAAAGGAGAGAGACCTTGAGCTAGAGGTAAGTAAGGCCCAGTAGTAGAATATGCCTTCAGGGGCCGGAGCGGTGGCGAAAGTGGTAAGGTGTCTGCCTTGCGTGTGCTAGCCTAGGATGGACCTTGGCTCGATCCCCCAAGCCCCGTGCGATTTCTGAACACACAGCCAAGAGTAATCCCTGAGCGTCACCAGGTGTGGCCCAAAAACCAAAGGAAAAAAAAAAAAGAATATGTCTTGCATGTGTGAGATCCTGGGTTTAATACTTAGTTTAAATATTCCATTTAGGGCCGGGCGGTGGCGCTAAAGGTAAGGTGCGCCTGCCTTGCCTGCGCTAGCCTTGGACGGACTGCGGTTCGATCCCCCAGTGTCCCATATGGTCCCCCAAGCCAGGAGCAACTTCTGAGCGCATAGCCAGGAGTAACCTCTGAGCGTTACCGGGTGTGGCCCAAAAACCAAAAAAAAAAAAAAAAAAAAAAATTCCATTTAAAAATGAAATAAAGTGGGGCCAGAGTTTTAGCACAGCAGTAGGGCATTTGCCTTGCTTGCAGAAGGATGGTGGTTTGAATCCCGGTATCCCATATGGTCCCCGAGCCTGCCGGGGTCAATTTCTGAGCGTAGAGCCTGGAGTAGCCCTTGAGCTACTCCTGAGTTTTTGGGAACCCCTGAGTGCTGCTGGGTGTGACCCAAAAACAAACAAATAAACAAAAAATGAAATAAAAAGTCAGGTTCCATACCTACTGTGCCTGTTTGATTCCTGACACCACATGGTCCCCACCTCCACTCCTAGCACCTATGGGAATAGTTCTGGAGCCACCAGGCACTGCCAGGTATGGCCTTGGAATTCTCCAAGCACATCAGGGTGGCCCTAGGAATTCCCTGCAACCCAAGGCCTCCACAGCATTCTCTTACATTGAATTGCTGGTGAGGATGGCCCCTACAGAAGAGATCATACTTATGTGTTCAGCCAGTGGTTAGCAGTAGAATTTAAACACTGAGTATTGAGGTATATGGAACATATATAACAATGGGAAAGTGTGCAAAATGAGGTTTGGGGGGTTTGGCCTACACCTGGTGGTGCTCAGGAGTTACTCTTGGCTCTGCGCTCAGAAAACACTCCTGACAGTCTTGGAGGACCATATGGGTTGCTAGGGATAGAACCTTGGTTCCTCCCAGGTTGGCCGCATTCAAGGCAAACATCCTACTGCTGTGCTATCATTCTGTCCCCAGCACAGATATGATTTTACAGGACTTTTGCTGACTATAAATACAAGTTAGCAAAAGAAGGTGTATGACTGATCTGACTTGCATTTTTAAGGGGGTCATTTAAAAATTTTTTAAATTTCTTTTCTTTTTCTTTTTGGTTCTCGGTTTACACCCAGCAGTGCTCAGGACTTAACTTCTGATTCTATGTTCTGGGATCACTTCTGGCAGTGGAGAACAGGATAGAACCCAAGTTTGCCAAAGTGCCTTAATTCTTGTATCAAGTCACTAGCTCCTTTTTAGGGAATGGGGTGGGGGAGGGTGATACCAAAATTAGAACCCGGGCTCTTCCAATAAAGAGAAGATTACAATAATATTGGGAAAAGGTGTTATACCAGTCAGTGGGCAAAAAAAAATTAAAAAATAAAAAGGTATATCATAAATAATTGCTAATCATCTAGGAAAGTATGAGCTATTCTCAAAAATACCTACCAATAGGGGCCGGTATGATAGCATTGCATAGGGCATTTGCTTTGCATGTGGCTGACTGGGTCTGGTCTCAGGTTCGATCCCAGGCATCCCATATGGTTCCCTGAGCTTTCCAGGAGCGATTTCCGAATGCAGAGCCAAGAGTAACCCCTAAGCACTGCCAGGTGTGGCCCAAATATTTAATCTACCAACAACTTTGACTTTTTTTCTTTAATTTGGGCCACACTCAATGGTATTCAGAACTTACTCCTAGAAGTGCTCAGGGATTCTGTAGGTTGCTGGGAATCAAACATGGGTTGGATGAGTGCAAACCAAACATCCTACTCACTGTACTATTACTCTGGCCCCTCTACCGATAATATTTTAAAGAAATAAAGGGAGACTGTAGCATTCTTATAGTGGGTAGAGTGTTTGCATTGCACATGGCCAACCCAGGTTGGATCCTGGCACTATATATGGTCCCCAGAGCATTGTCAGGAGTTATCTCTGAGTGAAGAGCCAAAGGTAAGTCCTTGTGTTTGGGTATGACCCCTCTCATCAAAAAAACCCACAAACAAATCCAAAACAATAAAACTGTCTAAGAAGAAAATGTATTGGGGAGAGGAAATGAACAGACACTTTTCTTCTTTCCTCTTGATTTTTGGACTACATCTGGCAATGTTCAGGGCTCACTCATAGCCCTGTACTCAGGGATCACTCCTGGCAGTGCTCTGGGGACCAATCTGTAGTACAGGATTCAATGTAATACTGATATAGTATATCGTATTCCAGGAATCTGTTAATGCTGCACTCACCATAATCCAACTCTAGGAGGATGGGTCTGAAGCAGGATCACCATGGGAATTAATAAATCAAAACAATTATAAGAGAAAAGGCCTGGAGCTTAATGTGCCAGGCCGACCTTTTACAAACTTTATTGACCAGGGTCAATCGATATGGGAAGTGGGCCAGACACTGTTAAAAGACCAAAGTATCTATCTCATGCTAATCATGGGTCTTTTTTTTTTTTGGTTTTTTGGGCCACACCCGGTGACGCTCAGGGGTTACTCCTGGCTATGCGCTCAGAAGTCGCTCCTGGCTTGGGGGACCATATGGGATGCCGGGGGATCGAACCGCGGTCCATCCGAGGCTAGCGCAGTCAAGGCAGGCACCTTACCTTTAGCGCCACCGCCCGGCCCTAATCATGGGTCTTATATCTCAAAAGAGATGGGAGAAAAAAATAAAAGGGGCCGGAGAGATAGCATGGAGGTAAGGCGTTTGCCTTTCATGCAGGAGGTCATCGGTTCAAATCCCGGTGTCCCATATGGTCCCCTGTGCCTGCCAGGAGCAATTTCTGAGCCTGGAGCCAGAAATAACCCCTGAGCACTGCCGGGTGTGACCCAAAAACCACACACACACACACACACACACACACACACACACACAAAAGAGGTGGGAGAGGGGAAAAGGAAGCTAGGGCAGAGTCTTTTTGTGTGTAGCAGGGTCTGAGCTCTGTGTGTAGCAACAGGGATTAAACCTGGGTTGACTACATATAAGGCAAGTGCCTTAACCATTGTACTATCTCATCTGACCCAACAGACAATTTTCTGAAAAAGAGAGATGAAGAAGAGACACATAAAAATTGTCTATCATTACTTATTATTTGGGAAATGAAAAACAAGATGACAATATGATAACATCTTACAGCAAAGAGAATAGAATATATCAAAAATATTGGGGGAGCTGGAGAGATAGCACAGTAGTAGGGTATATGCCTTGCAAGCAGCCAACCCAGGACCAATGGTGGTTCGAATCCCAGCATCCCATATGGTCTCCCGTGCCTGCCAGGAGTGATTTCTGAGCACAGAGCCAGGAGTAACTCCTGAATGCTGCCGGGTGTGACCCAAAAACAAACAAAAAAAATGGGGGAGAGATAGCGTGATTTAGCCACAATAGCCAAAATATGGATCAACCTAGGTATCCATTCAGTGATGAGTGAATGATGAAGGTGTGGTATATGGACACAGTAGAATCCTATTAGCTACAAGGAATGATGAAACTATTCAGTCTGCTGAACTTTTTTTTTTTTTTTTTTTTTTTTTTTTTTTTTTTTTGTGGTTTTTGGGTCACACCCGGCAGTGCTCAGGGGTTATTCCTGGCTCCAGGCTCAGAAATTGCTCCTAGCAGGCACAGGGGACCATATGGGGCGCCGGGATTCGAACCGATGACCTCCTGCATGAAAGGCAAATGCCTTACCTCCATGCTATCTCTCCGGCCCCACTTTTTTTTTTTTTTGATGGGCCATACCTGGCAATGCTCAGGGGTTACTCCTGGCTCTGCAGTCAGAAATCACTCCTGGCAGTCTTGGGGGATCATATATAATGTAGGGGATCAAACCTTGGTTGGCCGCATGCAAGGCAAATGCCCTACCTGCTGTGTTATAGTTCTGACCCATTTTGCTGGATTTGCATGGAACTGGAGGACAGATACAGAATGACCTCACTTATTTCTAGTATATAGAATAATTGGATGAAAGAATACAGGTATTTGTTTAATTTTCTATTATCTTAATATTTTTATTTAGTAAAAGAATCATGATTTCTTGCAAGCAGCCGATCCAGGACCAAAGGTGGTTGGTTTGAATTCCGGTGTCCCATATGGTCCCCCGTGCCTGCCAGGAGCTATTTCTGAGCACACAGCCAGGAGTAACCCCTGAGCACCGCTAGGTGTGGCCCCCCCCAAAAAAAAAACCAAAAAAACAAAACAAAACAAAAAAAGAATCATGATTTGGGGCCAGAGCGATAACACAGCAGTAGGGTGTTTACCTCGCATATGGACGACCCAGGTTAGATCCCTGGCATCCCATATGGTCCCCCAAACCTGCCAAGAGTGATTTCTTTTTTTTGGGGGGGGATACACCAGGCAGTGCTCAGGGGTTACTCCTGGCTCTACACTCAGAAATCACACCTGGAAGGCTCAGGGAACCATATGGGATGCCGGGATTCGAACCACTGACCTTCTGCATGCAAGATAAGGCATTTGCTTTATCTCTGGCCCCCAAGAGTGATTTCTGAGTGCAGAGCCAGAAGTGACCCCTAAGTGCTCTGGGTGTGGCCCAAAAAACAAAACAAACAAAAAACATTGTGATTCGCAAAGTTGTAGGCATATAATATTTCACCACCACCAATGTCATCTGCTATCACCAGCAAGGAATGCAGGGGCCTCTCCTGGCTCTGTGCTCAGAAATAGCTCCTGGCAGGTATGTGGGGGACCATATGGGATGCTGGGATTTGAACCACCATTCATCTTGGGTTGGTGGCATGCGAGGCAAACGCTGTACAGCTGTGCTATCTCTCTGGACCCCTAATAAAATATTTTTAAAAAAAATGTTCCTATCAGGAGCCAGAGCGGTGGCACAAGAGGTAGGGTGTTTGTCTTGCACACACTAACCTATGACGGACCACTGTTCGATCCTCTGGCGTCCCATAAGGTCCCCCAAGCCAAGAGTGATTTCTGAGTGCACAGCCAGGAGTAACCCCTGATGGTCACTGGGCGTGGCCCCAAAACAAAACAAAATGTTCCTATCAGGGCCAAAGAGATAGTCCAGACTCATTCGCAGGGGTCTTCAAACTACGGCCCGTGGGCCACATATTGTATTTATTCCCATTTTGTTTCTTCACTTCTAAATAAGATATATGCAGTGTGCATAGAAATTTGTTCATGGGGCCAGAGAGATAGCATGGAGGTAAGGCGTTTGCCTTTCATGCAGGAGGTCATCGGTTCGAATCCCGGCACCCCATATGGTCCCCTGTGCTTGCCAGGAGCAATTTCTGAGCCTGGAGCCAGAAATAACCCCTGAGCACTGCTGGGTGTGACCCCCCCCCAAAAAAAAGAAATTTGTTCATAATTTTTGTTTTTACTATAATCTGGCCCTCCAACAGTCTGAAGGACAGTGAACTGGCCTCCTGTTTAAAAAGTTTGAGGACCCCTGGTCCAGAGGGTAAAGACATTGATTTGCATGCGGCTGACACTGGTTCAATCTCTGGCATCCCATATGGTCCTGAGCAGCACCAGGAATGACTCCTGGGTACAGAGCTAGGAATAACCCCTAAGCATCACTATGAGTGGTCTCAAAACAAAATAAAACAAAGCAAGAAATATGCCTATCAAGTACTTTGGGTGGACTGGAACCTTAGGGTAGATACTTTGGGACGTTGGTGGAAGGCACCTAACACTGGCGGTAGGACTGTTGCTAGAACATATATATGCCTAAAGCTCATGTATGAACAGCTTTTTTAATCAGAGTGGCTTAATAAAAAATACAATAAAATAAAATTAGAAGGGGGAATTATAACTTGGGATCAAGCTCTGTCCTAGAGCACCTAATTTTGTGTATGTGAGAGCTTGGGTTTGATCCCTAACACCGTGTGGCGAGGAGGAACTTAAGCAAAAAGAGGTATCTGTCTTCCAGTAGCCAAGGCTGTGTTAGTAAAACTTATTGGTTTTGGTTTTGTTTTTTAACAAAAGAGGGATCATGGGGCCCGAGTGATAGCACATCAGGTAGGGTATTTGCCTTGCCCTACGCAGGCCAACCTGGGTTCAATCCCCTGTATCTCAAAGGTCCCTGAGCCTGTCAGGAGTACTTCTTGAATACCGCTGGGTGTGTCTCAAAAGCCAAAACGAAAAGAGAGAGATCGGAATGATAGTTCACAAGGTAACTTATAGGTAGCCAATCTTTGGTACCCCATATAAATCATATGGTAACTTATAGGTGGCCAATGATCTTTGGTACCCCATATAAATCATATGGTCCTGAGTCTGCTATCACTGATCCCTTAGCGCAGAGCCAGGAGTAAGCCCTGAGCACTACTACATGGTGTGGCTCCTAAATAAGAAAACATACAAAAGATACATTGGGACCTGAGAGATAATAGACAGGTTAAGGTGCTGCATTGCATCCTATCTATCCTGCTTTGAATTCCCAGCATCACGTATGGTCCCTTGAACGCAACCAGGAGTAATTTCTGAGCACAAAGCCAGGGTCCAAACTGTGTTGGCTGGAAAATAGGTCTCAGCTGAGAGGTGGTACAGGTGTTAAGGCAGCTGACCTAACTTTGCTTTATTTTTTTAGCTGACCTTTGACCCCAACATTTTATACAGTACTTTACAAAAGTCTCATTGTGCCTGAGAGATAGTACAGGGATTTTGGTGCTTACCTTGCATGTAGTTGACCCTGGTTTAAACCTTTTGAACTGCATATGGTCCCATAGTTCGAAGGCATAGCACAGCACGGAGAGAGGGCTTTTGCCTTGCATGTGGCAGACCGGGTTTGATCTCCAGCATCCCATCCCATGCTTTGTACGCAAGAAGTGGAACATATAGGATGCTGGGGATTGAACCAGCGTCGGATGTGTGCAAGGTAAACTCACAACCCATTGTGATATTGCTCTGGCCTCCAGGTTGATTCTTGAGTGCTTAGCCAAGTGTAACTCCTGAGTATTGCCTGCCTAGATTGACCCTAAACAAAACAACAAAGTGCATATGATTTGGCTCTTAGCCAACAATTTTAAGAACACCTTTCTTGGGGGGAGGGTCACCACACTTAGTGGTGCCAGAGACTGAACCCAGGCCTTTAGCAGTCAAAGCTGAATTAATATGTTGAGCCCTCTCCATAGCCTTTAGACATTTTTGTAGTGAAAAGGATCCCAGGCCCTGCTCCCATTCCATAGCAGGTAGTGGCGACTACTAGGGGTCCTTCCTACTAGACCTATAATCAACTGCATCCCAGCTGAAGAGCACTATGAACTTTTCCCGATGTTTTCTGTTCCTGTGACAAGCTCATTGGCTGTGATTTCTCACCTTTGTCCATCATGAATATGCAAGAATTTCCTGAAAAACTACTAGAATATTTATTTATTTTTGGTTTTTGGGTCACACCCGGCAGCGCTCAGGGGCTACTCCTGGCTCTATGCTCAGAAATCACTCCTGGTAGGCTTGGGGGACCACATGGAATGCCAGGATTCGAACCACTGTCCTTCTGCATGCAAGGCAAACGCCCTACCTCGGTGCTAGGTGCTATCTCTCCGGGCCCCAATAAAAATCCTCTTCAGAACAATAGGCATAGCGGGAGGGAGCTTGCCTGCTAGCTGCTGACCTGAGTTTGATCCCCAGCACCTCATATGGTTCCCTGAACTTGCCAGGAGTGATTCCTGAGCTCAAAACCAGGAGCAAACCCTGAATACTGCTGATTGTGACCCAAGAGCAAAAGAGAAAGAAAGCTTTCCTCAAGGGCTGCTGAGATGTCTGCTGCTTGCTTTCAAGAAAGCTAAGTAAGTGGCCAGAGAGATAGCATGGAGGTAAGGCATGCCTTGCTGCAGAAGGTCGGTGGTTCGAATCTCAGGCAGGGTCCTCAAACTTTTGAAACAGGGGGCCAGTTCACTGTCCCTCAGACCCTTGGAGGGTCTGACTCTAGTAAAAACAAAACTTAGGAACGAATTCTTATGCACACTGCATAGATCTTATTTTGCAATGAAGAAACAAAACAGACACAAGTACAATATGTGGCCCGCGGGCCATAGTTTGAGGACCACTGTCAGACATATGGCATCCCAGATGGTCCCCGGAGCCTGCCAGAAGTGACTTCTGAGCACAGAGTCAGGGGAACCCTGGGTGGGTTTTTGGGTGGATCCCAAAAACCAAAATTAAAAACCAAACTTAAAAATTACCCACAAGAACGAGGTGCTAGCCGGGCCGGAGAGACAGCACGGAGGTAGGGCGTTTGCATTGCATGCAAAAGGACAGTGGTTCGAATCCCAGGTAGCACCCCAGGAGTCCCCCCCCCCACCCCCGTAGAGCCTGCCAGGAGCCATTTCTGAGCGCAGAGACTGGGGGACCCCTGAGCATCATCGAGTGTGACCCCAACACACACAAACACACACAGAGAAAAGAAGTGTGCGCGACGCGGCGGGGCCCAAGCCACGGCCGGGCCGGGGGACCCTCCAGGCCCCGAGCCCCGAACCCCGAGCCCGGCGCCAGCCAGTCCAGCCGGGCTCGCAGGGGGGGAAAGAAGCGGGAACGCGGCTCCTTTTCCCGCCGTCTCCGCGGGCGCCCCCTAGCGGATCTGCGCCTTGGCCGCGGCTCCGGGACGGGCGGGCGGGTGGGCGGAGCCGCGCGTGCGCAGTGGCGCCGAGGCGGCGGGGCGGGAGCGAGCGCGCTGGGGTCAAAGGGCGCGGCGAGGGCGGGGCGGGGCCGAGCGCCAGCGCCGGAGTCCGGGCAGCGCGGGGCCTGGTCGCCGCCCGGAACTGCGAGGCGGGGCGGGTCGGGGCGGGTCGAAGCGAGGCGGGGCGAGGCGGGGCGAGGCGGGGCGGCTCCTCCGCGTCACGCGGCCGGCTGCCGCTGCGCCGCTCAGAAGCCGAGCCGAACCGAGCGGGTCGCGGCGCTCGCGGCAGCATGTCGGAGCTCAGGCAGCGGGCGGCCCGCGAGCCGGAAGTCCCGTCGGAGGAGAAGGTAGGAGGGCGGGCGCGACCTTTGACCCCGGGGGCGCGACCTCTGACCCCGACCCCCGAGGTGCGCGCGCGGCAGGTGCTGCCGAGGCTCTTCTGCTGGGCCGATGGAGGATGAAGGAAGGGTCGAGGGCCGGGGCGACGGGCTGGCTGGAGGGAGGCCATCTTGGCGGGGACGGGGATGGGGACGGGGACGGGCGGGGGGCCTGGAGCTGGGGAGCGAGCCGAGGGAGGGCGGCTGGAGATGGGGAGGCGCAAAGGCCAGGATTTGGGTCTTGGGCCCGGTGGGTCTCCCGCCCTGCCCTGCGTGTGCTTGGTTGATGATGGGCCAGGCCAGCCTGGGTGGGTCCCCGAGAATTGGCAGACACAGAGGGGATCAGCCCCCCACCCCGCTTGCTTTGATGCACAGGTTGCTCTCCACACACAGGTCTCTTATTTTTGGTGTCTGCTTTTGGGGTTCCCACCCGGCAGCTCTCAGGGCTGCCTCCTGGCTCTACACTCAGAAATCGCCCCTGGCAGGCTCCAGTGGGGGACCCTATGGGATGCCCCGTGGGATCCGAACCACCGGCCTTCTACATGCAAGGCCAATGCTTTACCTCCCTGCTCTCTCTCACTCCAGCCCTAGGTCTCTTTCTTGACTTCTCCGAAACGTCGTAATTTCTCTTCTCGCCTCTCGGATCATTGGAAGAGCGAGCTGCCTGCCTTCTTCCCATGCCTCCTCCTCCTTCTCCTCCTCCTCCTCCTCCTCCTCCTCCTCCTCCTCCTCCTCCTCCTCCTCCTCTCTGTTTCACACTTGGGCTGGATAGATAGAGCCCAAGCATTGCAAGCGTTCTGGGCCGGAGAGATGGCATGGAGGGAGTGTTAGTAGGGCATTTGCCTGGCATGCAGAAGGACGGGGGTTCGAATCCCATAGGGCATCCCATAGGGTTCCCCCCACTTGAGCCTGCCACGAGTGAGTTCTGAGCCTACGTACAGCCAGGAGGAACCCCTAAGCGTCACTGAGTGTGGGCTACCCCCTGACCCCCAAATAAAGAGGCCTCTAGTGAACCTAAAATAATGAGGTCTAAGGAGGACCTGGGGCTAAGTGCTCCTGTTCCTTATTAGTAGTTACCGATGCGGGAATCAGATACAGAGGGAATAAAAAAGAATCAAGAACAAGCTTACAGGGTCTGTGCTGATAGCATGGAGGTAGGTAGGGTGTTTGCCTTGCATGCAGAAGGACGGTGGTGCGAATCCCGGCATCCATAGGGTCCCCCCCCAAGAGCCTGCCAGTAGTGTTTTTCTGAGTGCAAAGCCTGGACGAACCCCTGATTGCTGCTGGGTGTGACCCAAAAACCAAGCACAGGGCTTTGCCTACCTGTCTTCCTGCTTGCCCCAAAGCTAGACTCCTCTGTGTACCTTACTG
Organism: Suncus etruscus; assembly: GCF_024139225.1. Classification (NCBI taxonomy): domain Eukaryota; kingdom Metazoa; phylum Chordata; class Mammalia; order Eulipotyphla; family Soricidae; genus Suncus; species Suncus etruscus. The sequence goes on along the minus strand of NC_064856.1, from coordinate 6,332,203 downwards.
GGTTTGTATTTTAATCTTAGGAGAGGCACCAAGAAGGAAGCATATACCGTAGGCTTTGGTGACAGGATGTCAACAGCAGTTAGTCTAAGAAGAAATATTTGGGATGACAGGTTTGAAACAACAGTTTGTTCTTTGCTGCTGCTATTGACAGTGACTTCTCCACGGAGAATTCTCTAACTTTTTTGGGGTTTTTTTGGTCACACCCGGCTGTGCTCAGGGGTTACTCCTGGCTCTGTGCTCAAAAGTCGCTCCTGGCAGGCTTGGGTGGGGGGCTTATGGGATACCGGGAATCGAACCGAGGTCCTTCGGGTTTGGCTGCGTGCAAGACAAACACCCTACCACTGTGCTATGGCTCTGGACCCTCTCAAAGTAATTATATATTTAGAGAAAATTTACGGTTTGGGTTCAAGTCCCTCTCGGTTTTGGGGTCACACCTAGCGGTGCTCAAGGCATATTTCTGGCTCTGCTACGCTCAAGGCTCATTCCTCGTAGGGCTAGGGGGACCATATGAGGTGTTGGAGATTGAACCCAGGTTTGCCATTGTGCAAGGCAAGCACCTCTGTCTAACTGTTTCATCCCTAGACCCAAGTTTTAAGTGTTGCTTGCAGAGATAAGGCTTATCTTTGCTTTGGACTGACCACACCCTACTGTGCTCAGGGTTTACTCCTAGCTCAGTGTATTTCCCTCAGTGTTCCGGGATCACTCCTGGCTTGACTTGGGGGGACCATAAATGTTCCTGGGATGGAATCAGGTGGTGAATGCAAGGCAAGTGCTGACCTTTCTAATTTTTTTTCTTTTTTAAATTTTTGGGCCACACTCAGCGGAGCTCAGGGGTCACTCCTGGGTCTGCTATCCTGTTCTAACACTCAGGCCTCTCTTCTAGTCTTATTAAATATTTTAGGTTCACATAAGAGAATTCTGTCCAAGCTGTATACACCAACTGGCTTACAGATATTTGAGGGCTGTTTAGTAGTCATTTTTATGTGTAAGAGAATAGATTTTTTTTTTTGATGGAGGGGTGCACATCTTCAGTTGTCAGACCTGGCTTTGAGCATAGGGATCACCCGTGATGGGTTTAAGGGGCCATATAGGGTGCCAGGGATTGAACCCAGTAAGGTGCTTGAAAAGCAAATGCCCTATCTACTGTATTATCACTCTAGCTCTTAAGACAGATTTGATGTTACCAAGACTTCTAGAATTCCAGGACATGTGAAAGGGGCCGGAGCAATAGCATAGTGGTAAGGTGTTTGCCTTGCACATGGCCAACACAGGACAGACCCTGGTTCAAGTCCCGGCATCCTATACAGTTCCCCAAGCCTGCCAGGAGCGACTTCTGAGTGAAGAGCCAGGAGTAACCCCTGAGCGCCGCAGGGTATGACCCAAAAATCCAAAAACAAAACAAAAACAAAAAAAAAACAAAAAAAAAGAAAGAGAAAAAAAGATGAACCGTATGTATTTACTGGTTAAAACAAATAAGTTTTGGGGGTCTGAGGGCAACAGCTTCCCATTCTCCCCTTTCAAATCCTAGAATCCATTTTCCTTCCATAGAAAAGTGATCTTCTGGGGGCCAGAGCGATAGCACAGTGGGTAGGGCCCTTGCCTTGCATGCGGTTGACGTGGGTTCGGTCCTCAGCATCCCATATGGTCCCCTGAGCCTGCCAGGAATGATTCCTGAGTGCAGAGCCAGGAGTGTCCCAAAACAAAACAAAAGATAAGAAAAATGATCTGCTGCTTTCAATTTTTTTTTTCTGTCCATACCTGGTGGTGATGAGGGCATACCTCTGAGTCTTCATGAGGGATTACTCCTGGCAGAGCTCTGGGGATCACATAAGGTTCCAGAAATCAAACCTGCATGAGCTGAGTGCAAGTCAAGTGCCTTTTTCTGCTGTACTATTTTTCTGGCTCCTGTTTGTTTTTAAATTTTACTTTTGGAGTCATACCTGACGGTGCTAGGTGATTGCTTTGAGCTCTACTCTGGACCACGTGATGCTGGGGATTGAACCTGGGCCTCCTGCATGCAAAGCTTGCACTCGAAATTTCTGCTTTCAGTGTTTTTTCATCTGTGTTTCAGAAAGAGAGAACATAAGGAGCTGTCCAGTTGAGAGTGCCATGGCTGCATTTAAGCCATGTATACTCATCTGGATCTGGGGGGTGGGGGGGCTGAGGTCTGCTAAATTCATAGCCCAGTGTTTCTCACCCTTTTCCTAACCATGGTCCCCATCCAACCTTACTTTCTTACTGTGCTTCCCAATTTTACCAGCTGGTCTTCGAGTCTCATGTTGTGACACTCCTGGTTATCTTGGACTATTCTGGGGATCTACAGTAGGGGGTGGGTGGCCTTTGGCCCGTGGTTGAGAAATGCTGCTCTAAAGCCCAACTGCTACTTTATTCTATTTAAGTCTCTTAGCATAGATCAATCTAAACATCCCCTCAATCCATCACTTGATTGAAAAATCTTCTTGTAGAGGTGCTGGAGAGATAGTACAATGGGTACAAGTACACTTGCCTTGCATGTGGACAACCCAAATTCACTGGCATCCCATTTGTTCCCCTGAGCTTAGCTGGGTGTGGTCCCAAAACAGAAGAAATAAAATGAATTACCTACTTACTGCATTGACTTTGTCCATCTTTGGGTTAAACATAAGAAAATTATGGAGCTGGAGTGATTGTACAGTGGGTAGGGTGTTTGCCTTGAATGCAGTTGCCCTGGATCCAATTCCCAGGATCCCAATGGTTCCCCAAACACCCACCAGGAATGATTCTTGAGTGCAGAACCAGAAGTAAGCCCCGAGCACAGCCAGATGTGACTACAAAACAAAAACCAGAAAACAAAGCCAAAAATTTTTTTCTAAGAAAATTAGAAATGGGGCCGGAGGGGCCCGGAGAGATAGCACAGCGGTGTTTGCCTTGCAAGCAGCCGGTCCAGGACCTAAGGTGGTTGGTTCGAATCCCGGTGTCCCATATGGTCCCCCGTGCCTGCCAGGAGCTATTTCTGAGCAGACAGCCAGGAGTAACCCCTGAGCACTGCCGGGTGTGGCCCCAAAACAAAAACAAAACAAAACAAAAGTTAGGGCCCGGGCGGTGGCGCTGGAGGTAAGGTGCCTGCCTTGCCTGTGCTAGCCTAGGATGGACCTCGGTTCGATCCCCCGGCGTCCCATATGGTCCCCCAAGAAGCCAGGAGCAACTTCTGAGCGCATAGCCAGGAGTAACCCCTGAGCGTCACCGGGTGTGGCCCAAAAACAAAAAAAAAAAACAAAACAAAACAAAAAAAAGAAATGGGGCCGGAGACATAGCACAGCGATGTTTGCCTTGTAAGCAGCCGATCCAAGGACCTAAGGTGGTTGGTTCAAATCCCAGTGTCCCATATAGTCCCCCATGCCTGCCAGGAGCTATTTCTGAGCAGATAGCCAGGAGTAACTCCTAAGCAACGCTGGGTGTGGCCCAAAAAGAAAAATAACAACAAAAAAAATTAGAAATAGGCCCGGAGAGATAGCACAGCGTTTGCCTTACAAGCAGCTGATCCAGGACCTAAGGTGGTTGGTTCGAATCCCGGTGTCACATATGGTCCCCCGTGCCTGCCAGGAGCTATTTCTGAGCAGACAGCCAGGAGCAACCCCTGAGCACCACCGGGTGTGGCCCAAAAACAAAAAAAAAAAAAAAAAAAAAAAAAAAAAGAAATAATACAATGAGAATGTCTTAGGGAAGTGTCAGCGTTCTCATTCTAAAGAATTCTGAAGCAGTATTCTATAATTTATTAACTGATCTGGAAAAGAAATTAAGATTCTTTGTTTTGTTTGTTGTTGGGCCACACCTGAGTGATACTTGGGTTGTTTCTGGCTCTGCATTCCTGGTACTGCTCTCAGGGGACTGTATGGAATGCCAGGAATCAAACTTGGGTTAGCTGTATGCAAGGCAAGCACCCTACCTGCTGTACTGTTGCTCCAGCCAGGATTTTGTTTGTGTGTTTTGGGGCCAGACACAGTGGTACTCAGAAATTACTCCTGGCAGTACTCAGGGGTCGTATGGGATGCCTGGGATCCAACTCAGGTTGGTTGCATGCCAGGCAAATGCTCTACTCTCTGTACTATTGCTCTGGCCCCCGGAAGAAAGTTTCTATTGAAATTTACTTAGAAAGATGTGAGAGTGAAGAAAAGGTAAAGAGAGCATTCAAGAGGGAGCCAGCTTCTCCAGAGTGGAAGTAAGCAAGGGGGACAAGAAGCAAGCACTATGTTCAAGGGAGCACACAAAATTAAGAATCCCTTCACTGCTATGGCGACTGGCCTGGCGAAGTATAAATTAGCAGACAATTGTTACTTTCAAATAATTCGGAGAATGTGTTTATTTTAAAAGTCGGAAGGTATTTTGTTATATTTAGCATCTTTGGAAATTTCAAAGCCAATTGCTAATAAAGGAAACATTTTCCTCTGGGATCCATGCTTATAATTTTAAGGTCCCGAAGCAGTGTTGATGCCAAACTAAGAAAGCAGGAATTTAAGCTCTGAGAATGATCTTGCCCAGCAATGTTTTTCCAGTGGAGTTTTAAATTTGTTTTTATTTTTTTGGGGGGGAACCACATCCAGTGCTCAGGGGTTACTCCTGGGACTGAGGTTGGGGGACTGAGATCCTGGGCATGAATCTGGGTTGGCCGTGTGCAAAGCAATGCCCTCCCTACTCACTGTACTTCTGCTCCGGCCCCTTCAGTGGGGTGTCTGAAAGCAAAGGTCCAAGAGATGGCCATCTTAAAAATCGTGATTGGGCATTTCAAGCTGTTTGTTAGGTTTTTGCGAAGGTTCTTGTGGTTTTCTCATGTGTGGAAGGTGCTGGAGTGCTCTTTAGACTTGTTTACTTGTTTCAAGACTTCCTTTCTAGCTCAATGGAAGTGGTATGGGGAGGAAACTGTCATCATTTTAAAAGGAACTTTCATTTCAACTGAAGACAGGGTTAAGAGCAGGGCCTTAGGAAGAGTCATTAAGATCAGGCTTTGAGGGCCCGGAGAGATAGCACAGCGGTGTTTGCCATGCAAGCAGCCGATCCAGGACCTAAGGTGGTTGGTTCAAATCCTGGTGTCCCATATGGTCCCCCATGCCTGCCAGGAGTAACCCCCGAACACCGCCGGGTGTGGCCCAAAACCCCCCCCCCCAAAAAAAACTGGCTTTGATAATGTTATTTTTTCTTTCGGTAGGACCCACACCAGTGGTGCTTGTTGGCTGCTGGTTCTGGAGTGGGGTGCTGTGGGGTGCCAGTGATTGGCCTCCACTCAGCACCTTACACATTGCTAGGCCTCTAGGTGCTCTACCTCTCGTGCAGTCTGCCAGCCTTCAGACCCATATTGAGCTTGGGGTCTGTCACTTATTAACTGTGAAACCCAGCCACCCTTCTTCCCTCCATCCCTCCCTCCTTTCTTTTTTTCTATCTTTCCCTTTCCTTCTCAGTCCTCTCCTCCCTTCCCCTCTCTTCCCTTCCCCATCTTCCTCCCCTCCCCCTTCCTTCCTCTCCTCCCCCCCCCCTTTTTTTTGCAACACACCTAGTAGAGCTCAGTTATATACTCAGATGTCATTCCTGGTGGTGCTCAGGGTACTACATGCATTGCTGACATCTCTTTATTCCCTCCCCTTATTTATTTATTTTTGGATTTTTGGGTCACACCTGGCAGCGCTCAGGGGTTCCTCCCAGCTCTACGCTCAGAAATCGCTCCTGGCAGGCTCGGGGGACCGTATGGGATGCTGGGATTCGAACCACCGTCCTTCTGCATGCAAGGCAAATGTCTTACCTCCATGCTATCTCTCCTCTCCAGACCCTCTCTCTCTTTTTTCTCTCTCTCTTCCAGCAGGGTTCAGGTTTAGTCTTGGGATCACACAGTGCTGGGGGGTCAAACCCAGACTAAACATGGGCACAGCCCTTTGAGGTAGCTCATCTGCTCCAGCTCTGATGTCTGTTTTGCTGTTTTGGGGTCTGACCTTGCTGTGCTCCGAATTTATTCCTGCCTCTGTGTTCCGGAATCACTCCTAGTAGTGCTTAGGGGAGCATACGGAATTTACGGGATTGAATCAGGATTGGCTGCCTGCAAGGCAGGTACCAGACCTCCTCTACTATCTCTAGGCCCCAGGACACCATAGTTTACATTCTCCTGCTTATACAGCAGTCATGCGCAGAGCAATGAATAGTATGAAGGTTTTCTGATTCCTCTTTTTGGGTTGCATCATGCTGCCTTGAAGATTACAGCACTGATTTGCAGACTTGAAGATCTTCGGGGTTAATCTTGCCTTGCATGTGACAGACTAGTTCTGTTGTCAGCAATGCATGTAGAACCCTGAGTACCAACCAGGAGTGACATCTGAGTATCCAACTGAGCTCCACTGGGTGTGCTGCAAACTCCTCTTTCAACCCCGGGCCCCCAAATCTGTATTGATTGGCTTTGGTAGAAAAAATGTCCAGTGGGGCCGGGAAGGTGGCGCTAGAGGTAAGGTGACTGCCTTGCAAGCGCTAGCGTAGGACGGACTGCGGTTCGATCCCCCGGCGTCCCATATGGTCCCCCCAAGCCAGGGGCGATTTCTGAGCGCTTAGCCAGGAGTAACCCCTGAGCGTCAAACGGGTGTGGCCCAAAAACCGAAAAAAAAAAAGAGAAAAAATGTCCAGTGGTCAGAGTGATAGCACAGTGGAGTAGGACATTTGCCTTGTATGGTTGACCTGGGATCTCACTCCAGGTTTGATTCCTGGCATCCCATATGGTCCCCCTCACCCACAGCCTGCCAGGAGCAATTTCTGAGCTCAGAGCCAGGAGTAACCCCTGAGCATTGCTGGGTGTGGCCCAAAAAGCTAAGAAAAAAAGAAAAGTCCAAATGCGGCCAATTTTTCTAACATGGCTACAAAAGAATAAAAGGAAGCAAACCAAATCTTTTTAAAATGTTTTTCTTGGGGCCAGAGAGATAGCATGGAGGTAGGGCATTTGCCTTGCATGCAGAAGGACGGTGGTTTGAATCCCGGCATCTCATATGGTCCCCCGAGCCTGCCAGGAGTGATTTCTGAGCCTAGAGCCAGGAGTGACCCCTGAGCACTGCTTGGTGTGACCCAAAAACCAAAAAAACAAAACAAAACAAAAGCTTTTTGTAAGCCAATGGTGCTTAGGTTGTTACTCCTCGCTTTGCTCTCAGAAATCACTCCTGGCATTGCTTCTGTCTGGAAGCTACCACCTTGGAATCCTTGAAGGGAACTCCCAGAAAACTCCTATCTTTAACCTACTGCTCAAAATAAAGATTTTCATGATGATAACTCAGTACTAGAACTCTCCAGCCATCATTCAGTATTCAACATACTTTCTCTCTGTAGGCTGAATTGAGTGTCTTTTTTGTGTTGGTAGCTCTGCAGGGGGCTGCTGTCTGCTCCAGAATTGGGACCATGAAGTGTTGGGAATGGAAGCTTGGCTGCCTGCATAAACAAGTCTGCTTTCTGCTCCGGAGCTTCTCTCTGGATCCTCCAAATCCATTCATTTTCTACAGATTTGAAGAAAAAATAATGTGTCCAGTAAAAATTTGAAATGATATATTAACTAATTTCACAATGTAAATAGTTACTTATTTTTTTTTTTTGTTGAATCATAGTGAGATATAGAGTTAAAAAATTACTGATAGTTTTATGGGGCTGGAGCGATAGCACAGTGGTAAGGCATTTGCCTTGCACGCAGCCAGCACAGGACGACCCCGGTTTGAATCCCGGCATCCCACATGGTCCTCTGAGCCTGTCTGGAACGACTTCTGAGCACGGAGCCAAGAGTAAACCCTGAGCATTGTCTGGTGTGGCCCAAAAACCAAAAAAAAAAAGAAAAAAATTACTGTTAGTTTTAGTCATACAGTGTTCCAACACTTATCCATTCATCAGTGTTCATTTCCTGCCACCAATTTCCCCACTGGACATAAACAAGTTGGGCGTGTTGATTCTCTTAGTGTTTCAGGCTTGCAGACTAGCTGTCATGCGCTCTGCTAGTGGCCTGTGCTGTGTGTACCTCCCTGGCCTTTCTGACCGCCACCAGAGCCTTTCACAGATGGCCTCTTAGGAAAAGCAGACCTGGTTCCTTACTGCCCCTTTTCCAGGTCTTGTTGAAAGAAAACAAAACTGGCTCCTGGACTTGAGCATATTTATGCCTTCCAAGACAGGTCATGTGATAATGCCTGATAAGGGTGGCCACATGGTACCATGGATGGCACACTTGGGCTCTGTTGGGCAGTTTGCCCTGCTGGTCCCTGATCTTTGTTCTCTGTTCCAATAGAGGGATGGCTTGGTTCCATAAAGGGGACTGACCTTTTAAGTGAAGTTAAATTTTATTATGGTTTTTGACTAGATAACGCAGGGTTCAGTATTTGAACCTTGCAAAAAGTGCCTGTGGGGGCTGGAGTGATAGCATAGCATGGCCTACCTGGGTTCGATGCCCAGCATTCCATATGGTCCACTGAGCCTGCCAGGAGCGATTTCTGAATGCAGATCCAGGAGTAACCCCTGAGCACTGTGGGGTGTGGCCCCCAAAACAAAAACAAAAGGGTGCATGGAGAACTCCTTTCTTGGTTCTCCTGCTTTCAGGCCCTTAACATGTCCATATGAGGCATTCATGTCTGCAATGTCTTTTCAAATCAGCTGGGAGTTGTCATCCTTCAGTGCCTCTTTTCTCTTTTCTCTTTCTTTGCCTAATGTCAGAGCCAATCAAAACCCCAACAGAGGGTTAGAAATGTGATTTAATTAAGGGAGAGGCAAAGCCGGGAGACCAGGTACCTTGTAGCCAGCCCAGGGAGAGAGGGAAAGAGGGAGAGGGGGAGGGGGAAAGAGGAAGAAGGGGAAGGGCAAAGAGAGAAAAGGGAGAGGAGGAGAGGAGGGAGGGAGAAAGAAAGAAAAAAAAAGAAAGGAAAGGAAAGAAAGAACGAATATGAACCAGAGAAAGGGAAACAGTAGCAGGAGCAGGGGTTCTGGACACTGGGACCATCCAGCAGGAGCAATTTAGCGGAGAGTGCAGTCCATCCAGCACTTCAGCCCAGGTTTTTTATACTCCAAGTATGTGGGACATCTCATAACTGAGCTCTTAACCCCTAAAGCACTGGTCCTCAAACTTTAAATGGGGCCAGTTCACTGTCTCTGAGACCGTTGGAGGGCCAAACTATAGTAGAAACAAGTACTATGAACAAATTCCTATGCACACTGTGAAAAGGTGTGAAGAAAATAATAAATATAAGTAAGAACTGGAAAATAGCAAACAGAAGAAAAAACTAGGCACCCTCCCTAACTTGCACTTCCTAAGAGAATTAAGCCAAGCCCTAAGCTTCTCTAAGTTCCTAAAGAAAGCTCCCGGCTAAGCACTCTAACTTCCCTAATTTACACTTTAATTAAGTGCCTTAAGAAAGATCCCAACTAAGCTAATTCCTTAAAGTGCCTTAATTTACACTTCATTCAAGCTCACTGGGAACCTTTCCACTTTTCCCTTTCCTCCACTCCCCCACTCCCTGGCTCCCCTTCCTTTCCCTGGGAACCTTTCCACTCCCCCACTCCCTAGCTCCCCTTCCTTTCCCTGGGAACCTTCCCACTCCCCCACTCCCTAACTCCCCTTCCTTTGAACTAACCACCACAATTCGCGGAAGACCCTCATTTTAAATTAGACATATGCCGTCAGGGGAAGGACAAAGATACGCACATGACCCCAGGGGCAAACACTGCCCCATCTGTTACACAGGGAAAACAAAATGCCTCTTTCCTGGGCTCTGACGCATAACTTCTTTTGTGGCGGGAGATAAGGAGAAATGCCTCCTTCCTGGCAGGTGTGTTCCCATGATATGTATAGACTTTTTACCCTATAAAAGCTTTGCTGAATGCTAAAGGGGGGCCGAATCTTCTCTACTCGGTCCTGAGTTATGAGATTCGGTCTCCAGCATGCTGAGATATTAAAATCCCTCGTGTTATTACAGCAAGTCTGGTCTTCGAGTCTCTTTGGGTACGCGCATATCCTGAGCCTGGAGCGGACTTCCCCTGCGGGGGAGTTCTTTCATTTGGGGGCTCGGCCGGGAGATTTGCGACCACCCAGAGACCCCAGACCCACTTGGAGGTGAGCTCTTGTGTCTGTGTCTGTGTCTACTTAGTCTGGGTTCGTTTGCTTCTGGCTGTACTTTTCTCTGAGGTTTGGCGCGATCGCAGTTTCGGCTTTACGGACGCTCAGCAAGTCTGAGGTTTCGTGGATAAAGACAGACGTGTCCGGGTGTCCACCGTCCGATCACCCTGGGAGACGTCCCGGGAGGAAGCGGGGACGACCAGGGACGCCTGGTGTACCCCCCTGGTCTGGAGAGTCGCGAGGAGAATAGCTTCCTCATTGAACTAGGCTGGCGGCGGAGGCCCCTGCCATCCGACTCTTTGAAGTGCCTTTGGGCAACGCGGGAACGGCGCTTGTTCTGGGTCATTTGTCTCTTGATTGTAACTTCTGTGTCAGTTTTCCTTGAAATTAGGACTAAGATGGGACAGACCGTGACGACTCCTTTGACTCTAACCCTTAACCACTGGACTGACGTAAAAGCTAGGGCTCACAATCTGTCTGTCGGGGTACGGAAGGGCCCCTGGCAGACCTTCTGCACCTCTGAATGGCCAACCTTTGGAGTCGGCTGGCCGCCAGAAGGTGTCTTTAACCTCTCTCTTATTTCCGCAGTAAGAAAGGTCATTTTTCAGTCTGAAGGGGGACACCCGGACCAAATACCCTACATTCTCGTCTGGCAGGACCTCGTCCAGAATCCACCAGTGTGGGTCAAGCCCTGAATATTTGGCCGCCCTGAGCCAACTTCCACTATAATGGCAGTAGCCTCAGACCCCGAGCCCAACTTGCCTGTTCCCCCCCGACCTTCAGCTCCCCCGCCCCTCTACCCTGAGATAGACAATGATCTTCTTCTTGACTTCTCCCCCCCTCCGTACTCCCAACCTCAATCCTCTCCCCAGCCGGCACAACCTAACGTGCCACACGTCGCTGTGGGGCAACCCCCGGCGGCCGGTCCACGCGAACCGGGACCAGCAGGGGGAACCCGGAGCCGGAAGGGCCGCAGTCCAGAAACTGTTCGCCCCTCCGAGTCACGGTCTCTTGCCCTCCCCCTTCGGGCAATGGGGCCCCCGCCAGGAAATGACCAGCTTCCCCCTTTACAGTACTGGCCTTTTTCCTCGGCAGATCTATATAATTGGAAGACTATGCACCCCACCTTTTCAGATAATCCCTCTGCCCTGACGGGACTCCTCGAGTCTCTCATGTTTTCGCATCAGCCCACCTGGGACGACTGTCAACAACTGCTCCAGGTCCTCTTCACGACAGAGGAAAGAGAAAGAGTCCTCCTAGAAGCCAGGAAAAACGTCCCGGGGGCCGATGGGACTCCCACTAATCTCCCTAACCTCATAGATGAAGGGTTTCCACTGACCAGGCCAACCTGGGACTTCAATACCGCAGAAGGTAGGGAGCGCCTCACCGTCTACCGCCGGGCTCTCATTGCTGGTCTAAGAGGGGCTGCAAAACGCCCCACGAATCTGGCTAAGGTAAGAGAGGTTGTCCAAGGTCCAGTTGAACCGCCTTCGGTTTTCCTGGAACGCCTAATGGAAGCTTATAGGAGGTACACTCCTTTTAATCCAGCTTCAGAGGGACAACAGGCGGCCATAGCAATGGCCTTTATTGGGCAGTCAGCCACAGATATAAAATGTAAGCTACAGAGGCTAGAGGGACTTCAAGATTATTCGTTGCGAGACTTAGTGAAGGAGGCAGAGAAAGTGTTCCACAAGAAAGAAACAGAGGAGGAGAAAAAGGAAAGAGAAAAGAAAGAAATAGAGGACAGAGAGAACCGGCGTGATCGCCGACAAGAGAGAAATTTAACTAGAATTTTGGCTGCAGTAGTAGGGGATAGTATAGCAGAAAAAAAAAGAAGCAGGCAGACAGGGCACCTGGGCGACAGGGCAAGAAGAACCCCGAGAGGACAAGATCGTCCATTCGATAGAGATCAGTGTGCCCATTGTAAAGAAAAAGGACTTGACCGTCCACTCGAAAAAGATCAGTGTGCCCATTGTAAAGAAAAAGGACACTGGGCAAGGGAGTGCCCGAAAAAGCAACTCAGGAGGAACAAGGTCCTGGCTCTCGATGATTAGGGGGGACGGGGCTCGGTCCCCCTCCCCGAGCCCAGGGTAATGCTTCCAGTAGAGGGGACTCCCATCAACTTCCTGGTGGACACGGGAGCTGAACATTCGGTATTGACCAGGCCCCTAGGAAAATTAGGAACAAAAGAAACCATGGTTGTGGGGGCCACGGGCAGCAAATTCTACCATTGGACTACAAAAAGAAAATTGGACGTTGGGAGGGGCCGAGTAACTCACTCCTTCCTGGTCATCCCTGAGTGCCCTGCGCCCCTCCTGGGAAGAGATTTGCTGACCAAATTAAAGGCACAAATTCAGTTTACCCCTGAGGGACCTGAAGTAACTTTGGGGGAAGCTCCTGTGACTTGTCTGGTAGTCGGACTTGAGGAGGAATACCGCCTCCATGAAACAAAGCCTGGAGAAGTAGTTGCTTCAGAATGGCTTACCCAATTCCCTGAGGTCTGGGCTGAACAGGCAGGAATTGGCAAGGCTAAACAAGTACCCCCGATAGTGGTAGAGCTGAAGGCGCATGCCTCACCTATCTCGGTGAGACAATATCCCATGAGTAAAGAAGCAAAGGAAGGCATCCGTCCCCACATCCAGAGGCTGATACAGCAAGGAGTTCTAGTACCCTGCCGATCTCCCTGGAACACGCCTTTGCTGCCGGTAAAGAAACCTGGCACTGGGGACTACCGACCAGTACAAGACTTAAGGGAGGTTAATAAAAGGGCCCAGGATTTGCATCCCACTGTGCCTAACCCTTACAATCTACTGAGTTCCCTCCCACCGGAGCGGGTTTGGTACACAGTGCTAGATTTAAAAGACGCTTTTTTCTGTCTCCAATTACACCCCAGCAGCCAACTAATGTTTGCTTTTGAGTGGAGAGATCCGGAAGGGGGACACACTGGACAACTGACATGGACTAGATTGCCCCAGGGTTTTAAAAACTCCCCCACACTATTCGACGAGGCACTCCATAGGGACCTGGCCCCCTTCAGGGCTCGGAACCCCCAAGTCTCCCTTCTTCAGTATGTTGATGACCTCCTGCTGGCAGCATCCACCAAGGAAGCGTGTGAAGAAGGAACCAGAGAACTCCTAAAAGAATTGGGTGAGTTAGGGTACCGGGTGTCGGCCAAGAAAGCTCAGTTGTGCCGCAACGAAGTAACATACCTGGGGTATGTCCTGAAAGACGGCAAGAGGTGGCTCACAGAAGCCAGGAAAAAGACAGTAGTTACCATTCCTGTCCCCAAGACTCCACGGCAGGTACGGGAATTTCTGGGGACAGCCGGTTTCTGTAGACTTTGGATACCTGGGTTTGCCTCCCTAGCCGCTCCCCTGTATCCACTTACACGGGATCAAGCTCCCTTTGCTTGGACACAGGAGTGTCAAGAAGCCTTTGAAAAAATTAAAACTGCTCTACTCACAGCACCAGCCCTGGCCCTGCCGGATCTAACCAAACCTTTTACCCTGTATGTGGACGAACGTGCGGGAGTGGCTCGGGGAGTGCTAACCCAAGCCCTGGGACCTTGGAAAAGACCAGTAGCCTACTTGTCAAAAAAACTCGACCCAGTGGCAAGCGGCTGGCCGTCATGTCTGAGGGTAATCGCAGCGGTGGCTCTCCTGGTAAAAGACGCTGACAAACTTACTCTGGGCCAGCATGTAGTTATAGTCGCTCCCCATGCATTAGAAAGTATAGTCAGGCAGCCTCCTGACCGTTGGTTGACCAACGCCCGAATAACTCACTACCAAAGTCTCTTGCTAAACGACCGTATAACGTTCGAACCGCCTGCTATTCTTAACCCCGCCTCCCTGCTCCCGGAGACAGACGGATCCCAGCCGGTACACTCATGCACAGACATTTTAGCTGAGGAAACTGAAACCCGGAAAGACCTGACAGATCTGCCCTGGCATGGGGCGCCGAATTGGTACACAGATGGTAGTAGCTTCATCATGGATGGAAAAAGAAAAGCCGGAGCAGCCATAGTGGATGGGAAGCAAGTAATATGGGCCAGCAGCCTTCCTGAGGGGACTTCGGCACAAAAAGCTGAATTACAAGCTTTAACAAAAGCCCTTGAGCTGGCAGAAGGAAAAGTTATTAACATCTACACCGACAGCAGATACGCGTTTTCCACCGCTCACATTCACAGCGCGATCTACAAACAAAAAGGACTCCTCACGGCTGCAGGAAAGGAAATTAAGAACAAGGAAGAAATCCTTGCTCTCTTGGAAGCCATACACCTGCCGAAAAAGGTAGCTATTATTCATTGTCCTGGACATCAAAAAGGAATGGACCCCGTGGCAGCAGGGAACAGAATGGCAGATCACACTGCTAAGAAAGCCGCACAAGGAACTGTCTCCTGTGCCTTATGTGAGCAACGAAAGAAACCCCAACCAAAAGAAGATAATTTCAGTCTAAACTACACACCAATAGACTGTGAGGAAATTGAACGCCTAAAGGAAAAAGGATTATCCAGCGGATTTAACTGCCATGGGATCGCAAAAACTAAAGACAACAAAATCATTTTGCCTCATAAAGAAGGTGAATACTATGTAAAGAGTATCCATCACCTAACACATTTAGGAAAAAAGAAATTGTGCGAACTAGTAAAAGCCTCCAATTATCACGTACTCCGACTACGAACTATAACAGAACAAGTAACCCAGTCCTGTAAAGCCTGTGTTCTAACAAATGCCCACCACCCGCTCGTAGAACCAGGAAAACGGCTGCGGGGAGACAGACCAGGAGTCTTCTGGGAAGTAGATTTCACAGAAATCGTTCCTGGTAGGTATGGCAATAAATATCTTCTAGTCTTCATAGACACCTTCTCCGGATGGGTTGAAGCTTTCCCCACAAAGTCTGAAACTGCCCAGGTGGTCACGAAAAAAATTCTGGAAGAAATTTTGCCCCGGTTCGGGATACCCAAGGTAATCGGCTCCGACAACGGGCCCGCGTTTGTCGCCCAGGTAAGTCAGGGACTGGCCAAACAGCTGGGGACCAATTGGAAATTGCATTGCGCTTATAGACCCCAGAGTTCAGGGCAGGTAGAGAGAATGAATAGAACTCTAAAAGAGACCCTCACTAAATTGGCTATTGAGACCGGCGGGAAGGACTGGTTGGGCCTCCTTCCCTTTGCGCTCCTCAGAGCCCGAAACACACCCGGACGTTTCGGGCTCACTCCCTATGAGATCCTTTTTGGGGGACCTCCCCCCTTGACCAGACCAGACGGAGTATTAGACCCCGCCTTAGATTCCCACTCACCCTCTGCTTTGTTTATCCACCTTAAGGCTCTAGAGGCTGTCCGCACCCAGATCTGGGACCAGATTAAAGAAGCCTATTCACCTGGGACTCCTGCGGTGCCACACGGGATCCAAGTCGGTGATCTGGTCCTTGTTAGACGTCATCGAGTGGAAACCCTCGAGCCCAGGTGGAAGGGACCCTACTTAGTACTGTTAACCACCCCAACAGCTGTGAAAGTAGACGGAATTGCTGCCTGGATCCACGCGTCACACACAAAGAAAGCTCCTGCTGAAAAGCTTAAGGATGAATGAAAAGTGGAAGCAACTGATAATCCTCTTAAACTTCGCCTGCGCCGTCGCCTCTGCCCAGAGCGGTAACCCCCACGCTCCTATGACACTGACCTGGGAAGTCATTTCCCAGGCTGGAGACACTGTGTGGAGCATTTCCAAGGTGGCCCCCCCGTATACTTGGTGGCCACCACTGCGCCCCGAGGTTTGCGCCCTCATTGCTGGTGTAGAGGCATGGAACATCCCGGAAGAGTCACCTGAAACGGTTCCCCAGGAAAAAGTCGTCTTTCAGAAACGAGCCCTCTCACAGGGAGTGTACACTAGGGGCCAGTACGTAGCCGACCTGCCAGGGTGCAGTTCCTTGGCAAAGCAGAGAAAGTTACGGCAGGCATCGTTCTATGTTTGCCCCAGGGAAAAACAGTCTAAGAGGGAAGGTCGCCGATGTGGGGGGATAGAAAGTTTCTTTTGTAAAGCATGGGGATGTGAAACCTCTGGCACTGCCTATTGGAACCCCTCTTCCAGCTGGGACCTCATTACAGTAGTTAGAGGTAGTAAAGGTGACACCCTAAACATCACTTTCACGCAGAAAGGGAGGGAGGAAAAAGGCGGCTGGATAAAAGGAAAACAGTGGGGCCTGAGATTTTACGTTTCTGGAACCGATCCGGGGTTCACATTCAAACTCAGACTGAAAATTCAAAATCCTCCCTCTCAGCCAATAGGGCCCAACCCCGTCCTAACGGACACCCAGCCTTTACCCAAGCCTAGGCCAACACTAGTCCCTGTTACTCCTGCTTCCTCACAGCCCCTAAACTCGGACCCAACAACCCAGACTCATGAATCTAAAGACGCCCCTGCCCCCCCAGGGATGGAAAACCGCCTTTTAAACTTAATAGAAGGAGCCTTCTTGGTACTCAACCGAACCAATTCTGATATCACCCAATCTTGCTGGCTCTGTTACGCCTCAAGCCCCCCCTACTATGAAGGAATTGCCCAAAATAGAACCTTTAACGAAAGCGAAAGTTCCTCTGTATGTGCCTGGGGAGGGAGCAGAAAGCTAACCTTAGCTGCCGTGTCTGGGCAGGGCCTCTGTTTAGGTACCGTTCCCCCTGATAAAAAGCACCTCTGCAGCTCAACCCTACAATCATCCTTTACACGGGGGCGATACCTCGTTCCCCCTCCAGACACGGTTTGGGCCTGTAACACGGAACTCACCCCATGCATCTCCACCAGCGTGTTCAACAATCTCCAGGATTACTGTATTTTAGTCCAGCTAGTCCCTAGACTCTTGTACCATGATAGCGAGTCTTTTGTGAATGAGTTTGACAGAAGAGCTCGCTGGAAAAGGGAACCTGTAACTATTACACTGGCAGTCCTTCTAGGCTTGGGGGTCGCAGCAGGAATTGGGACTGGAACCTCCGCCCTAGTCCAAATGCCCCACTACTATACTGAACTGCGTGCTGCAATGGATGCAGACTTAGAAATAATAGAGCAATCCATCACTAAGCTCGAAGAGTCTCTCACATCCCTATCAGAGGTAGTCCTCCAGAATAGAAGGGGTCTGGATATCTTGTTTTTAAAAGAAGGAGGAATGTGTGCAGCCTTGAAGGAAAAATGTTGTTTTTATGCAGACCACTCCGGAGTCGTCAGAGACTCCATGGCAAAGTTAAGAGAAAGATTAGACAAACGCAGACTGGAAAGGGATTCTCATCAGGGCTGGTTTGAGGGATGGTTTAACAGATCCCCTTGGTTTACAACTCTTATCTCCACTCTAACAGGACCCCTAATAATCCTATTCTTCCTGCTTACTTTCGGTCCCTGCATTTTAAATAAGTTAGTTAGTTTTGTGAAACAAAGAATAAATACAGTCCATGTAATGGTTCTCAAACAGCAATATCAGCAGAATGAAGGAATGCTCTAAGATTAGAGCTATGTGCAAAAAAAAAAAGTGGGGGATGAAAAGGTGTGAAGAAAATAATAAATATAAGTAAGAACTGGAAAATAGCAAACAGAAGAAAAAACTAGGCACCCTCCCTAACTTGCACTTCCTAAGAGAATTAAGCCAAGCCCTAAGCTTCTCTAAGTTCCTAAAGAAAGCTCCCGGCTAAGCACTCTAACTTCCCTAATTTACACTTTAATTAAGTGCCTTAAGAAAGATCCCAACTAAGCTAATTCCTTAAAGTGCCTTAATTTACACTTCATTCAAGCTCACTGGGAACCTTTCCACTTTTCCCTTTCCTCCACTCCCCCACTCCCTGGCTCCCCTTCCTTTCCCTGGGAACCTTTCCACTCCCCCACTCCCTAGCTCCCCTTCCTTTCCCTGGGAACCTTCCCACTCCCCCACTCCCTAACTCCCCTTCCTTTGAACTAACCACCACAATTCGCGGAAGACCCTCATTTTAAATTAGACATATGCCGTCAGGGGAAGGACAAAGATACGCACATGACCCCAGGGGCAAACACTGCCCCATCTGTTACACAGGGAAAACAAAATGCCTCTTTCCTGGGCTCTGACGCATAACTTCTTTTGTGGCGGGAGATAAGGAGAAATGCCTCCTTCCTGGCAGGTGTGTTCCCATGATATGTATAGACTTTTTACCCTATAAAAGCTTTGCTGAATGCTAAAGGGGGGCCGAATCTTCTCTACTCGGTCCTGAGTTATGAGATTCGGTCTCCAGCATGCTGAGATATTAAAATCCCTCGTGTTATTACAGCAAGTCTGGTCTTCGAGTCTCTTTGGGTACGCGCATATCCTGAGCCTGGAGCGGACTTCCCCTGCGGGGGAGTTCTTTCAACTGCACATATCTTATTTTGAAGTGAAGAAACAAAATGGGAGCAAATACAATATGTGGCCTGCGAGCCATAGTTTGAGGACCACTGCCTTAAAGGGACAGTAGCACACTTATGGCTTGCCAGGGGCCATAAGAATCTCTTGTTTCCTTATATCAGGAACACATCTTAGTGGTAGAATGCCTGTATTCAACCCCTGGAACCACCCGTCAAAAACTGAGCTATATACATGCAATACAAAATCAAAATTTACTGTTAAAAAAAGTTTTGGGCCACACCTGACTCTGGTCAGGGATCACTCCTGCTGGTGCTCTGGGGACTATATTTGGTTCTGGGGATTGAACCCAGGTCAGCCGAATGCAAGGCAAGAGCCCTGCCCACTATCTGGAGATACCTTATCTTTTGCCTTCAGTGAAGAAGATTTAACCTTTCTTATGGGAAGCATGCTTCTGACTTTTTTATGTTTCTTTTTTGGGGGGCACACATCTAGTGGAATCCAGAGGAACCTGCTTCTTGGCTCCCTGAGTTCGACCACCCCCCAACTAAGACAAAATAGGGGATTTATATTTTAGTAGCCCCACATAATGTCCCCTTTGAAATGGATACTAACTTAAAGGCCTGAGACAGAAGGCTTGGGTGGACTGGGCCAGAGGGCAGGAGGTAAGGTGAGAAAGTCCTAATAAGAGAAACTAATGGCTTGGGAATCCCTGGAGGTGTGAGCTCTTGATGGCCTGATGGCAGGCTTTTGGCAGATCTCAGCAGGAATGCTCAGGCCTGCTGGGAAGGGCCCTGGCTCTGACACTTCTTGCCACACTAGCTCTTCTACTCAGTAGTCCCCTGGTAACGCTCCAGGGGCACCATATAAGGGCAGTGATGGCTAACCTTTTTAAGACCCAGTGCCCAAACTGCTGCACAAAACCAAAGAATTTCCTCAAAGTGCCAGCACGTCAACTAAACCTTAATAACAAGATTTTAGTATCTAAAAACTTTATAAATTTTATAAATTTTATTAATTGCGGAACTCCCTGCATGCCAGCTGCAAGACCTTTGTACCACTGCTGGCACGTGTGCCATAGGTTTGCCATCACAGAAATAGGGTGATTGGGATTTGAATCAGGATCATGGCCACAGGCACCTGTGAGCTAACGCATGACCTCCCGTACTATCTCTCAACCTCTGGCACCTCCCCAATAACTTTCCTTTCTTTTGGTTTTTGAGCCATACCCAGTAGCACTTAGAGGGTTACTCCTGGCAGGTTAGGGCTACCATATGGGATGCTGGGGAATAGAATGTGGGTCAACCGTGTGCAAGGCAAATGCCTTACCTGCTGTGCTATCACTCTGCACCCTCGACCCAAAATAACTTTTTTTTTCTTTTTTTTTCCTGCTCACACACATACAAAAGGGGGGAGGGAGAGAAAAAGGGAGAGAGGAAGGAGGGAAGGAGGAAGGGAGGGAAGAGGAAGGAAGGAAGGAAGGAAGGAGGAAGAAAGGGGGAGGAAGGAAGGGAGGTAGGAAGGATCCAAAATAACTTTAATGAAAGAAACAGGTTAAAATAAAAGATAGCTCCACAAAGAAAATAAACCACCTTGATATTGCTACTCAGAAATAATCATTCTTTGTTATGTAGCCTTTCCTTTTACTGTCCACTATATATTTCTGCTCTCCTGTATTACTTTTTTTTTAGTTTTCTTTTTGAGGGAGTGCTACACCTAGTGGTGCTTAGGGGCTACCCTGATTCTGTTGAGTGGGTGGGGGTCTCTCCCTGCAGTACTTGAGTGACCAAGCAGTGGTGGGTATTGAACCCAGGCTCTGGCAGGCAAAGCACTTGCATTGATTTTTTTTTTTTTTTTTATTTTGGGTTTTTGGGTCACACCCGGTGACACTCGGGTTACTCCTAGCTATGCACTCAGAAATCGTTCCTGGCTTGGAGGACCATATGGAACACTGGGAATGGAACTGCGGTCCGTCCTAGGTTAGTGCATGCAAGGCAAACACCCTACCGCTTGCGCCACTGCTCAGGCCCCTGGCATTGATCTTTTGAACTATCCCATTAGCCCCTAAATTTTGTTGTTGTTGCTTTTTATTGTGGGTCGTACACCTGGCGGTGCTCAAGAGTTACTCCTGATTATGCACCCAGGGATCAGTCCTGGGGTGCTTGGGGATTATATTGGATGCTTGGAATCAAACCCGGGTTGGCCATGTGCAAGCAACGTCCTACCCACTGTACAACCTCTCCAGCCCCTCCTTGGGCATTTTTCTTGTAGGGTTCTCTAGCATTTCGAGGGACTAGCAGAGCTATATCTGGTGGTGCGTGGTAGGCAGTTATTGAACCCTGGACACTGCCAAGCATGTTCTCTATCCCTTTGAGTTATCTTCATGGCTCCTCTATTATTATTCATTTTTAGCAGTGCTGGGCATGGAGCCCAGGGCCTCACATTTGCAAGGCAAGTGCACTGTTGCTGAGCCATGTCCCTGGTCCTCCCTGCCTCTTTAAACATTTTTAACTCAGGATCATTTTTTTTATGGCTGTCATTTCTTTTGTGTGCTGTACCTTAATTTATTAGATTATTTGGACATGTAAATTGTTATTCGCTATTGGAAGCAGGCAGCAGGAAAGAACTCTTATAAAATAAGCCTTTCTGCACAAGCCTGATATCCCCGGGTAAGGTCTATGTTTAGAACTGAAGACCTAAAAGGGAATATACATTGTTTGAGGGTTTTCGTTTGTTTGTTTGTTTGTTTTTTGGTAAAATACATTTCCTTTCCACAGTAAAATTATTTTTAATTTGTAAATTCAGCTCCACAGTTAAATGTGTAACTATTTTTTTTTTTTTTTTTTTGGTGTTTGGGTCACACCTGGCCTTCCTCAGGGGTTACTCCTGGCTGTCTGCTTAGAAATAGCTCCTGGCGCATGGGGAGACCATATGGGACACCGGGATTCGAACCAACCACCTTTGGTCCTGGATCGGCTGCTTGCAAGGCAAATGCCGCTGTGCTATCTCTCTGGGCCCAAATGTGTAGCTATTATAATTGGCTTAGTGTGTCTTTGAGTTCTCTCTTCTGAAAAGGAATGCCAAATATTTATTTTTTCCTCTTGATTTTTATGCTTGTTATTTGGGGGGGGCATATCCCAGCTTGCTCATAAACAAACAAACAAAAAAGGGTATACAAGAAGTTTTTTTTTTTTTTTTTTTTGCATTTTTGGGTCACACCTGACAGTGCTCAGGGGTTTCTCCTGGCTTTGCACTCAGAACTTGCTCCTGGCAGGCTTGGGGGACAATATGAAATACTGGGGATTGAACTCGGGTCGGATGTACACAAGGCAAACACTTTCCCCATTGTGCTATTGCTCCAGCCCAGGAATCACTCTTTGTGGGGATCAGGGGACCATATATGTTCCAGGCATTGAACCCAGATTGGCTACCCTACCCACCGTACTGTCTTTCCAGTCTTGTTTTTTTTTTTTTTTTTTTTTTGGGCCACACCTGTTTGATGCTCAGGGGTTACTCCTGGCTAAGCCCTCAGAAATTGCCCTTGGTTTGGGGGGACCATATGAGACGCAGGGGGATCGAACCACGGTCCTTCCTTGGCTAGCGCTTGCACTACAAAAAAACGACCTGTTTTCTTTAGAAAATAAGTTGCAGAAAGATATTTTCTGGGCCAGAGTGATAGTATTAAGTAGTTAGGGGATTTGCTTTGCATGTGGTTGACCAGGGTTCTATCCCCAGCATCCCATATGGTCACCTGAGCAGTGGGCCCAAAAACAAAAACGTATTTTTATCTTCTGCTAGAAAATAAAAATAGTGGGACTAGAGCGATAGCACAATGGTACGGTATTTGTCTTGCATGTGGTTTTTTTGGGCTACACCTGATGACTCTCAGGGGTTACTCCTGGCTATGCGCTCAGAAATCGTTCCTGGGGGGCCGAAGAGAGAGTATGGAGGTAGGGTGTTTGCCTTGCATGCAGAAGGATGGTGGTTCGAATCCCGGCATCCCGTATGATCCCCTGAGCTTGCCAGGAGTGATTTCTGAGAGTAGAGCCAGGAGTAACCTCCTGGCTTGGGGGACCATATGGGACGCACATGGGGTTGGGGGTGGGGAATTGTGTTCCATCCTAAGTTAGCACATACAAGGCAAATGCCTACCACTTGCGCCACAGCTCCGGCCCCAAGGAGAACTTTTTTGAGGAAGAATTTTGTTTTTGTTTTTGGGCCACACCTGGCGGCGCTCAAGGGTTACTCCTGGCTCTGTGCTCAGAAATCACTCCTGGCAGGCTCAGGGGACCATATGGGATGCCGGGATTGGAACCACTGTTGGTCCTGGGTCAGCTGCTTGCAAGGCAAACGCCCTACTGCTGTGCTATCTTTCTGACTCTAGGAAGAATTAATTTGGTTAGAATGTAATTCTCCTATAATTCCTCAAATTGAGAAGAGACTTAATGAATAGTATATCAGGTGAAGCTAAGTGTTATTTCAAGTGTAGAAGGAAACGAAATGAAAAAAGTCTCCTTCCCTTGCTGTCTCATTTGCCTCCCACTGATAAAATGTATCAGAATATGTGTTTTGCATGCTTTGCATGTAACCTAGCCTGGTTTGACCCCTGGCAATACATATGTCTCCAAAGTTTTATTTGAAAAAAAGAAAATTGTCTTGCATGCACCTGACAAGTGTTTCATCCCCAGAATTCCAATATCATTCCCCAAAGAACTGCCAGGAATGATTCCTAAGCACAGTCAGGAAAAAACCATTGAGCATCGCTGGGTGTGGCCCCCAAATGAAATAAAAACAAAACCAAAACCCAACAGCCTACATTAAAGAAAAGAACTATTGAGGGCCCAGTAATTAAGACTATAAAGGTTCTGAGATTAAAAAAAAAAAAAGAACAACAAGATTTATTCTGGGGTTAAAAAAAAGGAACAACTCAAGATTTTGTTTTTGGTACACTCTCAGCAATGTTTACGGTCCATATTCTGTGCAGGGGATTAAATCTGAGTTGGCCATATGCATGACAAGTGCCTTAACCCTGTAGTATCAAAAACTGAAGCTTTAATGACTTGTGTTACCAAGGAAGAGAGGATGGAACAGTGATTGTTACTGGGTGTGGATGACTGAGTGGTTGGTGGAGTGCCACTCTTTTGATCTCCAGTTTCCCAGTTGAAGGACGCCGTATGTGGGTCATCCTAATGATGGGTCTCTGTCAGAGACAGTGCCAGACCCATCTTTGTTGTAATGGTGCTATAAAGATTCCTGAATTTAGTTTTCTCTGGCACAGCACGGTTCAGCTGTAGGAGTTTGTTTGTTTGGGAAGTCGTCTTCTAATTAGTGTTCTCCATGAACATACATGCCACTTGCTTGTTTCTGTTTCTTTGCTTGCTGATTTTCACTTTGGAGAAGCCACATTTTTCTGTCTCTCCTCACATTTTTTGTTTTGTTTTGTTTGTTTTTGGGCCACATTGGGCAGCGCTCAGGGATTACTCCTGGCAGACTCGGGGTACCATATGGGATGCTGAAGATCAAACCTGGGTTAGCCACGTGCAAGGCAAATGCCCTGCCCACTGTGCTTTCGTTCTGGCCATCCCATGTGGTCCCTCGAGCCCACCAAGAGTAGTAATTCCTTAGTGCAGAGACAGGAATAAACTTCAAGCACCATTGAGTGAGCTTAAAAACCAAAAAGAGGGGCCGGGCGGTGGCGCTAAAGGTAAGGTGTCTGCCTTGCCAGCACTAGCCTAGGACGGACCGCGGTTCGATCCCCCGGCGTCCCATATGGTCCCCCAAGAAGCCAGGAGCAACTTCTGAGCGCATAGCCAGGAGTAACCCCTGAGCGTCACCGGGTGTGGCCCAAAAAACAAAAAAAAAAAAAAAACAAAAAACAAAAAGAAATTCCCCCAAAACAATAATTAAAATGCCCCAAAACTACCTTGCTTCTCTCTCTCTCTCTCTCTCTCTCTCTCTCTCTCTCTCTCTCTCTCTCTCTCTC
The DNA here is from genome assembly GCF_024139225.1 of Suncus etruscus. Classification (NCBI taxonomy): domain Eukaryota; kingdom Metazoa; phylum Chordata; class Mammalia; order Eulipotyphla; family Soricidae; genus Suncus; species Suncus etruscus. The sequence continues at coordinate 6,307,793 of NC_064856.1, read as the reverse complement.
TCTCTCTCTCTCTCTCTCACACACACACACACACACACACAATTCCTTTTTTGCTAAATATATCTGTTGCTATATATTAAATTCTATTATACATTAGTCTTACTTTATATAAATATACATTCACACAATAAAATACTTAATTTTTAATATAGTACTAAATTTTATTTAACATAAAGTTTATATATGGATATTTGATTGCAATATGATTTATAGTATAGTATAATAACATAAATATGTATGTATTTTAATATGTTTAAATAAAATATAAAACATTTTGTGCTACATCAAGTGGTGCTCAGGGCTTACTCCTGGCTTAATCCCTACATGCAGAGCTCACTTCTGGTGGGCTTGGCAGACCATATGGGATGCTGGGGATATTAGGGTCTGCCATCTAGTCGTTGAAGTATTGCTCCAGGCCCCTCAGTCCATTATTAGAAACAGAAGTTCAGGAGGCTGGAGTGATAGCACAGGTTTTTGGGCTGCATTCATTGGTGCTCAGGACTCTGCCCTGAATTCCCTTCTAGTGGTGTTCAGGTGACCCTATGCAATGTTAACCCTCTATGGTGTCTCTGGCCCCAATGTACTTCCAGCTCTTTACATACCTAGACCAATACCTGCGCTGCATACTGGTCCACAGTCTGACAGTTATAAGCAAGGCGTTGGAGTAGTGGTTCTGAGCTTTTCTCTGCCTGTGGCCCAGCGCCAGCCTGTGGACTGGTGATTGAAGACCACTATTCTCGATGTTGGAGCAGTGCATGCAGCACAGCTACTGGCAGAGCTGGGTTGGAAACCCAGGTGGCCTTTGCCTCTTGGGATGCTGTGATTCTGCCCTGACTGCTCCACATGGCAGTTCTCTAGGGAGAAGACTAATGAGTCATTAATAAAAGCAGTCTTGAGGCCTCTGAGAGGTGCCGAGAGCTGAGCGCATGCTTGGTCTACAGGAGGTCAGGTTCAATTCTGAGCACTACATGGGCTCTAGAATACAGATCTAGGAATAGCTCCTGAGCACTGTAGGATGTACCTTTTTACTCTCATCAAAAAAAAAAAAAAATCAGTCTTCCAAATTGTAGCATATGAAAAAGTTTCCATAAGATGATTCTTGGAATTGTATTTAAAAGTGTTTCCTTAGGATTGTTCTGTGACTTTTGCCCCACCTAACCCTTCCAGGTGGGGCGCTGTGGAGTTGGCAATAAATAGCTTGAGGGACAGGAGTGAGGGGTCCTTCTGTGAAAAGCTGCTGGCTGCAGGAGGATTCTCTGGCTCTCCTTGCCCGATCTTTTAAACCCTATCGTTCTTGTCTGTGTGGATTATTACTTGCTGCGGATAAATATTACCAAGGCCTTCCCCCGAAAGGGGACAAGGGGATGGGAAGTAATTTCTCATTCTGGGGACTGTTCTTGGATTCACAAATACCCAGCCAAGATAACGGCGAAGATATCTTGCACCAAATAATAGTCTACTAATATTTCTGATGGTAAAACTGGATTACCTCCAGTTCGATCTCTTTGAATAGAATCTCCTACTACAATTTTTTTTTTTTGTTTTGTTTTTGAGCCACACCCAGTGATGCTCAGGGGTTACTCCTGGCTATGTGCACATTCGCTCCTGGCTTGGGGGACCATATAGGATGCCGGGGGGTCGAACTACTGTCCTTCCTAGGTCAGCTGCATGCAAGGCAAACGCCCTTCCACTGCACCACCGCTCTGGCCCCTACAATATGTTTTCTTAGGGGGCTATATGCTCAGGGCTCCTGGTGAGCTCTGGGGATCATATGGGTTCTGGGGACCAAAACTGAGTTGACTGCATACATACAAGACAGATTATTATTATTATTTTTTTTTGTTTTGGTTTTTGAGTCACACCCGGCAACGCTCAGGGGTCACTCCTGGCTCTATGCTCTATGCTCCTGGCAGGCACGGGGGACCATATGGGATGCCGGGATTTGAACCACCGTCCTTCTGCATGAAAGGCAAACACCTTACCTCTGTGCTATCTCTTTGGCCCCTATTATTATTTTTTTTAATTATTTAAACACCGTGATTACAAATATGACTGTAGTTGTATGATTTCAGTCATGTAAAGAACACCCCCTTCACCAGTGCAACACTCCCACCACCAGTGTCCCAGATCTCCTTCCTCCCCACCCCACCCACACCAGTACTCAAGACAGGCTTTCTACTTCCCTCATTCATTCACATTGTTAGGATAGTTCTCAATGTAGTTATTTCTCTAACTGCACTCATCACTCTTTGTGGTGAGCTTCATGTCGTGAGCTGCATCTTCCAGCCCTCATCTCTTTTGTCTCTGAAAATTATTGCAAGAATGTCTTTCATTTTTTTAAAACCCATAGATGAGTGAGACCATTCTAAGTTTTTTTTTTTTTGGCCACACCTAATGGCACTGAGGTTACTCCTGGCTCTGCTTAAGAATCACTCCTGGCAGGCTAGGGGACCATATGAGATGCTGAGGAATTGAACCTGGCTCTACCGTTTGCAAAGCAAATGCCTTACTCGCTGTGCTATCTATTGCTCTGACACCTGACCCCTGATTTTTTTCCCCCGTTAGTATTTTGGCCACACCTGGCAATACTCAAATTGCTCCCACCTCAGTATCAAAGTTGCTTTTGTGTATAAAGTCTGTGCGCCAACCTTGAAGCTGTCTCCTGGGCCCTCCTACATAATCTCACCCATACTGTGCCTGGGCTGATGTTCGTACTCTCCTGTAGTTTTGGGAGAGCAAGGACTACGTGAGCATTGTTTTTTCACAGGCTGTCAGCCAAACACCCAGATTTCTCTTTAGCAGTTAGCATTTCTCTCTCCTGTGTTCCACAGAATTCTGTGTACTGAGAATGTTCAATTTGTGCTTAATGCTCTCTTGAAAACTTGCCTCTGGGGAGTAGCTATTTATGAGAACTGATACTGAAGAAAATATTTTTTTCCCCCAGAGTTAACAGCCTTTCCTGGGAACTTTTCATTAGACAAATTATGATTGTGACATCATGTAATTTTGGGATCCTTCATTGAGTGTTGGGAGCAGGGGTGAGGCATCTTATTTCCTTTGTCTAAGGGAGCATTATCTTATTTTCGGCTTTGTTGTTTTAACACATAACTTTTGCATTTCCCATTTCACTTAAAATATCCAGAATACTTGAATGAGCCACCATTGGAAGTTGAAGAGACACACTACGTGTGTCCAGTGGATCAGAACCAGGGTGGTTTGAAATTCTTCAGGGAAACTTGGCCCAGGATTTTCTGCTTTCTTTGGTTGCTGGCCCCTTTTAGATTTGAGTTCAGTAAAGGACTAAGGAGTGGTGGAGGCTTCTTTCAGTGTCTGTTTTGTTTTGTTTTATTTTATTTTATTTTTTGGGTCACACATGGAGATGCTCAGATGTTATGCTTACTGTGTGCTCAGGAATTACTCCTGGTGGACCTGAGGGACCAGATGGGATGTCAGGGATTGAACTCAGGTTGGCCACATGCAAGGCAAACACCCCATCCGCTATATTGTTTTGCTTCAGCAGTAGTACCTTTCTAGAGGTAAAATCACCATCATCAAACTACTGATGCCAGCTGGGCAGTCACATGGCTGAACTTGCATCATTAACCACTATCCCTCCAACCCTTTCTCCCTAGGTAAACTCCCAGCCCCACCTTTAGAGTAAATTTAGAGTATTTGTTTGGTTTTGGACTGAGGGCCACACCCAGCAATCTAAGGAAGTACTTCTGGTGCTAAACTCTCTGATCCTGGGGAGTCAACCTGAGTCCTGCATCCAGACAGAGCATGTGCTCCAGGTTTTGAACTATCTCTCTGGTCCTAAAGCAGCTTTGGATAAATCCACCATTTTCTAAGGTTGCTAGCATTTGAATAGATCTTTTTGAGCCAATGTATATCTCATGGATCTTTTGAGTAACCAGCATACAGATCTCTGAGTATTTTCTAAGGGCATTCTTTTCTTTTCTTTTTTTTAAAGCATTGGATCATTTTTAGTTAAAGAAAAGTAAAATGCACTGAAGGTCAGGAGGCTGTAAGGTGCAGGCTTCTTACAAGTTCTACCGAAAACCTGGATGAGAAGGGGGAACCCTTCTAGAATACAGGGATGCGGGCACTACTGGGCTGGAGGAGCTACAGCTATGCTTGGTCACTGGTGTGAGTGGGCTCTTAAGTTGATCTCCAAGTGCCAGTCGGTTGACATGATTATCAACTTGGGGGGGGGGCATTAAATTAGGAATGATGCAGGAAGCCAAAAAATGACTCATTCATTTGGGTTCTGAATCGCAATCAAGAAATCATCTTTATCTGGTGCAACCATAATTTCATTTTTCTTGGAACGAATGCCAAGGAAAGTGAGGTCATTCTGGAGGTCAATTTCACTCACAGTGCTCCGGCCTTCAAGATGAAATTGTACATAAGGCTGGCTTACTGTGTGGTGGTGGGGTTGTCCACGGTCCTCTTGATGGGAATGCGGCAGTGCTTGGTCAATATGGAGGCAGGACTCTAATCAGTGGAGCCTCCCACCATATCTAGCTCCATCAACTTCAGTGTTCACCATGAAGATTCCCTGCACTCCTTTTTGACTCTGTAGTCGTTTTAGTGTCTCCTCCACTTGTGTCATCTCGGACCAATTACCTCCACTTCACCAGCTCCCTAAGGGCATTATTTTCAACAGGGAGTTAAGGAGCAGTTGATCAGAGATGTGATTCATTAAGAATTATTTATTTTGTTTGTAATCATGGTGCTTAAATATATATATATATATATATTTTTTTTTTTTTTTTTTAAATAGTCTTTTGGGGGCCGGGCGGTGGTTCTAGAGGTAAGGTGCCTGCCTTGCCTGTGCTAGCCTAGGACGGACTGCGGTTCGATCCCCCGGCGTCCCATATGGTCCCCCAAGCCAGGAGCGACTTCTGAGCGCATAGCCAGGATTAACCCCTGAGCGTCACCGGGTGTGGTCCAAAACCAAAAAAAAAAAAAGTCTTTTGTTTGTTTTTAGGTCTTACTGGGTGATGCTGGGGTCTATCCCTAGCTTATGCAGAACTCTGCCAGACTCTGGGGACCATCCTGTAGGCCTCCTTGCATGTATTGCTTACACAACACTTTGAGTTGTCTGGTCCCACTAGAGACTTTTTTTTTTTTTGCCACACCCAGCATTGCTCAGGGGTTACTCCTGGCTGTCTGCTCAGAAATAGCTCCTGGCAGGCACAGGGGACCCTATGGGACACTGGGATTCGAACCAACCACCTTTGGTCCTGGATCAGCTGCTTGCAAGGCAAATGCCGCTGTACTATCTCTCCGGGCCCGAGACTCTTTTTTTTCTTTTCTTTTCATTTTGGTTTTTGGGTCACACCCGGCAGCGCACAGGGGGTACTCCCTGGTTCTACACTCAGAAATCACTCCTGGCAGGCTTGGGGGACCATATGGGATGCTGGGATTTAAACCACTGACCTTCTGCATGCAAGGCAAACACTTTATCTCCATGCTATCTCCCTAGCCTCACTAGACTCTTAACCTCCTACTTTTAAATTGCCTTTTGGAAAGGTTGCACTGATAATGTGCATTTCATTGAGTACTATTGAGTGCACTGATTTCTTCATCCCTGGCTCACAATGAATAGTCTTATCTACTTCAATCTGATGAGAAAATGATTTCTTAGAGTCACTCCTTTTTTTTTTTTTTTTAGGCATGGGGGGGGGGGCATACTCTCAGTGCTTTTTACTCTTGGCTCCGAGCCCAGGAAACACTCCTAGTGGTGTTTTGTATAAGTACGGTGCACTCACTGATGGTGCCACTGGAGCATGTTTTTTCTAGTGGTGTTTTGGGGACCATATATTCTGCAGGGGACCAAACTGGAGTTGGCTGACAAATGAGCTAGGCAGATTAGCAACTGGCTAGACAATGAGAGTCAGGTCTCAGGAGGAATTGATTGAACTTAATGAGCAGAGTTGTGCAGCAAAAGAAAATTTTGGCTCATTGTATTCAGTACTTAAGTACCATGCTATGTTGACAGAGGATATGTGTAATGTCAACTCTAATACTAACTTTGAAAGTGTTTGGAGGGGTGGCCGGTGAGGTGGCGCTAGAGGTAAGGTAAGGTAACCGTGGTTCGATTCCCCTGGTGTCCCATATCGTCCCCCCCAAGCCAGGGGCAATTTCTGAGCGCTTAGCCAGGAGTAATCCCTGAGCATCAAACGGGTATGGCTGAAAAACCAAAAAAAAAAAAAACTGTTTGGAGGGCTGGAGAGATAGCATGGAGGTAAAGGCGTTTGCCTCTCATGCAGAAGGTCAGTGGTTCGAATCCCGGTGTCCATATGGTCCCCCGAGCCTGCCAGGAGCCATTTCTGAGTGTAGAGCCAGGAGTAACCCCTGAGTGCTGCCGGGTGTGATCCAAAAACCAAAAAAAAAAAAAAAAAAAGTGTTTTGAATTTATGGAATGAGAAGATTGGGTGGTCGATGCAGAAAGGTTGGGCATGGTTTGGAACATCAATTAATTTATAAAAATGTAGGCAGGAAAAATAAAATAAAAAAAAATGTAGGCAGGGGTCTCAAACTCGCTGCCCGTGGGCCGCAAATGGCCCTCCATACAACATTTTGTGGCCCTGCCCTAGAGAAATCTTTTTTTGTTTTGTTTTGTTTTAGTTGTTTGGATCACACCCACCAATGTTCAAGGCTTACTACTGACTTTGCACTCAAGGATCACCCAGACTTTGCCTCCTATGCCCCCCCCTAAATTGAGTTTGAGACCCCTGAAGGGTGTGTGGCTCAGTGGTAAATGCACTTTTTTTGCGCATATGCAGATGTGCGAGATCCCAAATTTCACAATCCTGACAGCCCAGTAGGAGCAAGCCAAATTAGATGGAAAATTAGCATGGAAGTCAATTAGGTCAACAAACAAAATCATAATACCGGAGGCTCATTTATCAGTAAACAGCTCTATAAAACTTCAGAGTATGACTTTAATGACCCTCTGAGATACAAATTTCACAATTTTTCTCTCTTCACACCGCCCCCCCCCCCCTTTAAAGTTATTTATGATTGGGTTTCAGGCATGCAATATTTCTTTTTTCTTTTTTGGTTTTTGGGTCAAACCCAGGCGGTGCTCAGTGGTTACTCCTGACTTTGTGTTCAGAAATCTCTCCTGGGAGCCGGAGAGGTGGTGCTAGAGGTAAGGCATCTCTGCCTTGCAAGATCTAGCCTAGGATGGACCTTGGTTTGATCCTCTGATGTCCCATATGGTTCCCCCCAAGCCAGGAGTATTTTCTGAGCGCAGAGCCAGGAGTAACCCACGAGTGTCAAATGGGTGTGGTCCCCCCAAACAAACCTCCCCAAAATACTTAAAAAAAATAAATCTCTCCTGGCAGACTCGGGGTACCATATAGGATGCTGGGATTCGAACTGGGGTCCTTTCTGTGTTGGCTGGCATGCAAGGCAAATGCCCTACCGTTGTGCTATCGCTTCAGCCCCACAATGTTTTAGTATTAATTCCTTCACCAGTGTCCACTTTCTTTATATTTCTCATATGAGAGAGATCATTTGCCTCCCGCCCACCCATCTGCTTCTACATGACGCACTTTAATTAACTAATTAATTAATTAATTAATTTTGGAGGGTGCTGGGCCACACCAGACAAGCTCTCAGGGGTTGATTTCTCGCTCTGCACTCAGAAATCACTCCTGGCAGGCTTGGGGGACCATATGGGATGCCAGGGATTGAACCTGGATTGGTCAAGTGCACCATAGGCATTGCCCTCTTCTTGCCCCATCTCCCAGACTCAAGTGGCATGCTTCTTACTGAATAGCGATTCTCATATTCTTTGTTTCCATGGTCTTCGGGGGTGGGGTGGGGGTTTCTTATCCTACCATAGGAATCTTTGTATCTGTCATATGAGAGAGATCATTCATTGTTGGTCTCTCCCTGTAACTAACTTCACTCAGCGTGATACTCTTGGTTTCTCCATGTAACAGCAGATTTCAGTGACTTTATCTGTACTATGTCCAAGTAACATTTTCATTGTGTCCCATTCCATATGTATCATAGTTTCTTTATCCAGTCAGCTATTCTTGTCACAAGTTATTTTCAGATTTTGGCTATCGTTGATAGTGCTGCGAGGAACATAGGGGTGCAAATATTTTTTCTCCATTTTGCTTTTGGGTCCCTAGAGTATATTCTAAAAAAAGGAGTTGTTGAGTCAAATGGAAACTCAATTTTTAGATATTTACAATGTTTCATATTGTTTCCAAAAAAGGCTGGACCAATCTATAGTCCATCAACAATGAACGAGAGTCCCTCTCTCCTTTCATCCATGTCAGCACTGGTTGTTCTTGTTCTTTCTGTGTGCCAGTCTCAGTGGTGTGAGATGTCTTGTTTTGGTTTGCATCTCCTTGATGATTAATGATTAGAGCATTTTTTTCCATATGCCTTTTGGCCATTCGTAATTTTTTTTTTGGGTCACACCCAGCAACGCTCAGGGGTTACTCCTGGCTCTACGCTCAGAAATTGCTCCTGGCAGGATCAGGGGATCATATGGGACGCCAGGATTCGAACCAATGACTTTCTGCATGAAAGGCAAATGCCTTACCTTCATGCTATCTAGCCGGCCCCGCCATTTGTATTTCTTTGAGGAAGATTCAGTTCATCTCTTCTTTCTATATTTTGGATAGGGTTGGATTTGGTGTGTGTGTGTGTGTGTGTGTGTGTGTGTGTGTGTGTGTGTGTGTGTGTGTGTGTGTGAAGCTCCTTGTAAAGTTCCATGTATGTATTTGATATTAACCCTTTATCAGATGTAGGGCGTTTGCCTTGTAAGCAGACGACCCCGGACCAACGGTGGTTCGATTCCCGGCATCCCATATGGTCCCTTGTGCCTGCCAGGAGCAATATCTGAGCACAGAACCAGGAGTAACCCCTGAGCACCGCTGGGTGTGGCCCAAAAACCAAAAACCAAAACAAACAAAAAAAAAACAAACCTGTTGGCACAGGACTTCCACAGATTTTACCTCAACTCATTGTCCCAGCCTTCGATGCTGGAGGGGGAAGGGCCTGCTCTTAAGGAAGGAGTTAGGGTATTTGCTTTCCATAACCTCTGGAGTTGAATTCTCCTTTTGCTGGTGGCTTGATAAAGTGGGAAGCAAGATCACCTGGAAACCAGTGCTTTCACTTCTCTGCTCAACCCCCGAAGGCAACTACACCTGCACTCTGGGAAATGTCTTGTTTGGCTCAGACATTTGGATCTGATTTGGTAAATGTGCCGTGAGCACCGACACAGCTCAGACTTTCATGTCCTGCCAGTCCCACGAGGAACCCTCAAGCTAAGTCTGAATTGCATTTGTTCTGCAGGTGTGATAGATGAGCCACCTGATTGCTGGGGAAGCTGTAGATTCAGGCTGGACTGAGGAATTGCTCTGTGCAGGAACGGAAAGTCAGTTCTCACCTCAGCACAGGCATTCTGAGCCTGTTGTTACCTTCATCATAGAAAAGAATTTCAGGAGGAGGCGAAATAGTGAAGCAAGATATTATTTATTTATTTATTTATTTTTGGTTTTTGGGCCACACCCGGCGTTGCTCAGGGGTGACTCCTGGCTGTCTGCTCAGAAATAGCTCCTGGCAGGCACGGGGGACCATATGGGACACCGGGATTCGAACCAACCACCTTTGGTCCTGTATCGGCTGCTTGCAAGGCAAATGCTGCTGTGCTAACTCTCCGGGTCCGCAAGATATTATTTTTATTGAATGAAATTTACTTAGAAAAATGTAAGGAGAGAAAAAATAGAAGTATGTGTTAAAGAGAGAAGATGGGCTTGAGGACCATGCAGTATGATATTTTGATATTTTAATTTCTTGTTTTGCTTTGTCTTTGTTTTGGGGCCACACCAGGCATTGCATGTCTTACTCCTGGCTCTTCACTCAGGGGTGGACACGGGGACCATTTAGGCTGCCAGGAATCAACCTGTGTCCCTTGCCTTTAAGGCAAATGCCTTACCCACTGTACTATTGTCCCAGCCTGCTTCATGTCTTAGTTTTTGTTTTTGAACTACACTTGGCAGTGTTCAGTTACTCCTGGCAGGCTCTGGGGACCATATGGGATGCCTGGGATCAAACTCTGGTTGACCATATGCAAGACAAATGCCCTACCCGTTGTGATATCACTCTGGCCCCCTCTGTCATAGTTATGTACCAGGAAAAGGTTAACAGTGATTCCTGCCCCCAATAACAGCCAGCTTTTGTGGGGCAATTTAATTTATAACAGTTCTCTATTTCAGGGCCTATGGACTTTTTTGGCTTCAATTCATAAGAATAAATACATTTTATATTCTGTTCCAATACAAGCTTCATCAAACAGTACTTTTACTATTTGATTCATTCACAAGTTTTTCTTCTTCCTGATTGAGTCTCATTATTTTGGTGACTTTATTTTTATTATCTTTTAAAAATTTAATTCCCACAAAGTTTATTCTCCAACCATGATATAGTCAAACTGTAAATCAATAACAGAAAAGTCCTTTTTTTTTTTTTTTACCATCTTTTAGGTCATACTTGGCAGATCTTGGGCAGGGCTCAGGATCTAACTTTGGCCAGCACATTTGATGTGGCTTCCACAGCCACACCTTTGATTCATTCTCCTAGTGAGAACATGCATCTGAGAGCAGAAGTCTGAAGATATTTATTTAACATGTATATTATAAATTATATGCGTGTGTATAAATATATTGTTTTTTTTTTTTTCCCATTGTTGGGGCTCAAACCCAGGGCCTCACTCATGTGCTTTTGACAACTACATCCTGGTCCCTTGATTACTTAGAAATTCAATGATACACTTTTATTGTGTGGGTGAAAGAGGAAAAAGTTTTCCAGAACAGTTGAAAGCTATTTTGAAATTTTGTTGGTTTTTGGGTCACACCTGGTGGTAGGGTTTTTTACTCGTGGCTCTGTACTTAGGGATGTCTCCTTGCAAGGCTCTGAGGACAAAAAAAGAGATCTGGGAATTGAATCTGGGTTAGCCAGGTGCAAGACAGACACCTTACTTTCTGTACTATCTTTCTGGCCCAAGCAGATGTCTTTATTTATTTACTTAATTATCCATCCAGGTTTTTTTTTTGTTTTGTTTTGTTTTTCCGGCCACACCCAGTGATGCTCAGGGGTTACTCCTTGCTGCTATGCGCTCAGAAATCACTCCTGGTTTGAGGGACCATATGGAACACTTGAACCGTGGTCCATCCTAGGCTAGCGCGTGCGGCACATTCCTTACCGCTTGCTCCACCACTCCAACCCCTCCATTCAGGTTTTTAAAGTTTTTTTTTGACATTAACATGTACATAATAGGAAATGGAAAATAACAGGAAACAAAAACAAAGTCACAACCACATAGTTACGTCTGACATGTCCTTCTAGGTCCTATAAGCAGATGTCTTTTAATATAAAAGTAGCATTTATTTTTGTTTTTGGACCACACCTGGTGACACTCATTTACTCCTAATTGCTAATTACTCAAACATTGCTTCTGCAAAATTTTGGGGGGGACCATATGGGATGCCAAGGATCAAACCTTGGACTGGCATGTGCAAGGCAAATGCCTTATCTGCTGTGCTATCAGAAGGCAGGAATTTTTGACATTGTTTTTGTTGTGGGTTGTGGCCTCATCCCCCCATTCTTCCCAAGTAACCTGATTTTACCTGCAAGACCCCGCCCATTCCTGGGAGGGGGGTCTTGGGAACCAGATATTACGTGTAACCTTACCTTCAAGACCCCTCCCATTCCGGGGAGTGGTCTTGGGAAGGTTATATAAGGCCTATGACCCAGGGGATTAGGGCTTTTGGCCCTTTTTGTCTTTGGCCAGGATGGAGAGGAATTGGCATTTACTTGGATGGAGAGCTATGGCTGAGAGAGAAGCGAGAATGCAGGGCTGAATTCGTAAATGGTTAGCATCCACATCTGTTGGCTAGGGCTGAATAAGATGTTATCTCTCTGGAAGCCTGCCTGTGAGTGAGTTCTATACCCGTTGCTTTCCTGGACCCAGACCTGCCGGTTAATGGGGGATGGAGCCATGTGGCCAGGGCCTAAGAACAAAGGCCTCCGTCCACCATCCAAGGCCATCCTAAGGGCAGATTCTCTACAGTGGGGGTGCTACTTCTAGTGTTGCTTGGAAGGAGAGGCGCTCCATAATGCCCTGGGTTACAGTCAGAGCCTTTTGTATCCATGGCGTGTGTTCTGCTACTTGGGCCTCATTCCTGGTCTGAGGATAGTGTTTTGAAGACAGGCTTTGGAAGGGACTTACCCACCTGCAGTTCACTGGGCTCATGGCATGAATGGATTCTGGTTCTGTAGTGAAAATAGTTCCCATTATTCTAGAGAAATTAGTAGAAATGTGTACTAGATCTATATACATTCTGTGAGGCAGGTTCTGTCCATCTAGGTCACTAAAAGGCTTTACTCTACCTTAATCATATTTCCTGGCAATACAGTTGCTCTCTGGACATCCAGCTCATCACCACCCTGAATTTTATGAGTGCCCTGGGAGCTTCCCTACCCTTCCTTGCCTCTAATTAGAGAAGGATGGAAAAAGTTGCTCTTTTAGTCATTAGGTGCATTTGTATAATGGTAGCTGTAAGATTACTGCACTAGGCCTTGTGGGTAAAGGGTGTGTGTGTGTGTGTGTGTGTGTGTGTGTGTGTGTGTGTGTGTGTGTGTGTGTGATTATGTGGGTAATCACACCTACTGTCGTGTGTTTGTGTGTGATATTATGTGGGTAATCATACCTATTGTGCCCAGATATAACTCTTGGTGGGGTTGGGTGGGTGTAAAATATATGGTGCAAGGGACTGAGCGGTGGTAGGGGTCAGCCTTATGCTAGGTAAGTTCCTAAACCCCTACAATTTCTTTCTGGTCTCAAGTTGATGAATGGGGCTGGAGAGATAGCGTTTGCCTTAGATGCAGAAGGACGGTGGTTCAAATCCCGGCATCCCAAATGGTCCCCCGAGCCTGCCAGGAGCGATTTCTGAGCATAGACCCAGGAGTAAGCCCTGAGCACTGCCGGTGTGACTCAAAACAAACAAACAAAATAAACAAAAAAATTCAAGAATTTAAATACACACAGAAGAATTTAAACACAACAAAAGACTTTTTTTGCACTTGCACTTTTCCCAGGTGAAGGTGATGAGCAAAGAAAACTAAGGTGATTAAGGACTTTTTTACTTTTTGATGAACTTGGAATGCAGGTCCTGGAATATGGGACACTTAGCACCTGCTAGAAGTCTTAGGAACAAAGGAAAGTGTTGGCGTTAAGGAGCCCTTAATTTGCTGGGGCTAGTTAAACGAACACCCACAAACTGGGTAGCTTTAAACAATGGTTCTGGAGTCTGGAATTAGGTGTTTGCAGGGCCTTGTTCCCTTCAGGGACTCGGGTTCTGGGGACTGTGGATCTTGCCTGACTCATGGCCTGTCTCTCGTGCTCTGCCTTTACTGTGCCTTCCTCCTCAAGCCTGTCCTTTCAAGACCCTGAGTCATATCTTCCTACATGTACGGTCTTATTTGTTCTGCTGCCAATTAAGGTAATAGTCCCAGATGCCTTTTGTTTGGAGGAAGGACATTCTCCCTGTCTCCTATAAACAGAATTAGGGAAGATTTTCCTTGAGCACTTTGGGCTGAAGGCTGAGCAGAGGGAACTGGGGTGGAGTGCTGTGTGGCAGAGATTCGACTGCGGACGACCTTGAGTGGGAGGCTTTTGGTCTCCAGTTCCCTGGGCAGGAATGGGCGGAGGAGTGAGGCAGGCAGCTGTGCTTTATGATTTTATGCAGGGTAACCTGGTACGGTGTGAGGGGGCTGCCCAGAAGGGGGGGGCATCTTGAGAAATGCTTGGCCAGATAGATCTCCTGGCAGGGGGCTGATGAGCTCTTGGAAGGTGCTCCACGGAGGCCTCCATGACTGTGCCAGAGGACTCCCATTGTTGCCCCGAGGGAGTGTGCCACTTACTGTAGCCCAGCATGATACCACTCTCCCCCTCCTAAGCTAGGGACTCACCCAAGCCTTGCAGGGGCTCCTGTGGGCCTCCAAGCTCTGACCTCTGCCCAGGGAATCTGGGCTGCTTGCCCCTCCGCAGAAAATAGAACTGCAGAAGAGAAATACAGAAGCAGAGCATTCATCTGGCAAATGGGAGTGGGCTGAGAGGGAGGTAGGGATGGAAGAGAGAGAGAGAGAGAGACAGACAGAGACCTGGAGAGGAGAGGAGGGAGAGGAAGAAGAGGAGGCGAGGAGGAGGAGGAGAGAGAGCACTTCCTTTGGAGGGTGGAATTTGTTTTTGTTTTTTTTTTTGGGTCACACCCAGCAGTGCTCAGGGGTTACTCCTGACTCTATGCTCAGAAATCGCCCCTGGCAGGCTCGGGGGATCCTATGGGATGCTGGGATTCGAACCACAGACCTTCTGCATGAAAGGCAAACGCCTTACCTCTGTGCTATCTCTCCGGCCCCTGGAGGGTGGAATTTAAAAGGACCAACTAAAAGGAACCAGATTACCTGCTACAACATCCCCCCATCATTGTAAAGCAATTACACATCCCTGGTTGGGATGCAGGCTACTCGAAGGGAGTGCACCCAGATTATTCCTATTGTTTACTTATCTTTGGTATAATTTTTGATTTTTTTGGTTTTTGGGCCACACCTTGTGGCCCTCAGGCGTTACTCTTGGCTCTGTGCTCAGAAATTGCTTCTGGCAGGCTCGGGGGACCATATGGGATGCCAGGATTCAAACCACCGCTAGTCCTGGATGGGCTACATGCAAGGTGAATGCACTACCATTGTGCTCTCTCTCCAGACTTGGTATAATTTTTTTTTTTTGATTTTTGGGCCACACCCGGCAATGCTCAGGGGTTACTCCTGGCTCTATGCTCAAAAATCACTCCTGGTAGGCTTGGGGGACCATATGGGATGCCGGCATTCAAACCACCATCCTTCTGCTGCAAGGCAAACACCTTACCTCCACGCTATCTCTCCGGCCCCTTCTTTCCTCCCTTCTACTTCCTCCTTTCCTTCTCATTTCTTCCAGATCTTCCTTTTCTTTCCTGGCATTGCTCAGGATTTACTCCTAACTCTGCACTTAGGGGGACCATATGAGATGGTCATCTCAGACTGGCTGCATGCAGGGCAAGTCCCTTTTCTGCTGTACTAATTCTCCAGCTCAAAGTTGCCATTCTTTCATCTTTTTTTTGTATGTTTATGTTTGTTTTTATTTGTATTTATGTATGTTTTATTTGTTTATGGTTTCCTCTCATTTTCCCTATTCCTTCCCACTCTTCTCCCTAATGTCTGATGTCTTGACTATATTTGGCCATAGTCATGGGTTACTATGGAAACTAAACTCATGGTGTTGATGGGTATAGAATGAGCTAGAGTTCACTAAGAGTGCCCTCATTTGATCCCTCTGACTGAAACGAAGAGATGGATGTTTACAGGGTCGATAAAAAACTCATGGACTAGGCTGGAGCGATAATACAGCGGGAAGGGCAAACCCAAGTTTGCTCCCCTGAGCCCAGGAGGGGTAATTTCTGAGCGCAGAGGCAGAGCCAGAGCCAGGAGTAACCCCGGAGCACCACTGTGTGTGGCCCCAACAAACAGATCTCATGGAGTTTTGCTACCATAAATTAGGTTTGGTGCCTGGTTTGCTGCATGATCCATTAACCCTTTTACTTCAGAGCTGCATTCACCTACACCATTTACTTTCTACCTCCCGAAAACTCCTACTACTGAAGTTTCAGTATCGCCCTAGTTCTCAATCCTATCTTGTGCTCATTGCTCAGTCTATAGGCAGTTCCTGTAGTTCTTCTCATTTGACCTAGGAGTCCTTTCTGGTTTTTCTGTCCCTTTGCTAGTTTGCTTTATTTATATGGATGTCACTCTCCTAAATCATATTCTTCATGCGTGACTACATGGAACAACATTTGAGTAGCGGTAGGCTTTGTGGAGGTTTGCAGCCTCTTAGGAAACCATTGAGGTATTCGGGCAGAGTATAACCACAGAGAGCCACCCCCCACATTTCTTCTGAAGGATAGGTCTCCTGATTTGTCTTTACTTAGCTATAGAATGTTTTTCTGCCTCTGTCTCAAAGTCCAGATGAGCATTTCTTGGGGAAAGGGAGTTACACCCTGCTCAGAAGAGGATCCCAGCCCAGTGCTGAGATTTGCTCCTGGTAATGCTCATGTGCACCTTTCTGATGGAGTTGGGCTACCTGGAGGCTAGATGTCTTTTCTGTTCTGCCAGGATGTTGGGAATTGCTGGAGCCCCTGGAAAGGCAGATGCTTTGTCCCCAACAGCTACTTCCGGTGTAAATTGTCCTGTGGGGAGTGATTCACTTGTCGAAATGGTGTAAAACCCATGTTTGCTTAATGAGGAAGGAGGCCAGCTCAGCGGAACTCTGCCAGCTGCCTCCTCAGGGTGGCCCTTGATGTGAATCTGGAAGAAAGTTCTCTTCTCATCTTTGCAGTGGCGATACTTTATTCTAGTTATCAGAACCATCTGCTTTTTGTCTTTTATAGGCATGCAGATAAGTTAATAACAGGGAAGACCGTGATGATGAGCAGAACTTTCTCCCCTTTCCTTTTTGAAAACTCTTCCTTGTTATGAACTAGAAGTACTTTTTTTTTGGGGGGGGTGCATCATGCTGGTGTTTAAGTTCATTAGTGAGACGCCATGAGTAGTACAGTGAGTAGGCAGGGTGCTTGCCTTGTGTGCGGCAGACAGAGGTTTGATCTCCAGCATTCCATATGGTCCCTGAGCCTGCCAGGAGTGATTCCTGTGTGCAGAGCCAGACATAACCACTGAATCCTGCTGCTTGTGGCCCAAAATATAAACAAGCTAAAAAAGTTCATTAGTGAACAAACACATCTTCTCCTTTCTCTTTCTGAGAAACTCATCTTTTTTATTTTTATTTTTTTTTTTATTTTTATTTTTTTTTGGTTTTTGGGCCACACCCTGTGACGCTCAGGGGTTACTCCTGGCTATGCGCTCAGAAGTTGCTCCTGGCTTCTTGGGGGACCATATGGGACGCCGGGGGATCGAACCGTGGTCCGTCCTAGGCTAGCGCAGGCAAGGCAGGCACCTTACCTCCAGCGCCACCGCCCGGCCCCGAAACTCATCTTTTTTATTTTTGTTTTGTTTTTTTGTTTTTTGTTTTTTGTTTTTGGGCCATACCTGCATACCTGGTGATGCTCCTGGCTTGGGACCATATGGGACGCCCTGGGATCGAACCACACTCAGTCCTAGGCGAGCGCAGGCAAGACAGATGCCTTACCGCTTGCACCATCGCGCTGGCCCCTAGAAACTCATCTTTTAGTTGCATAAAGATGAAATCCGCTCTTATGAAATCATTTCCCTCTTTGGCTACCATACATGATAATGCATGATCAGTAGCCCAGTGCTCCTGTATTTTTCTTTAGAATTTGCTGGCCTATACTTCTCTATTGTCTCATTAAATCTATTTTACCTTTGCTAACCTGTCTACTGTGTTGATCAGTCTGGAAGTCCAGGAAGAAGCCAGAGTGCTGGGTGTTAATCCCCTGCATTCTCTACCTTTTTCAGACTAGCAGTGAGAATGTGAATAAGGGAAGTTTCTCTAATGATGGGAGCTTTGATGTGAATTAATGTGGTGTGGCAGGATATGAGGACCAGTGATTACCAGGGAGCATATCCAGGTATATTGGAATCTTTATTTGGGGCAAGAGATTGTTGGGCCATACTTGCCCAATGTTGGGTGGGGGATAGTACTAATTTTGGCTCTGTGTTCAGGGGACCATGTAGTACCAGGGATCAAGTTAGGGTTAGTTGCATGCAAGGCAATGACCTTAACCCCTGTACTATTTCTCTAGCCCTTTAATTAGTCTTATTAGAAAACAGGAGGAGGGCCCGGGCGGTGGCGCTAAAGGTAAGGTGCCTGCCTTACCTGCGCTAGCCTAGGAAGGACCGCGGTTCGATCCCCCGGCATCCCATATGGTCCCCCAAGCCAGGAGCAACTTCTGAGCACATAGCCAGGAGTAACCCCTGAGCGTCACCGGGTGTGACCCAAAAACCAAAAAAAAAAAAAAAGAAAACAGGAGGAATGGGGTCGGAGGGATAGCACAGCAGTAAGGTGTTTGCCTTGCACATGGCCAACACAGGACAGATGCCGGTTTGAATCCTGGCAACCCTTATGGTCCCCGAGCCTGACAGGAGTGATTTCTGACTGCAGAGCCAGGAGTAGTAACTCCTGAGTGCCACCAGGTGTGACCCAAAACAACAACAACAATAGCAAAACAAAAAAACCCCAGAAAACAAAACACCCAAGAAAACCAAAAGCAAAACCAGGAGGAAGAATTAATGAGGTGGTGAGTTAGTGACATTTGGCCTATTGAATTTAAGTTGCTTAGTGGATGAAGGTGTTGTGTTGGCAGGCGGTGCTATATCGCTGGGAAAGAATAGCACTAGCATTATGTGGGTCTCATTAGGGTGAGGACTAGTATTAGAAGCACTGGTGTTGAGGAAGTGTGTGTGTCGAAAGAGGCGAGGTGGTTGGCAAGTAAGAAAACTAAGATTGGGGCCAGAGAGATAGCACAGCAGTAGGGCATTTGCCTTGCACACGGCTGACCCAGACGAACCTGGGTTCGATCCCTGGCGTTCCATGTGATCCCCCAATCAGGAGCGATTTCTGAGTCCTTTCTTCAGGACAATGTTTATAATTTTACACTGAATGCCATGCAGAAAACTTGTGCAAATTATGGAATCACTCTAAAGGAAATTTAGGGATTTAAAGCCCGTACAGATAGGAAAGGCAGAGTTGTTTTTTTTTTTTTTTTTTTAGTTTTTGGGTCACACCCGGCGTTGCTCAGGGGTGACTCCTGGCTGTCTGCTCAGAAACAGCTCCTGGCAGGCACGGGGGACCACATGGGACACCGGGATTCGAACCAACCACCTTTGGTCCTGGATCGGCTGCTTGCAAGGCAAACACCGCTGTGCTATCTCTCCGGGCCCCAGAGTTGTTTTTAAACTTTGTTTTGTTTTTGTTTTTGGACCACACCCGGTGCTCAGGGGTTACTTCTGTCTCTACACTAAATAATAACTTCTGGGGTGCTTAGAGGACCTTATGGGACCCCAGGGTTGAACGCAGGTTGGCTGCATGCAAAGCAAACACCCTACCCACTGTACTATTGCTCAGATCCTAAGGGCAGAGTTATTGATAAAACAGCCAGTCACTGCATTGAATTTAATTGGCTTTGAAATTAAAAAGAGAAGAAAAGCCTGGTTGATAGTGTCATTTTCCTTTGGTTTTTAGCTCCTTTTAGGTAGACATGATCAGAATATTAAAATTTCTTTCAGGGTTATTTTATTGAAACTATTTTGATTTCCAAAGCCTTTCATAGTTTGGTTTCAGACATACAGTGAATCAGGGCCAGTTATACGATCAGTTTCCACCTCCCTCCACCTATGTTCCCCAAGTGCATCCTTATACCCTCACCTCAGCCCCCAGCCTGCCAGTATGACAGGCCCATTTTAAGTTTAGATAGTTAAAGTTTGGGTCTCTTGATCCCATTGTTATTGCCTTTGGCTTGGGTATTTAGTTCTGTCCTTTTTTTTTTTTAAACAATACCAGTGCACCTGGCCCCTCGCCACATTTTTTCATATTTGTATTTCTACTCCATTCACTTTTTTTCCTTCTCCTCACTATAATTTGGGGCTAAGGTTAGAATTTTTCTTTAGCGAGGTACAAAACTGAGGTAAATGGCAGGTAGGGAAATGAGATCTGAGCATATCTGAAGCTCTGGGTTCTGTCCACTGTATGACCAAAAGGGGAGCATGGTCTTAGCATGGGGTGGGAGGGTCATCTACTTGGTGTCTGAGTTGGCATAGTGCCTGCGGCTCCTGTCCAGTCTGGCTACAGCCTCTCTTGGTTCAGTTATGTTCTTGTCATTGCTCTGTTGATGGTGAAATACCGAGATAGAGGTGGCCCCTAACCCCACAGGCCATTTGAAGGAATCTCAAGTGCTCTCCAGTGATTTTTGTTAGCCTGATCATACTAGGAGTGGCAAGCGAGAGGGATTTTCTAGAAATGTTGATCTGACTGAATCAAGTATCTCCTCACCAGGAAAAGGCAGCTCTTGACTCCTCAAGGAGTTTTCCTTTTTTCTTGGAGCTCCCTCCATCATTGGTTCCTCTTCATCAGAGGGAGGGCAGAGATGGGGTTGCCTTCTGGATTTGTTGTTTTCTGGCCACATCAGCTGTGCCCAGGGTTTACTCCTGGCTCTATGCTCAGGAATCATTAATGCTGGAGCTTAGGGGGCCATTTGGGATGCCAGGAATTGAACCTGGGTCAGCCAAATGACAGGCAAGTGTCCTTCCTGCTGTACTGTTGGTCTGGTTCTGTCTTCTGGAATTTTTTTGAGCACGAATTTCCCCCCCCCCCCAAATATTCACAGCATACTCTACTCTCTAGATACCCAGTACATTTCAGGCTTCTGCCTTTCTCTAGAAACCCAAGTGGCTAGGAAGGAAGGCCTAGAGGGAACGTTCCCTCTGCCATTGAAAGCACCATTCAAGCACTAGGGTGTGGGTCCTGGCTCTCAGCTGGAAACCAGAGTGGATCTTGTCATACTCCCAGAGCACACTCTGGCCCACGGAGACTCAAAAGATATTAAGTAAGCTCATATTCAGCTGTCTCAAACTTCAGCAGCCTATTTTCTCCTCCATGGTTCAAGTGGCACCTTCCACAATAGCTTTTTGAGTAGGGCTGTCTGCTGTGTGCTGGAAGGCAGAACAGAGGAATGCTCACAGAAGGGGCCCAGCAAGGCCCAGTCATCCCCTGCTCCACCCTGGGAAGTGTGCCTCAAGGTGCTAAGGCTCTCATGCTCCATTGTCAGGCTGCCAAGCCACGAGCCATGTGGGTGTGGCCAGTACCTGGTGCCTTTTGCTCCTGGCAATTTTCACTGGCTTCACGATGCTCCATTCAGTTTTGAACCAGTCTTTGAACTCAGTTATTTCCCCATCACCGTGACCCACTTCCAACCATGCTCTCTCCCTGTGGCCCTCTGTCTTCCATGTTGGCTCCCTTGACATATACTGGGGGTTCACAGGGTGCCATATGGCCCCTCAGTTGAGAAACCCTGAAGATTCCTTTCCCTAACAACACGACCAGACAGAGACTGAGGAGCCGTGATGAGGGAGTGATCAGTGTCAGAGCAGGCCTGCGCTTTCCCAGCTGACTTTTCCTTGTCATCCATCTGCCAGTATTACTGCCTCTGATAGGTGCAGTTGTCTTTGGGTGACAGCGAGGACTCCAGAGGATCCCACCTCCTCCTGTACCACAAGATTCCTCCTTTACTGAGGTAGAAACCGACCAAATGGAAAGTGGGGATGTGCCCAAATACCAGGTTCCTCCAGGTTTTTGTTCTCATTCATTCTTTAATGTTTGTTTTCTTTTCAGGCTACACTTGGTGGAGTTCAGGGGTTCCTCCTGGCTCTACACTCAGAAATTACTCTGGCAGGGTAAGGGTGGGGGTTGGGGAGATCATCTGGGGTGCTAGGAGTCGAACCTAGGTCAGTCCTATGCAATGCACATGCCCTACCCACTGTACTATAGCTCCGGTCTCTTGCTCATTCTTTTTTGTTTGTTTGTTTGTTTTTTTATTTTATTTTTTAAATTTTTAATTTTTAATTTTTTTTTAGTTTCAATAAGTTTTTTTTTAATTTTTTTTAATTATAAGAACAAAGATACAGTGGAAGGACAATAACATAATTCTCAGAAGAAGTCCCCTTGCTGATATCTTAACTTTGAACTTGAAGCCAAAGAACATTAAGATAAATAAAACAGAATCCATGTACAGTTACTTTGTCCCTCAAGTCCCCAGATTGTAACACATTATAGTATTTTTTAACAGCACACAAGGCAATCTAAAGCCATAAAACTTACATAACTCCTTAAACATTACAGTCATAGTATATTTTTACATTTCCATGTACATGCATAATTTTTTATTTTTAATTATGAGAATAAAGATGCAAAGAAAGAGAACAAGGTAAAGTTACAGTGGAAGGACAATCACCCATAACATAATTCTCAGAAGAAGTCCCCTTGTTGATAACTTTGAACTTTCAGCCAAAGAACATTAAGATAAATAAAACAGAATCCATGTACAATTACTTTGTCCCTCAAGTCCCCAGATTGTAACACATTATAATATTTCTTAACAGCACACAAGGCAATCTAAAGCCATAAAACTTACGTAACTCCTTAGACATTAGAGGCATAGTATTTTTTACATTTCCATGTACATGCATATTAGCTTAAGTTAACCTCAAGTTTTAAGTGGTTTTTTTTTAAGGATTAGAGTCAAAGGAGCACAGTAAGAACGGTGTTAGAGTGGCAATTGTTGTTTGCATAGGCCCAACAAAATATGAGAGGCATGGAAAGGAATAACCTTGGCCTAAATACAAAGAGATCCTACCCCTGAAGTTGCTCATTCTTAAGAACATCACACAGTCAGGAATGGAGGTCAGAAAAATGGGGAACTGCTATCTTGCTCTTCCTGGCCTCCTTCCCAGACTGTGCCCTTTCCCTGCAGAGGGATCTGCCTTTCTCCAGCCTGTAAACTGGAGGGGCTGTTTGGAGCTGCTGGTCTGTCTGCTCAAAGGTCAGGTGTTAAGGATGCATATTTAGTGGCCCAGATGAGTGCCCCCTTCTCCAAATGCACTTGTATAACTTAGGAACAACCTAGGAATAACTTATTCGTAGGTCTAACCCAGGGATCTCAAACTCAATTTACCTGAGGGCCGCAGGAGGCAAAGTCGGGGTAATCCTTGAGTGCAAAGTCAGTAGTAAGCCTTGAACATTGGGGGGTGTGACTCAAACAACTAAAACAAAACAAAACAAAAAAAGATTCCTCTAGGGCAGGGCCACAGAATGTTGTACGGAGGGCCGTTTGCGCCCGTGGAGTTTGAGACCCCTGGACCTAAGAATTCACTCTCCTTAGAGACTCAGTCTGTTTTCCCAGGGCATTAGTTTTGTTTCATGTTCAATCTTCGTGCTACTGACCTTGGGTAATACCAACTGTGTCTTGTAATCTGCCTCATGGAATCCTGCTGCTTTTCCCTTCGGCTCTTTCCCTTCATCCTTTCCTAGAAAGGAAGGAGAGGAGGAATGAGGATGGAGATCCTGCAGTGTACAGAGGTGCTGGGCTAGCCTTCACAGAGCCTCTGAAGGTTTAGAGACTGAGTGCACAGAGAATGTTGTCTCCCCACTTCTCCCCCACACCCCATTGCCCGCCCAGGGCTTCTGCCTGGGTTCCTTCCTGCCCTTCCCTCCTGGGAAACCAGAGCCTTTGTGAATCTCCTTGACAACAGGATGGATAAGTTAAAAATAACCTTGTGCTGAGCTCTGTGTGTATGTGTGTGGCTTGAGCTCAGTTCCTGGAGCTTCTAGATGCCTTGATGGGGTCCAGGTTGTCACAGTTGAGGAACCTTGAGGTTGGTCAGGACCGAGATCTTGAGATTCACTCAGCATCCTTAGCTGGGTGTGAATGGTGATAACCGAAGAGCAGAAGCTGTTACCCCACTGCTAGGATGGTGGGGTAGGACATGGCCCTGGGAGGTGCACATTGGTGTCAAGGCAGGGAAGCTTCTGGGACAGGAAGGTCCCTCTGATAAGGGGACTTCAGTGCTTGGTGCTTGGGTGACTTGGCCTGCCCCCCCCCCCCCCCCCCCGGCTCAGTGTCATTCAGCATGACGTGGCGTTCTTTCAGGGCCCCCCTTTGTAGCTCCTAACCCTTCATTAGATTAGGCTTGTGTTTCTGTTCGTTCACTCTGTTTATTTGAAACATAACTGTCATGGTGAGAGAGAATAGAGGCTGGCATCTTGACACATTTCCCTGTCCACTCCTCCATCCTGACTTCGATTTAGATTTATTCTGTGCCACACTCGGGGATGCTGTGAGAAAAGGGGGCTTTAGTCCCCAGTTTCAGGATCTAGATAGGATATCTAGTCCAGCAATGGGAATGATGAATGATAAATGTGAGAGTGCTACATCTCTCTCCCTGAGTACCGGTTGTGCCTAGTGCTGAGAGGGAATGACTGGGAAGGGGGATTAGAGAGGCTTAGTCACTCACTTAAAATTAGTCACACTTAAATCTGGAACCTTGGAAACATGCCCACAAATCGCAAAAAGGGAAGGCATGAGAGTTGGCCAACAGTCGTAAGATAGAGATCTCAGTTTTATCTTGTTATTAGTGGCCAGAGAAATTTTGTGTTTTGTTTTGGGAGAAGATCAAATGATCTTAGAGCTGATCCCAGTTTGGTGCTGGGCATAGAACCCCAGCTCCAACATACAAAGTATGCGCTCCAGCTTATTAAACTGCCTTTCTGATCTTGTTAGGCAAAATATATTTTGTATTGGTTTTATTTATGGGCCACAGTAACGATGCTCAGATGCTTTTTTCTGTGCTCAGGGATCACTCTTGGTAAGGTTTGGGTGACCATGTGTGGTGCTTTGGGTCAAACACATGTCAGCCCTCAGGCAAGATAAACACCCAACCTGCTGTACTGTTTTTCCAGCCCCTCTTAGGCAAATTTAAATTGTTAGTTCAACTTGCAAAGAGGAACTGGAGCAACAGTACAGTACAGTGATAGGGCCTTTGCCTTGCATGTGACTGATCTAGGGTCCATCCTTAGTACCCCATATTGATCCTAGAGCTGGCTGAAAGTGATCTGAGCACTGCTGGGTATGACTCAAAAGCTAAAAAACAAAAAATAAAACCTTTGTAAATTGGGGCTGGAGTGATTAGCACAGCAGGTAGGTGTTTTATGTGGCTGACCCGGGTTAGCTCCCCCCCCCCCCCCTTCACCGGCATCCCATATGATCCCCTGAGCGCTGCCAGTTGTGGCCCAAAAACCAAACCAAAACAAAAACCCTTTCTAAAAAACTAGCTGTGCTTTCATATGCATATAACAAAAACTTTGAAGATATGGCATACCTTTCACTGTTTATTGGTTTAGTTTGTTCCACATTTCTGAATGAAGGGTAAAGAGATCCCAGAATGCCTAAAGAGATCCCAGAATGCTGCAGTGAAAGGAATTTCACCAGACATGCTTTGGAGCAGAAGCCCTGGCTTACTAGATGGAGCTAGCAATTGAGCCTTTCAGTACCCCTGTTCCTTCCTGTCTAAGGAGGGAGGACTCTTCCTGTCTTTCTCTTCCCAGAATTGCTCCCAGCTTGTAGGCTCAGGAAATGCTCTTCCCATGGGGCAGGGCTGTCCAAAGTGCTGTTACCGCCTCCTAAGTGCTCTGATTCCTCTTCTCCAGTGGCTCTTCTGACGTCTCAAATGAATAGATCTGAGTCTTGGTGTTTGCTAGGTACTTGGCAAAGGGTACAATCCTCCCAGACTGGGTGAGCTGCAGGGCTTCACCCTGGGGGTAGGGAGGGGTTCTGTGGGTGATGGCACAGGGCACCCGGACTTTGGCTGGTGTCATGGAGGACAGACACGCCCCAGTCCTGGTGACTCACTCTCCCTGGCACTGTGCCACTTCTACCCTGACTAGGCCAGGCATCTCTAATGGCCTGTTCTTGTGAGGACTACTAGTAACACTGACTTTTAGGGGGCTTGGGGGCAAGGATCTGCATGTCTCAGCTCCCCTGATGGAATCTGTGGCTGCCTTGGTGTCTCTAAGAGCCTGTGGCTGTTTAGGTGTGGTGGATAGAGGGGTTCTTTGCAGATGTGGATGGGTTTTTGGGGTCTGACATTGTGAGTCTGGAGACTTACTTCAGGGGCAGGGTAACAGGGAGGCCCTGGTGCTCTCCCTGGGGTCACAGCCTCCAGGGAGTGCTCTGGTTCATTCTCTGTCTCTCTGTCTCTGTCTCTGTCTCTGTCTGTCTGTCTGTCTGTCTGTCTCCCCTCTCTCTCCCCTCTCTCCCTCCCTCCCTCCCTCCCTCCCTCCCTCCCTCCCTCCCTGCCCTCCCCTGCCCTCCCTTCCCTTCTCTCAGTTAAAGGGAATGGAGCAGATTGTGGCTGCCGCAACTCCTCCATGGTGCCTGCCACCAGGTGGGCAGCAGAAATCTCACTCACTGGGTGCCCATCTGTTCTGTCACCTGTCCCTGAGCCCTATTTGCATCTTCTTTCACAGACTTCCTGGGACAGACATGTATTTCCCAGGGGCTTCTGCTCAGCATTACTGACCTCTCTCTCATCTTTCCTTCCTCACAGGACTCAGAAGTCAAATTTGACGGAGAGACAGCATCCGACAGTGAGAGCCGTGCAGAAACTGCTCCCATACCTGCACCTGTAGATGATACCCCGGAGGTTCTCAATCGGGCACTTTCTAACTTATCGTCAAGGTAAGTTATCGTCCTGGTGCTGCTGCATGTGTCCTAGAGCCACTGGGGACCCAGAGTCCTTTGTGCCTCATCTGGAATCTTCTGTAAAGTGTTGTGACCTTGCACCAGAATAGCTACTAATTGCTTTCAGATAGACCATTCTTTGTGATAAAGTAGTTGCCCTCCTTTCAGTAGGTCCCAGTGCCCATACAAAATAATAGTCTATCCTTTACATCAGCCATGGCCTGCCAGTGCACAGGGGCAGGCATCGTGCTGAAGAGCAAATCCAGTGCCAGCCAAGAGACTCTGGCCCTGGAACTGGAAGCAGACTGCAGGCTGGGAACTGTGGTCTGAGGAGGAAGGAGACCCCACAGAGTGTTTGGGGCTAGGTCTCTGACTCAGCATGTGAGAAGCTATTCCTGAGTTCATGACACCCGGGGCACCATTTTTCACATTTTATCCCAGAGTTCAGTTTTTCCCATTCCCACACACATCTGTTGTGAATATTTCTTTAATTCTTCTGAAGAACTGAGAAACATCTCAGTTTGGGTAAATCTAAGCTTAACATTTTTCTTTTTGGGGGCCAGATAGATAATACAGTGGGTAAAGTTCACTTGCCTTGCATGTGGACAACCCAGCTTCCATCACCAGCATCCCATACTGGATGACGGAATCCCACTGGCAGTGATTCCTGAGTGCAAAGCGAAGAGTAAGTCCTGGGTATTGTTGAGTTTGGTTTAAAAACAAAAAATTTCTTGTTTTCATTAAAAATACTGTTTTTTGAGGTCCTTTCAGACACCTTAGTCCTTTCCACACCAGTTATGTAAGACCATAAACTCTAATTCCCAAAGCATTTTCTGAGCATACTCAGGTGGTACCTCCCCTAGGTGAACTTCGAAAGATTGGTTTGTGTGGTGATCACGTAAGGGCAAGGAGTCTATACTTACATCCCACACAGCCCTGCCCATCTATTTTCTCACTGTAATAATGGCTAGTGTTGAAAGTTGATTGAATTTATACATGGTAGACCCTGGAAGAATACCTCAGCGCACATTCAGAGCACAACAACGTTGGATTCTTCTGCAGGGAAATGGGGAAAATGTTTATAGTTTTTCTTTAGGTAAACTCAGCCAGAGAAGCTATCCAAATAGATCTAGAGATGGAGAGAATTGGGGCTGGAGAGATAGCACAGCGGTAAGGCATTTGCCTTAGATGCAAAAGGACGGTGGTTCGAATCCCGGCATCCCGTATGGTCCCCCGAGCCTACCAGGAGTGATTTCTGAGCAATAGAGCCAGGAGTAACCCCTGAGCGCTGCTGGGTGACCCAAAAACCAAAAAAAAAAAAAAAAAAAAAAAAAGAAAAAAGAAAAAAAAATGGAGAGAATTAAGTTTGTGTCTTTTTTGTTGGTTTTGGGGCCACACCTGGTAGTGCTCAGGGTTTACTCCTTACTGTACATTCAGGGATTACTTGTGGTGGGCTTAGGGGACCATATAGGGATGTCTGGGATGCAGATGCTGTTTGGATATGCTGTATCTCTGGCCGGCACCATGCAATGCATGCGTGCGTGCGTGCGTGTGTTGGGGAGGGGATGCACCTGGCAGTGGTTGGGGGTTTGTGCAGTACCAGGAATTGAACCTAGATCCTATACATGCAAAGCGTGGACTCAGCTCTTTCATCTCTCACCATCTGAGGGTGTTGGTTGTGGGTGCAGTCAGTGCGTCAGTCTCGGAAAGGAGGTACTCTCGGGAAGCAGTGCCCTGTGGAGCCATGTCCCAGGACTAATTCCCATCTTGTGTTTGTGTTCTGGTTCCTTCTGGGCCCCTAACGATTCTTTTTCTTTCCCTCACTCTGACTTAGATGGAAGAATTGGTGGGTGAGAGGCATCCTGACCCTGGCTATGATTGCGTTTTTCTTCATCATCATTTATCTGGGACCAATGGTTTTAATGATTATTGTAAGTGCTCCTTGCTCACTGTTTGAATTTGGCTTCCCAGTTTCCTTCAGGACGGGGCATCTGAAGTATCAGGTGTTGGGTTGGTTATGGAAGTCATTTGGTTTCCCGGTTCCTGTGAATCCTATGACCTTAGATGGTCTGTGAATTCTCACCTGCCAGCAGGAATACTGGCTTTCAGTCAGTGAAGTGGGATTATTAAAGTTGTCTCTTTCACTGTGTGACTCCAGCTGTGACTGTGACTCTTGGCTTTGTCATATTTTCCTGGGTCCACAGGCCTTCTGTCATTGGCGACCCTGGGAAATGGCTAACGGCTAATTGCTGAGCACTGCAGTGGGGGCTTTTGAGGGTTTCTATTCAAAGTTGAAAGGGGAAGGGATTGACAAATCCTGGAGATTCTTTTTTGTTTGTTAGGTTTTTGGGCCATATGCTCAAAAGTTACTCCTGGCTCTGAGCTCAGGAATTAATCCCGTTGGTGCTCGGGGGACCATATGGGGTGCCGGGGATTGAACCCAGATCGGCCATGTGTGAGACAATTTAGTATCGTTCCAGTTCCACATTCTTTCTTTTGTTTTGTTTGCTCCAGCTCCAGATTATTTTTTGTTTTGTTTTGTTTTGTTTTGGTGCTCAGGGGTTACTTCTGGCTCTGCACTTAAGAGTTAGTCCTGGCAGTGCTCAAGAGATCATATGGGGGGGGGCCAGGAAGGTGGCGCTAGAGGTAAGGTGTCTGCCTTGCAAGCGCTAGCCAAGGAAGACCGCAGTTCAATCCCCCGGCGTCCCATATGGTCCCCCCAAGCCAGGGGCAATTTCTGAGCGCATAGCCAGGAGTAACCCTTGAGCATCAAATGGGTGTGGCCCAAAAACCAAAAAAAAAAAAAAAAAAAAAAAAAAGAGATCATATGTGATACTGAGGATCAAACCCGGGTTGGCCCCATGTAAGGCAAGCACCTTACCTACTGTATTATCGCTCTGGGCCTGTATAATTTACTGTATAACCTACTGCATAATCGCTGTGGCCCTCCTGGGAGATTCTGGAATAAAGCAGTAATGGAAGCTTCAAGAGACGTGTCTGTTGGTTGTGAGGAATTGGATCTGCTCTGTGTGACCTGAACTGCCAGCTGCTGTGTGTGGGTGGTATGACCCATGGGCTTCTATTTCCAGACAGTCTAGGAATGGGGGATGAGCACTGTTCTTTCATATGCCTGCTGCAGGTGATGTGTGTCCAGATCAAGTGTTTCCATGAGATTATCACTATCGGCTACAATGTTTACCACTCCTATGACCTTCCCTGGTTCCGAACCCTCAGCTGGTAAGTTCTCTTTCCCTCTACACTCCTCTCTTCTGGGTGGACCATGTAGTATCTTTAACCTGGGCCTCCTGCATGTAACATCTATGTTTTGGTTCTAGATCAGTATCTTTATTTGGGGCAGGGAGGCAGGAGGAGGAGGGCACATTCAGTGGAGTTCAGGGTCTGCTTTGTGTTTGCCACTCTGGGCTTGCTCTTGGCTGTGTTCCAGTGTTCCATATGTTGGAAATTGAACCCAGACCTCTGCATGCAAAGCATGTGCTCAGCCCTCGGTCCCATTTACCTGATCAGCTTTTTTTTTTTTTCCTTCAGATTTTTATCTTGCTTTTTGGGACATCACCAGTGGTGCTCAGGGATCACTCTTGGCAGTGTTTGGGGAACATTTGTGGTGCCAGGGATTGAACCTGAATTGGCTGTGGTCAAGGTGCTATCCACTGTACTCTTCAGACTCAGATCAGCACATTTTATGTTCTAGTGTCCCTGTTTTCCATAGTAGTTATCTGAGAATAGTCAGTGCTGGCATGACTGCTTTTAGAACCTGCCTTTTGTATCCTTAAATAGGTAGTTTAGGGGCTAGAGTGGTGGCACATTGGTAGGGCGTTTGCCTTGTACGTGGTTGACCTAGGATGGACTGCGGTTCTATCCCCTGGCGTCCCATATGGTCTCCTGAGCCAGAAGCAGTTTCTGAGTTTATAGCCAGGAATAACTCCTGAGCATCATAGGGTATGGCCGAAAAGCAAAAAAAAAAAAAAAAAAAAAAAAAGGTAGCTTAGAGTTTGTGGATTTTAAACTTGGACTCCTAGGTGTTTTGAAGGTACCTTGGGGACTAGAATGGTCAGGGAGTGAGACTAAATACATAAGACCTTGACTCCTCAGAGAAACCGGTTTATCCTACTCATCCATTTTGGAGCAAATAAGTGGAAAATAATGAAGGTTGTGGAGCAGGTGATGCCTGAGACCCCTTCCTGATAGGATACCCTGGGATTTTGGCCACCCTATTCTCTCTCAGGTACATGTGAGCAGACCTCTGCACAACCCCAAGAGGAAATCCTCTTACCCTGCTGTGCTGAATGAAACTCAGGAGCAAATCCCCCACTTGACATACTCACTGATGCGTTCTCACGGGGGTGGACAGGCCCTTTCTAGAGGAGCCGCCTTATCCCCAGCAGCACAGACCACCCGTAGACTGACTCAAGGTTGTGCCTGCTTCCACCATTCTGATGTAGCTTCTCTCCCTCTGTCGCTCTCTCTTCCCTTTCTCTTTCTCCCCATCTCCCTCTCCTTCCTCTCCACTCAAAGCAGGTTTCGGATGTTGTTAGTATATCAGGAGTTGACTCCTGGTGCACCGGAACCTGCTTGACTTATTGTTTATCCTCAGGAAATATCCCTCAGACAACAAGAAAGAAGCCCACAATGGGAAGTGCTGGAACTTGTACAGTTTCAGAAGGAGACAGGATGCACAAGCTGTCCTCTTTCCTCCCCACGGAGGGTTCTTGTCACACAAGAGTGTGCAAGAGTGGAGTTGTGGGCAGAACTGGTCAGAGAGGAAGATCCTCTGAGTCAGTGAAATAAATTCTCTATAGGAATAAATATGAGGAGGCAGAGATCATGCGAGGCCACACTTGTTGGTGCTTGGTACTACTCTTCTGGCTCTGTCTTTGGGGATCATTCCTGGTGGTGTTGCAAGAGTAATCATGTGATGCCAGGGTTGTGTGTGGACCATGCAGTGCTGACCCTTACCTGGGCCAGCAAAGCTAGTGCCTAACCTCTGAGCTTTCTCTGGCCTCAGATCAGGCAGGGCCTCATGAAGAAGCAGCATTTGAGCAACCAGTGAGAAGATGGTTAAGTGATGATGTTGTAGGTAGGGAACCTGACAAGCAAGGCTGGAGTAATAAGGCTAGGTGGAATGTTTGGATTCTTTTTGTTGTTTGTTTTGTTTTGGGGCCACATCTGGCAGTGCCAGGGGTTACTCCTGGCTCTGTGCTCAGGAATTGCTCCTATTGGCTTGGGGGACCAGATGGGATGCTGTGGTCAAACCCAGGACAGCCATGTGCAAGGCAAATGCCCTACCCACTGTACTATCACTCTGGCCCCCATGTTCTTAGATGTGGAAGCTCTACAAAAGGGGAAGAACCCTAGCCTCAGCTTTCTAGATAAACTCACCTATGTGTCTTTATTAAAGAGAGATGACAGGAGCCTAGAGCAATAATACAGCAGATAGGGCACTTGCGTTGCATATGGCCAACTCAATTTCTATACCCCATACCGTATATGGTCCCCTGAACCCCACCAGGAGTGATCTGAGTGCAGAGCTAGAAGCAAGTCCTGAGCACTGTTGAGTGTGGCCCAATCTCTCTTCCTACCTCTTCTCCTCCACAGCCAACAAAACATAATAAAATCAACCCATCAAAATGAAACAAGAAAACAGGATGGTGGGCTAGAGAGACATAGTATGGGGTTAAAATTAGCTTGTTACGCTTTGAGCTGCTCTGAAACCTCCTGATGACCCTTGGTTTCCTCCAGCTTTGCTGTCAAGAAGAGGCCACCTCTGCCCATTAGTGACATGTCTTTTACAGGTACTTTCTACTGTGTGTAAATTATTTCTTCTACGGCGAGACAGTGACCGATTACTTCTTCACTCTGGTGCAGAGGGAGGAGCCTCTGCGGATTCTCAGTAAATACCACCGATTTATCTCCTTCACTCTCTATTTAACAGGTACGTGCTTCCCTCGTTTCATGTCTGTCTTGATCTCTGCATGTCATGGAGGAGTGGGGCGAGCCAGTCAGTGTGACTTCTGGTAACAATGACTGTGACTGCAGAGGAGAAAGGGAGGCCTCTAAGGCCATGGTGCTGTCACAGACTGAGGTGCTTGTGTGGCAGGGGCCTGCAGGCTGTGCCAGCTGGCCTCATGTGCCATCTCTGTTGGAGGGCAACATGCCTGGGTCCTGTTCTGACTCCCCTATTGGCAGATGTTGTGTAATGTGACAGACAGAAACCACCCAGGAAAACCCAGTGGCTCAGCTCTGGAGTCCATCTAGTGGGACAGTAGCTGTGTGGTAGATGGTGCAGTGAGCTGGGTTTCTGGAGACTGGGGGACCCGAGAAGGGCCTGGAACCAAAACCCTCTAAGTCTCAGTGAAAAAACACAACACATCAATTCCTGTGCGGAATCAAACAGACACATTAAAACATGTTCAGGGCAGAGTGATGCTTATCTAAACCAACACTTCTCAACTGGTATCCATAGTGACCTTTGCAGTCTCAGGATATCCCAAGGCGTCCACAGCATAAGATTTAGAGGTCATTGAGAACATGGGGAGGGGGTGGTCCTAGGAAGGAAACAAAGGTGGAAGGGGCCCATATGGGGCCAGAAAAACAGCGAGAGACATGACTTCAAACTCAAGCCTCTATACTACTAGTTCTGAGCTGCTGGGATTTTCTGAATTGTGTTTAAACTTGGAGAACAGTTAGAGGCACGTGAGAAATTTCTCTGACCTAAATTTCAGTCTGTCTTATTCTTGATCAGCCTGGTAGTAATACTTGCCTTTGAACCATACTTGGATTTTAATATCTACCTTGCCTACCTGCCACTCAGCGGATTAGGATTAGAGAGCAGCCCCTGTGGAGGGGGTTCAATGTAACCTGTTCCCTTCTGGCACAACTTGCCTCTGGAAAAGTTTCTTTGCTGCTTGGTGAAAGAGGGTGGGGACGATAGGGGTCTGCAGATTCGCCTGGGGGGTGGGAGAAGGAATGGATAGTGACCATAGGAGTCAATGAGAGATGCAAGAGTGGCTTAACCCTAATCAGACCTACTCCCTCAGATTTCCTGCCTTCTGGGATGAGCTCTGCAGACTTTTTTTTTTTTTGTTTTTGGGCCACACCCGGCGGTGCTCAGGGGTCACTCCTGGCTGTCTGCTCAGAAATAGCTCCTGGCAGGCACGGGGGACCATATGGGACACCGGGATTCGAACCAACCACCTTTGGTCCTGGATCGGCTGCTTGCAAGGCAAACGCCATTGTGCTATCTCTCCAGGCCCTCTGCAGACTTCTTAAAGGCCCATGTTATCTTTAGCTTGGGGCCCTTGGTCTGTTGAACTGGGTCTGCCTTTGAATGAGAGAGTATGTATGAGAGGAGACAGTATGTAAGCGATCAGGTGTGACTTCGAACCAGCAGATTTATTTATGAAAGCGAACAACTGGCCTGCCTGCTGGAATGTGTCTCTCTGGTGAATTGTGGAAATCGGTCATGGTGTGCAGAATTGAAAAGTGTTACCTTTGATTATCTGAAGGAATCATTTTCTCCCTTTGGAATAGTTTCTGAGCAGCTGTTTTCTCTCTCTTGGGCTTTGTCATTGTGCATGAGTTAGCTGCTGCTAGGAAATCAGTCAGATGACCACTGACCCCAACTAGAGGAAGTGGCCAGGACAGAGATAAATGCAGAGCTCCATTCAATGTGCCCTTTCTCCTCCCACTAGGATTCTGCATGTTTGTGCTGAGTCTCGTCAAGAAGCATTACCGACTGCAGTTCTACATGGTAAGGGAGTTGCTTGTGTCAGAACACTTGATTTCAGTCGAGTTCTGCAGAAACCCAGCAGGCCCCTCCCCTTCTCTTCCCAAGAAAACTCAGGTGTACAGCCTATTGTGTGAGCTTGCAGACTCAGTTGGAAAGATAAGGGCTCATTTGGCAGACCTGCATCCTAGATATCTGGTTCCTAAATAATCTCCCCTTAAGAGCTGCAAAAGGTGGGGGTGCTTCGGGTAAGACTTCTTCAGGTGATGATGCTTCAGGCTTACCCACAAATTCTTGCCTGCTCTCTTTCTCCCTCCACTGGAAAGTGCATCCTCTTTGAGAGCCCAGGACTTAAGACCTCTTTTTTTTTTTTTTTTTTTTGGTTTTTGGGTCACAACTGGGTGTGCTTAGGGGTCACTCCTGGCTCTACGCTCAGAAATCGCTCCTGGCAGGCTCAAGGCGGGGACCATATGGGATGCTGGGATTCAAACCACCATCCTTCTGCATGCAAGGCAAATGCCTTACCTCCATGTTATCTCTCTGTGCCCCCTTCCCCTTTTTATTTTTATTTATTTTTGGTAAGACCTGCTTCTTTTTTTTTTCTGGCCACACCCATCTGACGCTCAGGGATTACTCCTGGCTAAGGGCTCAGAAATTGCCCCTGGCTTGGGGGGACCATATGGGACGCCGGGGGATCGAACTGTGGTCGAGATATTTCCTTGGCTAGCGCTTGCAAGGCAGATGCCTTACCTCAAGCGCCACCTCTCCGGCCCCAAGACCTGCTTCTTGAGACTCTAACAAGTGCCCAGGCTCCAGAGTCCAGGCAAACTCCCATTTGGCAAGCCTTAAACTTGTCCTTTCTTCCTTCCTTTTATTTTGGTGGGGAAGGTGGAAACTACACCTGGTGATGTGTGGTTAGACAAACGGGTTAACGCACAAGTCCTGGAGATTCTTTCTTGTTTGTTTTTTGACCCGCACCCAGTGTTGCTCGGGACCATGTGGGGGTGTCGAGGATAGAATCTGGCAAACACCCTACCTGCTATAGTATTGCTCTGGCCCCTCCTTCCTTTTGATGGGCGCAGCCATTGGAGACTGAGTAGTTCCCAGCCACTGGCTCTGTGCTTTCATTGCCAGTGAAGGGCAGTACCTCTCGCATGTTGCGCATTGTCTGAAGTCCCATTCAAGACAAGCAGGTGGAATAAGAATCCTTTTCTTCTCCTGTAGTTTGGCTGGACCCACGTCACATTACTGATCGTCGTAACCCAGTCACATCTTGTAATCCACAACCTGTTCGAAGGAATGATTTGGTGAGTGATGTCATCTGGTGATTTTCCCTTGGATTTGGTGAGTGTTTGTCATGCTCAGGTGCCCTGGGAATTAAAACCTGGCTTTCCTCTTTTTTGTTTTGTTTAGTTTTGCTTAGTTTGGGAGCCATACCTAGTGGTGCTCAGGTGTTACTTCTGGCTCTGAGCTCAGAAATCACTCCTGAAGGTGCTGGGGAACTATATGGGATGCCAGAGATCGAACCAGGGTCTGCCACATGTAAGGCAAATGTTCTGTCCTATCCACTGTGCTAACGCTCTGGCCCCAAAGTCTTAAGCCAGTGTCACTCACTTTCAGCCATATTAGAATCCTCTTCAGGGCTTTGTGTGACCCTAATTACGGATTACTGCCTGTGGATTTGTGCTGCAGTGGATCTGAGGGGTGAAGCAGAGATTATGCGTTTCTGTTCTGATTTGAGGTTGTGCTCAGGCTGGTTGGTCAAGAGCCACACTCTGAGACCTGCTGCTGTTCTAGATGGGAAGTAACGGGCTCCTTAAAGGCTTCAGAGCAGTGCAGCCGTATGGCAAAGTACAGCCATATGGCAACACATTAGAAATACTAAAGTGTGTATTCCTGGCAAAATGGAAGCTGCAAAGTCGTCACGTGGAAGGGAACTTTATGAGCGCAGCAACAATTGTAGAAATCTTTGAAGATTGTATATTGACCCAGACTAATTACAGTTTGTCTAATTCTTTATAGTCAAGCAGATAAGCATGGAGAATGAGAAAAACCGACGATAAATTGACCTCTTTTATAATTATAGATAAAAGGCTCTGAATAACTCTTTGAAGTGATTCTGCCATGTGTGTCAAAAGAAAGATAGACTATCACTTAATAGGTCAGGAATACTGTGCTTACAGAAGGCAGCCTGCCAGCTTTGGTAGAAAGTGGGTGATATTAGTGGTGCGGGGAAGGCACATCCTAGTGTCTGTATGGAACAGGTGTGGGTCAGTCACTTCTAGAACCCCAGGTTCTGCTTCTGCTTCTAGCTTACGGTATGTGGACATGGGACCCACCCACTCCTGTGGACCAGCAGACTCCCTGAAGTTTCTAGTAATCATAAACCATTCAAAAAAAGGGAAGGAACTAGGGCAGAACATACAAAGTACCATGTAGAACAGTGGAGGTAACTGGTAGAAGAAGGAAAAGCAGATGCTGATTTACTCTGTGGCCCCTTTTCTCTCTCTTCCCTTCTCTGTTGCTTGCTATTGGGTTTGGCTTTTTTTTTCTCCCACATCTAGCAGCACTTGGGATACTCCTGGCTTCTGGCTCTGTGCTCAGAAATCATTCCTGCAGGCTCAGGGGACCATATGGAATGCCAGGGATTGAACGTGGGTCTGTCCCAGGTCGGCTGCATGCAAGGCAAATGCCCTACTGCTGTGCTATCGCTCCAGCTCCCCAGATTTGGCTTTTTGTTTTTTGTTTGTTTGTTTTTGGGCCACACCTGGTAATGCTCAGGGATTACTCCTGGCAATGCACTGAGAAGTCGCTCCTGGCTCGGGGGACCATATGGGGCGCCAGGGAATTGAACCGCAGTCTGTCCTAGGCTAGAGCTGGCAAGGCAGACACCTTACCTCTAGCGCCACCACGCCGGTCCCCCAGATTTGACTTTTGAAATACTCTCGGCTTGAGGACATTTCCTGACCCATGACTGCTGTGAACCGTTTTTCAGACCCTACAAGACCAAGTCGCAGGCTGAAGCTGTTTTAATCCTCCCCAGATTTAAAAGGAATATATATATATTTTTTTTTGATTGTTTTTTTTTTTTTTTTTTTTTTTTTTTTTTTTTTGGGTCACACCCGGCAGTGCTCAAGGGTTACTCCTGGCTCTACGCTCAGAAATCGTTCCTGGCAGGCTCGGGGGACCATATGGGATGCTGGGATTCGAACCATTGTCATGCCTTACCTACCTCCATGCTATCTCTCTGGCCCCAATAGGTATAATTCTTACTGGGTATTTCCTGATGTAGATGTAATTTTCCACCCTTTTATAGATTTGTTTAGTAGGAAATTCAAGTAGATAAGTTTCTCTTGAGTTCTGAAATCATGTTAGAACCAGGTTATAGGGATTGTTTAGCTTGTTATTTTTTTACCCCCATATGCACCAGTAGTAGTATCCTGTGGCATTATTCCTTTTTGTACAGACACATTAAAATGAAGAAATATTATGTATAGAAAGAAGTTCTTATCTAATAGGGTTAGGAACTCCTAAATTTTTGTTGCAGGGGGTCCTTTCTCTCTGAACATTTGTCATAATGACTTGATTTAGGCTTCAGTCGATAGGACATTGGCCATTCACCCCCTAACCTTGGATCCCATCTTTGGAACTGGCACACTTTTCTGCACCAGTACCAGCACCAGGAATTTGACCCAGGAATGCCTTAATGCTGTTCTGGCACTGACTTGCTTCAGGCTGGGTTCATATGACACTTTGGTGACTTGGAAACTGAAACAACCTGCTTTCAGGGCAGGTTTCCTTGCCTTGACACTTAACAGTGAGATGGAACCAGAAGATGTTTCATGACAATCTGACTTCGACATAGGACCTGCAAAAACCAAGATCTCTAATTACTGAAGCTTGACAACTGTGATCTTATCTTGTGAGAACTTTTCCTGGACCATAAAGAAAGACTTTGGGATGAGACAATTTAGCATACCCTGAGCCTGTAGATGGTCTTATGGCAGGAGGCTTCATGGGTAGGGAAACCTTGTTTTTAGGCAAAAGGTTGTTTCTTTCTATTTTCCCCAACTTTTGCTGTGCTTATGTAAAAAACTATCACTTTTTTTTTTTTTTTTTTTTTTTTTGGTATTTTTGGGTCACACCCGTTTGATGCTCAGGGGTTACTCCTGGCTAATCGCTCAGAAATCGCCCCTGGCTTGGGGGGACCATATGGGACTCCAGGGGATCAAATCACAGTCCTTCCTTGCAAGGCAGACACCTTACCTCTAGCGCCACCTCTCCGGCCCCATTTCTGGATTTTTCTATAGCATTAAGAAGGAGGAAAAAAAAAAAAAGAGAAGAAAGGATGGAGGCCAGGGGCCAAGTGGCCTTATTTGCATTGGCGGAGATAAAAAAGGACAGAACTAAATATCCAAGCCAAAGTTAATAACAATAGAATCAAGAGCAAAAGGTTATTTCTTTCTATTTTCCCCAACTTTTGCTGTGCCTATGTAAAACACTGCCACCTTTTTATCTTTTAGATAGGGGCTTTTGCCTTTTCATAGAACCTTGGGACACGAATTACTTTGTTTTACTTTATTTTTCTGGATTTTTCTATAGCATTAAAAAGGAGAAAAAAAAAAAAAAAGGAAAGAAAGGATGGGGGCCAGGGGCCAAGTGGTCTCAGTTATATTGGTGGAGATAAAAAGGACAGAACTAAATATCCAAGCCAAAGTTAACAACAGTAGAATCAAGAGACTCAAACTATAACAATCTAAATGTAAAATGGACCTGTTATCCTGGCAGGCTGAAGGCCAGGGGTAGATGGTATGGGATATACTCTGAGAACATTGGTGGAGGGAGGTCAGCATTGGTGGCGGGGTTGGTTCTGATTTATTGTTATGTCTGAAATCTAACTATGAATTACAATGGTTTCAATTAAATATAAAGGAAAGCAGAAATGAGTTTGAGCTGGTTGTTTTGGGAATGAAGATGGGGAAAAAAACTTCCTTGTCTTAATGTCTTAAGTTTGTGTCCTCGTGTGCACTTTAGCTTTACAATTTCAAAGTAACAAGTGACATTTATCTCTTTATTTTGGATTTTTGGGTCACAACTAGTAGTGCCTTGAGCTTATTCCTGGCTCCATGCTCAGGGATCATTCCTGATGGTGCTCAGAGGATGGTGAGATATGGTGCTAGGGATCAAACTCAAACAAAATAATGTGCAAGGCAAGCGTCCTATGTATTGTACTCTCTCAAGCCTTAACAAATGACATTTTACAGACTGCCAATTCACCCAAAACACTTTTGAATGCTTGTTATGTTTCAGGTCTAGGTGTGACCTACTTGGTATTTTTTTGAAGCTTATTTCTTGCTTTACTTGGAGTTGTTTGGTACTGAAATGTATGAATGTCATTGTCTTTTGCCTATTATTTGAGGTAATATTTCAGTAAGGTAATCCTCAGTTCAATCTCTTTCCTAGGTTCATTGTCCCCATTTCTTGCGTGATCTGTAACGACATCATGGCCTATATGTTTGGCTTCTTCTTTGGCCGGACACCACTCATTAAGGTAAATGGGTCATCCTGACAGAAATAATCACTACAGGGAGAGGGCAGGATATTTTGTTCAGCCTGGGGGGACTCAGATGGCATCTAGCTGGTGTGTCAGCCTGCAAATGTGCTGGGCATCCATTACCGTGCAGAGAAATTTTATTGAAAAGACTGACAACTGTTCATAGGACAAAAGGATTTAATGAAGATGATAGTTTTAGAGATGGTACAGGGCCCAATTGGATTTGGACTTGAGTCTTTTTTAGGTGGAGGGCCATTTCCATTGGTATTAAAGGCTGATTCCTGGCTTTAGTATTCACTCCTGGGTGTGGGGGGAACATTTGTGGTACTGGAGATTGGACCTGGATTAGCTGCACAGAAGGCAAGACCTTACTTTTGATACTGTCTTTTCAACCCTGAACTGGAGTCGTCATTTATTTCATCTCTTGTTTTTGTATTTTTAAAGTACTTGATGACCAGTAGAAAAAGAAGAAAATGGAAGTGGAGGGGTCAAGAAATAAATCAGATTTAGGGGGATGAGGTTTAGAAGGTGAGGTGATTAGCAAAGTAAAGTTTTGTGCATGTTTGTTTTGGGACCACACCTAGTGGTACTTTGGGCTTATTCCTGGCACTGTGTTCAGGGGTCATTTCTGGCAGGGCTCAGGGGATCAGATGGGGTTCTGGGTATAGAACCTGGCTCATGTACAAGGCAAATATAAATGTCTTACCTGCTGTACTCTTTTACAGCCCTGTAAAGTGAAGTTGTTTTTTTAATAGAAGGCTGCGCATGTGTGTGTATGTGTGTATTTGTATGTGGTATTAGGGGGTCAAGCCCAGGGCCTCACACATACGAGACGTGTGCTGTATCATTGTGCCATTCCCCATCTCTTCATTGGTCCCATGTTAGCATTCTGAGGACACTGTGTATAACAAGATGTGTTCTAAGAACATGCTCTCTGTCCACAGCTGTCCCCAAAGAAGACCTGGGAAGGCTTCATTGGGGGCTTCTTTGCTACTGTGGTGTTTGGTCTTCTGGTAAGTGATGGCTCCTACCTGGGGGGGAGGGAATGCACAGGAATCCTTTGAGCAGTGACCTCACATCTACTTTTCTTTGGGAGGAGGGTTTGGATCACACCCCGCAGCACTCAGGGGTTACTCCTGGCTCTATGCTCAGAAATCGCTCCTGGCAGGCTCCGGGGACCTTATGGGATACCAGGATTCGAACCACTGTCCTTCTGCATGAAAGGCAAATGCTTTACCTCCAGGCTATCTCTCTGGCCCCAAGGCATATTTCTGACTCAAGATAGTTTCACTTTTGAGGCCACTTTATGCTATCAGTAGTTCTCAGTAGCAAGGACAGTTGAGAACTGGGGCCTGAAATGTCAATTCTTTTTTTTTTCTTTCTTTTTTCTTTTTTGGTTTTTGGGCCACACCCGGTGACGCTCATGGGTTACTCCTGGCTATGCGCTCAGAAATCACTCCTGGCTTGGGGAACCATATGGGACGCTATTGGGGGGTGGTGGTGGGGGAATCAAACCACAGTCTGTCCTAGGCTAGCTCGGGCAAGGAAGACACCTTACTGCTTGCACCGGCCCTTGAATTTTTTTTTGGTTTTGGAGTCACACCTGGCAGCGCTCAGTGGTTACTCCTGGCTCTATGCTCAGAAATCACTCCTGGGAGGCTCGGGGGACCATCTGGAATTTGAACCAACCTTCTGCATGCAAGGCAAATGCCTTACCTCCATACTATTTCTCCAGCCCATATGTTTAAGTAATTTTTAAAATGTCAGCTAAATTATGTCTCACATAATATTTA
The DNA here is from genome assembly GCF_024139225.1 of Suncus etruscus. Taxonomy (NCBI): domain Eukaryota; kingdom Metazoa; phylum Chordata; class Mammalia; order Eulipotyphla; family Soricidae; genus Suncus; species Suncus etruscus. The sequence goes on along the minus strand of NC_064856.1, from coordinate 6,266,375 downwards.
TGCTACAACCCTTAATTTCCCGAAAGCCTCCTGGACAGGCAACCAAGGTTTTTTCAGGGCCTTAATGTCTGTGAGTACAGGTTATTTTTTTCAAGCATCTTTTTTTTTTTGTTTTGTTTTCGTTTTTGGGCCACACTTGGTGACACTTGGGGTTACCCCTGGCTATGTGCTCAGAAATCAGAAAACCTGGGATGCCAGGGATCAAACCGAGGTCCATCCTGGGTCAGCCGTGTGCAAGGCAAACGCCCTACCACTGCGCTAACGTTCTGGCCCCTCAAGCATCTTTTCTTACAGGTGATACTTTTTTTTTTTTTTTTTTTTAAACGTCCTCTCTGTGAGTACAGACTGCTTTGAAAAAGTTCCTGTAATTGCAGACAGCTTTTAAAAAAACCCTCCCTTTGGCAATTAAGGCCTTTATAAACTTGGTGCTTTCCTAGGTCTCACGATTTGTTAACAGGGGGATGCAACAATCTACCACATCTATGGGACAGGCTTTGGTGCTTGCCTGTGGGCAATATTCTGGCAGTTGGAGGGCCTGTTCCTGGACCCTGACATTTGGTCTTTCCCATTTCAGTCTCCCATTTTAGTTGCTTCCATTTTCACTATTCTCTAGCAGACCTTCTACTCTACTGCTCTTCCATTTTAGCCTGAGAGAATGTCTGTTCTCCTCCTTAGAACACAACCAAGAGATTTCCCAGACAAAGCTCCCCCAAATGAAGAGATGCTCTTGGTAGTTTAGGATCTGAGAGGTTAAGAGTATGTGAGACCTTGGGCGGCCATGAACCCTCTCCTTGTCCCCCCAGTTCAAGTCAAACACACATAGATTACATAGATCCAGCCACCCACAAGGACCATGCACCAAGCACCTCATATCACACACCACATCACACCATACCACACTACACATGCACCACACACCACACCCTACATCACCCCAACTACACACACACACACTTCTCTCTCTCTGTCTCTCTCTTTCTGTCTTTCTCTTTTCTCTCTCTGTCTCTCTCTTGGTGGGCAGCTGTACGTAGCAAGGTGAAAGGCCCACAAGGGACATGGCCTGCCCAAGGATGTGCCTCTGAGGTAAAATTGTTGGAACAGCTCCCCCTTTACCTCCCTCTTTTCTTTCCTCCCTCCTCAGCTGTCCTACGTGATGTCGGGGTACAGGTGCTTCGTCTGCCCTGTGGAGTACAACAACGACACCAACAGCTTCACTGTTGACTGTGAGCCCTCGGACCTTTTCCGTCTACATGAGTATAACCTTCCTGGCGTGCTCCAGTCAGCCATTGGCTGGGTATGTGCCACTTATGTGGGGTGGCTACCCAGAGGATCTACTGTAATAGTGCTCTGTGTCCCCACACACTCGTATTTTTCTTTTGTGGGGATTGTGAGAAGGATTTGGCCCTTCTTGGCTTTCTTTGGCTCCCCTTGGCTCTAGTGGGGTGTTGCCTTGCGCAGTGATTGGAGAGCCATGTAGTGCCAGGATGGGACCTAGTTCTTTGGCATGCCAAGCATGTCTTCTAGCCCTTTACCCAGACCTACTTGCCTTTTTCAATTAATTCTGGGTCACACTTGGTAATGCTCAGGACTACTCTAGCTCTGTTCTTTTTTTTTGGTTGTTGGGTCATATCCGGCAGCACTCAGGGGTTCCTCCTAACTCTACACTCAGAAATTGCTCCTGGCAGGCTCAGGGGACCATATGGGATGCCAGGATTTGAACCACCATCCTTCTGCATGCAAATTAAATGCCCTGCCTCCATGTTATCTCTTCGGCCCCATACTTCTAGCTCTGTTCTAAAGGACCACTTCTGGTAGTATTCAGGGGACCAATTGTGTGCCAAAGATCAAACTGGGCTGAACTGTGTGCAAGGCAGGCACCCTATCCCCTGTGTTCTCTCTCCAGCTCTGCCCTTTTCACTTTGTTGACTTTTGTCCCACTGATAGAAAAGCCTGGTGTGGTTGAAACCATTGGTGGTTCAGCTTGTGGAGGACCAGTGACACCAGTTCAGAGTCATTGTATCCTCAAAGCCATATATTTACAGTCTACATAAGCCTTATTGAAACAAATTTTTATTAAATATATTTTTTGTTGTTTTGTTTTTTGGACCACACCCAGTGGCACTCAGGAGTTATTCTTGGCTCTGTGCTCAGGAGTTAACTCCTGGCAGGCTCAGGGGACCATCTGGGATTGAACATGTCAATCCATGTTTAGCCATTTGCAGTGCAAATGTCCTACCCACTGTGCTTTTGCTCTGACCCCAGATTTTTATTAAATCTTGACTTTTATAAACACACTTCTAATACCATATACCGAGATGGAGAGTGCATAACATGCTTCTACTAAATTTGATGCTTATGTAAGGGTGGATTGCTTCGGTGGGTCTAGGAGGATCAGACATAGACATCATGAGATGGAACCTAGGTCTCCTGTTTATAAGGCACTTGCTCAGCCTGTTGGCCTGTCTCTGTTGTCCCATTGGTGTTTTTTGGTGGGGAAATAGAGTTAGTTTTATAAAGAGTCATCTGTGTTAAAAGTTAAAAAAGGCTGAACTTCTGGGTGCATTTACTTTTCTGTTTTCTCAGAGAACAGTCCGGATGTACCCATTCCAGATCCACAGTATCGCCCTCTCCACTTTTGCCTCACTCATCGGCCCCTTTGGGGGGTTCTTTGCAAGTGGATTCAAACGAGCCTTTAAAATCAAAGTAAGATTTTTTTCTGCTTCTCTGGTTCTTTCCCAGCCATTCCATCGTCCATCCGTTTTCTGTCTGCCTTCTGTTCCTTTCTGCAAAATATCAAGCTCTCAATCCTGCTTGTGTATCTTTTCACCATGTGTGAATTTTCTGGGGTCACATAAGAAGATGTTTTCTAAGATAATTCACTGGTTAGATGTTCTGGTTAATGTATTTCTCATCTTCAAAAGAAAATGACCTTATCTTATTAAAGCCAGGCATTTGAGTTGGTGCTTGCTTCTCTCTCTGTCACCCTTGGTTACTTGTTATCCTTAGTTGGAGTGATTGAACATTGAGTGGGGTCCTTAGCCTGGGCATGTGTGTGTTTGACCCAGCTCAGGCTCATCATCTCTTTCCCTGCCCACAGGACTTTGCCAATACCATTCCTGGCCACGGAGGCATCATGGATCGTTTTGACTGCCAATATCTTATGGCCACCTTTGTCAACGTCTATATTGCCAGCTTCATCAGGTACTACACCATTTAGTTTAAACTAAGCTAGGGTGAAATTCTGCAATTGCACTTTTTAAAAAAAAAGACTTTATTTAAACACTGTGGTTTATAACCTTGTTCATAATATAGTTGTTTCCTTTTGGGGGGTGTGTGGTTTGGGCCATACCTGGCAGCGCTCAGGTTACTCTTGGTTCTGAGCTCAGAAATCGCTCCTGGCAGGCTCAGGGGAACAAATGGGATGCTGGGAATTGAACCCGGGTCAGCAACATGCAAGGCAAACGCCTTACCACCGTGTTATCTCTCTGGTCCCAATATAGTTGTTTCTGACATTCAGTGTTCCTGTGCCAATCTACCTCCAATGTGACATTCATTTCACTATTGTTCCCAGTTTCCCACCCACCCCTTAAGCCTGGCCCTTTAGCAGTCACGAACTAATTTATTTTATATTGCTTGTTTCAACAAAATGGCTAATGGAATTATCAAAATATGTTCAGTAAAAGAAAATTTGTGAAAATTGTTATACCTCACAGTGGGGCCATTAAAAGTCTGAGGATTTGTGGCCAGTTTGTCTTTGTTTATTGAGCTTAATTGGCTTCTCTGCTACTTCCCCATCAAATCTGGTGTGCTCCTCCTGGGCTGTCAGGATTGTGGATGTGGAGGTGTCACAGGACCACAAATATGGCGGAGAGCTCTAGGAACTCCAGGATCAATAGAACTGGACCAATGAGTTTCAGCAACTTGGCTTAGCTTGCATTTCTTCTGAGATTACTGGCGGAGCTGTGAAGCTGAGATTTGGTTTACATTGCAGTGGTTCTATATCTCGCCTTTTTTTTTGGGGTGGGGGGAGGTTGGGGCTACACCCAGTGGCACTCTGGGGTTACTCCTGGATCTGTGCTTAGAATCACTCCTGACAGGCTTGGGGAGCCTTATGGGATGCCAGGAGTCAAACCTGGGTCATCTGGTGCAAGGCAAACTACACCCTATCTGCTGTGTTATCACTCTGGCTCTATATCTCGATTTTAAGGAAAAGCTTCCCAAACTCAAATGCAGTGATTGCTGGTTTCCATTGACCCAATGCTGTTCTGTCTCTGTGGGTAGAGGATACAGAGGTGGATTGTCCCTGACCTCTGGATAACTGGGCCCTCGACATTGTGGAGCCCTGGCTTTATGCTGACCCTTCATGTTCTTTTCCAGGGGCCCTAACCCGAGCAAGCTGATTCAGCAGTTCCTGACCTTGCGTCCAGATCAGCAGCTTCACATCTTCAACACACTCAAGTCTCACCTGGCTGACAGGGGGATGCTGACGGCTGTCACAGAGGATGACGAGTAGGGGCCAGCCACACTGCCAGAGGAGGAGCATGTCTGGGTCAGGGCCAGCCCCCCTATCTATCCACTTAGACCAGGATGAGGCTTCAACACTGTCTGTCCTTTTTCTTTTCTTTTTTTTTTTTAAAGAATACTTTTCTTTTGGGGGTTAAAATTTTGTAAATATTTTATGTGCTAATGATTTAGATTGTGAGTCAGCTACAGCTCTGAGTCCAAAATAAGTCACAGAGGTAAAACCATTTTGGTTTTTAACAGCCCAGAGGACAGTGGCGCCCACCCTGAAAGTGTCTGCTGGGGGCTGTGAACAGTTCCTCTGTGTCTGACCCCCCAGGATACCCCTCCCTGGTCACTGCCCGGAACAGGAAGGAGGTGCACAGCTTGGACGCCTCTGCTTCTCCTGTATTTCTCTCTCCTTCCTGCCTGGGAGCTACGAAGAGGCAAGCTTTAGGGATGGAGACCTAGATGTCAGATTTGCATTCTCTACCCAGGAAATCTCGCAGAGCAGAGAGCTCTGCTTAGTGAGATGGGCTTGCCCACTTTCAGCCCAGACTGAATGGAAGATGGTTCTAGCGTTTGTTTTCTTCAGGAAACCCTGGATACTTATTCCTTGTAGCCTGGAGCAGAGACCTCCCTCTACTACTTCACATGTCCTCAGTAGTTCAGCGCTATAGGCGAGCCCTTTCCCCACAAGGGTAGGCCCAGCGCTTCCTTGCAGCTGGGCCAGCTAACCGTGTCTTTTCAGGGGCAATGCCATTCGCATTTGTGCTGTAGACTTGTTGCTGCTGATCCCTTCCAGGGGGCTTTCCCAGGAGCAGAAGCAGGGGGCCGATACATACTTCTTGCCCCTTCCCCGCCTGCCTCACCACCCCTATAGCTGCTGTGTTGTATATATCTTACTCTTAGAGTGTATATATATATATATATATGTGCTTTACAAAAAAAAGTCACTTAATCCTGTATTTCAGTCATACCGTGACTTCTTCACTGAACCCAGAGTTCTACTGAAAGCTCTGGAAAGCCAGAATCACTCAGAAGTTTGATTGTTGGGAGATTCAGTGCACGTTTTTTTATATAGATGGAGACCAGTGTAATCTAGTCTGCCTTTTACTGAGGGACCTTTTTTTTTTTAAAAAACAAAACAAAACAAAACAAAACAAAACTGTGATTTCCCCCCTCCCTTTCCTAAGAGGAGTGAAGTTGCCTTTGAAAAGAGCAAATTCTTCATCAGGACAGTGAGCAGGGGAGCACTAGAGAGAAGTACTTGGTGCCTAAATGTAAATTTTTCCATGTCAGGATTGTTTATGTTGCCAATGAGGGTGTCATGACTTGCTACCGAACCATGGCCTGGTGGTGCTAGTCCACCTGGCGTTTTGGGTTTTCTTTTTTCTCCTGTCTTCCTGCTCTCAACAGTCAGCCCCAAGCACTGCCCCATCCAGCCCAGGACAGCCCCTCTTCACAGCATGACTGCCATATACACATAACTGTGCCATGGTTCCTCCTCTTGTACTTTTACATCCTTTCAAGTGCAGGTTGTGTTTTCTGTCCTTCACAGGACAGTGTCTATGCTTGGGGTGTCGGTGCTGGCCGTGTGGCCCTCTACAGGGCAGATTTTACACTGGGCTCTTATTCCTCATTCCAGTGTTCTGGGATTCCGGCCATGCAAGGAATCACCTGAAGTTGTCTTGGGCCTAGGGTTGGAGCCTGGCACCAAAAAGCACTTTCAGGTCTTTTAGAAATGCGTGTTTTGAACATGAGCTTCTCTCTTGTCAATAAATTAAACGATGAAGTGATTAGTCATGAATCTACTCTTTTTTTTTTTTTTTTGGTTTTTGGGTCACACCTGGCAGCGCTCAGGGGTTCCTCCTGGCTCTAGGCTCAGAAATCGCTCCTGGCAGGCTCGGGGGACCATATGGGATGCCAGGATTTGAACCACAGTCCTTCTGCATGCAAGGCAAATGCCTTACCTTCATGCTTTCTCTCCGGCCCCTTCTTTTTCTATTTTTTAATTTTAATTTTTTAATTTTTGGGCCACACCCACCTGGCGGTGCTCAGGGGTTACTTTTGGCTCTGCACTCATAAACCACTCCTGGTGGTGCTGGGGAGACCATACAGGATGCTGGGGATCGAACCCTGGTTGGCCGCTGTGCTAGCGCTCCGCCCGACCTTTTCTTAGCAGTGGAAGCATTTTACTTTATGCATTTTGCTCTTCTACCAGAAAGAGAAGAATATAGACAGATATTTCGCTAGATAAGAACCAGAAAAGGATGAGCATTGAGCATCAGGTGCCGGAGAGAAACCTGTGACCTTTTTGAGACCTTGTGGAGCGACAGAATAGAGGTGGAAAAGGCTGTTGTAAAGGGTTCCTGTAGCTATTCTAAAAGGAACAGCCTTCTGGGATGAAAGAAGGGGCTTGGTTCTCCCAGCCAGAGACAGGAAAGTCCCCTGGTTTGTCTTGCATTACTTCCTTGTGGGTGTCTTGGGGGGTCCTATGGAGCAGGAAGTGCTTGGTCCATCCAGCATCTAGGAGGTGCTCCAAAGGATCAGGGAACTTGATGGAAGGGGTCATTGCTCCAGGAGTCCCGGGGTGCTGTCCACTGAAGAGGGAGTGTGCTCTAGCACTGCTAGCAGATCTCAGGGACCAGCTTGGCTCCCCCCACGCAAGCCCTCTGGTGAAAGAGGAAGCATTTCTGGCACCAGCTGCAGGTAGGCATCTCCTGTGTCTACAGTGCACAGGGCTTTCCTTTTTCCCTTGGGGAAACATTTCACCTGATAGGCAGACTCTGGGCAGTTTTAACCTTCATCTGTGCATCTCTCTATGAACGGCATAATGCTTCCCTCCCCACCCCGATGAGAAATAAAATGTGACTACAACCGTGTCCCTGCCCTTGTCGTGAATTCAGCCGCTCCCTCCATACATGGTTTTCTGTTTGCCATTGGATTTCGTTTTCATGGATGGAGTTCAGCCCTGCCGAAGCGAGTTTGGCTTGGCACTGTTAATCCTGTGCACCGGGAGCCAAGCTTGTTGCCTGCCCTGTGTTATTTCCAAGAGTTGGGGTTCCCTGTTAGGCTCAGCCCCCTATCCCCCACCATAGGACTAGTGCACTGGAAAGAAGGGACAGTGCACTGGAAATCTTTTATGTACTGCCATCCAGCTTGCGGAGCAGGATGGAACCGTGATGGATATTCTTGCCAGACAAAAATGGGGAGTTCAGAGTTCAGCCTGATGCAAACCAGGGGTGCTGCAGGCTGGTGTACTCTGCTCCTCACTGCGACAGGGCCTCCCTGACCATCCTTAGCGTCGGAAAGGAATCCTTTATCTTCACTCCTGAAGGTGACATTCTCAGGGCCAGTCTGGGCCTTCTTTCCTCCTGGGTGTTTATTTTTAGCCTGTTACATGTTCTGAGCATTGTGGTAGATATGAGTGTCACATATATATATATATATATATATATATATATATATATATATATATATATATATATATATATATATATATATATATATGTATATGTGCTTGCAAGGCAAACACTGCTGTGCAAACACTGTCTCCGGGCCTGAGTGTCACATATTTACATGTATTTATTCTCAGTATTGTACAATTCGATCATGTATGTTATTTCCTTTTTTGCCCAGTTACCATGTATATATATATATTTGAAACTATTTTATGTTAGGGACAAAATACAACTTATATCATGATACAAGTAGGTTTTGAGACCATTTTTAGGATGCACTTTTTTCCCCAGTTGACTTTTTTCTCCTATGACAGACATATTTATTCTATAAGATTCCAGAAATCTAAAGAAGACAAAACAGATCCTGTGATCTGACCCTCCTTGTCTACTCTGAGCCCTTGCCAATCAGAGGCATATCTCTGGTATTGACAGTGATGGGTGAATGTGTGTGTGTGTGTGGGGGGGGGCAAGAGTCGGGATGACGTAGGTAAGGATTGTCACTGTTGGGAAGACAGCTTTGTCCCCTAAGAAATCAGCCAATCACGTAAATTCATTTCTCAGAGTGGATTCATGCCTATGGGCATAGATTCCTTATGGGAATGGATTTCATTCTTAGGAAGATAGATTTTTGTGGGAGTAGGTTTCATTCCTCAGTGATGCTGGGGAATCTATTTCTGTTGGATTAGATTTCAGTAATACTAGAGTAGATTTCTCCTCCTCCTCCTCCTCCTCCTCCTCCTCCTCTTCTTCTTCTTCTTCTTTTTTGTTTTTGGGTCACACCCAGCAGCGCTCAGGGGTTCCTACTGGCTCTAGGCTCAGAAATCGCTCCTGGCAGGCTCCGGGGACCATATGGGATGCCGGGATTTGAACTACTGTCCTTCTGCATGCAAGGCAAACGCCCTACCCTCCATGCTATCTCTCTAGTCCCTCGAGTAGATTTCTGTGGCAGTAGATTGATTTCCTTTCTCTGGAGTAGATTTTCTATGACTGTCATTTCCTTGGGGTAAAATGCTCTGGGAGTAGATTTTGTTCCTACCAGGGTAGATTTCTCTGACAGTAGATTGTAGTCCTACTTAAGGAGATTTTATTCCTGGGGTAGATTTCTATAACACTAGATTTCATTTTGGGGGCAGATTTCTGTAGGGGTAGATTTCATTCCTTAAAAGGTAGATTTCTATGGCAGTAAATTTTGTTTCTAGATTTTATTCCTGGAAGTTTTCTATAGATTTCTATAGGAGCAGATTTCACTCCTACCAGGGTAGGTTCTCTGACAGTAGATTTGATTCCTGCTTGAGTAGATTTCATTCCTGGGATAGATTCCTAAGGGAGTAGATTACCTTCCCCTGTCCAGTCGTTGCCGAAAACTCCTTTGGTTGTACTGAATTGTTAGCAGCAACACTTTTTGTCTTTGTCTTCAGAAGACACCACTCTGACATGCTGCTATTGTGCCCTGGGGAAAGGGGCCTGTGTAGAAGGACTAATTTTACTTGGGCACAGGGTTGTGTTTTTTCAAAGTGCAGGCTAGGGAGGAAAGGCCAAAAGGTGGATGTCCAGAGGCATGTGTGGACATGTCTCAAGGCTCAGTGAGGTTTGCAGCAGAAGCTCTGAAAGAGCACCTGGGCTAGCCAACAGCTTCCTGGCAGGTCATCATACTAACACCATCTTGATTTACCTTGACCTCCCTCCACACTGGTGTCCAGCTTTCCCACTTTCTCCTTCTTCTCCTTCTCCTCCTCCTTCTCCTCCTCCTCCTCCTCCTCCTCCTCCTCCTCCTCCTCCTCCTCCTTCTCCTTCTTCCTCCTCCTCTTCCTCTTCTTCCTCTTCTTCCCCTTCCCCTCCCCCTCCTCCTTCCCCCTCCCCCCTCCCCCTCCTTCCTTCCTTCTTTTTTTTTGTTTTTTGGGTCACACTTGGCAGCGCTCAGGGGTTACTCCTGGCTCTACACTCAGAAAATGCTCCTGGCAAGCTCTGGGAACCATATGGGATGCTGGGATTTGAACCACCCACCGTCTTTCTGCATGCAAGGCAAATGCCCTACCTCCATGCCATCTGGCCTTCCCTCCCATTTTCATCTTGCTTTCCTGATTTAGTTTCCCCTGTTCGGTGTTGGCTTAGGGCTATGACCTCTGAAGGGTGCTGAGATTTGTACAGGTGATTTGTACAGGAGCCTGGGTTCAATCTCTGGCATCCCTTATGGTCCCCTGAGCCTGCTAGGAGTAACCCCTGAGCACCACCAGATAGGGTCCAAAATCAAAAAACAAAACCAAACCACTCAGGTGGCATATTTATTTTGTTTTTATGGGCTACATCTAGTGGTACTCAGGGTTTACTTTTTGCTCTGTGCTCAGGGATCACTCCTGGTGGGGCTCAGGGCCAAGGATTGAATGCAGATCTAAAGTATGCAAAGCAAGTGTCCTACCCACCAGGTTATGTCTCCAGCTCCTCAATTGGCTCTCTCTCTCTCTCTCTCTCTCTCTCTCTCTCTCTCTCTCTCTCTCTCTCTCTCTCTCTCTCTCTCTCTCTCTCTCTCTTTCCCTCCCTCCCTCCCTCTCCCTCTCCCTCTCCCTCTCCCTCTCCCTCTCCCTCTCTCCCCCTCTCTCTCTCCCTCTCTCTTCCCCCCCCTCCTCCCTCCTCCCCCCCCCAACCCAGGTAATGCCTCACTGTTAGTACAACCAGTTGGCTTGTGTTTTCTGCTTTCCTGAAAGTATTAACAGGCTTAAAGCAAGACTGATGATGTGGGTGTTCATGTTGGATTTGGGTTCACAGAGGACCAGAGAGTTAGTGAGGGGGAGGGGGAGGGAGGCGACTTAAGGAGAAAGGGATGAAATTGAGTACAAAGCATTTCCTTAACTTGGTTTTCCAGTTGCTAATGTAGCAGTGGGAGGGTTAGGGGATGCTTCCTTTGAAAGGTGTTAAAAGGAAAAAAAAGGGCTTTGTGGCTGGGAGATAACCCAGGGAATAGTGATAACTTAGAAGCCCTGGCTTGACTGCTTTTTCCAGGGGCTAGTGGAGGGTCAGTCCAGGCCTACAGGCTCATTGCTGGCGTTTCAATTCAGGGTTTAGCTCCCAAAGGAAGTAAGGCCCCTCACAGGAGCCATGAGAACACAGCTGTGGAGGTGTTGAGCAGTTGACTGTGGTCCATAGGGCCCTTGGGACTTTGTGGACTTGTCTTGGGCAGGCCCGGCTTGCTTTCCTCATCATTGCTGCTAATGGAGCTTTGCAACTTTGCACCGGCAGAGAAAAGGGCTCCCGGATGTAGAGTCGGGACCATGTGGGCCTCGGACTGAAACAGACCTGCAGTGGTCTCCAGGCATGCAGGCTCCACGGAGTTCTCCCCAGGTCTGGCTGAGTGTCACCCCATGACGATTGTGTCCAAGTGGAACTGTGTGTGTTGACACTGCTCTTGTTTCTCTCTCTCCTTCCCAAACACCTATTTCTCACCTTCTTTTGGTCCCTCTACCAGGTTTTTCTGACTTGGTGCTGAGGAACCCCAGAGCAGAGAGGGAGATAATGTCATTGAGCTGGGTCTGCTCATGTGTTCAGATCCTTTCTTGATGTGTTCCATTGAGATCTTCCTTATGGCATGTATGTGACAGCTTTACATCATGCCAACATCATTCCCCGGCTGGGTGTCTGGACGCTGACTGCAAGAGACATTTGAGTGGCCTCAGGCCAGTGCAGCTAAAGGACTGATACATAGAGAACAAGGCAGGGATGGGACACTACTTTATGCTCCTGTCCAGCTAGAGGCGCCCCAGGAGACAGTCATGGGAAGAGCAAAGTGAGGGCCAGGGGCCCCGAGGTTGATGAGAGATTCAAAGGACCAGGAACTGGGTCAGAGGCACATCCTCAGATCAGGAATGATGGGTGGTGTTGCTGTGATTCCAAGAGTTTATCTTTATGGCTGTTTCATACTTTCCAGTATAGGAAGGGAAGAATACAGTGGTAGGACAGTCTTGAAGTCTTGGCTACCATATTGTTCTTGGGTGAGTGGACCCAGCTCTAGCATGTCCCCCAATGCCATCTATTCTGAGGTTTTATTCAATGGGTATGTTCTCCAGAACGTGAAATCGTCTGCCACCTCTCACTGCGGAGTCCCAGGCCAGCCCTCACTGGGGAGTCCCTGGGCTCACCTTCACCATTGGCCCATGCTCACTCCTAGGCTTTCTCACACTCACAGCCTGTGACTGAGTCAGGTCCTAGCTTCAGACTGGCACACTCGGAATAGCTCTGGGTCCCTGGGGCCATCTATCCGGTCCTTTGAGCCTCCCAGCAAGTGTTTCTGTGTTCTGGACCCACAATGTGGTATTTCACTGAGTCCACGTATTTATTGTTTGCCATGGCCCAGGTCTGATCAGTGCCGAGTAATAACACATGCAATATTGTACATTAGAAAGTGTGACAATGTTTATAGACCTGGATGCTCCTATTACACAAATAAACGTCAAATGAAATTCTGGCTTGTGTGTGGTGTCTGATGTGGGTTAGGGGACAGAGGTCGGTTTGAAGTGTGGGGTAGTGAGTTATCTAGGACCAGGGACACTTCCCAGGACACTGCTGACCATTCCCTGCTTCTAAAGACTCCTCTGCCCATGACTATTTTTGGGGAAGGGTTAGGTGTTTGGGCCACATCTGGCAAGTGCTGAGGGCTACTTCTGGCTCTGTGCTCAGCAGTGATCCTGTTGGTGCTTGGGGAATCATATGTAGTAGAGGGGACTGAACCAGGGTTGGCTGTGTACAAGGAAAGTACCTTACCTCCTGCACTATATTTTGGGTCCCTGCCCTTGTTTTTTTTGCAACCCTTCTCCCAGACTTACTTTCCTTGCCTGTTCCAATTTAGCAATCTTTCTGAGTGTCTCTTCTCCGGCCTGGCCACTAGGTGGAGGCCTTCTGCTGATCTTTTCCCCTACCCTCTGGAGTCTCTCTCCAGGATTCTCATCTACTCTTGGGACTTGGATACCACGTTTTTATGTGCACAACTCCACATTCACTTCCAGAATTTGCACGGCTATACCCAACCCCTGGGTGTTTTCTTCTCTGACCTCAATGCATTGTTCTGCCTTTACCCAAGGCTGTTCTGCACTCACCAACCCTGACTTGACTTCTCTGCTTTCAGCCTGCTCTGCTAATGCCCGCTCTAGCTGGGGTGAGCCTTCTCTGCTTGGAACATAATTTCAGAGGGGCAAAGGCAGAGAGGCGAGAATAGCAGTAATCCAGGTAAGAGAGGATGGCTCTTCTGGAGTTGTGCAGTGAGAAATGTCAGGTCAGAATTTGTTGAGGAAGGAACGGAGAGGATAGCACAGCATTTGCCTTGCACACAGCTGATCCAGGACAGACAGTGGTTCGAATCCCGGCATTCCATATGTCCCCTGAACCTACCAGGAGCAAATTCTGAGCGCAGAACCAGGAGTAGCCCCTGAGCGCTGCCAGGTGTCCCCCAAGAACCAAACCAAAACAAAAAAGAATTTGTTGAGGAATTCTGTATGGTATGAAAGGACAGCCTTGAAGTTGGTGGCTGGGACACCTGCAAGTATGGGAATACTGTATTTCAGAGCTGAAGACAGCAATGGGAGGATAGTACAGTGGGTAGGGTGCTTGGCTTGCATATGCCACCTGGATTGATTCCTGAGTTCAGAGCCAGGAGTATCTCTCTGAGCATCACCAGGTGTGGCCCCAAATCCCAATATAAAAGGGTGTGTTTTCCAAGTCAGTGATCTTCAGGCTTTGCTGCACATTACAGTCAACTGAAGCATCCCAAAACTCTCTCTCTGGACAAGAGCGATAGATACAACAGGGTGTTGTGTTGGCCTTGGCATGCACTGACCCAGGTTCTATCCCCAACATCCCATGTGATTCCCCAAGCATTGTCAGAAGTAATTCCTGAGTGCAGAGCCAAGAGTAGTCTCTGAGCATCACCAGGTGTGTCCCCTCAAAACCCACAATACCCCAAAATTCTTATTGTTCATAGACTGAAGAGAATATAGCGAGTAACACACCTTACAGCCAGCCCAGGTATATTAGTTCTCTAGAGCATTGCCAAAAGTCACCCTAGCATTGATGTATTGCACTAAACACCCCCCCCCCCTTGCACTCATTTAACATTTTTCTCAAATGTCTTACCTCCGCCACTCAAATTTCCCAAATATATATATATTTTTTTGTTTTGTTTTTTGGTTGCACCTGGCAGCGCTCAGGGGTTACTCCTGGCTCTAGGCTCAGAAATTGCTCCTGGCAGGCTCAGGGGACCATATGGGATGCCAGGATTCGAACCACCGTCCTGCATGCAAAGCAAACGCCTTACCTCCATGCTATCTTTCCGGCTTTAAGTTTCCCAAATATTAACATTTTGCATTTGTGTAATTATTCTCTCCCTGTTTCATGCTCAATTTTCCCAACCCAAATTGTATACAATGTTTTTTTCATTGTTATGTAACCAGATAGAAATTCTCTTTTGGTTGTTTTTGGTTTGGGGGCCACCCCCGGATGGCGCTCAGGGGTTACTCCTGGCGGGCTCATATCCGGACCATATGGGATGCTGGGGATGGAACCCGGGTCAGCAGTGTGCAAAGGCAAACAAATGCCCTACCCACTGTGCTATCTCTCAGATTCCCCCCCCCCCCCCCCGATAGAAATTCTACCCTGATCCCATTTACTGCCCTTCATAGCAGCAAATGATTTTGGCGGGTGCAGTTGGAGTGGCATTGCAACGACTTTGAGGTCCAGAACTACCCTCTCTGCCTCACTCTCCACCTGGGAGTATCTATCCCTCCAACCACATCCCTCACCCCTGGAAACTGCACACTGAAAGGCCAGAACATCCTGCACCTCGGTACAGGTGATAGTGCTGTGATGTGGCCAGCAGAGGGCAGCAGTGGGACACAAGCGAACTCAGGAATTTGGGGTGAGCCCCTGTTTGATGAAACTGGGCTTTTAAAGCTTTTTTACCACCTCGACTCTTCCTAGAGAGTTGTTGAGAAAATAGGCCAAGCACATTTCCAGTACTTTGTCATCACTCACTAGAAAATTTTATGTCTTATAACCCCCTATGGTCTGAGGAGTGAATTTCTGCAGAATGTTCCTGAAGGCTTCTGAAGGCTTAAGACGCTTAAGACTCCAGGGGAGGCAGGAACAGGAAGGGCCACTGCAGCTGGGGTTGCTGAAAAGAAGAGTCTCAGGAAAAAAAGGGGAGTGGAGGGATAGAGAGGGGTCAGAGCTCTTGCATATCAGGGTGGGTCAGCCATCTTGCACATGGCTGACATGTTTGATCTGCATCCCGTATGCTGCCCTGAGCATTGCCAGGAGTGATTCCTGAGTGCAGAGCTCAGAGTAAGCCCAAGCACCCCTAGGTGTGCCCCAAAAACCAAAAATAAAGGGAAAAAAAGAGAAAGGGGAGTGGAACTGAAATTCTCACGGTGCTAGGTTTACTTACCTTGGGCACCCCAGGGCCATCAAAGCTGAATGTTTCACTTACCTTCACATTTAAACTTTACATTTTATTTTACTTAACATGGGACACCCCAAGGCAGACAGAGGAAGTGGGGTTTGCAGTGCACAGAAGGTGCTAGAACCTCCCTCCCTCACCATGTTCCTTCATCTATGAAGGAGGATGGGGCTGTGGCTTGGTCTAGTAGAGCCTGTGCCTCCCATGAGGGCCTGGATTTGATGCTGGTCCTAATCAAGTAAGTCCGCAAAGGTAGTAATGGTATGTTTTCCATGAGATTGGAAGAACACCTGAGTTTGACTCTCAACTCTCTCACTGACTGTGTGGCCTGGTGGCCACATATTCAACCTTTCTGTGCTTCCATTTCCTTATCTATGAGACCATGGTCATCACAGTATTGCTGTGAGTTAAATTTAAACAAACGAGAATTTGGATTACATGCTAAGTCTACTGGGACAGGACAGAGCTAACTTCTAGCCCCAGTGAAATTTAGAATTAAGGGAACTCCTGTAATGTCTGGTGCCCCAAGCACAGGGGGGTGTGCAGCCTCCATCCCCCACTTTTTGTTATATTGGGCCACACTTGGTAGTGCTACTCCTGGCACTGCATGCATGGATTACTCCTGGCAGGCATTAAGGGTGTGTGTGTGTGTGTGTGTGTGTGTGTCTGGGTATTTTGCATACAAGGAAAGCTTCCTTCCCAAGGGCCTATCTGTTGTCTTTTTCTTCTTGTGTGTGTGTGTGTGTGTGTGTGTGTGTGTGTGTGTGTGTGTATCCTATCTGTTGTCTTTTTCTTCTTGTGTGTGTGTGTGTGTCCTATCTGTTGTCTTTTTCTTCGTGTATGTGTGTGTGTGTGTGTGTGTGTGTGTGTGTATGTGTGTGTCTGGGTATTTTGCATACAAGGAAAGCTTCCTTCCCAAGGTCCTATCACTCAGGCCCAAGCCTGTTGTCTTTTTCTTCTTGTGTTAACGAGCTTTCCCAGCAAGGCACCCTGCCCCCATTCTACCCACACTGCCCCTGCTTGGAAATCAACTCTTCTTAGGAAAGACCAATCCTGTGGGAGTCGATCCTGCTGCACAGGGCTGATAGCTTGGCTGAATTTGTCCCTGTTATCTTTGTTTTGACATTCTCTTTTTCTAGCATTTCCTGGGTGTCAGTGTGCTTTGGTTTGTAGCATAACAGTCGTTCCTCTTCTGCCCACTAAGTGCGATGGATTTGCATGTTATTTGCATATGTTAACTTCCTCTGTGAAAAGTGCTTCCTGTCTACACCGGAGTCTGGAGAGCTAGATTTGAAGTTAAAGAAAGGACCCACTTTTTTTGTTTGTTTGCTTTTGGGCCATACCTGGAGGCGCTCAGGGGTTTCTTCTGGCTCTGAGCTCAGAAATTGTTCCTGGCAGGCTCGGCGGACCATATGGGATGCCAGGAATCGAACTGGATCTATCCATCCTGTGATGGCTGTGTGCAAGGCAAACACCCTACCACTGTGTTATTGATCAGGGCCAGAAGGCCCCACTTTCACTTACACACCCCTTAAGCGGTGGCTTTAAGTTGGCCTTCTTCATAAGCAGGATCCCATGTAAGGCATTGATTTGGAGGTGAGTTTAGGACAAATGCACAGGGGGTGAAAGGAAATGAAAGAGACTAGTGGACTGTGGCAAGGAGGCTGCTGCTGGTGGCCACTGGGCCATATTTCTTCTGCTGAATCTTGGGAGCCAGCAAGAGCACAGACCTCAGAGCTACCCCACATAGAGATAGAGAGTCCAGATTGGGGTGGAGGACTCACCCAGCACTGCCTAATATTTACTGCTGTCTCTGCCTTCAGGAATCACTCTTGGCAGGGTTCAGGGATTATCTGAGGCACTACAAATCCAACCCAAGGTTTGCCACATGCAAGGTAAGCTCCACACCTGCTGTATATTCACTCTGGCCTCTGGACATCTTTTGTTCAGGGGGTGCAGTTCTGGCCACATCAGGTGGTGCTCAGGGTTTATTCCTGATTCTGTATTCAGGGATGACGCCTGGTGGTGCTGGGGATTAAACTGGGGTTGACTGCATGCAAGGCAAGTGCCTTAAGTCTTTACCATCTCTAGTTGTGGCATCTTGATATTCTCTAACCACCCATCAGGAAAACCTTGGCAAAACCAAAAGGTGCTTCCTGCATATGCTTTTATTGTTGAGTCTGAAGTGAAGTTCTCACCATCAGCAGTTAGCAGTTTCTTTCCTTGCAATAGGGCTGGGCTTCCACCTTCACCTAGATAGTGCTGATTGTTCAATGAGAATTTGAGAGAGAGATGTACTCTCAGCCACCAGTTACCTGATGACTGACAGGCAGAGACACAAATTGTATAAGTAAGAACGTTCCCTCTTCCTGGAACTTCTCTCAAAGAGCATGGAGGAGATAAAACTGACACAGGCTCCAATGGCCCACTAGGCCTGAGCATGCTCTTGAATGAATTATTTTTCCCCTTCAGCCATTTAGCATACAGATGTGAGATCTTGGTACTGTTACAGGGAGTAGGTGTTTGCCTTGGATGTGGCCAACTCCAGTACCACAGATGGCCCCTGAGCACTGCCAACAGTAATCCTTTAACCAGAGCCTGGGGTGGGCCCTGAGCACAGCCTAGTGTGGTCTCCAAATAAACAACAAACAAATGTTATGCCTCTGTGGCCTTGATTAGACTGGCTGTGTGGACAGACTGTGGAAAAGCTGAATTGCCTGCCTGGAGACAAGGTTAATTTGAAAAGAAATAATATCTTCCTCCATTCCACACCTTCATGCTTTATGGGGAGCCCCAGAGAGCTGAAGCCTGTGTCCTGCCCTCATCTTCTTCGACCATAGCATTTATAGTAGTTAACCCAAAGACCTTAGGCTTCTGGGAGGGGTGGTGGGAGAAAACATGCATGGGGGGGATGCAGATCAGAGGAATTTTGACTTTCCTTCTTTAGTGCTTCTCTCTATTTAGCCAGCTCAGATCAATGCTTTGCCTCAATGATATGAAGAATATTGGGACTGGAAATGTAGTACAGGACGTAGAGCTCTTGCCTTGCCTGGATATATATAGTGGTCACCAGAGCACCAGAGCATCATGAAGAGTAATTCCTGAGTGAAGAGCCAGATGTAACTATGCGGCATTAGTGGATATGCCCCCCCCCCCAAAAAAAAGATATGAAAAAACAACCATCTTAATATGATATTGGAATTATATATGTAAGGAATTATATATAATATAGAATTATATATATGGATTATATGTATGGAATTTTATATATATATATATGGAAATATACATCAGTAGTAGCATTGTTGACCACAGTAGCTCTATAAAGATAGAAAAAAAACCCCAAAGAGTTCTGGTTGTTTTGGGTCATGCCAGGTGGTATAGAAACTCTGGGCATTTGTTAAGAGTCTTCGATCTTCAGGCTTTTTTTGTCCCCTGGGAACTCAAAATTAGTGTCCCCTCCAATCACCATTGAACTAAAGGAGATTTTGAGTAATTATAAGGGTAACATCAAGTTAATGCAAATGATACTGTAGCTAGAGGGTTTCATCCAGGTACCTACTACAGGGTTGAGAGATCTAGAAGTTTATTTGGTTGATGCCTTTGAACTGAATGCCAGAGTCACTGAGACACCAGCCTTCATCAAACTCTAAAGCTCAGCTTAAGGTGAAATGAAAATGGAATGGTCTAGAATGTGACGCCCATTCTCTTTTTCCTCTGTCTCCTTTGGAGACTGATGTATTACTACCTCCATTGATACTTCTACCAATTGACTAACAGAAGAAATAGAAAGTGAGAATTGCAGAAATAGAACCAATGTAGGGTTAAAACCAGGTCTGCTATAAGAAGATGTCACTTTTATCTCTATGAAAATAACTGCCTAAAGAAATATCTATAGTTTGCTTTTCAGGTAGATAGAAATATCTAACTGAGTGGCCGGGCGGTGGCGCTAAAGGTAAGGTGCCTGCCTTGCCTGCGCTAGCCTTGGACGGACCGCGGTTCGATCCCCCGGTGTCCCATATGGTCCCCCAAGCCAGGAGCAACTTCTGAGCACATAGCCAGGAGTAACCCCTGAGCGTTACCGGGTGTGGCCCAAAAAAAAAAAAAAAAAGAAATATCTAACTGAAATTCTTAAATATATATACCAACGTTGTCCAGAAAGAATTAGAGGCTCCAGGACCCAGAAGTTACCATTGCTTTCATTTTGGAAAATATACAGCTAGAGATCCCTCCCTCCCTTCCTCCTTCCCCCAAGCTATGTGTTTATCTCCAGAAACAAATGATACCAGTTTGCATAACTGACTCTACAGGCACATTTGAATACTAAGATGGAGCTAGAAAAAAATAATATAGCAAAGAAAAATGCAAGTAGGGGGTTGTTAGAAAAGCTAAAAAGGAAGATTTTGATATGCTTCCAGTTCAAGCACTGAAAATCCCACCAGATTTGCAGAACTGTCATTTGAAAAGTGAAGAATCTATAATAAATATGGTTCATCAAGAGAAATGTCACATTTGTTATAGTTTTTGTAACCTTCCTACATTACTTTTTATTTTGTACATGTTACAGGGGTATTTCTTAGTCTTCCACCTCTCCAGTATGCATCCCACTTACAACAGTCACCCTTCCCCCTCTAAATTTATTTATTTATTTATTTATTTATTTATTTATTTATTTATTTATTTATTTATTTATTGGTTTATGAGCCACATCTGGTGGTGCTCAGGGGTTAGTCCTGACTCTGCACTCAGGAGTCCTGGTGGTGCTTGGAGGCCCAGATGTAATGCTGGAGATTGAATCCGAGTGTGCTTGCTTTTTCTCCTGCAGTCCCTGTCCCCTTAAGGTTTGAAACTTTCTCCTATTCACTTTTATTTTCCATTTATTGTGTAGAAGAGGTAGTTGGTTGCTTGGTCAGCTCTTTTCTTTCTTTCTTTCTTTCTTTCTTTCTTTCTTTCTTTCTTTCTTTCTTTCTTTCTTTCTTTCTTTCTTTCTTTCTTTCTTTCTTTCTTTCTTTCTTCCTTCCTTCCTTCCTTCCTTCCTTCCTTCCTTCCTTCCTTCCTTCCTTCCTTCCTTCCTTCCTTCCTTCCTTCCTTCCTTCCTTCCTTCCTTCCTTCCTTCCTTCCTTCCTTCCTTCCTTCCTTCCTTCCTTCCTTCCTTCTTTCTTTCTTTCTTTCTTTCTTCTTTCTCTCTCTCTCTCTCTCTCCCTCCCTCCCTCCCTCCCTCCCTCCCTCCCTCCCTCCCTCCTTCCTTCCTTCCTTCCTTCCTTCCTTTTTTTTTTTTTTTCGTTTTTGGACCATACTCTGTGAATCTCAGGGGCTCCTCCTGGCTCTGTTCTCAGAAATTGCTCCTGGCTTTGAGGACCTTATGGGATGCAGGGATTGAACCCAGTCTATCCTGGGTCAGCCACCTGCAAAGCAAACTATCTACTGTTGAGCTATTGCTCCAGCCCATAACTTTCTATTTTCAGTTATGCTTTATAGCTCAAAATCTCCATGGAACTCCCTAATCTTGTATCACTTGCACACTCTTTCTATTTGAGTATTCGAACAGTGATGCTGTGAGTTCAGGCAGAATCTTTACCCCAGTTTTATAGTTTATTGTCAGTATATTATATTGCATATGTAAAAAACCATTAAAAATTTCAAATATCGGGACCCGGAAGGTGATGCTAGAGGTAAGGTGTCTACCTTGCAAGCGCTAGCGTAGGACGGACCACGGTTCGATCCCCCAGCGTCCCATATGGTCCCCCCAAGCCAGGGGCGATTTTTGAGCGCATAGCCAGGAGTAACCCCTGAGCGTCAAATGGGTGTGGCCCAAAAACCAAAAAAGAAAAAAAATTTCAAATATCTAGGGGCCAGAGAGATAGCACAACGGTAGGGTGTTTGCCTTGCAAGTGGCTGACCCAAGACCAATGGTGGTTCGAATCCCAGGATCCCCGATGGTCCCCCGTGCTTGCCAGGAGCTATTTCTAAGCAGAGAGCCAGGAGTAACCCCTGAGCACCGCCAGGAGTGGTCCAAAAACAAAAACAAAACCAAAATGTTTTCTTCAAATATCTAAATCTGATTCCATGCCCTGGTAAGTTTTTGCTTGCTACAAGGACTTGGGATGTGCTAGCATACTCCCTATCTAGGAGTCTGCTTTCTCTGCTCTCCAAATACCAGTGGTAATGATTTAAAGAATGAAAAGTATCATATAAAATCATGGTGGCCCTTTACCTTTTAAAATGACATGATTCCCCAAGATACCCAATGTATAACAAGCTAAATTCAAAGGGATCTATTACACTGGTAAACCCAAGGCCTATGAGTGCAGGTATGAGATGCATGCTGGGAGCTATGGCAGAGGGAGGGCAACACTAATGGTGGGAAAGGCCCTAATTAACAGCACTATGCACCTGCAATACAATTGACAACTGTGAAAGTCTTGTAATTCACATTGGTTTCAATAAAAAAAAAAAAACTAAAAAAGTTTTTTTCAAACATCTTTTTTGTTTTTTGTTTTTTTTTTTTTTGGTTTTTGGGCCACACCCAGCGTTGCTCAGGGGTTACTCCTGGCTGTCTGCTCAGAAATAGCTCCTGGCAGGCACGGGGGATCATATGGGACACTGGGATTCTAACTAACCACCTTTGGTCCTGGATCCGCTTCTTGCAAGGCAAACCCTGCTGTGCTGTCTCTCCAGGCCCTTTTTCAAACATCTTTAAAAAGAAAATAGTGAGATATCATGGTGACCCGACATAATTATTTACTTATGGAGTTAGGTGGAAGAGAGAAGTAGTGGGTTGAAATTGCCTTTGTGGAAATTTTCATTTGAAATTGCCTTTGTGGGAAATTTTCATGTTTGCTTCCTTTTTGGAAACAATAGTTAAGAATTAATTTAAGGGGCTGGAGCCATAGTATAATGGGTAAGGCATTTTTCTTGCATGTGCCAACTGGAGTTTGGTCCTTGATACCCCAGAACAGGGGTCCTCAAACTTTTTAAGCAGGGGGCCAGTTCACTGTCCCTTAGATCATTGGAGGGTCTGACTATAGTAAAAACAAAACTTATGAACAAATTCTTTTTTTTTTTTTTTTTTTTTTGGTTTTTGGGCCACACCCATTTGACGCTCAGGGGTTACTCCTGGCTATGCGCTCAGAAATCGCCCCTGGCTTGGGGGGACTATATGGGACACCGGAAATCGAACCGCAGTCCTTCCTTGGCTAGCGCTTGCAAGGCAGACAGACACCTTACCTTTAGCGCCACCTTCCCGGCTCATGAACGAATTCTTATGCACACTGCATATATCTTATTTTGCAATGAAGAAACAAAACAGATACAAATACAGTATGTGGCCGGCGGGCCATAGTTTGAGGACCACTGCCCCAGAAGTTCCCTGAGATCCATAAGGATAGATTATTTTTCTTTCTTTGTTTCTTTGTTTGTTTCTTTGTTTGTTTGTTTCTTTGTTTGTTTCTTTGTTTGTTTGTTTGTTTGTTTGTTTCTTTCTTTCTTTCTTTCTTTCTTTCTTTTCTCTTCCTCCTTTCTCTCTTTTCCTTTCTTTCTTTCTTTCTTTCTTTCTTTCTTTCTTTCTTTCTTTCTTCCGTCCGTCCTTCCTTCCTTCCTTCCTTCCTTCCTTCCTTCCTTCCTTCCTTCCTTCCTTCCTTCCTTCCTTCCTTCCTTCCTTCCTTCCTTCCTTCCTTCCTTCCTTCCTTCCTTCCTTCCTTCCTTCCTTCCTTCCTTCCTTCTTTCTTTCTTTCTTTCTTTCTTTCTTTCTTTTTTTTTGGTTTTTGGGCCACACCCGGCATTGCTCAGAGGTTACTCCTGGCTGTCTGCTCAGAAATAGCTCCTGGCAGGCACAAGGGACCATATGGGACACCGGGATTCGAACCAACCACCTTTGGTCCTGGATAGGCTGCTTGCAAGGCAAACACCGCTGTGCTATCTCTCCGGGCCCTCTTTCTTTCTTTCTTTCTTTCTTTCTTTCTTTCTTTCTTTCTTTCTTTCTTTCTTTCTTTATTTCTTTCTTTCTTTCTTTCTTTCTTTCTTTCTTTCTTTCTTTCTTTCTTTCTTTCTTTCTTTCTTTCTTTCTCTCTTTCTTTCTCTCTCTCTCTCTCTCTCCTTCCCTCCCTCCCTCCCTCCCTCCCTCCCTCCTTCCTTCCTTCCTTTCTTCCTTCCTTCCTTTCTTCCTTCCTTTCTTTCTTTTTTTTTGGAGGGGGGCACACCCTATGAGGCTCAGGGGTTACACCTGGCTATGTGCTCAGAAATTATTCCTGACTTGGGGGACCATATGGTACACTGGGATTCGAACCACTGTCCATCTTGGATTGGCTACATGCAAGGCAAACACCTTATTGCTGTGCTATCACTCCGGCTCCAGGACCATTTGTAAGGGCAAAGGAAGCAGGTAAGCCCTGAGCAGCACAGGATGTGGTCCAGAAACAAAATAAAACAAACAAAAAAAAAGAATTTTATTTTCAGAAACAGTGACAGGCTCACAAGCCTGCAATTATTCCTCCCCCAAAGCAACTTGCTGTGGTCAGAGATAATTCAGTGTGCACAGTAAGTACTTGCCTTGCATGTGACCAACCAGAGTTCACTCCCTAGTACCCACAGCTGGTGCCTACTAGGAGTTGGAGCAGGTAGGCAGGTAGATAGAGCAGGGCACCCCATGGCAATGAGTTATTAGGACGAAAAATGAAATTTCTTGGAATGTAATAAAACCAAGAAATGAAGTTACCCTTTTACTAGTCTTACCCTACTAATAGCATTATGCCAGGACCCATCGTATAGTCCTGATAAGATATTTACCTGGTGCCACTGCAAACCCAATAAAGGCTGGATGACCCCCCCAAGCTCCAGCAGGAACAAAAGCCATAAAAGAAATATCAAAGAAGACCATCACACACACACACACACACACACACACACACACACACACACACCCATCCAGTCCCTCCCCTAGCAATCACATTAGCAGTGACCTCTTAACTAAATCTAAATAGAAAGCTTCACGTGGAGCAGATTGGTGAAAAAATATCCTATAAAAGTCAACTTAGGGGACTGGAATGATAGGTAGGGCATTTGCCTTGCGTGCAGGATGGTGGTTCAAATCCTGGCATTCCGTATGGTCCCCCGAGCCTGCCAGGAGCGATTTCTGAGCCTAGAGCCAGGAGGAACACCTAAGCGCTGTTGGGTGTGATCCAACACCTCCCCAAAGTCAATTTAAAACTAAGGAGGCATGCACAAGTGTGTTGCTAGGCAATGCATATGGTGCCCCTGTCTCCCTGATCTAGTGTGGACTTCCATGCTTCCATACTTTCATGGTGGGATGCGTATGCGCTTCTCTACCTTTGGAGAAGCCCAGATATTCCCCCCCCCACATACACACACACACACACACACACACACACACACCCTTCCACAGAATTTCTAAATATAACCTGTTTTTTCTTCACTGCTTATCTCCTCCTGATAAAGCCTAGGATGGACTTTTCTTTCCTGCAATGACTAAGACACACAGTTATAGGTCTCCTTAGTCATTCCTGGGTTGCAGAGGTGGAAAAGAGAGAAAATGACAGATCCCCTTTCTCAAGACTGCTGCCTCTCTCCTCTCTACTTCACGTAAGTCACCTCCTCAGCATTAGCATGATTTGAGCATAGAGCACAGAGCCCCGAGCACATCTGGACATAAATAGAAAACAAGCAACTTATTGGAACTGAGAGTTCAGTGGTCAGGGTGCACAGGGATTCAAGTTAAATCCTTGGCATGCCATGTCCCAGGGGTACCTCCAGGTTTGGTCCTGGAGTCCCTCAGTACAGCTGGGTCAAGCACTGAAGGATTAGGGTCAATTCTCACTGGAAGTGATCATGGTCGTCTGGCTCTAAGTAGATCTAATAAAAGCAAATTAATGCGAGCAATAGTATACTGCAGTGAGTGTCTTACATGTAGCAGACCTGGGTTTGATCCCCGGCACCCCATATGCCCCCCCCACAAGCCCTCCAGGAGTGACCTCTGAACATAGAGCCTGGAGTATGCCCTGAGCACCACTAGATGTGGTCCAGCTAGAAAATAAAAATGTGGGGCTGAGGTGGTGGTGCAAGGGGTTAGGCATCTGCCTTGTGGGTGCTAGCCTAGATGGACTGCAGTTTGATCCCCAGCATCCTATATGGTCCCTGAAGCCAGGAGCGATTTCTGAGTGCATAGCCAGGAGTAACCCCTGAGCGTCACTGGGTGTGGCCCAAAAACCAAAAAAAAAAAAAAAAAGTAATTCTATGCCAATTATTAGAAGAAAATGGTGAAAACAGAGTTATGTGTTTTCTTACACACAATAAAGCAGAAATCAATAGCTATTTGAATACAGTCCCATCATAATCTAACCATCAATATATCTTTGGGTAAGACTATTGTTATGAATCCTTCATCTATCATTGGCATTTTAATATCTCTTGATACCATCATAGAATGAAGATGCTCTATAAACAAGACAATGAGCATGCCCAGTCTAATAACTTTTCTCTTCCACTGTTGTAGTTTCAATAACATTGGGAGCTAAATGTGAGTGGCTTTCATATTTAGCATTCTTAGCAATCCAGATATAGTGTGGGAAATAGATGAATGATATGTCTAAATGGGAAAGCCAGTAATGAGATAGTTATTCTCACAGATGAGATACCAAGATGAACTTCTTTTTATTAGTAGTCTCTAGACCTTGAGGATAATGAAATACTATAGTGTTCTAACAGGTCTGGAGATGTCCAGGTTAACCAAACAACCTGGCCTTTGAAGATCTAATGAATACAGGTATAGGTCTATAGTCATTTGTCATATTTAGAAAATTTGGGGAGAGCAGAACTATAACGCAGAGAGTAGGGCATTTGCTTGGCATGCAGCCAATTTGAGTTCACACCCTGGCATCCCATATGGGTCCCCCAAACCTGCCAGGAGCAATTTCTGAGCACAGAGCCAGGAGTAATCCCTGAGTGACTCCGGGTGTGGCCACAAAACTAAAAAAAAAAATTTTTTTTTTAAATTGAATCATCATGAGATACAGAGTTAAAAAGTTGTTCAGGGCCCGGAGAGATAGCACAGTGGCGTTTGCCTTGCAAGCAGCCGATCCAGGACCAAAGGTGGTTGGTTTGAATCCCGGTGTCCCATATGGTCCCCTGTGCCTGCCAGGAGCTATTTCTGAGCAGACAGCCAGGAGTAACCCCTGAGCACCGATGGGTGTGGCCCCCCCAAAAAAAGTTGTTGATAGTTGTGTTTCAGTCATACAAGCACCCATGCTTTCACCAGGGTTCATTTCCTGCCAACCTCCCTAGTTTTCTTCTCGATCCCTCCACTCCCAGTTTGTCTCTATGGCAGACACTCCATTCTCTCTTTTCCCTGTTCCTCCTTTTAGGCATCATGGTTTTCATTTGCAATGTTAGAGAGTAAGTTTGCTGTAGAAATTGTACCTTACACAGGGTGACCTAGCTGAAATTAGATTTTTCATAGTTCTGGTGACTTGATTTCCAAGATCAAAGTGTCAGCAGAGTTGGTTTCCTTGGTGGTCTCTCTTTTTGTTTTGAAGATCTTCCCAGTTCTCTCTCTTTCTCTCTCCCTCCCTCTCTCCCTCCTTCTTTCTCCCTCTCTCTTTCTTCTCTCTCTCTCTCTCTTTCTCTCTCTCTCTCTCTCTCTCAATCTCCTTTTAGCACAAGGACACATTCCTTTCTAGATTAAGGCCTACCCAAAGCTACCCAATGACTCTATTCATTGTAATTATCTCTGAAAAATATAGTCTCCAAATACAATCAGATTCTGAGACTCTGGGACTTAGAACTTCACCCATTGATTTGATCTTGGTGGTGGGAGACAGTCCAGCCCATGGTGGTGACTAGAACTCACAGCCTCACTTCTTCCTACATTAATACAGGACATTGGCTCTTTATCAGCTAGAGTCCTGTTAGCTGCTCTGAGTGTGGGCAGCAAATAACGTAGTAGACCTCCCCTTCCTGTGCTGGATGCTCTGTGCAAGCTTACTTGCATGAGAAGTTGCTCGTGGCAGCCCTCAGTTAACCACTGACAATATGGGGTACGAAGGGTCAGTCTGCTGTAGGCAGAATCGACTTTGAGATGTAACTCTCCATGGATGAGGCGGTGCTGGACTCCCACAGAGATCACTTTTTTTTTGTTTTTCTGCCACACCCATTTGATGCTCAGGGGTTACTCCTGGCTAAGGGCTCAGAAATGGCCCCTAGCTTGGAGGGACCATATGGGATGCTGGGGGATCGAACCGAGGTCCTTCCTTGGTTAGCGCTTGCAAGGCAGACACCTTACCTCTGGCGCCACCTCACCGGCCCTGAGATCCCTTTTTTTTTGTTTTGTTTTGTTTTTTGGGCCACACTTGGTGCCACTCAGGGATTGTAGACTTGAGGGACCACAGGAGATTCGGGGATTGAACCCAGGTCAGCCGCATGCAAGACAAATACCCAACCTGCTGTACTATAGCTCCAGCCCTGGAGGTCAGTTCTTTTCTTGTCTCCATTTTTCTCCTTTTCCCACATGCTCTCATTTTTTCTGATGGTTACCCTTAATAAATGATGTAACACCCTGCCCTACTGCCCTAATCCTATCTCTCCCTCTGCTCTTAGGAGCCTGACTTACTTTGAGACTGAATTTTAGGGAAATCGTGCAAATGCACTTTGGAACAAATACACATAACAGGAACACTCTTTGCATGATAACTAAGTTGTTCTTTGATACTTCAGAAGCCACTCCTGGGCAGAGTGGTGTCCCTGGGCTCTTTTTGTGAACATTAGTGATTTCTCCAGGTGGGAGAAAATTGCCTTCAACACATCAATCCTGCGACTAAAGTATAAGCACACCTCTTATTTAATAGGAGCCAGAGCCCAGATTTTTTATTTTTAATTCAGATGAAAGCAAACACGAAAACCTGAGAGAAGAATAAGACGGTCGTACTTTCCATGCAGGCAATTACAAGCCATAAGCCACTGAACTCTGATGTGTGCGGCTTCTTCCTTTGACCACAATTGCTACCGTCCTTATTATTTATTGATGTATTTGGCACCAGTGCTGGGAGGGTCCTTCATCATTCTTCCAATCACTCTTTTTGTTTGTTTGCTTTGTTTTTGGGTCACACCAGTGGTGCTCAGGTTTTACTCCTGACTCAGTGCTTAGAAATTACTCCTGGCCCGGGGGACCAGATGGGATGGCAGGAACCAAACCCAGGTCAGCCACATGCAAGGCAAATGTTTGGCCTTCTATACTGTCTTGAACTGGTTGGAGCCCAACAGCTCTTTTTTTTTTTTTTTTTTTTTAACTTTATTGATTGATTGATTGAATGAATGGTTGTTGAATGGGCCAGGGATCACTCCTGGCTCTACATTCCCTGGTAGGCTGAGAGACCATATGGGATGTCAGGAATCAAACCGGGTCCCTCCCAGGTCAGCCACATGCAAGGCAAATGCCTTACCCGTGTACTATCTCTCCAGCTCCTCCAACAACTCTTTTTTATTTCTTATTCTTTTTGTTCTTGGACCACATTGTGGGTGCTCAGGAATCACTCCTATGGGACACTGGGGCCCATGTGTGGTGGCAGGGTTTGAAACGAAGTTGACTGAGTGCAAGGTAAATTCTTTTTTTTTTTTTTTTTTGGTTTTTGGGCCACACCCGTTTGATGCTCAGGGGTTACTCCTGGCTATGCGCTCAGAAGTTGCCCCTGGCTTGGGGGGACCATATGGGACACCGGGGGATCGAACTGGGGTCCTTTCCTTGGCTAGTGCTTGCAAGGCAGACACCTTACCTCTAGCGCCACCTTCCCGGCCCCAAGGTAAATTCTTTACTTGCTATTCTAGCTATCTGGTCTCAACTCTTCATTTATTTAAGTTTTTGGGCCACAATGCTCAGGAGTTATTCCTGGTTCTGTACTCAGGAATTATGCCTGGATTCCAGAGTTGGTCTAATGCCAGAAAACTTCAGGGGTAAGGTCTCCTTGTATTTAGGCCAAGGCTTTTTTTCTTTCCATTTTCCCCATATTTTGCCGGGCCTATGCAAACAACAATCGCCACTCTCACACCGTTATTACTGTATTTTTTTCTAACTCTTATCTTTTTTTTTTTTTTTTTTTTTTGGTTTTTGGGTCACACCTGGCAGTGCTCAGGGGTTATTCCTGGCTCCAGGCTCAGAAATTGCTCCTGGCAGGCACAGGGGACCATATGGGGCGCCGGGATTCGAACCGATGACCTCCTGCATGAAAGGCAAACGCCTTACCTCCATGCTATCTCTCCGGCCCCTTTTTTTTTTTTTTTTTTTTTTAAAGAAAAGAGCTTACTAAATTTTCTGCTGGTACTTTAATGAATCATTGTGATTCAATAATTTTCAAAAATATACTTGCTACTGAACTTTTTCTTCTTTCTGTTTCAGCTCTTCAGTTTTTTTTCAATTTTCTATTTTTTTAAAATCATGTTACTTTTGGTCTTCCTAAAACAAATGTATTATGATCAATTATGTCAAATATATAATGCATTTTCTTTAAATAAATTAAAAATGAAAAAAAATAAGGGTGTTGGTTAGAGATATAGTACAGCAGGTAAGGCACTTGCCTTGCACATGGCCGACCTGGGTTTGATCTCTGGCATCCCATCTGGTCTCCTAAGCACTGCCAGGAGTGATCCTTGAGCACAGAGCTAAGAGTAGCCCCTGAGGATCATAAGGTTTGATCTCAGAATATACCAAAACAAAGTGTTTATTCAGAGGCTGGCAAACTGAGGAGATGGTGGTGTCATGTCCCTAAGAAAATCATCTTGTTCTAAATCTGGGACTGGGGGTTTCTAGAGGGCAGCTGGGCAGGAAAGTTAGAAGTTTCTAGTTGTAGGTAGAGCAGTAACTTCTGTCTCCAGGACATTGTGAGGCTAGTGTCCGTGGCTAATGGATCCTTGGAGGAATCCAGTTCATTGGCATGGTCAGACAGACAGCCCTCTCCAGGGTCTGTACAACAATCTTGAACCTTTCTTGAGGCCTGTTGTGACTCTTTTCCAAGGAAAAGAGGAATCTGTGAGTAGGACAAACTCAGGACTATTCTCAGGGGACATGTCGTTTCTCTTTCCTCCCTTCCATCCATAACTGGCTCCACTTCATACAGTGTGAAAACTACTTTTATGACAGACCAACAGGACAAAGAGCCAAGGGGGAAAGGGAAGGTATAGGAAGTGTGTGTGTGTGTGTGTGTGTGTGTGTGTGTGTGTGTGTGTATGCATGTATGCAAGATGGAATCTAATGTTCACTCACCAGACTTCCAGTCTCCAGGACCACAAAATGAAAACTTCCTGTTGTAGGAAGCCTCTTCGCTTATGTTTGTTTAGACAGCCCCCAGGAAGCTGAATATGTCTTTGGAATTGTCCTTCTTTAGAGATTGTTTGTTCTAATCTGAAGGTAAGACCAGACCTTGTTCCATTTTCACTTCAAGTCAGAGGAGACTGCTCCCTGAATCTTAAGAGTAGTGGGCCCGGAGAGATAGCACAGTGGCGTTTGCCTTGCAAGCAGCCGATCTAGGACCAAAGGTGGTTGGTTTGAATCCCGGTGTCCCATATGGTCCCCCAAGCCTGCCAGGAGCTATTTCTGAGCAGACAGCTAGGAGTAACCCCTGAGCAATGCCGGGTGTGGCCCAAAAACCAAAAAAAAAAAAAAAGAGTAGTTATCATCACTTCCATTCAAGCATCTTTGTCTCAAACCCCTTTCCAAGCCCTCCAGGTAGAATTGGGGTCTAGGATTTCCTTGAAGAAGCACCAGGCACTGTTTACTGACTTCTAACCATCTGATATTAAATATTATTATTAAAGGCAAGTCAAGTAGAACTTGCTAAGCAGTTCGATAAGTTTCTGCTCAGCTTTCCTGTAATGCAGGTGGTCCTTGTGGTCCACTATGAAGAAAGAAGGCCCCTTAGATCAGCCCATCTAAGCCACAGGTTCCTCCACTACCAAGGAGGCTGCCTGCCTTTTGCAGCCATTAAACACTGTGGCCCATGGGGCAGAGAGCTCCTTACTCAAGTTTTAAAAACATATTCGCCTAATGCAAAACTCAAAACTAGCAAGAGTGGATATAAATCAATAAATTGGACAGTTTTCTTAATACTCGTGAAAATGTTCCCAGAATCTTTTCCAGCTATTTGAGAGTGAGAAGAAAACCCCAAGTCTTTCTTGAATCTGCATCTTAGCTATCGCATGCTTCCCAGTACAGCTTCACTAAGGAGTTGAAATTCTGCCATCCTCAAGGCCATATTCCAGGCAGATGTCTTCCAAGAAGACACCCCCAAAGCAGCTAGCACAGAAGTTGCTTTCTTCCCCAAAGCTCAGAGGAATTATTTCTTCCATAAATAAGCTGCTGATCATATGGATTTAACTCCCCTCTCTCTATGTAAAATATCTCTTTAGGTTTGTTTTTTTGAGACCTCTCCAGGGTTACTGGGGGGGGGGTCACTGAGGAATTACTCTAGAATGCGCAGGGATTTAATCAGGGATCTTACATATGCTAGGCATGTGCTCTAGTCCTGTGAGCCATCTCTCCAACCCAGGTATACATTTGCATTTAAGAAAAAGTAAGCTGGGGCTGGAGCAGTGGCTCTAGAGGTAAGGCCTTGCAATCGATAGTCTAGGACGGACCGTGATTCGATCTTCCAGTGTCTCATATGGTCCCCCCAAACCAGGAGTGATTTCTGAGCACATAGCCAGAAGTAACCCCTGAGTGTCAACGGGTGTGGCCCAAAAATAAAAAACAGAAAGAAAAAAGAAAGAAAAAGTAAGCAGTCATAATCTAGAATTAATTCTATGAAACTGGAAATATATAGCTGTGCTTTGAACTAAAATCGGAAACTCAATCTAATTTAATCCAATGTAAAGATTTCATTCACAAGAATTTGCCATCTCTAGGGCCCAGAGAGATAGCACAGTGGTGTTTGCCTTGCAAGCAGCCGATCCAGTACCAAAGGTGGTTGCTTTGAATCCCGGTGTCCCATATGATCCCCCGTGCCTGCCAGGAGCTATTTCTGAGCAGACAGCCAGGAGTGACCCCTGAATACTGCCGGGTGTGGCCCAAAAAAACCAAAAAAAAAAAAAAAAAAAGAATTTGCCACCTTCATTTATTTAATTTTTTTTTGGTGACATATTCAGGGGTGCTCAGGGCTTATTCCTGGCTTTTATTAGGACTACATGCAATGCTGGAGATCAAACCTGGGGCAGCAAGGGCTTATCTCCTGTACTATCTCTCCCTTTATTTTGGTTAAATATCTTTGTAAGGAAAGCCAATATACAGTTTTCCAATGACAATGCATCAGTTTTTATAACTAAAAACAGTTGTTCCCAACAAGAGTTTATTTTTCTCTGTATTCTTGCCAACACATGTTGTTTCCTGTTCATTTGAAAGAGACCATTTTAAATGAGGTGAAATCTCTATGGCTTTGATTTACATCGCCTAATAATAACTGAAGTTGAGCATTCTTTTCTCGTGTCTGTTTGCCATCTGTATGTCTTTCTTTTTCTTTTCTTTTCTTTTTTTTTGGTTTTTCAGGCCACCCATTTGATGCTCAGGGGTTACTCCTGGCTAAGAGCTCAGAAATTGCCCCTGGCTTGGGGGGACCATATGGGACGCCGGGGGATCGAACCGTGGTCCTTCCTTGGCTAGCGCTTGCAAGGCAGACACCTTACCTCTAGCGCCACCTCGCCGGCCCCCATCTGAATGTCTTCTTTGGAGAAGTGAACAAGCCTTTGATTGAGAAAGCATCTAGAAAATGGCAGAGTGTCACTATATGTTCCCATTATTTTCTTTTCAAAATCATTAGAAGCCTGATTCAGAACCTGACAAAATTTCCTAAGACTAACTAACGAATACTTTTTTTTTTGTTTGTTTGTTTTTTGAGCCACACCCGTTTGACGTTCAGGAGTTACTCCTGGATATGCGCTCAGAAATCGCCCCTGGCTTGGGGGGACCATATGGGACGCCGGGGGGGATCGAACCGCGGTCCGTCCTATGCTAGCGCTTGCAAGGCAGACACCTTACCTCTAGCGCCACCTTCCCAGCCCCTAATAAATACTTATAAAGCCTCTTTAGATATATTGTGCTTAAGAGTACTTCACCACTCCTCTACAACTCTCTGCACAGACACTAATTTGATTGCAATTCCAGATATGCTGATATTTGGACTGATATCACCAGGACTTTCTTCAGAGTATGGAAACCCTTTCCCCACCTTCTCATATTCCCAGAAGGCCTGGCAATCAAAATCATGCCTCACAACAAAACTGCAGTATCAGCCATATTGCTTGGAATTCCTGGACCACATAGCTACATTTGCAGCTGCATGGCAACTCCATTTTTATTTTATTTTGGTTTTTGAGTCACACCCAGTAGTGCTCAGGGATTACTCCTTGCTCCTTGCTCAGAAGTTGCTCCTGGCAGGCTCGGGGGCCAAATAGGATGCTGGAAATAGAAACACCATTTGTCCTGGGTTGGCCACATGCAAGGCAAACGCCCTACCACTGTGCTATAGCTCCAGCCCCGACAACTCCATTTTTAAGAAAAATACTGTTATCCCATAAGAACACAGAAATCTAAATACCAATGTGTATCTGAAGCCACCTAATATTTAGAAAAAGATAAAGTAACAGAATGGTCAACTAGCAACAAATTTACTAAACCTTCTTGCAATGACTTATGACCTCATTGGGAAATAAAATAATTTTAACAATTTTCTTGTTGCTATACTATTTTTTTAGAAATAATTTTACTCCCTTTTTTCTGTAAACAAATGTATTATAATCAACCATGTCAGCCATGTGCTACAGGGTCTTTAAACCAAGTAAATTATATTTTTAAAAAAGGAGTAAAAGGGGGCCAGGCGGTGGCGCTAGAGGTGAGGTGCCTGACTTGCCTACACTAGCCTTGGACGGACCTCGGTTCGATCCCCCGGAGTCCCATATGGTCCCCCAAGCCAGGAGAAACTTCTGAGCGCATAGCCAGGAGTAACCCCTGAGCGTTACCGGGTGTGGCCCCAAAACAAAAACAAAAACAAAAAAACAAACAAAAAAAAAAGGAGTAAAAGATGGCAAGCTATTTTCCATTGAATATAAAAATTGAATTGAGGGAGAAACCACTGACTCTATGACTCTCTCCTGACTGGCTTGGTTTATTAATTCTTTGCGACACTCTACTTCTTCAGATCCATTTCCCTGGGTGTAGAAATAGTGTTTGGGGTGATTTCACAAAGTGTGGGAATTATATTTTACAATAGGATGTAAGATATATATCTTGTAGATATATAGAATATCTTATAGGATTTCTTACCATATAACCATATCCTTTTTTTTTTTTTTTTGGTTTTTCGAGCCACACCCATTTGATGCTCAGGGGTTACTCCTGGCTAAGTGCTCAGAAATTGCCCTTGGTTTGGGGGGACCATATGGGACGCCAGGGAATCAAACCACGGTCCTTCCTTGGCTAGCGCTTGCAAGGCAGACACCTTACCTCTAGCGCCACCTCGCCGGCCCCAATTATCCTTTATACTATTCTTCAACTCCAATAAAGATTTTTCTTAAAGAATGCATATTAAATTAATTTGATCACACAAGAGTTCACTGCTTATGTAGTGGTAAAGTTTGTAACGAGATTCTTATGTTATAACTTTGAAGGCATATATCTCAAGTTTGTAAATCTCTTCTGGTAAGACAAGTGATAGGCAATGGAGACAATTAATGGCAGAGGGCTCAGATTGGCCAGAAAGCCAATAAGAGAAGCAAACATATGTCTATGGGTCATTAACAAAGTTCATTTACCTCACAGATAGGGAAGAAATTTAATATTGTCAAAATTCACTACAAAGAGATTAGGAATAGTCACTAGGCCACATGCAGTTGGAAACTTGTGCACTATATTTTCTCAGATGACAACATCTGATCAAGTAATGATTTCATCGGGTCTTCTGGAAACCTGATGGTCTCTGTAGCTCCAGGCTTACATAGTACACTCTGCCCTTGATCCAGGGAAACCTCATTATTCTTGGAGTTTATGATTTGCAGTAATTGCTACAGGTTCCAGTACCCTCAGGCATGAACACAATCCTCTATCTTCTTCCATGCCAATTCAGCCTTGTTCAGACACATTCTTGAACTTAGCACTTTCCAACTCTGCAGACTAAGAGGGATGAGCGATCTACCAACCAAATGCTATTCATGATCCTTAGATATATTTTGGTTCAGACAGATCAATAGAAAAAGATAGTTTGGCAACAACTGGAATTTTGTGTTGTTTTTTGTTTATTTATTTATTTATTTATTTTGGTTTTTGGGCCACACCTGGCAGTGCTCAGGGGTCACTCCTGGCTGTCTGCTCAGAAATAGCTCCTGGCAGGCACGGGGGACCATATGGGACACTGGGATTCGAACCAATCACCTTTGGTCCTGGATCGGCTGATTGCAAGGCAAACGCCGCTGTGCTATCTCTCCGGGCCCACAACTGGAATTTTGAATATGGGTTGGCAAGTAGGTGGTATAATGGAATTTTTGTTCATCTTGTTAGCTAAAATAATAATACAATGATTATATAGGAAAAGTTCCAAACTATGTCAGTATTATCTAGGTCTCTAAATAGTATATATTACATATTTATCATTTATTTAGTATATTTTTGCAAAAGTCAGATGAAGCAGATTCATATATTTTATTTTTTATTATTTTTAATTTAAAAGTTTTTTGCTCAGGGGTTACTTTTGGCTATGTACTCAGAAATCGCTCTGGCGTGGGGGACCATATGGGACCCCGGGGGATTGAACCGTGGTTTGTCTTGGGTCAGCCGATTGCAAGGCAAATGCCCTACTGCTGCACCATCGCACAACCCCAGATGAAGCAGATTTAGAAAAATGTTAAGACCCAATACCCATCAGACAAAGGGCTAATCTCCAAAATATACAAGGCACTGACAGAAATTTACAAGAAAAAAACATCTAATCCCATCAAAAAATGGGGAGAAGAAATGAACAGACACTTTGACAAAGAAGAAATACAAATGGCCAAAAGACACATGAAGAAGTGCTCCACATCACTAATCATCAGAGAGATGCAAATCAAAACAACAATGAGATACCACCTCACACCACAGAGAATGGCACACATCACAAAGAATGAGAACAAACAGTGCTGGCGGGGATGTGGAGAGAAAGGAACCCTTATCCACTGCTGGTGGGAATGCCGTCTAGTTCAACCTTTATGGAAAGCAATATGGAGATTCCTCCAAAAACTGGAAATCGAGCTCCCATACGATCCAGCTATACCACTCCTAGGAATATACCCTAAGAACACAAAAATACAATACAAAAATCCCTTCCTTACACCTATATTCATTGCAGCACTATTTACCATAGCAAGACTCTGGAAACAACCAAGATGCCCTTCAACAGACGAATGGCTAAAGAAACTGTGGTACATATACACAATGGAATATTATGCAGCTGTCAGGAGGGATGAAGTCATGAAATTTTCCTATACATGGATGTACACAGAATCTATTATGCTGAGTGAAATAAGTCAGAGAGAGAGAGAAAAACGCAGAATGGTCTCACTCATCTATGGGTTTTAAGAAAAATGAAAGACATTCTTGCAATAATAAATTTCAGACACAAAAGAGAAAAGAGCTGGAAGTTCCAGCTCACTTCAGGAAGCTCACCACAAAGAGTGATGAGTTTAGGTAGAGAAATAACTACATTTTGAACTGTCCTAATATTGAGAATGTATGAGGGAAATGTAGAGCCTGTTTAGGGTACAGGCGGGGGTTGGGTGGGGAGGAGGGAGATTTGGGACTTGGGTGATGGGAATGTTGCACTGGTGATGGGTGGTGTTCCTTTTATGACTGAAACCCAAACACAATCATGTATGTAATCAAGGTGTTTAAATAAAAAAAAGAAAAAAAAGAAAAAAAATAAATAAATTCTTAGACCATAAAAAAAAAAAAAAGAAAAATGTTAAGAATATTTAAGTGTAGGGGCCGGGAAGGTGGCGCTAGAGGTAAGGTGTCTGCCTTGCAAGCGCTAGCATAGGTTGGACAGCAGTTCGATCCCCCGGCGTCCCATATGGTCCCCCCAAGCCAGGGTCGATTTCTGAGCACATAGCCAGGAGTAACCCCTGAGCATCAAACGGGTGTGGCCAAAAAACAAAAAAACAAAACAAAACAAAAAAAGAATATTTAAGTGTAGGGGTCTGAGCAATAGTACAGCAGTTTGAGTGTTTGCCTTGCATGTAGTCGATCTGAGCTCAATCTCCAGCACTCCATGAATGTATCTGAATGCAGAGCAGCATTTACGTAAATGCAGAGTAGGAGGGAGCTGCACCATCTGCTGGCATGGTTTAAAAACTAAAACCAAACACCCTTCCTCTCCCCAAACAAAGAATGGTTAAGTCTGAGAGATAATACAGGTGTTAAGGTACTGGCCTTGACCTGACATCAGTGGAATAGACTTTAGTATTCAGAGAATGTTCCCCAGACATACAATCAATTAATCTTTGATAAAGGGGCAAGAAACACAAAATGGAGCAAGGAAAGCCTCTTCAAAAAGTGGTGCTGGGACAACGGGTCAACCAATGCTAAAAAGCGAACTTGGACCTCTATCTAACACTTTGCACAAAGGTCAAATTCAAATGGATTAAAGACCTTGATATCATACCTGGAACCATTAGGTATATAGAACAACACATAGGTAAAACACTCCATGACATTGAAACTAAAGGTATCTTTAGTTTTAGAAGGAAACTAAAGTTTCCTAACTAAATACTAAAGTTTAGCATCTTTAGTTTAGAAGGAAACAACGATCTCCAAGTAAGTGGAGAGATAAACAGATGGGATTATATTAAATTGAGAAGCTTCTGCACCTCAAAAGAAATAGTAACTAGGGGACGGAGAGATAGCATGGAGTAAGGCGTTTGCCTTTCATGCAGAAGGTCATCAGTTCGAATCCTGGTGTCCCATATGGTCCCCCGTGCCTGCCAGGAGCAATTTCTGAGCATGCAGCCAGGAGTAACCCCTGAGCACAGCCGGGTGTGACCCAAAAACCACACACACACAAAAAATAGTAATTAGGCTACAAAGGCCATCCACAGAATGAGAGAAACTATCCAAAACCCATCAGATAAGGGGCTAATACAAGGTACTAACAGAACTTAACAAGAAAAAACATCTAACCCCAACAAGAAATGGGGAGAAGAAATTAACAGAAACTTCCTCAAAGAAGAAATACGAAGGGCCAAAAGGCACATGAAAAAAATGCCTATTTCACTAATCATCTGTGAGATACAAATCAAAACAACAATGAGGTACCATCTCATGCCACAGAGACTAGCACACATTACAAAAAACAAGAACAATCAGTGCTGGTGGAGATGTGGGGAGAAAGGAACTCTCATTAACTACTGGTGGGAATGCCATTTAGCCCAGCCTTTTATGAAAACAATATAGAGATTCCTCCAAAAACTGGAAATTGAGCTTCCATATGATCCAACTATGCCACTCTTAGGGATATACCCTAGGAATACAAAAATTTCTTCTGCACACCTATATTTATTGCAGCTCTATTTACAATAACCAGATTCTGGAAGCAACCAAGATGACCTTCAACAGATGAATGGCTAAAGAAACTGTGGTACATACACACAATGGAATATTATGCAGCCGCCAGAAGAGATGAAGTCATGCCATTTTCCTATACATGGATGGACATGGAAACTATTATACTGAGTGAAATAAGTCAGAGGGTGAGAGATAGAATAATTTTGCTCATCTTTGGGGTTTAAGAAGAATAAAAAACATTATTGTAATAAACCCAGAGACAATAGAGATTAGGCTGAAAGGACCGGCCCATGATATGAAGCTTACCACAAAGAGTGGTGAGTTCAGTTAGAGGAATAACTACACTGACGACTATCATGACAATGGTAATGAGTGAGAGAAATAGAATGCCTGTCTCGATTACAGGCAGGGGATAGGGTAGGAGGGAGATGGGGGTTATTGGTGGTGGGAAGGTTGCACCAGTGATGGGGGGGAAGTGTTCTTTTTTATAACTGAAACCCAACTACTAACATGTTTGTAATCAAGGTGCTTAAATAAAGATAATAAAATATTTTGTAAAAATAACAATTCAAAAAGTAGATTAGAAAAATAATTTCAGGGTCAAGAGATAGTATAGGTCAGATAAGCTACATTTTTTTTTTCAATTCTGGAAACATGATCCACTAAGCACTACCAGTAGTGACTCCTCAGTCAAAATACAGGTGTAACTCCTTGAACATCACTTGATATGGCAATTTAATTTATGAAAAGATCGAAATAATAAAATACTTAAAAATTAAAATAAACAAGATGAAAAAAGTGTATGTTGAAAATCAAAAAAATGATAAAACAAATTAAGAAAGACAAATGGAATGGAAGTTAATCAATTGGAAGATTTCATATGATTAAGATGCCAGCACTATCCAAAACTATCTACAGGTTTGGTGCTAGGGCTAATCTTGGTCCAGTGCTTGTGGCTATCCCTGGTAGACTTAGGAAATCATGAAATACAGAGAAACAAGTCATGCAGACCTTAGGCTTTTACCTTTGGTGCCATCCCCCAGCCCTGTTACTTTTTCCCACCTTTTTTTTGGTGGGGGTCAAGTGCTACACAGTAGAAATATGACATGTTTTATAATTTGTCCACAAAAACTGTATGCAATATGCTTTTATTGGGGGGTAGGGGCACATCTAGTAGTGCTCAGAGCTATTCTTGGTTCTGCACACAGAGGTCATTTCTGGAGGTATTTGGGGGGAGGACTGTGAACTACCAGGAATCAAACCAGCATCTCCTCATACTACAGGTCATTGGGCCATTTCTTTAGGCTGCTAAAGAAAAGTTTTGATTCGAATCCCGGCATCCCATATGGTCCCCTGAGCCTGCCAGGAGCGATTTCTGAGCAAAAGAGCCAGGAGTAACCCCTGAGCGCTGCTGGGTGTGACCCAAAAACCAAATAAATAAATAAATAAAAATACAAGCGACCAATGCCTTTTATTATCCAATTAAACCAATAAAAGGCTGATAATAGAAAAACTACGTGACATAATATAAGAAATGCACAAACAGTAGGGGAAAATATTAATCCTTGAATTGAGGAAATCCAGTTCCTACTTGATGAAGGAGAGGATAATTGAAGAGAGAAAAACTGTTGACTCTATAGAAAGGGACAAAAGCTCTTTGAAAATATATGGTGGCGATAAAGAATGACTGTATTTTCAGGCATCATTATCTGTTGGTTTTAGGCCAGAAGGGAAGAGCAAACTGAAATATGTGATTGGAATGCCTCAGACTCTAACACATTGATTCTAATTTGTCTCTATGTGAGCAGTAAGAATTCTTAGAGAGCAGGCATTAATATTGACAACAAATTCCCTGCTTGTCTCCAGTTTGGTCCCAATCATGTAGAGTACAAGTTTCTATGGGGGACAACGAAAGAAACTAACTTTCGAAAACCTATGCAAACCCTGAAGTGTCTCAACACTGATCATTTCCTTTTCCTCCAAACAAGTGGATGAGGAAATTCACGTGAATGTTAATTTTGCTGAGATTGAAGTTTCCTCTCAGATTGTCTTCTCATTGATGAGAATTTATACTGAAGTGCTCTTCTCAGCCTCCTTTAGCAGCTAGAGATTACAAACAAAAATCACTGTTAACTCTGTGAGCACTGGGGCCATTCAGATTGGGAGACAGTCTGGGTGAACTCAGAATTTTCATGATCAGGAAAAGGCTTACCATGGTAAAACAACTTACTTATAGTTATGAGAAATCTTTAAAATAAACACAGATAAATGCCTAGTCATGTTTATGACTAGGGGTGTTCTCAGATATAGTATAATAACGTAACATCATAACATATAACATAATGTAATAATACATAACAACATAGCATAACACAACAAAGCATAACAACACAACGTAATGTAACGTAATGTAACAAAACATAACATAACATAA
The DNA here is from genome assembly GCF_024139225.1 of Suncus etruscus. Lineage (NCBI taxonomy): Eukaryota > Metazoa > Chordata > Mammalia > Eulipotyphla > Soricidae > Suncus > Suncus etruscus. The sequence goes on along the minus strand of NC_064856.1, from coordinate 6,224,964 downwards.
CATAACATAACATAACATAAAACATAACATAACAAAATTCCAGAAAAACTACCCATCCATTATCCTGGAGCAAGTTGATTGGAAAATGTATGGGGACCAGAACAGCCTGGACATTCAACAGAGAAAAACGAGATAGGTGAGGTTCTGCTCGAGAAGATATCATCAATTTTTATAAAGTTGAAATTAATAAGGCAATATGATACATCACAAGGAAAAACAACTTGATTGTGGAAGAAAGCAGAGGTCAAGAGCAGAAAGAATCAGATCATGGAATTGGAAGATGTGTTCCTGGATGTCCTAGCAAGAGGAGGAAAGGATGATTTGTTTGATAAGTGGCTCTCCAAGCCCACAACAGACCTTAGGCTCTTTCACTCTCTCTGATTACCCAGCTCAATCGTTGCTCTGTTCCCTTTCTGTCTCTCCCACAAACTTTCCAGCCCAGAATGTTTCATTCTCTCTCTTTACAAACTTTCCAGCACAGAATGTTTCATTCTCTCTCTACATCCATCACCTAACACAATGCTCAGCACAGGAAAGGTCTCATGAAATTCAGTTTTATTTTTTATGAGAGGCAGGAGGGATTTTGGGCCACACTCAGTGGTGCACAGGGCTTACTCCTGGTGGTGCTTGGGAGACCATATGTGGTACCAGGAATCAAAGTGGGGTCATCTTTGTACAAGGCAAGTGCCTAATCTCTGTATTTTCTCTCTGATCCTTGATTACTTTGTGAGGGTCATTATGAGAATTAAGAGAAATAACTTAGGTGAATATTTCATTTTAAGTTTTCCATTTATCTTTTTTAGTTTTTGGGCCATATTCGGTGGTGTTTAAAACTTAACTCTTTGGCTCTGTGCTTAAGAATCACTCTTGGTGGGACTTGGAGGACCATATAGGATGCCAAGGATTGAACCAAGGCTGGCCGTGTGCCCTTTACTATTGCTCCAGTACTTAGGTAAATCTTTTAGAGCAGTACTTCGCATAGAGTAAGTACCCCTAAACTAGTCATTGCACTAGTTAATACTGGTGAGAACTACTCTCTGCTAAGCACTGTGCTTTATAAAAATTAACCTGGGGCTGGATGATAGCACAACAGCAGGGCATTTGTCTTGCATGTGGCCAACCTGGGACAAATCTGGGTTTGATCCCCAGTATCCCATATGGTCCCCTGAGCCTGCCAGGAGTGATTTCTGAAAGCTGCCAGATGTGGCCAAAAACTCAGAGTGATAGAATAGTGAATAGGGCATTTTCCTTGCACATGCCCATTCAAGGTTTGATCCCCAGTGTCCCATATAGCACTATGAACACTGCCATGAGTGATTCCTGACTGCAGTCAGGATTAACTCTAGAGCATTGTGGAATGTGGCCAAAAAAGATAATTATTCTAAGTTACAATTAAAATGGTAAATTTTAAAATTAGAAAAATTCCTTTAGGGCCCGGAGAGATAGCTCAGCGGTGTTTGCCTTGCAAGCAGCCGATCCAGGACCAAAGGTGGTTGGTTCGAATCCCGGTGTCCCATATGGTCCCCCGTGCCTGCCAGGAGCTATTTCTGAGCAGACAGCCAGGAGTAAACCCCTGAGCACCGCCGGGTGTGGCCCCAAAACAAAAACAAAACAAAACAAAAAAGTTCCTTTAAAATTTTTAAATTTAAAGCTATGTTTAAAGCTAATTGATTGCCATTAGCACTACAAAGTAATTTCAGTCATAATATTTACTATGATTCATGCAAGTGACTTTGTGTTATTTGAAAGACCACAACAATCATTTGTGGCATGGATAAGCCTAATAGCTTGGGAGGGTCTACTCTCAAATTATGCTGAAACCCAAAAGACTATTAAAAGAGTAGATTAGAGTTTAGGTGATGACTTAGGTTTTTCCTTGGGCATTATTGAGTGGGAAAAGCTAGATTTAGAATTCTATTTTATTTTATTTTTTTGGTTTTTGGGCTGCTCTAATGCTTCTTAGGGTTTATTTTGGCTCTGCACTCAGCGATCATTGATTGGATTGAGGCACCATAACGCCTTACACCACTGTATTATGTCTTTGGCCCAAAGCTAAATATAGAAAAGCAGGCCTAATGAAATCCCATTTTGTTTTTTTGGGTCACACCCAGCAGCGCTCAGGAGTCACTCCTGGCTCTACACTCAGAAATTGCTCCTGGCAGGCTCAGGGTACCATAGGGGATGCCGGTATTCGAACCACCATCCTTCGGCATGCAAGGCAAATGCCTTACCTCCATGCTATCTCTCCGGCCCCTGAAATCCCATTTTTATAAAGACAATTGCCTAAGAAACTACGTGTCTGCACATCATGTATATGAATACATATAGATTTAAAATTTATCCACTTCCCCTTTGTTGTAGATGCTGCTATGCTTCTATGATGAAGGGGGGTGCCGTGCAATCTTGGTGGTGGTGCTACATACACCTTGGTTGTGTAGGGGGTTATTCACTGGGTTGAAGTATTTCTATACTTTGTTACTTTATATAGATAACTTTTAGTTGTGGTGTTCTAACACACTTGGTTGTAGTGGCCAGGAGTGACAAAGGGAAGTGGTGCTGGGATCATTCTCAACTTATGGGACAGTGCTGGGGATCAAACCCAAGGCCTCAGGCTTATAAGGCAAGTTGTTTACCATTTAACTATATACTTGGGGGAGGGTTCCCGCATATAAGTTTGTAATTTTTTTACTCACACCCATTATTTGCAATGATTAGCAAGTTGAATTATTCCTGTCAGTGTTATGGGGACCATATATGATGCTGGGGATCATACCTGGGTTGGCTGCAAGTAAGGAAATTCTCTACTCATTACACTATCTCTCCAAAGATATTTAAAAAAAGATTTCATTTTAATTCTTTTTTGGGGTTTGTTTTTTGGGCCTCCCACTCAGTGATGCTCAAGGCTTACTCCTGGCTCTGTACTCAGGAATTACTTCTGGCATTTCTTGGGCAACCATAAGGGATACTGGGGATGGAATTGGAGTCAAGTTCATGCAAGGTATATACTTTGCCCCTAAATTATCTCTCCAGCCTCCAGATTTGAGTGTCTTGTTTGTTTTTGTTTTGCAACCACATCTGGTGATATTCAGGTGTTACTCCTGGCTCTGCGCTCTGGAATAACTCCTGACTGTGTCATGTTGGGTGCTGGGGATCCAACTCAGGTTGATGGTGTGCAAGTCAAGTACCCTATCCTTTGTACTATATCTCTCTATCCCCTAGCAAATTGATAATTTAACTAAACTCATATACATACTCTTCTGTTTGTAAATGAGTCTCAGCCCTGTCAGTCAACTAACTCTCCAAGATTCTGGGATTCATAATTCAGGGCAACTTTCTTGGCAGCACATGAATGTCTGTCAACACGGTCACATTCTGGTGTGTACTATGTGGCAGTTTTAGAAGCTTCAAGGCTTCTGCAGACAGGGGATGCTCTGGAACAAATCAGGGTGCTAATTGCGACTTGACATGTTCTCCCTGTGGCATCTGTGTTCTCTGCTTCCTGAAGGAGTTGTCCCTTTCCCAACTCCACTGTGAACACATTGAGTTTCTATTTAAAGTTGTTTTCAAACGTTTCAGAATGTTCCGGGGGAGTATAATATAATCATGATAGCTAGCGGCTGTTGTGTCTGGCACGTGTTAAGTGTTCTATAAATGTTAGCCTCTGAGTGGCATTTGGAGGAGGTCAGAATGGAGGGATGGAGGAGAAAGGGGAATGAATGAGGATGCAAGAAGGAAGTAGTGGCTAGTGAAAGCTTTTAGTCTCTTTCCAAGGCTCCTCAGGATTAGCAACTCTTCTTACAATGAATTCCTTCTTTTGTTTTGTCTTTTGGGGCCATGCCCAGTGGTGTTTAGGGCTTATTCCTGGTAATGTGCTCAGGGATCCTTCTGGTGGTGCCCCAGGAACCATATGTAATTGATTGTACTGGGGTTATACATGACAGTCAAGCTTATTATTTCTCCAATACTAATTCTCTCTCTTTATTTTATTTTATTGAAACCATTGTGATATACAAAGTCCTTCATAGTTGAATTTCAGATAGAGAGTGAGTCAGGGCCATTCTCACCACCAGTGTCGATCTCCCACCACCAATGAACTCAGAGTATATCCTATACTTGGCTCCTTTTGCCCCTGGCCTGCCAGTATAACAGGCCCATTTAAGTTTAGATTGTTAAAGTTTAGGTCTCTTGATTCTACTGTTGTTGACTTTAGCTTGGATAGTTAGTTGTCCTTATTTTTCCTCCACCAAGGCATCTGAGACCACTTGGTCCCTGGCCCCCAGCCTTTCTTTTTTCCTTTCTTCTTAGTTTTATAGAAAAAAAAATGCAGAAATATGTGGCAAAACAAAGTAATCCATGTCCCAAGGTTCTGTGAGAAAGATGGGAGCCCCCTAATTCTCTTTTTTTTTTTTTTTTGGTTTTTGGGCCACACCCGGTGACGCTCAGGGGTTACTCCTGGCTATGTGCTCAGAAGTCGCTCCTGGCTTGGGGGACCATATGGGACGCCGGGGGATCGAACCGCGGTCCATCCGAGGCTAGCGCAGGCAAGGCAGGCACCTTACCTTTAGCGCCACCGCCCGGCCCTAATTCTCTTTCTTAACTCCATTCTTCCCTACCCTTTGTTGAAGTTCTTATTGTAATAACTGTAGGTCACATGCACACAATTATTGCAGTGTCCACAATACATCTAGTTATGGTGCTCACACACTTGGGTGTGGCCTTCCCTTGGGTTATTATTTTAAGTTATGGAGCTTGCACATGTGCTGATGTGAATTGGGCTGTTTTAATGGTGGGTGTCTTGCACTTTCTGGTTTCTGTGTTCACTGGGGGTGGTTGTGAAACATACATGTTCTCAGTGGGGCTCCAACCTTTTTTGAGTTGTGATGCTTGTCAGGCTCCAGCATTTTGGTTGTGGTGCTCCCACATCCCTGTTTGTGCTGCTTGCAAGAGGGATCTGGGGGTAGGCCTGGGGTTCCAAACACCAGCATGTGGTACTGGCACTTAGTACATGCCAGACTCAATAGCCACTAGATTTTATTATTATATTTCTATCCTCTGACATCCTGAAGACAGACACTTGAAGTCACTAAGTCATCCTTGGACTTTAGAGATTTAAAAATAGAGGCTACAAGGCTAGAGAAAGAGTTCAATGGGATGAATGCATGCTTTGCATGTGGAAAGACTGGGTTCATTCTTTGGCCCTGCTTCCCCAGTATCATCGAGGAGGAGACCCAAGCACAGAGCCTGGAATAGGCTCCTGAGTACTCCTCAATAAAAATAAAATAAAATAAAATAAAAAAGAACAGAGACAATTTTCTCCTTTCTGAAGGTTAGAAACTCTGAAAAAAATCACAAATACATTAAATTAATTTAAATACTATTATAACATTAACTAAAATACGACCTCCATGATGCAATTTCTCTGACTCTCACATGTGTGTCTTGTAGGTGAAATGAAGTGTGTCCATTTGATATCTGTCCACAGTGATGCATATAGTAAGATTCTCTCACTTACTTTTTACTTTTTCCTCCCAATCATTCATATGCATATATATGTTTTAAATTCTTATTAAATAGTGTTCAATTGTATGAAGTTAGCCTCTTTCCCAGTGAACATTTAGGTTGCAGCTAGTTTCCAACTCTTCTTTTTTGTTTTTGTTGTCACAAATGACCTTTGCAAGGGTGGGCGAGAGGGCAGTACAGATTCATGAAGAGCCAGAGGTCTTTCTTCAATAGGGACACAGTGGGGCTCTGGAGAAGGGGAAATGGTCACAAGTGAGAGTGTAGAAGTGTAGAAGCCCAGGTTAGAAAGGGACAGGCACATGTGATCATATTGGTGACAAATTTCTTTGTCTTTATTTCATTTGCTGTTTTTCTGCAGGGAAGAAGGCAGTGGTTGGTGGGCACTGCACTAGCTTCTAGTGGTGGTGTAAGTGCAGGGAAAACTCAAGGCCACCCCATTTTAACGGGAAACCCAGAGATTTTAGCCCTGTAGTCTGATCTCACCTGAGAGAGAATTTAGCTGCTCATATTGTATGATTTCAGTCGCAGAGCTGGGCCCTTTCTGTTGGAGGGTGTCAGGGATGGCACAGGGCTGCTGTAGTTCTTGCAGGAAGAGGAATCTGTGCCCCTCCTTTCTGAGGAAGCTACAGAACTATCAGCCCAGACCAGATCAGACTATCCAAAAGTTCTGGCAGCCATTATTTTCTTCTCTCTTGTAGTGAAATTTTTTTTTTCTCCCAATGATTCACTACCATTTAGTTGGAACAAGCATTATGAAGTAAATTATTTGTAGCTGCTAAGGCTTGAGGAAGCATGAAAAACTGGGAATAATGGTGGGGAGAATGTTAGACTTGTGGTGGGATTGGTTTTGGAATACTGAATGACAGAATCAACTGTATTGTGAGCCAATTTGTAAACCACAGTGTTTATTGTTTGTTAGTTTTTTTGTTTTTTTTTTGGGCCACACCCATTTGATGCTCAGAGGTTACTCCTGGCTAAGCGCTCAGAAATTGCCCCTGGCTTGGCGGTACCATATGGGACACCGGGGGATTGAACCGTGATCCTTCCTTGGCTAGCGCTTGCAAAGCAGACACCTTACCTCGAGCACCACCTCACTGGCCCCGTAAACCACAGTGTTTAATTAAAGTTTTAAAAAAGAAGGAGCTTTTTAGACATGAATGTAAAAACTCTGTTTCTTGTTCAGGAGTGTAATTCTGGTTGCTGGAATTCAGGAATAAGTGAGGGAAGAGGACTGGGATGTCAACATGTATGTAAAGATATTTTGCTTACTTTCCAGTACAGTGTCTCTGGTGTCTCTGCTTCCTTCTCTTCTCTTTGAGCTAGATGGTAAGCCTCATTCTGTCTTCAACATCACCATCAATTCTGGTCTTCAGTAACACTTAAAACCTAGTGGGATGGTGGGATGGTGGTGGTTGTGGTTCTGCTAAGCAAAATAGGTTGCTTCTTGGAACTCACCACTACAGACTTGAGTCCACTTTTTTTTTTGTTTTGTTTTTGGGCCACATCTGTTTGACACTCAGGGGTTACTCCTGGCTATACGCTCAGAAATCGCCCTTGGCTTTGAGGGACCATATGGGACGCCAGGGGATCGAACCGTGGTCCATCCTACGCTAGCGCTGGCAAGGCAGACACCTTACCTCTAGCGCCACCTTCCCTGCCCCAAGTCCACTTTCTTGTGCCTACTAAGCAGTCACATAAAACCCTAGTACTCGGGCCCCGAGAGATAGCACAGCAGTGTTTGCCTTGCAAGCAGCCAATCCAGGACCAAAGGTGGTTGGTTCGAATCCCGGTGTCCCATATGGTCCCTGTGCCTGCCAGGAGTTATTTCTGAGCAGACAGCCAGGAGTAACCTCTGAGCACCACTGGGTGTGACCCAAAAACTAAAAAACAAAAACAAAAACAAAAACAAAACCCTAGTCCTCTACTTCCATGCTTCTAGAGTGGAAGAAGCCTGTCAAGTTTTTCCTGTTATTTTAATTTTGATGATTCATAGTTAAAAAAACAAACCAAACAAATGATGAAAAACACTTTTGGGGGCAGGAGATAGCACAGCAGTTAGGGCTCATGCCTAGCACTCTTACAATCCAGTTTTGATCCTGGGCTCCGCCTGGCTAGGGGATGCAGCCTTGAAGGCCTCTGAAAACTTCCAAATGCAACCTTGGAGGACACCAACTCCACTGGGATGGCCACTAACTCCTCTGCACCACAGGGACCAGGCAGCACAGCAGCCTCAGGCTCTTGCTTCGAACCTCCTATTGATCGAGAATCTGTGGTGGGTTTCCCCTTGGGAACCTTTTATTTGTTTTTTTTTGTTTTTGTTTTTGTTTTTTTTTGGGTCACACCCGGCAGCGGTCAGGGGTTACTCCTGGCTCTACGCTCAGAAATCACCCCTGGCAGGCACGGGGGACCATATGGGATGCCGGGATTTGAACCACTGACCTTCTGCATGCAAGGCAAACGCCTTACCTCCAGGCTATCTCTCCGGCCCCAATGAAAGAGTTTTTAAATAAAATGTTTGCAATTATATTCTCAAAAAAAAAAACCAAAACTTTTTTTTGGGGGGGGTTACACCCAGCAGTGCTCAGGGGTTACGCCCAGCTCTACACTCAGAAATCATGCCTGGCAGGCTTGGGGGACCACATGGGAATCCGGGATTCAAACCACTGTCCTTCTGCATGCAAGGCAAATGCCTACCTCCATGCTTTCTCTCCGGCCCCAAAACAAAATTTTTTTTTGCTTTTGTGGGACTTGGGAGGTCACAGAGATAATTTTGTTTGTTGTCATTATCCCAAGTTAGAAACTTCTACTTTTCATAAAACAAAATGCCTACTTTTCCTTACTAAAGTTTATTTATTTTTAAATGTCTAATCTGTGGTGCATTCTCCTTGGAGATTCACTGGCATATTGATGGATCTAAGATGTGTGTTCTTGATTCTTTCCCTTCTAGAGAAGCCTGTGTTCTCTTTTGAACATAAATACCCTATTCCTTCTTCCCTCCCCTCATAGTTCCCTAATTAACACATTTTACTTCCAAAAAATTGATTGTCTGTCTTTTGGCAATAGTGATCATTTCCCTTCCCAAGCCACAGAACCCTCACTTGAGCTCCATTTCTTGAGACTCAGGCGTAGAGCAGGTTTTTTTTTTTTTTTTTTTTGGTTTTTGGGCCACACCCAGTGATGCTCAGGGGTTACTCCTGACTATGCGCTCAGAAGTCGTTCCTAGCTTGGGGGACCATATGGGACACCGGGGGATCGAACCGCGGTCCATCCAACGCTAGCGCAGGCAAGGCAGGCACCTTACCTCTAGCGCCACCGCCTGGCCCCAATGGAGCAGGGTTTTGGAGTCATGTCTTTTCACCTTGCTCTACACAGAATGCAGAAGAACCAACACAGTAGTACTTACTCCCTGTGCAAATTCCCTGACAGATGGTCATGCAGATCTTCGTTCGCAACTTCATTGACAGTCTGTGCAGATGATGAAATGATCCTGAATATTAGGAAGCTATTTAATACTCACACATGAAGTCTGTTGTCAAGACAATCTTCTAGCTGTTTCTAGCGCTACTCTTGGAGATGGCACTCCATCTGTGTGGTTATTATTTCAAGGCCAGCCTGCAAATCTCTAAGACAGCTACTATTTCTTCTTCTCCTGCATCTCCACTTTCCTTGGGTAGAATCTCCTATTTCTTCTGCAGAGAGCATAGGTTTCAGAGCCTTCATTACCCCGTGTGAGTACTTCTGGCATCCAGTTGCTGTTTATACACAGCCTTCATGAAAATGGGGGAACTCAGTGCTCTGAGTGTGTGAACTTCAGAGTAGAGGATGGTTTCCATGTTCCTATAATCAGACTTTATTATTATTTGGCCAATTGTTACACGGCTTTATTTTTGTATTTAAAGCCTTTACTGATTACTAATGTATCAGTTTGGCCTTAGAATCAAATGACTCTTTTGAGCTCTATCTGGATTTCTTTCTTTCTTTCTTTCTTTCTTTCTTTCTTTCTTTCTTTCTTTCTTTCTTTCTTTCTTTCTTTCTTTCTTTCTTTCTTTCTTTCTTTCTTTCTTTCTTTCTTTCTTTCTTTCTTTCTTTCTTTCTTTCTTTCTTTCTTTCTTTCTTTCTTTCTTTCTTTCTTTCTTTCTCTCTCTCTCTCTCTTTCTTTCTTTCTTTCTTTCTTTCTTTCTTTCTTTCTTTCTTTCTTTTTTTTGGGCCACACCCAGTAACGCTCGGGGGTTACTCCTGGCTATGCGCTCAGAAGTCGCTCCTGGCTTGGGGGACCATATGGGACACCGGGGAATTGAGCCGCAGTCCATCCTAGGCTAGCGCTGGCAAGGCAGACACCTTACCTCTAGTGCCACCGTGCTGGCTCCCTATTTGGATTTCTTTATTTTTTTTAGTATTTTTAAATTTATTTAAACATCTTGATTACAAATATGATTGTGATTAGATTTCAGTCATGTAAAGAACACCCCCTTCACCAATGCAACATTCCCACCACCAATGTCCCAAATCTCCCTCCATCCCACTCCACCCCTACCTGTACTCTAGACAGGCTTTCCAGTTCCCTCATTCATTCACATGATTATGGTAGTTCTCAGTGTAGTTATTTCTATAACTGCACTCACCACTCTTTGTGGTGAGCTTCATGAAGCGAGCTGGAAGTTCCAGCCCTCTTCTCATTGTCTCTGAGGATTGTTGCAAAGATGACTTTTATTTTTCTTAAAATCCATAGATGAGGGAGACTATTCTGTGTCTTTCTCTCTCCCTCTGACTTATTTCACTCAGCATAATAGACTCCATGTACATCCATGTATAGGAAAATTTTATGACTTCATCTCTCCTGATGGCAGCATAATATTCCATTGTGTATATGTACCACAGTTTCTTTAGCCATTCGTCTGGTGAAGGGCATCTTGGTTGTTTCCAGAGCTTGGCTATTGTGAATAGTGCTGCAATAAACATAGATGTGAGGAAGGGGGTTTTGTATTGTATTCTTGTGTTCCTAGGGTATATTCCTAGGAGTGGTATAGCTGGATTGTATGAGAGCTCAATTTCTAGTTTTTGGAGGAATCTCCATATCGCTTTCCATAAAGGTTGGACTAGAAGTCAAGTCTCCCCTTACCATGCTCAATAAGTAGGCAGTGAATAAATAATGATGAGTAGATGAGCGAACAGATGTGACTGAGTGGTAGTGTACCTGCTTTGCCGGGAGAAAGCTGGGATTTTGTGCCCTACATCATCCTTCACCTTGCTGAGTGGGACTCTGGAAGCTCTGTCATCGGGAAGTCCTGGTACCACACCTGGTGTGAGCTCTGTGGCCCATCACAACTAAAGATGCAAGACCCATAAGTAGGTGTGTAAGCACCACAGTGTAAGTACTGCAGCCAACAGAGATGAAGATACATATCCAACAAGATATTTGAACACCATTTTTATGATAATGTTAATTACAATATACAAGTTACCATGACACATGAGTGATATATATATGTACATGTAATGAAATACTACTCAGCTCTAAGAACAGAAGAAATCTTGCTTTTTTGATAACAAGATATTTGAACATCATTTTTATGATAATGTTAATTACAATATACAAGTTACCATGACAGATGAGTGATGTATATATATATGTACATGTAATGAAATACTACTCAGCTCTAAGAACAGAAGAAATCTTGCTTTTTTTTTTTGATAGCATGGCTAAAACTTGTGGGGTTATACTACACACAATAAGTCAAAAGAAGAAAAGGGATGATTTTGCTTATATTTGGTAAATAAAGGAACAAAGCAAGGGGATAGGCAAAGCTAAAGGAAAACAAAACTTGAGCATTGAGGTTACTGAAGTGGTACAGGGTAGAGGTTTCAGGGGCCAGCGAGGTGGCGCTAGAGGTAAGGTGTCTGCCTTGCAAGCGCTAACTAAGGAAAGACAGCGGTTCAACACCCCCCCCCCCCAATTTGGTCCTCCCAAGCCAGGGGCAATTTTTGAGCGCTTAGCCAGGATTAACCCCTGAGCATCAAACGGGTGTGGCCCTAAAAACCAAAAACAAAAAAATGGGTAGAGGAGAGGGTCCAATAAATTGGCGCAAAGGCTGTTGGTATTTGGGTGGTGGGCACAGTGTGAAATCATATACGTTATAAAACATTTGCAGCCTTGTAAATCAACAGTATGTAACTCTAAGTATGTGTAGCTGCTATTAAATTTTTCTGCTGGGTATATTCCTGCATGACAAATCTATTTCTCATTGATGGAGAATCAGAGTACAAAGAGGGTTCAATGTTTTCCCATCTACATATTATGCCTATTAATCTTGGACCACACACACCCAGCTGTGCTCAGGGCTTACTTCTGACTCTGTGCTCAGAGATTACTAAGGGATCCTGAGCAGAGCTGTGGTTTGAATCCAGGTCAGTTGCATGCAAAGCAAGTGTCTGACCAGCAGAGCTGTATCTCTGGCCCTGATTCTTGCCTTTGTTCAGATGCTCTAGTGTTCTGCTGACCTCAGGTCAGAATTGAATCTGAAAAACAGGCCGGATTCAGTTTGCTGGAGTCAGAACACCAAGGCTTCATATCCTCAGGGAAATGAGGAAGGGTCTGTGGTGTGGTCATCTTCCTTGACCTTTGTACCTACAGTAGAAGATGGTTGCCAGAGAGAGTTGCAAGAACTGGACAAGCTTCAAGGAAAACATTATTTCTTTTCATTCCAACAATACTCATATTCTATATTTTCTTCTGTATGTATGGATCTCTGATTTGGGAAGGGCTTGGGAAAGACCACAAAACTCATCTCTCGGGTTTTAAAAAAGCTTCTCTTTCCTATGCTTACATACTTGTCTATTTTATTTATTTTATTTCTTGCTGTGCCAGGGTCTCATATGCATATGGCACATGCTTTGCCTTTGTGCCGCTTTCCTCCCCTAGAGACTTTTCTTCTACAAATTCTCTCCTACCCCAGCACGCTGGCCTAGAGAGCCTGAATCAAGAATAAAATAAGAATTATGAAAGTATGGGGGCATTGAACTGAACTGAGGGGTTGGGGGAAGCAGGACTGGACCCTGGTCTGCCACCAATGGGAGCTGTGACCTTTTATAAGGCACTGTACCTTATAAATAAACAACAGGGTTGGGGTTGCTTGAGATTATTAAAACATCATAGAGAGATTTAGCCTCCAACTGCCATCAGGACAGGAGTGTTTGGTCACTAATCTCCTCTGGACCCTGTCAAAGCTGTGTGTCTCTGTGTGTCTGTGTCTCTCAATCTCTGAGTGTCTATATAGGATGGATGGATGAGAGACCCTAAATCGCTTTGGCCCTGCCAGGAATGGCATGTTTAGAGCCGCTGTCAAACTTGCTTTGATTTTATTGTGTAGAAACATATTGTACCAACAGTGACCAGGTGAATTGGAAGCTGTGAGAAGCCTCCCATCTCCATGTGCCTCTAACAAACAACCATGCCCCCATCCCTTGGGCATTTCTTTCTTTCTTTCTTTTTTAAACTTTCTTCTTTCTCTGGGATTTGGGTTGGCAAAAGGCAAAAAAGATACAGTGGCTAGCTATTGAACAGAGCATGAAAAGTGGGCCATGGGAGTTCAGCACCTTGTGAATCTACTTCAGGCTCTGATCTCCTCCTGCAGTGAGGGGCTCTCAGAGGTCTGACCGTTCATTCTCTTCGTCTTTTTTTGAGACCAGGCACAGAAGAAACCAGATCAATACAGATCAGAAAAAGAGTCACAATCAGAGGAGAGAAAAGAACTGAGCTGTGGGGGCTGCAGCCGTCCCTCACTCCAGACATTTGGCAGGACAGAGAACAAGCAGAGAGAGGAAAACATGCTGACGTCATGGTCGGAAATCAAGCCTCGTGTCCTCAGAAGGCTGGAGGCTGGACTTGTGCGGGACAGAGGGAATGTTGCCTTCTGCACTGGTCTTTGCATTTAGGGGAGGAATTAGTGGGTGCCACGGACACCCTCAGACTACCCAACTGTGAGCTTTGTTGCAGTACTACCAAACGTGCCTGTGGTGAGAGGGTCTTGGTGGTGGTTAAGTCACCAGGCCCATCTCTTAGAAATTCTCATGAGTCTGAGACCTTCCCCCAAATTTCTTCCTTCTGCGCTACTGACAGGTAGGGACAAGTCTGAGATTTCCTGTGTGCTTTTGAGCTCCCCGAGGAAAGAGGCTGAAGCTGGCGCCCCACCTAGGTGCTCCCTAACTTGCTTTCCTGACCTTTTTATTTATCATTTATTTATTCTGTTTTTTATTTTTGGGTCACACCCAGCTGTACTCAGGGTCAGTCCTGGCTCTAGGCTCAGAAATCGCTCCTGGCATGCTCAGGGGACCATATGGGACATTGGGATTCAAACCACCGTCCATCTGCATGCAAGGCAAATGCCTTACCTCCATGCTATCTCTCTGACCTCCTGACCTTTTATTTGTTTGTTTTTTGTTTGTTTGTTTTTTGGGTCACACCCGGCAGCACTCAGGGGTCACTCCTGGCTCTATGCTCAGAAATCACTCCTGGCAGGCAGGCTCGGGGGACCATATGGGATTCTGGGATTATAACCACCATCCTTCTGCATGCAAGGCAAATGCCCTACCTCCATGCTATCACTCTGGCCCTCCAGTTCCAATTTTCAATGTTTTGTTTGTTTGTTTGTTTTTGATGTTTTTGGTTCACACCCAGCAGTGCTCAGGGGTTACTTCTGGCTCTATGCTCAGAAATTACTCCTGGCAGGCGCTCGGGGACCAAATGGGATGCTGGGATTCGAACAGCCGTCCTTCTGCATGCAAGGCAAATGCCCCACCTCCATGCTATCTCTTCGGCCCCTCTCCTGATCTCTTTATATTCTGCTTCCTCTGAGGTCTTGCTGGTCTCTCCATTGATTAATTAATCAATGAACCTATTGATTAATTGTCTAATGGGGTTAGGAGGCAGGTGATGCAGTTTGAGGTATAGCTTACAAAGAGTAAATGAATGAGTTCCTGTGCTCTAATGTACAACTTAGTGATTATAATCAACAATATTCAATTAAACTTTTTTTGTTTCATTTTGTTTTTGGGTCACACCCGGAAGTGCTCAGGGGGTTACTTCTGGCTCCACACTCAGAAACCGCTCCTGGCAGGCTCGGGACCATATGGAATAATCAGGATTTGAACCACTGTCCTTCTGCATGCAAGGCAAACACCCTACCCTCACACTATCTCTCTGGCCCCAATATTCAGTTAAACTTTGAAATTATTTAAGAGACTATTCTGACAGAGCAAAGAAATAGCACTGGGGTTAGCAAGCATACCTCGTATGTGCCAGACCTGAGTACTTGGTTCCTGGAACCACAAAGTCCCCTGAGATCACAGGTGCAGCCTTAGAGACCTCCAGCATAGCCAAGGCAACCCAAGTATCCCCAACATCTGTGCATTTGTTGGTTCTTGCATTAAACCACCAAGAACTGTGAACAGATATCATACCAACCTCCTGCCAAAAAAGGAGGATATTCTCTTGTTGTTTGTTTCTTTTCAGTTTGGGGGCCACGCCTGGTAGTGCTTAGGAGGAGTCATTCCTGGCAGTGCTTGGGAAACCATATGGGGTGACAGGGATTGAACCCAGGTCAAATAAGGCCCCAAAGTGATAGCATAGTGGGTAGGGCATTTGTCTTGCATGCAGCCAATATGGGTTGTTCTGTCCCCGGTGTCCCATAGGGTTCTCTGAGTACTGACAGCCAGGAATGACCCCTGAGCCCAGAGCCAGGGCTCAGTAATTCCTGAGTGCTACCTGGTCTGGCCTAAAAAGAAAAACAGAAAACTTGTGGAGTTGGAGTGATGGCATAGTGGGGAGGGTGTTTGCCTTGCATGGGGCCCACTCGGGTTCAATCACCAGTATTCCATATAGTCTGCAGAGACTGTCAGGAGTAATTTCTGAGCGCAGAGTCAGTAGTAATCCCTGAGTGCCGACAGACATGATCCAAAAACCAAAAACCAAAACCAAAACAAACAAAATTAAAAAACAAAAACTAACCCAGGTCAACCGTGTAGGACAAGTAAGCATGTAAGGCAAAAGCCCATACCACTGTACCATTGCTTCAGTCCTAAAAAAGATTGCTTTTTTTTTTTTTTTTTTTTTTGGTTTTTGGGCCACACCCAGCAGTGCTCAGGGGTTACTCCTTGCTATCTGCTCAGAAATAGCTCCTGGCAGGCATTGGGGAACCATAGAGATTGCTTTTTAACAACATTTTTTGGTTCAGTTTTTGTTTGGTTATGTGCCATATTCGGTTGTGCTAGGGGCTTACTCAAAGGGTTTTCGTTTATGTTTGGGGCTCAAGCAATAGTACAGTAGGAATGGCACTTGCATTTAATTCCTTTCACCTCATATGATCCCATAACTCTCTGAGCATAGAGCCAGGAGTAAATCCTCAGAACTACCTGGTATTATCCCCAAATCAATAAATTCCACTCCCAACCCACCCCAAAATCATCACAGCAAGAAAATACATGTTAAAAAAGAAAATACATGCTAATTATAGTCCATGATGAAGATGATATCTAACAGTAAAGAAATTTCCTGTTACATAAATATATGAGCTGACATGTAGTCTGCCTTAAATCTGCACATTAGTAGATGCCTATTCTATCTTAATTTTATTTATTTATTTATTTATTTATTTATTTATTTATTTATTTATTTATTTATTGTTTTTGGGCCACACCCGGCAGCACTCAGGGGTTACTCCTGGCTCTGTACTCAAAAATTTCTCCTGGCATGCTTGGGGGACCATATGGGATGTCGGGAATCAAACCCAGGTCTGTCCTGGGTCGGCCACAAACAAGGCAAACACCCTGCCTCTGTGCTATCTCCTCAGTCCCTCTATTTCAATTTTAAAATAGAAAAAGAATAGATGATTTACTTTATTTTTTTGTATTCTGCTTTTCTCATTTTTGAAAAGAATATTGTTATTTAAGCATCATGATTACGAATATGTTTGCAGTTGGGTTTCAATTATAAAAATAGTACACCCCCTCTTCACCAGTGCAATCTTCCCACGAAGATACCCCCATTTCCCTCCTCCCACATCCCTTGCCTGTGTTTGAGACAGGTATTCTCTTTCTCTCACTCATTGCCATTGTCATGATAGTTGTTAGTGTAGTTATTTCTCTAACAGAACTCACCACTCTTTGTGGCAAGCTTCATATCGTGGGCTGGTCCTTCTAGCCCTCATCTCTATTGTCTCTGGGCATTATTACAATAATGTCCTTAATTGTTCTTCAAACCCATAGATGAGTGAGACTATTCTGTGTCTATCTCTCTCCCTGACTTATTTCACTCAGCATAATAGTTTCTATGTCCATCCATGTATAGGAAAATTTCATGACTTCATTTTTCCTGACCACTGCATAATATTCCATTGTGTATATGTACCACAGTTTCTTTAGCCACTTATCTGTTGTCGGGCATCTGGGTTGTTTCTAGATTCTGGCTATTATAAATAGCGGTGCAATGAATATCAGTATGCAGAAGTCATTTTTGTATTTGTTTTTGTGTTCTTAGAGTGTGGTATTGATGGATCATATGGGAACTCAATTTCCAGTTTTTTTTTGGGGGGGGTTTGGGGTCACACCCAGAAGTGCCCAGGGGTTACTCCTGGCTCTATGCTCAGAAATCGCCTTACCTCCATGCTATCTCTCTGGCCCCAATTTCCAGTTTTTTGAGAAATCTCCATATTGTTTTCCATAAAGGCTGGACTAGACAGCATTCCACCAGCAGTGAATGAGAGTTCTTTTCTCCCCACAATTTTGCCAGCACTAATTGTTCTTGTTTTTTTTTTTTTGTGATGTGTGCCAGTCTCTGTGGCATTAGTTGGTACTTCATTTTTGTTTTGATTTATATCTTCCTGATGATTGGTAATTTGTATTTTTTTTTTTTGTGGTTTTTGGGTCATACCCGGCAGTGCTCAGGGGTTATTTCTGGCTCCAGGCTCAGAAATTGCTCCTGGCAGGCACAGGGGACCATATGAGGCACTGGGATTCGAAACGATGACCTCCTGCATGAAAGGCAAATGCCTTATCTCCATGCTATCTCTCCGGCCCTGGCCCTTTGTATTTCTTCTTTGAGGAATTGTCTGTTCATTTTTTTCCATTTATTACTTTATTATTATTTTTTTTGGACATACTCAGCTCAAGGTTTCTGTGCTCAGGGATCACTCTTGGTGGGTTCGAGGGACTATCTGAGGTGTTGGAGTTCAAACCCAGGTTGGCCATAAGCAAGGCAAGTGCCCTACCTGCTCTATTCTTGCTCTAACTCTGTAACTTCTTACTTCTTTTTTTTGGGGGGGGGCACACCCAGCAGCACTCAGGGGTTACTCCTGGCTATCTGCTCAGAAATAGCTCCTGGCAGGCATGGGAGACCATGTGGGACGCCGGGATTCGAACCAACCATCTTAGGTCCTGGGTCAGCTGCTTGCAAGGCAAATGCCGCTGTGCTATCTCTCCAGCCCCAACTTCTTACTTCTTAATGACCACATTCACGTGGACTCAACTTTCAAGGCCAGATTCTGATCAGATTATAATAGAGGCACAATCTTGTGTTGGACTCTCAGGAGGACATTCGAGTCAACTGTTCAGCTTCTTAGCAAAGAAGAGAACCAGAAGCATCTTAGCCTCAGCGCTAGGGCAGAATGGACCTTTAGCATCTAGCATGTGCTGGTCCACAGGTATACAACACCCCCGATCTACTGCCTAAATTATAACTGCCAGTCTAGACTGGATGCAGATAGGTATGAAAATGTTGACAGGGCCCGGAGAGATGGCACAGTGGCATTTGCCTTGCAAGCAGCCGATCCAGGATCAAAGGTGGTTGGTTCAAATCTTGGTGTCCCATATGGTCCCCCGTGCCTGCCAGGAGCTATTTCTGAGCAGACAGCTAGGAGTAACCCCTGAGCACCGCTGGGGGTGGCCCCAAAACAAAACTAAAACAAACAAAACAAAAACGAAAAGGTTGACAAAGGAACCTTCTGAACTGAGAGAGAGGGAGACTCTGGGAGCAAGGTGTCCTAGACTATATCACATTTTCTTGTATTGTGCCTTCATCTGAATGAATGATTTACAAAGGAAACTTAGGTTAAAGAGCATGCGACCCCACCAGCTCTGGATTCTTGCTCCTCTTTGAACCCTCATTAGTAGGCTGGCCTGGGGCAAGTCACTCCACTTAAGATTTTCTTCCTTTATGAATGGGCCTGACTCAGGAAAGGTTAAATGAGCTAATAAATGTGTCTGGCTGCCCTGGTGCATGCATTCATTCTGGGCCCTGAGTTTCTGTGTAAACATGGAACAGAAGTCCACACCCTCTGTTCTCCAGGATATCTTCCAAGGTGGGACATGCCAACTGCTAAAAAATGCAGCCTGCCCGTGATTTTTTGCAAGAGTTGTTATGGCAACCATATTTTTAAAAGTCACTAAAAGTTGGAGAGCATGAAATTGGGGCTAAGTGACAACAAAAAGTGATGGGACGATATAAATAAACCTGGAAAGAATCGAGAGGAAGGAACTAAGAATATAAGAAGTAGACAGGGATACACACAAAAGGAGTAAAGGCAGGAGATTTGTCTTTGTCCAGAGGGCTGAAAGCTAACCTGGGCTGGAAAGAAGGAAAGATATAGAGCAGGAATTGATTCTTACAGGTCCTGGTCATATCTGTCACAGAGCTGCCTAACCATTTTGTTCCCTCCTAGGCATGAACTGGGAGAGTAGAAGGAACCACCTGATCCCAAGGAATGAGACCAAAGCATCTTTGCTAGATCTTTCTTTTGGGCAGTGTGGTGGGGAGGTTGGGACATATCCAGGGAGGGATCAGGGGTTATTTCTGGTTCTGTGCTCAGAAGAAACTCCTGGCCAAGCTTGGAGGATCCTATGTGGTGCAAGAGATTCAGCCAGGTTGACCCTTAACCTGCGTGCTATCTCTCATATCATTTGAGCCTTTCCGGTTTATGGTCTTCCTTTCCCTCTGTCCCACCTGCCTGTGTCCCTGCTGGGAGCTCCCTGGTGGGATACATGTCCTCTCTGCTCTCTCTGCAAGTTCTCATCAGCTCCTGGCATTAGAGAAGTCCAAAGGATCTCCTATTACCCAGGACAGGAGGGAGTCAAGACCAAGTTTTTGTTCAAGGATGAGCAGATAAATGCAGGTGGGAGACAGGAGGCCTTGGCCACTAACCTGCAGATTCTTTTCTGGAAGGATCCAAGAGAAACTTTGTAGTCAGGAGACTAGGGAAACCCAGGTTTAAGGATGATGAGCCAAAGCTGTCTGGTGGCAGGAGAAAGGAAGAGTGGAAGACCTGAAGGCAAGGGAATTACTTACCTCTCATAGGATCTTTTTTTTTTTGGGGGGGGGGGCACACCCAGTGACTCTCAGGGGTGACTCCTGGCTATGCATTCAGAAGTCGGTCCTGGCTTGGGAGACCATATGGGACGAACCGCGGTCCGTCCTAGGCCAGCGCTAGCAAGGCAGACACCTTACATCTAGCGCCACCACGCCGGCCCCTCAGGATCATTTTTACCTTTCCCTGTGCCACTCTGTGCCAGCAGGCTGATCCTGTGGAAGGTTTGAGGGTCATATGCCCTTGGCTTCTGGCCAGGTGGGAACAGTGGGAGGTACCTGAGACTGTTGGAAAGAGGGTCTAGAGTGTTTTCCATGCCAGCACTAATGTACTCCTTAGCCCTTTAGGAGCAACTCCTCCAAAGCAGCGCCAGCTCTCAATAGGCTCACTGTTTCCTCCCCTGGCTCCCCTGTCCTCAGGAGCTCATGTTACACTGTTCCTTTTTTTTTTTTTTTTTTTTTTTTTTTTTAGGCCATCACTGGAGGCACTCAGGGTATCCTTGCTCTGCACTCAGAAATCACTCCTGGCAGGCTCGGGGGACCATATGGGATGGCGAGGATCGAACCTAGGGCCACTCACTGTACTATCACTCCGGCTCCTCATGCTACCTTCTGTTGATCTTTGGGAATCAGCAAAGGGGTATTTTGGCCTTCTTTTTTTTTTTTTTTTGGTTTTTGGGCCACACCCGGCATTGCTCAGGGGTTACTCCTGGCTGTCTGCTCAGAAATAGCTCCTGGCAGGCACGGGGGACCACGGGATTCGAACCAACCACTTTAGGTCCTGGATTGGCTGCCTGCAAGGCAAACACCGCTGTGCTATCTCTCCGGGCCCATCTTTTGGCCTTCTTAAGCCCACTCACTCTTCTGCAAATAGATCTCATTACTATTTTTTTTTTGTTTTTGTTTTTGGGCCACACCCGGCGGTGCTCAGGGATTACTCCTGGCTGTCTGCTCAGAAATAGCTGCTGGCAGGCACGGGGGACCATATGGGACACCAGGATTCGAACCAACCACCTTGGCATGGGTCTGTCTTGGTGCTGATGTCAAGGAAGAGAGAAAGTAGCATCATGGAGCAGTGGAGACACTCACACCAGGAACATAGTTGCATCTTCATTTGGGGTACTCATTTCACAGTCAGCAAGGCTTAGTCTCATTGATATTGGAAGATGAGAGTTGGCTATAACACAATAATTAGTCAAGAGTCAAGAAAGATAAAGAGATACAGAGACACAGAGACAGAGAGCTAGAGAGACAGATATGCAGAGAGACAGAGAGAGGCAGAGAGAGGCAGAGTTCTTCTAGAGAAACTGGAGGAGGAAATAGGAGTGAGAGCAGGAAGGTAGGGAGTTAATCTTAGGGATGGGACCAGGACCAGATGTATACATGGACATGCATTATCTGGTGATGAAACATGGTAGCAGGATCTTGATCCATGCCTTAGGCATTGGCTTTCTCAATATTGCTGGTGGAGAAGTCAAAGAATTGTTAGGGTAAGGACTCTTGAAATCACTAACTAGCATAGGAAATCATTGTAGAATTTATTCAGGGAGTAAGTCTCTGGTATGTGGTGTGAAACAGGATTTTCATGGTACTATTGTCACTTGATTGGTTTGGGGAGAGTCCTCCACGGGTCAGTCTCCCAGCCTCCAGACTCTTTCTTAGAATTGCGAGAGAATATTTATCTTTGGTCCTTCATGAATCCTTTCTTGGAATCTCACCTACTTTGATGCTTCACTTCATTTGCTGTGGGTAGGTAGCCCAGGAAGGCCTGGATCCCGACTCCACAGTTTCCTAGTCCGCAGATATTTCTTTCTCTCTTTGACTACGTTTCCATCTTCTCTCCTTCCCCTTCAAATACCTCCACAATAGAGTAATTAAAATGGGAAGTAGTAGGTGTAAATTTTTAGTAAAAGTAAAGCTTGTAAAAGTCTCACTTTAATTCCCTAGAACTGAGAGTAAATTCACTTTCGAAGCTTGATTTCTACATCTTGGTGAAAACTTGTTATTACAATTTCCACATATACATGAGTCAGCATCGAGGCTTTGTATTTTGTTTCACTGACCCATTTGTCTACACCACCTCTGAATAGCTCTTTTTTTTTTCCTTTTTGTTTCTGGGCCATACCTGGTGATGCTCAGTGGTTACTCCTGGCTATTCGCTCAGAAGTCGCTCCTGACTTGGGGGACCATACGGGATGCCAGGGGATCAAACCACTGTCCATTCTAGGCTAGCTCAGGCAAGGCAGATGCCTTACCACTTGTGCCACTGCTCCAGCCCCAAATATCTCATTCTTTTAACTGCTTCCTGTGGTAGGATAAATTCATTCTTTCAAAAGGTGCTTGTTTGGGGAGAAGTGCATCAAGTTTAATATTGACTTTCTGGATCTTGTATATCTTGTACCTTCTTAGTTCTCCTGATTTTGTGAGAAGATGGGTTTGAGAGCCTCACTCAACAGTGCTCAGAGGTTATTCCTGACTCTGTGCCCAGGAGTGACTCATGGTGGCTTTTAGGAGACCATCTGGGGTGCTGTGGTTTGGTTCTATGTGTGTGTTCCCATTGCTGACATTCCCTTTCATGGGGTTTCTGTTTGTGTGGAGGGAGGAGGCTTATGGAGGAAGGAGAATAGCTGGGATGTCCCCAGAAGGACCAATGTGGTCCCAAGGTGTGGCTCAGAGGCAAAAGTTTCTGCCTTGGCTTCTGAAGGCTTTGAGTTAACCCCACTTTGATTCTTGGCAAAACCCACAGACTCTGAACTTGTTCCCCCTGCAGCTCTGCCATCTGGATCCCTGCTGATCTCAGAAACCATAGGCTCCAGAGCACAGTCAGTTTGCATGTGTTCTGCCAGTCCAGTGTACAAGTCTGGCAAGCAATGTGGCTGAGCACCCCAGCTGGGGCAGGCAACCCTGGGGCACTTCAACTGCAACCACAAAGGGCAGGAAAAAAGACAAACACATGAAAAAGAAGAGCAAGTTGATTGACTGAAACCTTGCATGGCAGGGCTTAGTTTCAACTGGCATCTCCATGTATGCCTTGTGCCAAACATGGTTTGAATTTAGGAGGCAACAGTGATTCCGCTCTCAGTCTGCACAGTTTTATTGTGTGACGTTACTGTGAACACTAAATTAGCCAATACTGAGTCATAGCGCCTCCAGGGAGTTTTAGGATTCAGTTCCATAAGCCTCTGGGGACGACATTTTGTCAACTGCTCAATATATTACCTGGCTTGATGTGCCTTTCTTTTTTAAGGCATCTTATGTAATGGATGGGAAAGATTTCTTTACATTGAACTTGTGCCACCATGCTGCAACTCCAGCTTGAGGAAAGCTCATCTCTCTTATATTGTTTCTTTTTCTGGTGCTTTAAAAAGACACACTAAATCAAATGTGAGAAGGACACTTGTTTATAGTGTGAGAGCTCAAACCAAAAGGCCAAGCATCAACTTGCTCCACCTAGGGTGGGAGCATGCACCCTTAGGCTAAAATCCTCCCCTGCTTGGAGTGTGTCTGTAAAGGGCCAGAGAATAGGTGTAAAGTTCCAAAAACATTTTAATGGGTCAGAGTGATAGTGCAGTAGGTAGGGTGTTTGTTTGCACATGGCCAACTGGGAACCCCAGTTTAAGGACCCTCAAGCACTTAGGAGTAATTCCTGAGTGCAAAGGTTGGAGTAATTCTTGTGTGTGTGTGTGTGTGTGTGTGTGTGTGTGTGTGTGTGTTTGTGTGTGTATGTGTGTGTGTTTGGAGTAATTCTTTTTTTTGTTTGTTTGTTTGTTTTTTTTGTTTGTTTTGTTTTTTTGGGCCACACCCGGCGGTGCTCAGGGGTTACTCCTGGCTGTCTGCTCAGAAATAGCTCCTGGCAGGCACGGGGACCATATGGGACACCGGGATTCGAACCAACCACCTTTGGTCCTGGATCAGCTGCTTGCAAAGCAAACACCGCTGTGCTATCTCTCCAGGCCCTGGAGTAATTCTTAAGCATCACTGGTTGTAGCCCCCAATCTCCCCTCCACGCTACCAACAAACTATAAAATCCAAATACATTTGAAGAGAATTAACATATAATTTAATAATAAAGGGAATTACTTGACTATTAAAGAAAAAGAGTATCCATGTAACTTGTAGGGTAGCCAGAGCGATAGTTCAGAAGGAAGGGCATTTGCCTTGCACACAGCCACCTAGCATCCATATGGTCCCTGAGCCTGCCAGGAGAAATTTATGAGTACAGAGCCAGGAATAACCCTTGAGCACTGCCAGGTATGCTCCAAAAACAACCAAACAAACAGACAAAAAACTTGTAGGGGCTAGAGAGTTAGTAAAGGAGTTAAGTCACTTACCTTGCATGCCGCCAATCCTGGTTTAATTCTTGGCACTACATAGGGGCCCATAAAAACTACCAGGAGTGATTTCTGAGCACAGAGCCAAGAGTAAGCCCTGAGCACTGCCAGGTGTCCCCCCCAGTAATAGAAGGCAAGATCATAATAACTTGTGCACTTATTCTAAGAACAATTCCTGAGTGAAGTTAGGTGTCTTGTGCTCTTATTCACAAGAGAACCTAGAGAACCATCACACTTCTTTGCCCACTGATCTCACCCTTGCATCTTCATGGACTTCCTGGTCGAGCAATGTGAGTGTTCTGTCTATCTTTTTTTTTTTATAATATTTTATTTTATTATTTTTTTAATTTAAACACCTTGATTACATACATGATTGTGTTTGGGTTTCAGTCATGTAAAGAATACCACCCATCACCAGTGCAACATTCCCATCACCATTGTCCCAAGTCTCCCTCCTCCCCACCCGAACCCCACCTGTACTCTAAACAGGCTCTCCATTTCCCTCATACATTCTCATTATTAGGACAGTTCAAAATGTAGTTATTTCTCTAACTAAACTCATCACTCTTTGTGGTGAGTTTCCTGAGGTGAGCTGGAACTTCCAGCTCTTTTCTCTTTTGTGTCTGAAAATTATTATTGCAAGAATGTCTTTCATTTTTCTTAAAACCCATAGATGAGTGAGACCATTCTGCATTTTTCTCTCTCTCTCTGACTTATTTTGCTCAGCATAATAGATTCCGTGTACATCCATGTATAGGAAAATTTCATGACTTCATCTCTCCTGACAGCTGCATAATATTCTATTGTGTATATGTACCACAGTTTCTTTAGCCATTCATCTGTTGAAGGGCATCTTGGTTGTTTCCAGAGTCTTGCTATGGTAAATAGTGCTGCAATGAATATAGGTGTAAGGAAGGGGTTTTTGTATTGTAGTGGAATAGGCTTGAATACTCAGAAAATGTTCTATCTTTAAGCAATGAAGTACATGACAAGAGGTTTAAATGTGATTCCACAGTGTGTCTCACGGTACCTGGCAACGAGGAAGGTGAAAGGAATAAAATCCTGTCATTTCACCTGACCTTATTTCTTCTCAGAAGGAGGTGCCAAGGGCAGCCAGCTAGCACAGAAGGGTGGAGCTTACACTAGAGGCCATGGATTCGAGCCATAGCACCACAGACCCCAGGCCAACACCTTCGTGGCCCTGATGGTCCTTTCCATGGCTGAACCGGGCAGAGCATCACTGGGAATGGCCTCCACCCCTCTACCTCAACACCACAAAAAGAATAAGGATTGGAAAAATAAAGAATGGGTTGAGAATGGAGAGGAAGGGGTAGGAGTTATCCTAGGACAAGTCACCCTGGACTTTGGTGAGATGAAATCTTGAGATAGCTTTGAAGGAAAAAAGTGAAGTTCAATGTATTTCATGATATCTTTATAGCATAAGCCATCTGACACGGGGAAATTAAAGTCTTAAAATGTATTTTTATTAAATTATATTTTATTATGAAATCATGTCATTAAACGATAATTTATTTGTTCTGTTTTTAGTTTTTGGGCTGTACCTTGCTACAATTAGAGATTACAGCTGGTTCTGTACTTAGGAATCACTACTGACAGGCTCTGGGGATATTATATGGTACCAGGGATTGAACCTGGGCTAAGTACATGCAACCCAAGTGCCCTAATTGCCTTTTTCTAATCTTTTTGTCCCCTTTCCCCTTTTAGCTGGCTTTTGATTTTGGAACAATATACCAAGAAAGTTCTTGACCTGCAAATCAGAGAAGTGCTACTCCCACTGATTGGGTGCTCGAACATATCAGTGCTCTTCTCCCTCCTTCTCTCCCTCTTTCCCTCCCTCCTTCTCTCCCTCTTTCTTTCCCTCCCTCTCACCCTCCCTCCCTCCCTTCTTCCCTCCCTCCTTCTCTCCCTTTCTCCCTCTCACCCTCCCTCTCACCCTCCCTCCCTCCCTCCCTCCCTCCCTCCTCCCTCCCTCCCTTCCTTCCTTCCTTCCTTCCTCCCTCCCCCTCCCTTCCTTCCTTCCTTCCTTCCTCCCTACCTCCCTCCCTCCCTCCCTCCCTCCCTTCCTTCCTCCCTCCCTCCCTCCCTCCCTCCCTCCCTCCCTCCCCCTCCCCCCCTCCCCCTCCCCTCCCCTCCCCCTCCCTCCCTCCCTTTTCTCCCTCCCCCTTCCTTCCTTCCTTCCTTCCTTCCTCTCTTCCTTCCTTCCTCCCTCCCTTCCTCCCTCCCTCCCTCCCTTCCTCCTTCCCTCCCTCCCTCCCTTCCTCCCTCCCTCCCTCCCTCCCTTCCTTCCTTCCTACCTCCCTTCCTCCCTCCCTTCCTTCCTTCCTTCCTTCCTTCCTTCCTTCCTTCCTTCCTTCCTTCCTTCCTCCTTCCTTCCTCCCTCTCCCTTCCTCCCTCCCTCCCTCCCTTCCTCCTTCCCTCCCTCCCTCCCCCCTTCCTCCCTCCCTCCCTCCCTTCCTCCCTTCCTCCCTCCCTCCCTTTCTTCCTTCCTACCTCCCTTCCTACCTCCCTCCCTCCCTCCCTCCCTTCCTTCCTTCCTCCCTCCCCCTCCCTCCCTCCCTCTTCCTTCCTACCTCCTTTCCTTCCTCCCTCCCTTCCTTCCTTCCTTCCTTCCTCCTTCCTTCCTTCCTTCCTTCCTCCTTCCTTCCTTCCTTCCTTCCTTCCTTCCTTCCTTCCTTCCTTCCTTCCTACCGCCCTTCCTCCCCTCCCTCCCTCCCTCACGCCCTCCCTCCCTCACTACCTCCCTCCCTTCCTTCCTTCCTTCCTTCCTTCCTTCCTTCCTTCCTTCCTTCCTTCCTTCCTTCCTTCCTTCCTTCCTTCCTTCCTTCCTTCTTCCCTCTTTCCTCCCTTCCTTCTTTCCTTTCCTTTATTTTCCCTCTGTGTTTTGGGCCACACCTGGCTATGTTCAGCGCTTATTCATGGCTCTGCACTCAGGGTTCACTCCTGGCAGGCTTGGGGATCATATTGGAATGCTAGGGATTGAATTAATATTGGAAGTGTGCAAGGAAAACTCCTGATATGCTGCACTATCTCTCTGACCCCATCCACGTTCTTTCTTAGTCTGCTGACTGCCTGGATTTTGACTATCTCCTGATTTGTTTTTTCAGCCTTACCTGGTGGCACTCAGGGCTTACTTCTGGCTCTGTACTCAGGAATCACTCCTGATGGACTCAGGAGACCATATGGAGTGCCAGTGATCAAATATAGGTTAGCAGTGTGCAAAGAAAGCTCCTTCCCCACTGCATTATTGCTTCAACCACTCGATTACTAATTTGACTGCTCTCTGTAGGTTTGGCCTTTTGTCTGCTTGGACCAGCAATCCTGCCTGTGTGGACTATCTGTTGTATGGTTTTGGATTTCCTCATTGAGGTTAAGACTAAAAGGTGGAGATCCAGCTAGGGGCATATAGTTTGGAGAGGATCAAGGTGTTCCCTGATTCTTTAGTCTCAAACACAGCAACCTTGTATGGTTTCCAACTGCTCTGTGACAAGTTAACAAAGACAAAAACCTGCATGTTTTTTTTTTGTTTGTTTGTTTGTTTTGTTTTTGGGCCACACCCAGCTGTGCTCCGGAGTCACTCCTGGCTCAGAAATAGCTCCTGGCAGGTACGGGGGACCACATGGGACTCCGGGATTCGAACCAACCACCTTAGGTCTTGGATCGGCTGCTTGCAAGGCAAAAACCCTGTGCTATCTCTCCAGCCCCCTTGCATGTTTTATTAAAACAAATTCAAAAACATCTTCAAGGGCCACAGCTGGGGGTACTCAGGGATGAACTTCTGGCTCTGTGCTTAGGAATCACAGGGATCACTCTGGCAGGACTCAGGGGACCATATGGGATATTAGGGATTGATACCAGGTCACTTGTGTGCCAAGAAAATGCCCTATTCATGGTACTATCACCCTTTATTTTAAGACTTTAATACTCAGTTGAATATTGAATTCTTTTTGCTGAGAGTGGTCCCTGGACTCTCTGAGCACCACTTTGGTAGCTGCCCTCTCAATCTGGAAAAAAATTTAAGGTATTACAACAACAGAAGAAGTTGTGATTTCCTTTCATGAAATGATGCTCAAAGAGTTAGAGATTTAGAGGCAGTAGTCTAATAGTAACAGAAAAATATTGTTATGAAGACAATGTGGCAATAGAGAGCAATTCTTTCCTAGGTCAGCCATAGCATTGCCAATCTTCTGCTCCTTCCTCTTGACACTCCCATAATTCCATGCAGATGCTATCTATGGCTAATAAGCAGGAGGAAGAGCCAGTTACCTCCCAGAGTTCACCAACTTTTGCCTCTACATAGGCATTTCTCAACTAGTGCCCCTGGCCCTGGTCAGCCCAAATGATAGGTATTCCAAGGGAACACAGATGAAAGTTGTATAAATGACATGAAACAAGGTGGTAAAACATTAGGACAGGGACCACAGGAAGAAAAGAAGGTTGGAAAGGAGTCATTTTTAGAAAAAGGTAGAAAACACATGATACAGTGACCATTTGATGAAATAAAATTAAAATGCAGGACCAGAGAGATCATACAGCACTTTCCTTGCATGTAGCCTATCTGGATTTGATTGCTGCACCACAGAAGGTTCCCTGAGTTCTATTAGGAGAGATATTTGAGTGTGAGCAGGAATAAGCCCCGAGCACTGCCAGGTGTAGCCCAACAGATAAAACAAGATCAAACTAGAATCATATGTGATTATAGGTAGATTATGGATTTTCCTGACTATGCTGCAAGATGGAATGCATTCTGAAACCCTGTGGTCCTGACTACCTGTGATTGATTGCAAAGGTCCCACTACATGACCTATTTGATCTAACCCAAGGTTCCTGCCCATGCATATGTGGCTCATATAGAAATTTGTGGCACTTTACTGATTGTGAGAATTTCAAGATACTGCCTCCGACTTGTCTATCTTGTCTCCTCCATTGTTGCATCACCATATTTCTGGGCCATATCAGGACAACAGTTAGTAATCTGGGGTTTCCTCCAGTGAACCTGGGAAATATTTCATTCTTAGGTTTACCTGAAACAGCTTTCTTTTTCTTTCTTTCTTTCTTTCTTTCTTTCTTTCTTTCTTTCTTTCTTTCTTCTTTCTTTCTTTTTCTTTCTTTTCTTTCTTTCTTTTTCTTTTTCTTTCTTTCTTTCTTTCTTTCTTTTTCTTTCTTTTCTCTTTCTTTCTTTCTTTCTTTCTTTCTTTCCTTCTTCTTTCTTTTCCTTTCTTCTTTCTTTCCTTCCTTTCTTCTTTTCTTCTCTTTCTTTCTTTCTTTCTTTCTTTCTTTCTTTCTTTCTTTTTCTTCTTTCTTTCTTTCTTTCTTTCTTTCTTTCTTTCTTTCTTTTTTCTTTCTTTCTTTCTTTCTTTCTTTCTTTCTTTTTTCTTTCTTTTCTTTCTTTCTTTCTTTCTTTCTTTCTTTCTTTCTTTTCTTTTTCTTTCTTTCTTTCTTTCTTTCTTTCTTTCTTTCTTTCTTTCTTTCTTTCTTTCTTTCGGTTTTTGGGTCACACCCGGCGGTGCTCAGGGGTTCCTCCTGGCTGTCTGCTCAGAAATAGCTCCTGGCAGGCACGGGGGACCATATGGGACACCAGGATTCAAACCAACCACCTTAGGTCCTGGATCAGCTGCTTGCAAGGTGTCAGGCAAGAAAAAAGTGAAAACACAACAGTATCCTTGTACTAGAAAAGGTCTAGTACATCACTCAATTTATTTTAAATGATTAATTTATTAATATTTTTATTATTAATTTATTATTATTAAATTAATAGTTAAATGATTAATTTATTTTAAAGGATTCCTTGGATTTCCTTCTCTGTTTTTTTTTTTTGTTTGTTTGTTTTTCAGGCCACACCCATTTGATGCTCAGGGGTTACTCCTGGCTAAGCGCTCAGAAATTGCCCCTGGCTTGGGGGGACCACATGGGACGCTGGAGGATTGAACGGCGGTCCGTACTACGCTAGCGCTTGTAAGGCAGACACCTTACCTCTAGCGCCACCTCGCCGGCCCCTGGATTCCCTTCTCTTATCTGATTGCTAGTGCTAGGACTTGTAAAACTATGTTGAATAAGATTGGAGAAAGATTATAGAAAGACACTAGGCAGCCTTGCCTACATCCTGACCTTAGTAGAAATGATTTCAGTTTGTCGCCATTAAGGCTAATGTTGGCTGTGGTTTTTTATAGATAGCTGTTCTATCTTAAGGAAAGTTCCTTCCTGCCCTATTTGCTGAGTGTTTTCATCATGAATGTGTGTTGGATTTTGTCAAATGCCTTCTCTGCATCGATGGATATGATCCTGTGGTTTTTGTCTTTCTTTTTGTCGATGTGATGAATGATGTTGATTGATTTTCCTATGCTGAACCATCTTTGCAACTGGGTATAAAACTTCCTCATACATAGTGAATAATCTTTGGGTGTATTGTTGGATTCGGTTTGCCAAGATTTTGTTGAGGATTTTTACGTCTATTATCAGAATGTTTGATAGACTTCACCTGTAAACCATCTGAATAATTGTTTTTGTTTCAAGATCTTTTCCTCTTTATTTTAAATTTTTATTTTGATCATGTTGGCTTACATATCTTTCACAGTAGTACTTTGGGTACATATTAACATTAAATCAGGGGAATACCCATCACCAAATTTGTCCTCCTCCCAACCCCGTTTCCTTCCTGTTACCCCTATCCCCCACCATCACCCCCCCCCCGGGCTGCTATAGTAGGTGGTCCCCTCTTTGTCTAGCTTACTAGTACCCTCCCTTGTTCCCCCTCTATTTGAGAGGCGGAGCTAGATAGTTCAAGTTATGTGATTTAGTTTGAAGGAAAGAAAAGCAATAGAATGGGGTAAAAAAAATCAAATAAGCTGAAAATGGGCAGAGTCCTTCTAGACTGTCCCCTGTGCCTACCGGGGGTGATTTCTGAGCAAAGAGCCAGGAGTAACCCCTGAGCACTGCTCGGGTGTGACCCAAAAACCAAAAAAAAAAAAAAAAAGAATGTATATACAATATGTCATGTGTATGATTTTATATACACAAACAAACACACAGACCCAAACTACTATCCAATCTTATGCTACTTGGAGTGTGGTTATATTTAGCCTTTTTGGAGCTGTAGGATCCTGATTCCCCGAGTCAATTTATTGAGTTATTTTACAATTTACAGAAAATCATTCTTATTATTTTACCTTTTCAAACAGTCTCCTCTTTCTAAAATAAAATACGTTAACAATAATATTATAAAACTATTAAAATATAAACTCTTATAGAAGTAATCATTTCAATAATAAAATAAAGCACTTCTAAAATCTACCTTGCTTTATGTCTACTTGTGCCTGCAACCAAAGCAGAACACCTGGGGAGTTTTTAACTATCTTCTTCAGTATTCTCAGAGGCTACCAATGCTCAGGTCCTTTCTTCCTCGTGAGGCCCATACCCTGCACTCAGCTAGTGAGCAAATGGTGCAGAAAGAAAATAGAGGGTCCAATTGGGATTTTACTGAAAGCAATGATAATGAGAGTATGGGCTGGCCTCTGTGTACTGAGCACAGGGCTGGAAATGTGCTCCCACACCAGCAGGGCAACAGAGCTTCTGTGCCTCTGTTTAGTTTAAAAAGGCCTCTGGCCCGTATCTTTCTATGATATCAGTTAGGCTCTTCCCATTAACGCTTCATTGCATGACTGAGAAATGCCACACAAATGAATGTGGTGAACAGGCAGCTTGATATAGAAAGGTATGAATGCCTCTAAATATTTTGTTGGCTAGATCTTTAGAATGGGGTTACTTAAAACATATGCTACTGATATGGTCAAGAAAAGCATATTGAATACAAAAGTTAGGAGACACAAGGGAATGTTTTGTGACACTGACCTTTAAAATGAATAGTGTTTATCATACTTCAAGAATTATGCCATTTTGATTCTGGAGACCAGCTCTTGCTAGGTATGGGGTTTGGAGAGGCCCCATGCCAGAGGCCCTCTCCCTAGCCTGGAGAGTGCTGGGAGGCTTGGCAGGCCCCCAGCCATCCTTGCCTTTTTCCCCTGACTCCAGGCCTTCCCTGGGTGCCAGCTCAGATGGCCAGAAGTGGGTTCAGGTGGACTCTTTGGGGTCCTCAGGCTTCCCCCCTCCCTCCATACACCAGGGGGAGGTGCATTGGGAAGAGGTTGGGCAGATATCTGGTTTCTGATTTCCTCTTTGATTCTGGAGGCCAGCTCTTGCCAGATATGGGGTTTGGGGAGGCTCCATGCTGGAACATTTTCCCTAGCCTGGGGAGTGCTGGGAGGCTTGGCAGGCCCCCAGCTGTCCCCCTCTTTTTACCCTGGACTCAGGCCCTCCCTGGGTGCTGGCTCAGATGGCCAGAACTGGTTTCAGGTGGATTCTTAGGGGTCCTCAGACTTCCCCCCTCCCTCCGTACTCCAGGG
Source organism: Suncus etruscus (assembly GCF_024139225.1). Lineage (NCBI taxonomy): Eukaryota > Metazoa > Chordata > Mammalia > Eulipotyphla > Soricidae > Suncus > Suncus etruscus. The sequence goes on along the minus strand of NC_064856.1, from coordinate 6,192,346 downwards.
GGGAGATGCATTGGGAAGAGGTTGGGCAGATATCTGGCTTCCAGTTTCCTCTTTGATTCTGGAGGCCAGCTCATGCCAGGTATGGGGTTTGGGGAGGCCCCATGCCAGAGGCCTTCTCCCTAGCCTGGGAAGTTCTGGGAGGCTTGGCAGGCCCCAAGCCGTCCTTCTCTTTTTCCCCTGGACTCTAGGCCCTCCCTGGGTGCTGGCTCAGATGGCCAGAAGTGGGTTCAGGTGGATTCTTAGGGGTCCTCAGGCTTCCCTCCTCCTTCTGTACTCCAGGGGGGAGGTGCATGAGGAGGAGGGTGGGCAAATATCTGGCTTCGAGTTTCCCCTTTGATTCTGGAGGCCAGCTCTTCCCGGGTATGGGGTTTTGGGTTGTCCCCATGCCAGAGGCCTTCTCCCTAGCATGGGGAGTGCTGGAGTGCTTGGCAGGTCCCCAGCCGTCCCCCTTTTTCTCCCCTGGACTCCAGGCCTTCCCTGCGCACCAGTCTAGGTGGACTTTATAGGGGTCATCAGGCTTTACCCCTTCCTCTCCCTACACTAATGGGAATGCGCTTTGAGAGGAGGGTGGGCCATTCTAGCACTGGTTTATATTGGGACAGTCACTGGAAATTTTTTCTCCTTGGTCTCCTATTGACAGTATTGTATGCATATAGTTTATATATGCATAATAATCCAACTTGTATTGTGACCTTGATACTGCCCTACAAAGCTCATATCTAATCTTTTACTGCCTCAGTCCCAACCCTTATTTTCCCCCATCTTCCCATGCAGGTGCAGCTCATGACATGAAGCTCACCACATAGATTGATGAGTGCAGTTAGAGAAATAACTACACTGAAAATTATCATAACAATGTGAATGAATGAGGGAAATAGAAAGCCTGTCTTGAGTACAGGTTTGGGTGGGGTGGGGAGGAGGGAGATCTAGGAAATTGGTGGTGGGAATCTTGCACTGGTGAAGGGGGGTGTTCTTTATATGACTGTTATCATACAACTACAATCATATTTGTAATCACGGTGTTTAAATAAAGATAATTAAAAAAGAATTATGCCATTTTTTTTTTTGGTTTTTTTTTTTTTGGGCCACACCCTGTGACGCTCAGGGGTTACTCCTGGCTATGCGCTCAGAAGTTGCTCCTGGCTTCTTGGGGGACCATATGGGACGCCGGGGGATCGAACCGCGGTCCGTCCTAGGCTAGCGCAGGCAAGGCAGGCACCTTACCTTTAGCGCCACCGCCCGGCCCGAATTATGCCATTTTAATGAACATTAGAAAGCAATCTTTTCCAATCCCCAACTTTGCTAGGGGACTGGCAAAATAATACAGAAATGAGGTGCTTATTTTGATTTTTTTTTTTTTGGTTTTTGGGCCACACCCAGCGGTGCTCAGGGGTTACTCCTGGCTGTCTGCTCAGAAATAGCTCCTGGCAGGCACAGGGGACCATATGGGACACCAGGATTCGAACCAACCACCTTAGGTCCTGGATCGGCTGCTTGCAAGGCAAACGCCGCTGTGCTATCTCTCCGGGCCCTATTTTGAATTTTTCTAACCCCAATTCAATCCTCAACTCCATATTTGACCCCCTGAAGTCCACATATGGTGCCCTGAACAATGCCAAGAGTGATACCCCCAGCAAAGAAGCAAGAGTATGTCCTGAGCCTATCTAGACACATCAGCCCCAAATAAGCAATCATTCCTAATGTGAAAATGAGTTGAATTATTCTCTTTAAAGGCAAATAGCTAAATGTGTTAAAAGACAATGTAGCTGGATGGTTCTGGAAATAAAATTTAAAATAGTGCATGTCTATACGAGCTAGAGTGCTAGTACAGAAGACAGACATTTGTTTTGCAATTGGCTGAACTAGGTTCCCTCAGACTTAAGGAGAGTAATTCGTGAGAGCAGAAGCAAGAATCACCCCAGAGCAACACTGAGGGTGGCCAAAACCACCAGCACCACAACCACTACCACCAGCACCACCAATGACAACAACAACAACAATCCATTTTGCTTCTTTGAGTAACTCATCAATTCCCAAAGAACTTGGGAATTACATTCAATCCCATGATAGATGAACAAAAAGGGATGACCATACTGACAACAGAACCAATGGCATCAAAGCTAAACTGAGTCCTGAGATAGAGATGAAGTTTACCTAATATCTAAGGGTCCTAACCATCAGCAGAACTACATTGTTGTCCACATTTTTACACCAAACTAAGAGATAGTAAATGTTCTGAAGCAATGACTAAGGATCCCAAGGATGCTCATTGAACAGAATGGCTTTGTAAGATGTTAACAGTAGCTCACATCTTGGGACATATCCACCAGTCTGATCATGGGACAGACCAGTGGTCGACAACCTGCGGCTCGCGAGTCACATGTGGCTCTTTACACTTTTAATTTGGCTCTTTTGTGTGCCGGGCGGTCGCTCCAGGAGTCAGGACTCTGCTCCTAGCCTCTGTCAGTGTGCGCCCTGTGTGGCTCTCAATATAAATTTCAATCGTGGTTTTGGCGAGATTTGGCTCAGTTGAAAAAAAGGTTGCCGACCACTGCCACAGAGTATATTCTAGAGTATCTCTCCAGTGAGTCCAAGAGTTCCATGAGTAAATTAAGAATAAGTGGTTCAGGTAACCCCAAGAGACGATAAGTGCCCAGTTGGCATCACATAAGAGAAAGGCCTAATGAACAGAAGGCATTTTATTCCTTGAAGGCATAAGACTGATCATTGCTCAGGCTCTAGTAGTGACTTGCATAAAGATTACACATGTTTCTTGGGGACCCCTTAGTTTTTTATTTTATTTTGAATATGAGCAGATCTCTCCTTACTGCCTGCTTTCCTAGGGCCCTTGGCCCACCTCTCCTCACTATCTATTTTTCTACATGGGTCTAGAATAATTTCAAGATCTCTTTGTGAACATTTAAGCCAAATGTGTTCAGACTTCCCACTGTGGTGCCTTCCTTTCAGAAGGGGGATGGGAGACAGAAACACTAGAATCCTGTTTAGGATTAGTCCTGTAGTGTACCTATCTGAGATCCTGGATCTAGGTGTAGCTACCTGAGACCCACCCATTTCTGGGAGGGGTCTTGGGAACCGGATATTAGGTGTAACCTTACCTGCAAGACCCCTCCCATTCCGGGGAGTGGTCTTGGAATAGGTAGATAAATCCTGGAGCCTTGGGATTAGGGCGCTCTGGCCTGCTGAGCTCTCTGGCTTTGGGGCTTTGCCTCTTTTGGTCTTGGACTAGGATGGAGGCCAAAGGGAAGATGGCTGAATTAAGATGCAGGGTAGCCTAGAATGGCTGAATGCTTGAAAGGTTATGAGATAGGCCACACACCTGTGGTGGTCAGGGCATGAATAAAGATGATGCTTCCTAATGCCTGCCTGTGAGTGATTTCGCCTTTCACCTGGGCCTGGGACTCGCCGGCTGGATGGGGGTTGCAGAGCCACGTGGCCTGGGGTGGCAAAGAGAAATCTCGCCATCCACCGTCATCCAGCCCCATCATTATTTATTTAATACAACATAGTCCTAAGCAGTTTAGTCCTGCTGTAATTCTCTTTGGTTTCTTTCACATCTTAGATTAAAAGTTCCTCTTTGCTTGCCAGAAGAAGAGAGATATTTTCTGTGTAGCCTAAGAATTTTTCTGGGGGATCAGAAACCAGATTAAAGGGATTTTATTTCATTTTGGGGGGTGCACACCTACCTATGCTTAGAACTTACTACTGGCTCTTTGCTCAGAGCATTATAGAGGTGCCAGGGATCAAACTTGGGTCAACATCCTACCCACTGTACAATTTCTTGGCCCCTTAAATGGTCTTTAAAGCCTTTTTAGAAAGGACCCTGTCCTTTGGACTCAGGAGTGCTTTTAGGCAGTGGATGTCATTGAACCAGAGTAAGGCCTTGGGCAATGTTTTGGTGCCACCAAGTGTCAGCCATGTGCCCTTCAACAGGCAATTGCCTTATTTGGAATTCATGTCTGCATTGAAGAAAGAAGAGGTTGAATTACATATATCTATATAAAATATAATATGCCTATATATGACTTATTTATTTGCCTTTCCCTGTTCCCATGTTCTATTGTGTTCATGTAGTTTTGAGTCCAGGGGAAATACAATGGTTAAGTTGAAAATAGATTTTTTCAAAGCCATCATTTATTTCCACCCCCACTCCCCACCTCCCATAAAACTCAATTTAAGTTTTCTAATCACCTCCTACATGTTACATTCTTCAGAATTCTGGAATTGGTTTTCAGGCCTGAAGGCCTGAAACCAGTTTTAGAATTTTATTTTTCAGTTTGGAATTAACTTATTTTAGATGTTGGATGCTGAAAGAAAAGTCTCTAGTAGGTCTAACATTTATCTTTTCTCTTATTCTGGATGACAATAGAGAGGAAACTGTTTCTAAATGAGACTAATATCTCAATACAAAATAGTGCATATCATGTACATGTTCATCTATCTCAGCACATTAATTAATTAATTAATTAATATAGAGAAAAAAAGGGTAAACACAACTGCAGTTTATTTATTACCTAACACCAGTTAGAGGTATGAACAATCTCCATGCAAATAACAGTTTTCATTATGCAAACAAGATGCATTTTAAATGAAGAGGTAACATGAGCTGGGAGTCAGTGATTCTTTGTTTATTTACATGCTTGAATACACTCCTGGATTATAAATATGAAGGATATAAAATAGTTCAGTTGCTGGTATGAGCTGCCACTGGTCTATGGATGCCTTCAGTAAATTCTTTTTGTCTTGTGGCCACACCTAGCAGTGCTTTGGGATTACTCCTGGCTGACTCAGGGGACATATGGGATTCTGAGGACTGGACATGGGTCATCTTGGTGTGGAAGGTAAATGCCCTACCTGCTGTACTATTGCTGGTCCCCTTTAGTAAGTCCCTTCTGTTGCTAGTTTAAACTGTATGGATGGCTATTACTTCATTTATCTCTAAACACACTAAAAGACATATAACAAATGAGTGGGGCAAGGAAACATTTAAACAATGTGTTTATGATTCCTTAACTATTTGATAACAACACTTTTATTCACTGGAAAATAATGAATGTACACATATTTACAAAAGTTATTTCTAGGAAGAGATGATGCATTTTAGGATTACAAAAGAAAAAAGGTGGTTGAATTATTTTGACTGATACAACAGTATAATCTACTTTGAAAGAATTTTCTTATTAGATTTGGGTAATATGCATACAGTTACTATAATATTTGTAAAAGTACAGATAATCCCAAGTACTTGCTTGATTTTAGAATGCATTGTGCAATTTTGTAAAAACCAGAATTTATAAGCTTAAGTTTATATTAAAGTGACTTTATGTCTTCTAAGGGTACAAAGTTTGGGTTCAGTGTGAGACCACTGCATAGTGACAGTAAAAAATGTTGACTGAATGTCACTGCTGGATAAACAAAACAAAACAAATAAAAAATATTCATGTAAGTGAACAACTAAATAATCCCTTCCATATAGAAAAGTAGAAGAAGGTAAAATAGGGTCATTTGGGTCAATTGCAAACCAAGTAACAATATACAGTCTTTAAACATAGTCAGGAAGAAATTAGGACAAGGACATGAAGTCATCAAGTATGCTATAATACAGATTTATGCAGTCTTAGGGGTATGATGCTTGATGACAAGTAGAAAAAACCTTATTAAAACTTCTAAGGCCATAGAGAAGCTGAATGGGTGGAGGTTGTTGAAATGTTGAGGGTGCTTCTTCTTCCTTTGTTTTTGTTTTTGGGCCACACCCAGTGACGCTCAGGGGTTACTCCTGGCTATGTGGCTATCCAAAAATTGATCCTGGCTTGGGAGACCATATGGGAAGCTGGAGGATCGAACCTCGGTTTGTCCTAGGCTAGCACTGGGAAGACAGGTGCCTTACTGCTCCATGCCACCTCTCTGGCCCCTGATTCTTCTTATAACTACCCAGCTCAGGGATTCCTTTGTGTCTTGGGATAGGTAGGTTGCACTATGCAAGATCATGGGCTTCTGAGGCTCAAACCTGAAGAAAAAAAAGGCAAGTATTTCTTTACAATAGTTTCTCTACCATTAGCCACAGTGGATAAGGTTTCTTTTGTTCAAACAAAACTGTTCATATCTCATGTATGTTTGAAAAGCACTTGCATGAACTGTGGCCTCAGCAAGTTCTCTCCCAATGGTAAGTAAATTTGGTAGAGAAGATGTGTAGACCAGTCCAAGTCACTGAAATAAAATTGGGATACAGAGGGAGCATACATCCAGTTCTCATGAGTCTTAGAGTTAGGACTAGAATTCATTTCTTTGGATTCCAAATGAGTTCATTTTGTGAAAGAGGATGTGCTCTAGAAAGGAGAGTCCGGGCCTCAGCAAAAGAGCCACAGAGATTAGATTCATTGACAATGGAAACCTCCTCACTTTTTCCTGTCCCCTTCCTTCCAGACAAGCAAGTTCCTGAAATCCTTTACTCTAAGGTGTTGGGAATTTCTTGTGTTCTTCAGTACAAAATTGGATGACTTTACCCAAAAGAATGATGAGCTTTCAAGCATCAATGAAAGGAGACTTTTTTTCTCTCCTGGAAATTACAATTGTATAGCATAGTATGGATAACTAATGACTTGGTTATGAGAAAAGTTCTTCCCTGCAGCCTGAATGCCCTAGGGAGGTAGTAGAGTTAGATGGGAAAACTCAGTGTACTAATAGGAACTCTCCTCCAAGAGAGTGACTGTAACATCTTACTCTGATCAATTTATCTTTACAATTCCATTATATCTGTGTTTTGTTCTTTAGCCTTTTGGCATTCTTGCACTGATGACAGTGATTGAGGGAAGTTGGGAGAAGTCCAGACAACCATTTGAGACTGTTAGACTGGATGAAGCTACGACTGGATGTAGTTGACTCGAAAAGCTTCATTTTGTCTGCTACTGAAATAATTTTGCCTATAGAAGGTCATGCGTAGATGCAAGTCCCTCTGGCTCTTGTCCTAATTTCACTGTGTGGTTGCACACAGTAGGTGTCGAGTTGATACCAGCTGCTATCTATCTAACCCCATTGGTGTGGTTGTATATAGAGAAGTATCACCCTACCCCTATCTTCTGCATAACCTTGCCTGATGGTAAGACCTGCCCATTTCTGGGAGGGGTATTTGGCAGGGACAAAGACTCAGGGGCAGGAGGGGAATTGATTGAGAGGGATTCAGCAAGGAGATGGAGGAAGAAGCAGCAGGAGGAGAGCTGGCAGGATGGAGGTGGAAGAAACATGTTAAGATGACAGGGCAGCTGGAATAGGCTGCCCAAAAGGTTAGCCTAGGTGGCTCGGGCCTTGAATAAAACTCCATGTCTCCTGAAATCTGACTGCTGTGAATCCTGGACCCTCAGACTCGCAAGCTGGAGGGAGTTGCAGGAGCGGGGCCCAGGCCAGCAGAGAAAGGTCATCTCTCCATCCATCTCACCATCATCCACATCCATCAGGGCTGTTTTACAACAGAAAAGATGCTGAATAGGTATCAAGTATGAACGTTAATTAATTGCTGCGGTAGATCTCTCTCTCTCTTGCACAGTGAGTGAGAAGCAGCCAATCCCTTAAGGTCGGGGGCGGCACAAACACAGCTGCCTTTGGCCCAGGCCATCTGGGAACTTGGTCACTGGTGAACTTTTCTGTAAGGACTGGTTTTGAGGGGGGGGGGTGTCTTCAAATATCAAAAACAGCCAGCGGGTCACTTCAGCCTGATGCAGTCCACCTCTTCAGTGGCGGGCATGCCGCTGGTTTTGAGGTCCAGGTCAGCGCTGGACTTGCTCCCACTGTGGGAGGGACGCCAGTGGAGCCGCAGCATCTTCTTGAAGTACTTGATGGTGTTGTTCTTGACGGTGATGAAGCACACGGTGTTGATCATGCTGTTGCTCATGGCGATGCACTCGACCACGTAGAAGGCGGTGAGGTAGTGCTTCTCCTTGACAATCAGGGTGGGGAAGAAGTCACGGACGATGGTGAAGCCGTAGAAGGGGGCCCAGCAGAGCACATAGGCTGTGAGGATGCCCATGAGCACCAGGACGGTCTTGCGACGGCAGCGCAGTCGCTTGCGGATCTGCTCCGTCTGGAAGCCGGGCACCTCCTTGAACCAGAGTTCTTGGGAGATCCGGGCATAGCACAGGGCCATGGCCAGCACTGGCCCCACGAACTCCACCCCGAAGATGAAGAGGAAGTAGGACTTGTAGTAGAGCTTCTGCTCTACGGGCCAGATCTGGCCGCAGAAGATCTTCTCCTGGCTTTTGACGATGAAGAGGACCGTCTCGGTGGTGAAGTAAGCCGAGGGGATGGCCACGAGGACGGACACCCCCCAGACCAGGGCGATGAGGAAGGAGGCCGTGTGGTAATTCATGCGTGGCTTTAAGGGGTGAACAATGGCCAGATACCTAGGAGAGCAGGGAGACTGTCAGTAAGGATAGGTGTGTGCAAACATGATTACTTGATAATTTTTAATTTAATATCTTTAAGCACATTGATTATAGACATGAGTGAAGTTGGGTTTCTGTCATATAAAGAACACCCCACTTCACCAGCGCAACATTCCCATCACCAATGCTCACCCCAAACACAAGAGCAGCAGACTGTGTCTGTCTTATTACTAACCAGACTCAAGAAGCATCTTACCATTATTGTTATGGTGACTTTGTTTGGGGCTCACACCTGGCTGGTCTCGGGGCTTCTTCCTCCTGGGTCTGTGTTCAGGAATGTCTCCTGGCAGTGGTCAGGATGTTGAGGATTGAACTCTCTCAAGCAAACATCAATTGCAAGGCAAGTGTCCTACCCGTTGTACCTCTCTCATGTCCTAAGAGTCATCTTATCTTTTAGCAATCTCATTTGGCGTTAGGAAGGGTAGAGTGGTTTCATATAAAGAGCATGGGCTTCGGATCAAACAGGTGGAATAAATCCTAGCTTTCCTCCCACTTGCTTCAGGGTCAAAGTGAATCACTCAGTCTCTGAGATTCCTGTCTCAAACCTAACAAGCAATAAAATGAGTCCTACTTCGCAGGCCTACTGTGAACATTAAATATAACAATGTTTATATTAAGCCTGGCATAGGATAAGAGTGAGATAGTATCTGTGGGTTACGTGATGGTGATAATGATAGTAAATACTATTAATTCCACCTTGGCTTCTAGTCTTGCCGTTCTAAGAACTTACCACTTCTCATTCTCATTTTAAATTTATTACAGGTTGGGATGAAAGAAGCAGCATGAACCTCAGAGATTGGGGGATTTCCAGGGAAGGGGACAAGGGCTTAAATGACTTGTCCAAACTCATTTGGTTTTGAGATCAGAATCTGCTTGCTACAAAGCCTTTATATCCCCTAACCCTGCTACTGGCACTGTCTTAACTCAGATGAAGTGTGTGAGTTGCTTTTACACCATAAATCCACACCCAGTTTAAGCTTTCTCTTTCTCATAGCAACATTTCCTAAGAAAGAGTCTTTTACAGGAACTGACACCTAGTTAAATATTTTGGTGTCCTGAAATCAGTTTCTATTTTATAGGGGAGGTGGAGGTGAGAGATGGAGAAAAAGGTATGAAAGGCAGGGAAGAAATAGCTGAACCCTAGAAACAAGCCTCAAACGTGTGGCATCCAGAAATGGCAGAGGATAGCCCTTCTGATATTTTTTGGTTTTGATTTTGGACCACACCCTGAAGCACTCAGGGATTACTTCTAGCTCTATGTTCAGAGATTACTCCTAATAAGCTTGGGAGACCATATGGGATGTTGGGGATCAAATCTGAGTTGACTGCATAAAAAAGCAAGTGCTTTACTCATGATGCTATTGCTCCGTCCTTTGATATTTCTTTCTTTCTTTCTTTTTTTTTTTTTTGGTTTTTGGGCCACACCCGTTTGACGCTCAGGGGTTACTCCTGGCTATGTGCTCAGAAATCACCCCTGGCTTGGGAGGACCATATGGGTCACCGGGGGATCGAACCGCGGTCCATCTGCTTGCAAGGCAGACACCTAACCTGTAGCGCCACCTTCCCGGCCCCTGATATTTATTTCTACATAGTAAGAAAGGCATTTTTTTTTTTTTTACCAATGGATTAACAAGTTGTAGGGAAGCCTGTGTGTCTCCCACTGCCTGAGCAAAAATACAGAGACTGATCAAATTCAAGGGTTGAATATGAAGTGGCTCTCACTCCCAGAGATCACACAATAGGTTATTATCAGGGCCTAAACGGGACTTTTTATCCAACCATCTTTATTATCACTTGCCCCATTTTTCAATTAATTTAGAAGCCAAGTGAGGGGTGCAGTTTGCCAGGCAGGTTTCTTTATTGTTAGAGACCTGAAACTCCTCCACATGCTGCTTTGTCATCTTTTGAGTTTCAAAGGTCTGTGATTTCTCTTACTCTTGAGGGCCATACGTTTCATTATCCCTTGGGAAAAGCTTTCTGTTCCTGCTAGTTTCTCTTCAGCAGAACCAGCTGCATCCCACCCCCCAGCCCCACCCCACCCAAAGCATTTCACTACCCTGGCATTTGGCAACATTTCTCAAACAGGCCAATCACAATCTCTCATGGGATACAGGAATCACCTCATCCACCATCCATCATCCTTGCTGAATCATTCTTTCCACAGGTGCAACTCCTACTTGGCTCTGCAAGGTGTGTGGTGTTTTCCTTTCTTGGGCTGTGACTATACATGGCTAATTAACTGCTTTATATTGCCTCTGTCTAGTATCAGGTGTTGTATGTTTGGCCAGACTTTACTATAATGGATGAGAGAATTCTGCCTTCAACAATGGGGTGACGAGTCAAGTGGTCAGAATAACAGGGAGGAATCAGTATTCCTAGAAAACATTTGAGACCATATAAGCAGCACAGGATCATCTATTTTTCCAAATACTCTTGATAATTGTAGTTTGTAAGAAAAGGTCTGTGAGGCCAATGACTTGAGCTTTTATCACCTGGTGTGTCTATCCTCATAGATTGGCCCCATGGAAGACCCCATTAGTTGCAGATCTACTAAATTGTCACGAATATGGTGAGGCCCCATTCATATATTTTCTATTATCACTTTAATGCACAATTTTATCTGTACTCCCACCTCTCATCCCCTTGTAGATCTTTGTCTGAAGCTCTTCTTGGGCTTCTACAGTCTTCTTGGCTATCTATACAGCACTGTCATAGCTGCCTTCACAAATGACTAATACAGCGGGTGTATAAATACCACAGTTCTCTCTCACCTCCTACTCCTGAGCAAACCCAGAGGTGTGATCTACACCTTTTTCAAGAGTTACTCAGCAAGAAAAGTTTTCAGTTGTCCACAGTGGAAACTTTTCCAGCAATGTGTACTGTATTGAATACCTGCCTTTGCCTTAATTCTCACTCCTCTATACATGGGCCCTAAGTTTTACTATCCTATGTTTGAAGTCTGCTTTGAGAACAAACAAACAAAAGCCAAGGTAAGACATGGGTAGAAGTACCTGTCATAGGCACTGTGGAAACAGAAATGTAGAAAGGTGGTCATTGCATTTAAAACATAATTTCCTTTGGAAATAACTCCATACCCAACATGAGATTGGAAAAAAAAAAAAAAAAGAAAAGCATATGATAAAGGTCCTGGGATATATTTGGCAGGATTTGGCATGTATTCTCCAGACCCTGGAACTTTTGAAGGTTTTGTAAGCCAGGAATATTTTTACAAAGATCATCAATGTGATATTCTTATGTTTACTAAGGGGGAATGTGAGTTTTAAGGGACAATCAGGAGCTGCTGTGAAGATAAAGAGACAAATTGGAAGACCATTTTTAAGGTTCTATTGATGTGGCTCAATGGCGAATGTTGGCTTTGCATGAATGAGGCTGCAACTTTCATCCCTGGTGTGATCTGAGCCTCTGCCTGGAGATCTTTTCTGGCACTGCAACAAGTATTATTCCTGGTGAACACTCAGGAACTAAGTGTGAGTGGCAACCAAGTGTACAAACCCTGGAACAACAGCAGCAACACTAAAGGGAAAAGTAAGGGGAGGAGGTGAAAAACAAAACAATGACAACAAAAAGAAAATAAAGAGAATTTTAATAATCTGGCCATTACTTATGAAGAATATGACTGAAACTTGATGAAAACTTTAACATAAAGAATGAAGAGTCGAGGACAGAGTGAGGAGAAAGACAAAGGATGATGGTGATTTTGTTCCTGCTTGTGTAACATGGAGAATAGTGGAACTGCTGATGGAGCTGTGGAGATGAGGGACAGAACTGCTTTGGAACCACTCTTACTGTCAGATTAGGTAGTTGCTTTCAGGGAGTGCCATGGGAGGATGTTTGCTTTACATGTGGCCAACTCCGATTCCATCCCTGGCATATAACTGTGCACCACACAGTTATAATAATAGCTTACCTTGCCAGGAATGAGCCCTGGGCATAGCTGAGTATGACCCCACCCCCTCAAGCCTATCTTATGAAAATCACATACATCATGAAAACAGAAGGTTCAGTGAGACTAAAGGCTTGAGAATAGTGACAATTCTTCCTTAAATGCCCATCAAAAATACTCAAAGAGATAAACATGCATATTTCTAGGTCCTGGGTTAAGGGATTCTCACTCAGAACAGAGTAGGGGAAGAACCCAGAAATCTAACTTCATATCAGTGTGTCAAATTATTCATGATACTATTTTTTCCAGGGGCACTTTGTATAGGTAGCTCAAATGTACATGTCACAAGGCCTAATTTCAGGGCTGGGGAGTCTCAGAGAAACCAAATCATCTTTCTGGAAGGAATAATGCTATATAAAATGAAGAGGCCTCATCTACAAATGCATTTTATTATCATAAATAAAAAATAACGAACTAGTTGATTGAAAAGGACATACGCCTAAATAAATAGCACTTAGGATGAGAAGAAATGAAAGAATGTAAAGGTGACAAAAGGAAACAATATGATTAAAAAAACACATCATCATGATCATTTAGCATCATTCACAATGGTGAACCCAGAAGATGTGTCACCAACTTCTACATCAGACAGAGCTACTAATGGCCCAATGCTAGACACATAAATAAAACACTTAGAACTGCTCACATAAATAAGACAGGTGTATGATTGATGGCAGGCTCTTAAACTTTTTACTCCATAAATTTATAACAGAGCAAGGACTTCTAGAGCATCATATGCAAATGAGCAAATGGATGTATGCCTCAAAGTGAAGGTAAGCACAGCATTCCTACTTCTGTCAACAAGCTTGTTATTTTTAAATTATGTTCCGTAACAAAGTCCTGAGAAACGAAGTATATGATTCTATATTTATGAAATTAAAGAACAGGCAAACTAAACTGAAAAAAAAAATCAGGAGGGATGGAGCAATATTGCACTTGTCAACTTGAGTCTCATCTCCATCACCCTATAGGATCCTCCAACCCTCACTAGGAGTAATTCCTGAGTGCAGAGCCAGGAGTAAACCCTGAGTAATGCCAAGTGTGGCTGAAAAAGAAAAAAAGAAAAATTAAACTTGTGATTGTCTGGGGCAGGTGGTAACTGTCTGCTGAAGGGTATCAGGACTTTTTCTAGAGGTTGGAAATATCTAGATCTTGATCAGGATAATGGTTGCAGGAGAAACTTGGCACGGGTTTTCTTGAATGCAAGCTTCCCTGCTTCACTGGCTTCTAGGAGTATGCTGGAACTGAGTATGCTTTGTTCTTGCAGTTGATGCTACTCTGTCCTGTGCCATACTGTAGCTGAGGCAGATTGGTTTAGGGTGGAGGACTTGGTCTAGCTGATGGGGGACTTTTTGACATTTGCCTATATTTGGAGAATGTGAGTTCCAACTGGAGAAACCCCTGGGTTCCCTCCTCTTGCCCCCTAAGAGATTGGCGCACATTCAATTCTGGAGCAATACCAGCTATCAGAGTGGAAGTGAGCAGAGCAAGCAGTCTGGCCCAACCCGCATCTTTATCCCCACCCAGCATGCTCACCTGTCGATGGCGATGGCCAGCAGGGCATTGGTGGAGACATAGAGAGATACAGTCCGTAAGTAGTTGACAGAGGTACAGAGCACACGGCCATGCTCCCAGGAAAGCTGGCGCACCACATAGTAGTCCATCTCAAAGGGGCAGCAGACGATGGCCACCAGGAAGTCGGAGATGGCCAGGTTGGCAATGAGCAGGTTGGTGAGGTTGCGCAGCTTCTTATAGCGGGCCAGGGCGGCAATAAAGACAAAGTTGCCAATACCACACACCAGCATGATGCCTGCGAGGGCTATGCCAATGACAATCTTAGCTGCAAAGAAGGTCCGGGTCTTGGTCACGTCTTCCTCCTCATCTAGAGGGAGGTCATAGTCACTGTAGTTGAAGTTGAAAGGCGGAGAGGAAGCAGAGTCTTGGGGTAGACTGAAGTTGGGAGCAAAACTTGTGTTTCCGTTGTTGGCTGCCATGTTGAAATTTGCAAGTGGAAGGTGGTATGTGGGCTCCTTGGAGGGGGGGCAGGCCTTCCACTTTCATGAGGTCAGTGAACCTTCTACCCTGCCCACATTCTTGGAGTCAATACACCATACCACGTCCTGGAAGGAGACACAACCACGGAGAACATATAGGAGAGGATCCAGTAGTATTTCCTAGAACCCACCACATCATCAAGTTGGATCTATACAGGACATAAGGGAGAGGACATTGGCCATCTGGCCACGGAGTCCTCCATGCAGTCAGGTTCACTGCCTGAAGATGAGCTGCAATCTCCTGAGATAACTCAGGAAATCAGGCATCTTTGGTCATTTCCCAAGGAATAGGACTATGTGGCCAGTCATACTCCTCCCCTTTCTGACCATCAGCCTCTAAAAGGGTAGTTTTACAAGGTTGCTCTAGGCTGCTCTGATTACAGGCACAACCATCAGTGGGATCTGGGACAAACGAAGCTTAGGGGCTGGGACACAGCAAGGCATTGCTCCCTCCCTCCGACCAGATCAACCCACGAACTTGGCAATCACCAAATCCATTTCACAGGGTCAGGCCAAGTCACCTGGAGCTGTTTAATTTCTGCTGGCCGAACCCCAACCATCGTGCCCACCAGAGTCCTGCTGCCTAACCCATGGACTGGCTTGCAGTGGTGAGGTCCGGGGAGATCTCTGTGAGGGGAAGCCACGCGGATCCCCAGCACCAGGTGGCGGTCGGAGGGGTGGATGAGGGGATTCTGCAGCCTCTGAGCTTTGCGAACCAGCTCCAGAAGGAAATCTTTTCTTTGTCTGCTTCTCTTCCCTCTCTTCCATCACAGACACCCATTTCCCTACAGAGAATCAGCTCTGCCCAAGAGGGACCACATCCAGTCACCAAGGTCTGTGGCTTCTGAAATTGGGGGCTGCTTCTGTATCTGACTTGATGGGACCCCCCCCTCACCTCACCCTCAACCCCAAGGAGGGAAAAGGCACCCATCGAGGACCCAGGGAGGGGTCTTAAGGGCAGGGAGATTAAAGGCAGGGGGGTGCGGAGTCCTTAGGAGGAAGGTCTGCAGAGGAGAGAACTCGGGAGAGAACCCCGACATCCGCGGGGCGCGCCAGGGGCGCTCAGTGGCACACTGACCTGACAGCACACCCTCTATCTGGGCAAACCCCATTAAGACTCCCAAGTGTGTGGGGGCGCGGGCGCTGTTAGAAGAAAGGGGTGTCCAGCGAGGGGTGTGTAGATGTTAGGGAAAAGGGGTGTCCCCTGGTCCAGCGAGGGGTGTGAGGGAGCGGGACACGCCCGCCCACAATGTCCCCGGGTCGGGTTCGAACCCCATGGGGTGCGCCTTCCCCTTGGGGCGTCTCTGGAGCTCGTAAAGGGATCCTGGGGCTCAGCGGGAAGCCGAGGCGCTCGGGGCCCCGGGGAAGGGACTTCGGGGAGGAACAGGGGTGCGGGGCAGAGCAGGACACGGCACGGCATGCGGGGATCCCCAAGCCCGGCACCCCGTTTCCCCACACACCTTTCGGGGAACTTGCCCGCGACTTGATGCCCGCCGTGCCAGCTGCCCGTCGCCGCCGGATTGTCTTGGGGAGCCGGGGGGGGGGGGCGTCTCGCGCTCGGACCCTGCGCCCCAACACCCGTCCCGACCTTGCACGGCGGCTCTTGGGGCGCCGCGCACCCGGACACCGGCCGCGGACCCCGGCTGGCGCGCGCTCGCCCAGGCGCCCGAACCCCGCGCCCCCTTTTCTATCCGCGCCCAGGCGCGCTCCGCCCCCGCCGCGCCCCCCGGCAGTCCGCCCCGCCCCGCCCCGGCCCGGCCCCGGCCCGAACCCCGAGCCCCCCTTTGGGACGGACGCCGGCTTTCGGGGAGCCCGCAGGGTGTGCGCTCTGCTCCGAGGGGCGCGCCCGGGCAGGGGCGGCTGCGGTGCTTTCGGGGTGCGATCGGGAGGAGGACAGCCCCCCACCCCCGGGAGGAGGGTATGCGGCCGCAGCGTCTCCTCTCCAACGAGGGTCGTTCCAACACCCCGAATAACTGCGGGGTGCCGGGGACCCCCGATCCCCCCAGCCGCATTTGGCTTCCAGCGGGCTGTCGCTGTCTTCGCTCCCGACACTTGTAGATCTCTTTTCTTTTCTGTTTTTGTTTGTTTGTTTGTTTGTTTTTGGGTCACACCCGGCAGCGCTCAGGGGTTCCTCCTGGTTCTATGCTCAGAAATCGCCCCTGGCAGGCTCGGGGGGACCCTCTGGGATGCGTATGGGATTCGAACCCCCGGCCTTCTGCATGAAAGCAAAGCAAACGCCCTGCCTCCGTGCTATCTCTCCGGCCCAAATTTAAAGTTTTTAAATTAATAATGAAAAGGTCACTATACGTAATAGGAAAAAAAATCCCATAGGACAATAGGGAAATATTGCAACTCATACGTCTGATAAGGGACTTGTCTAGAATAAACACAATTTTGGGGGGGGTCACATCTGGCAGCGCTCCAGGGGTTCCTCCTGGCTCTGCGCTCAGAAGTCGCTCTTGGCAGGCTCTGGGGGATGGGGGAACGGGACCCTAAGGGATGCCCTGGCCTTTGCCTATGGGATTCGAATCACCGTCCTTCTGCATGCAAGGCAAACGCCCCACCTTCATGCTATCTCTCCGGCCAGACACCTGCAAATCCCAGGAACGAAACTCCTGCTGGAAACCTGCCCCGTCAATTTTCCAAGCTCGCCGGACTCCTCGGGGTGCAAGGTCAGAACCCCAGTGTTTTCGAAGTCAGAACCTTCTTCACCGGCTTGACCCATCCCAGAAGGCTTGGCAGGGGCAGCTCAGAAGACAGACTCTGTTCAACGCAGCTTCCCACTGCGGGCCTGAATGCTGAGCTTTATTATCTATGTTCTGTTGGGTTAGTTGAAGCAAAAGTAAAGACACAACACACACACACACACACACACACACACACACACACACACACACACACACCCTGTCGTTAACAACTATGGATTAAATGACAACCACTTGGGGCTGGAACTTAAATTTTCTCAGTAGAAGCTCTGGGGAACCCCCGTGCCTGGCTGTTTCCTGACAGGGGTCCTCAAACTTTTTAAACAGGGGGCCAGTTCACTGTCCCTCAGACCGTTGGAGGGCCGGATTAGAGCAAAAACAAAAAGTATGCACACTGCGGGTATCTTATTTTTTAAGAAAATTAGCTTATTATTATTATATATTTTATATTATAAATATATATTTGTATTATAAATATTATGCTTGAATTTTTTGGGGGAAGTCACACCAGTGATGCTCAGGGGCTACTCCTGGCTATGCACTCAGAAATCATCCTTGCTTGGGGGACCATATGGGACACCAGGGGATCGAACCACGGTCCATCCTAGTCTAGCACGGGCAATGCAGATAGATGCCTTACTGCTTGCGCCACTGCTCTGGCCCCTATATTATAAATATTATATAATATACATTATTAGGCATTTAGGAAATGGAAATTAAAACTACAATGAACAGGGGCCGGAGAGATAGCATGGAGGTAAGGCATTTGCCTTTCATGCAGAAGGTCATCGGTTCGAATCCCGGCGTCCCATATGGTCCCCCGTGCCTGCCAGGAGCAATTTCTGAGCATGGAGCCAGGAGTAACCCCTGAGCACTGCCAGGTGTGACCCAAAAAACAAAAAAAAAAAAAAAAAAAAAAAAAAAAACCAAACAAAAAAAACTACAATGAACATCACTCTATACCAGTAGAATCACTACTTTATTTTTAAGTGACAATGCCAAATATTGGCAAGAATGCAGAGAAATATTCACTTTCACTTTAATGGTATAAATGTAAAATGTTATAGCTACTCTGGAAAACTTAGTCTTGGAATAAAACAAATAAGCAAAATAAGCAAAGCATGCAACTAACAGCTCAACTATATTGGAATCTTAGACATTTAACATGGGAAATGAAACTTCTCTCATGGATGGCTGTCAGCTTTATTTGTAGTAACGCCTGAAAATAATCAAAACTTCCTTTAACAGTTGAGTAGTTAAAGTAGGGTTCAACTGTTCCCATGGAGTACTACTCCAATCAATTAAAAGGAAAAGACTATTAGTAATGTACAACTCCTGAAAGATTATCCATAGAATTATACCAAGTGAAGGGAAAAGCCAATTCTTTTTTTTATTAAAATAATATCTTTATTTAAACACGGTGTCTATAAACACGATTGTAGTTGGGTTTCAGTCATAAAAAGAACACCCCCCTTCACCAGTCCAACCTTCCCATCATCAAAGCCCCCATCTCTTTTCTCCCCCCACCCCCTGCCTGTATTCAAGACAGGCTTTCTACATCCCTCACTCACTGACATTGTTGTGACAGTTCTCAGCGTAGTTATTTCTCTAACTGCACTCACCATTCTTTGTGATGAGCTTCATATCCTGAGCTGGTCTTCCTGGCCCTCATCTCTGGAAATTATTTCAATGTCTTTTATTTTTCTTAAAACCCATAGATGAGTTTTAAAACCCATAGACGAGGCTTTTCTGTGTCTTTCTCTCTCCCTCTGACTTATTTCACTCAGCCCAAGAGATTCCATGTACACCCATGAATAAGAACATTTCACCACTTCATCTCTCCTGGCGGCTGCATAATATTTCATTGTGTATATGTACCACAGTTTCTTTAGCCATTCATCTGTTGAAGGGCATCTTGGTTGTTTCCAGAGTCTGGCTATTGTAAATAGTGCTGCAATGAATATAGGTGTGAGGAAGGGATTTTTGTATTGTATTTTTGTGTCCTTAGAATATATCCCTAGGAGTGGTATAGCTGGATCGTATGGGAGCTCAATTTCCAGTTTTTTTGAGGAATCTCCATTTTGTTTTCCATAAGGGCTGGACTAGATGGCATTCCCACCAGCAGTGAATAAGAGTTCCTTCCTCTCCACATTTCCACCAGCACTGATTGTTCTTGTTCTTTGTGATGTGTGCCAGTCTCTGTGGTGTGAGAACGTACCTCATTGTTTTAATTTACATCTCTCTGATGATTAGTGATGTGGAGCTTTTTTTCATGTGCCTTTTGGCCATTTGTATTTCTTCTTTGAGAAATTGTCTGTTCATTTCTTCTCCCCATTTCTTGATGGGGTTAAGTGTTCTTTTTTGTTCAGTTCTGTCAGTACCTTGAATATCTTAGATATTAGCCCTTTATTCGATGGGTATTGTGTGAATAGCTTCTCCCATTCTGTGGGTGGCTTTTGTATCCTAGGCACTATTTCCTTTGAGGTGCAGAAGTTGGAAAAGACAATTCTTAAAAGGCTATATAGTATATAATTTTATTTATGTAACATTTTTAAAATGTCATATTATAAAATTTGAGAGAAGATTGGTGGTTTCTGGGTTTAATAAGAAGGCAGTAGAACAGAGAGAAAGAGAGAGAGAGAGAGAGAGAGAGTAAATGTGAGCACAAGAGGACAATGCAACAACACAAGAGTCCTCGTGTTGGATGGTGCTTTCATTTGATTGCATCATTGTCAGCATCCTGGTTGTGATAATGTACTATGAATAGCTTTCTAAGATGCTAGGGAAAACTAGGTAAAGAGTACATTGGGAGCTCTGTAATGTTTATTACAATAATATTAGAAGTCTAACTTAAAAAGTTAGGCTTGTTTTACTGCTGAGCATGTATCCCATCCCTGAGAAGGTTCATTATGCACTTAAAATATGTATGTACCATATTTTTCATATCATAAGATGCACTCTTCCCCCCCCCAAAAAAAAAAAAAAGATGGGGAAAATGTCTGCATCTTATGGAGTGAATGCGCATGGAGCTGAAGCCTGAGTGCAGGGGAGGAGAGCAGCTACTAAGCCCTTGACATCCGCAGTGTGACGCCCCCTTTAGTACGCAGACATACTACATAATGTGAGCAATCAGGTTAACGCACTTTCACTGTCACACATAGAGCTTTTGTTTAAGACTATTTGATCACAGCTGCAAATTTTATTTATTTAAATTTTAAAACTTGATTGATTGATTGGTTTCTGAGCCACACCCAGTGGTGCTCAGGGTTATTCCTGGTTCTGTATTCAGAAATCGCCCCTGGCAGGCTGGGGGACCATATGGGATGTCAGGAATTGAACTGGGTCCTTCCCAGGTTAGCCATGTGCAAGGTAAACACCCTACCGCCGTGCTATCTTTCTGGCCCCGATTTTTTATATTAACAAAAAAGTATTTAAAATGTATTTTTTAATTTTTTGATGTAAATAAAAAGTTAGATAAATATGTTTAACTAGCTGTGGACCGGCGTATTGTAAATATACTTGGGCCTCACAGGCTGATTGTTCCCAGCTGTTGACTCCTGATGGTGTCTCACGTTGCACCATTTGCTTTAGAATATTTTTTTGTTTGTTTGTTTTCCCCATCTAAAAACTATATGTATCTAATGGTCAGGTGTGTCTTATAGAGAAGAGATATCAACTCCCAATCCAGAGTGCCACGATGCCTCATTATTCTTTCTGGGGTTCAGTAAACCCTTCAATAAATGCAATTCATTGTGCCTAACAGCACATTTTAAATTAAATCCCTGATTTCTGGCTCCTTGTCTGTAAATTGACACTCCCTCTTTCTAGTCTTCATATCAAACTCATTAAAATTAGGGGCTGGGCAGATAGCTCACATGGTAGAGAAAGGCTTCTTAGACTTTTTCCACTGGTGACCCCTTTTTCAGCCAATAAATTCTTACACAACCCAGATAATATGTATATAAAATAGGTAGACAAATCAAACACTTATGATAGAACACATAAATGACTTATAAATTATTTAAAATGTATAAATGGGGTCCGAGAGATAGCACAGTGCATTTGCCTTGCAAGCTGCTGACCCAGGAAAGACCTGGCATTTGATTCCTGGCATCCCGTATGGTCCCCCAAGCCTGCCAGGAGCAATTTCTAAGCACAAAGCCAGGAGTAACCCCTGAGTGCCACTGGATGTGTCCCGAAAACCAAAAATATAAAATAAATAAATATAATAAATAAATAAAATAAGTGGCTGGAGAAATAGCACAGCATGCAGCTGATTCAGGACTGATGGTGGTTCTAATCCCTGCATCCCATATGGTCCCCGGAGTTTGTTGGGAACGATTTTTGAGCACAGAGCCAGGAGTATAACTCCTGAGCATCGCTGGGTGTGACCCCAAAACAATAAATAAATAAAATAAAATGTGTAAAAAACTAAACACTTAAATGAGTTATAAATAATTTTAAAATGTATAAAACAAAAAAATGTAGTGGTGCTCAGGGGCTACTCCTTTTTTTTTTTTTTTTTTTGGTTTCTGGGCCACACCCGGCAGTCCTTAGGGGTTTCTCCTGGCTGTCTGCTCAGAAATAGCTCCTGGCAGGCACGGGGGACCATATGGGACACCAGGATTCGAACCAACCACCTTTGGTCCTGGATCGGCTGCTTGCAAGGTGAACACCGCTGTGCTATCTCTCCGGGCCCATAGGGCTACTCCTTAATCTTTGCTTTGGTGTCTCTTCTCCACAGTTTGGGGGACCATACAGAGCAAGGAATCGAAATAGGCAAGGATAGCACCTTAAACAATCTCTCTGTCCCTAAAATAAAATAAAAAATAAATGTGACACCCACATTCACTTCCAACTCTGGGGCAAGAGAAATACTAGAACAGAGGGTATGGTGCTTTCCTTGCTGGTGACTGACCCAGCATTCCATATGGTACCCTGAGAACAACCAGGAGTGACTCCTGAGTACAGAGCCCGGAGAAGCTCCTGAGATCTACAGGTGTGGCCCAAAACCCTGAAAACCAACAAGACCAAAAAGCTTCCAACTCTATATGAAGTCATAACCCATAGTTTAAGAAGCTAGGTAAAGCTATAGAGATAGCTCCCCAGGTTGGACTGCATGTTTTGTATACAGGAGGCCTGGATTTGATCCTCAGCACATCTTTATGGTTTATGGTCTCATGAACACTGCTCAGAGAAGCCCCTAAGCATAGAGTTTGGAGTAGCCCCCAAATCACCAGGGGAAGAAGGAAGGAAGGAAGGAAGATAAGGAAGAACCCAAACAATAAAACAGAAGGTAGGTGGTCGAGCATATGTCTGGCAAGTTTGGTGCCCTGAACTTGAATTCCAGGATCATCATGAATGGCCAGAGTAAACATATGAAGACAATAGATATTAGCAGTGTGTGAAAGTGGGGAGAAAATTATGCTTCATTTCTGAATTTTGTCATTAGACATTGCCATCTAATGTTTGATTGTAATGTTACAGAAGTAAAAGCAGCATTTAGATGAAGAAAAAGTGTCCTAGATATCTTTGAGTTGATCTTAGAATCTCTGAGTTTCCTGTACCAACAGACCAATAGCTCTTTGGGGGCCAGAGAGAGTGCATAAGGTACTTGCCTTCCATGTAGTCAACTCATTTCAACCTCTGACCCTGAGACGTGACAGGGTTTGCTCCTGAGCACAAAGCTGACTGGATAACACCCACTCCCCTTTTCCCAAAGCAAAGTAATTAACCATGGATTGGAGCCAAGTTGTAGGTCTTTCCAGGTTCTCTAAGAGAGCAGTGAGAAATGTCTCACTGAGTCCCTGTGGATTTTCCGAAAACACAGTATTAATTAAAAAAGTTACTTCCAAGGGATTTTGGGGGTATGTTTATGGGAGGGCTGGAGACCCAAGGGCCATTTTAGGATCCATTACTGAACTCTACATGTTTATCACCCAATATACAGGCGGTAAGACTTTGTCCTAATCCTCAGTGTTTGGACCAGTGCCAGACCAAAGCCAAATGCGACTGTGGTTGCGTTGCCAGGAGCATGGTATTATTTCCATTTCATTCCGTCAGAGCCAGGACTATGATCCTAGAGTCAACCTGCCTTCACACCCTTCATTCAGTCCTAGATAGCCTACGAATCCAGTCTCTTACCTGATTCCAAAGTTTCCACAGACATTTTTGGGCCTGTGGGTGGATGCCAAATTCTTGTTTTTGAGAAAAAGACATGATTAAGTTATGTCTTAATTGACTATTTTGCTCTTCTTTCTCTTTGGCATCTTCACACACAGGATCAAGGAAGGGAGATGCACCTCTATGTTTTTTTCCTAGGGAGGGACTAGGTTTGGTTTAGTATTCTGGATAATTGGGCAGTCTTCAGCCAAAGGCAAATGTAGTGGGGTCAAGTTACACATTCCTGGAATTCCAATATAAATTATAAACTTTGTGTGATAATGATGAGTCAACGACTTTGATTCATTTATAACAGATGTATCATTTAGGGTGTATGTGTGTAGTGGGTATTGACAATGTAGGGGATTCTGTATGTGAGGTTAAGGGTGTAGGAAACCTCTATACATTCTACTCTGTTTTTCTATTAACTCAATGCTACTCAAAATATATATATATATATATATATATATATATATAGTTTATTAAAAGTTGGTATAGATTGTCTGCTAATTGGTAGATTATCTGCTAATTTGGAGCTTAAGTTGTCAAAATCTGGGGTCGGAGAAATAACACAACGGTAAGGTGTTTGCCTTAGATGCAGAAGGACAGTGTTTCGAATCCCAGCATCCCATATGGTCCCCCAAGTCTGCCAGGAGCGATTTCTGAGCATGGAGCCAGGAGTAACCCCTGAACACTGCCGGGTGTGACCCAAAAACCAAAAAAAATTGTCAAAATCTATTTAAAACTACTTTGAAATTTTATATAATTTAATGCAGGAATAAAATGTCCTGCGTGAGTTTCTAATGAAGGTAGATATTTTACCACAAAGATATTGAATTCACAACAAGACATTAGAATTTCTATACTTGATTAAAATGTGATTAAAATGTCCTTTATGGTTACCAAGTAACCATGTATTTTAATGAACCATGAATTCACATGATTAAAGAATAAAAATGCACACAAAACTGAACACCAAGAAAAAACTGAACACCTTCTGTCCCATCTGCTTTGCTTCTATTGTTTTCTTTTGTTTCCAATGTATTATTTCCATGAGTCTTTTTGAAAATACAGTAATATATTCACATTTTCCTCTTTGTCAACTTTCAATATTAGAATATGGAATATTTATTCATTTCATTCTATGATTGTAGAAAGTCCACTGTGTCAATATATACCACGTAGTTTTTACATTCTTCATTGGTATATGCATTGATTTCATCTTTTCAAATATGCCTATTGAATTACAAATTAGATTACTTTCCTCTGTAGCTATAAGAGTACTATAAAATAAACTGTAAAAATAAAGTATTTTATTTATTTAAGTACTGTAAAATAAACTGTGCCTTGATGAATAAGTTTATTTATCATGTCTTTTTGTTTATGTATGCAAGTATTCCAAATGATAAATGCCTAGATTTGTTATTGTCGAATACTAAAGGAACTAAAGGCATTTATAACCTGCCACTTTCAACTCCACAGGGGTCTCACCATTTTCATTTCCCCAAATGAAATGAAAAGTAGAGGCAGTGCTGGAGATCGCCCCTGAATCAACAATGTCTATTGAGGTAAAAGAAATCCATCCTCAGACATGTAATTTATAAAGATTGCTTTTCTCACCCATGTCCTCAGAACTATTATTCATTCAAAGTATGGTAGGGAAGATCATTACTCCCTAGTATGCAGCTGACCTGGGTTTAATCTCTGCCACCCCATATGGTCCCTGAGTGCAGAGGCAGGAATAAGCCCTGATCACATTCAGAAACTAAAAAGGAAAGAAAAGAGTGGACATTCAAACAGACAGAGGAAATTGTGATTATGTGCCTGTATTGAATTACAGCCCTGGATGGGGCTGGATGGCAATGGATAGAGAGGCCTTTCTCTGAGTTTTCTCCCCGCCGCTATCCTGAACCTGCAGATCTACCGGCTGGGGGGGGGGGGGGGGATGGTTTGAGGATGCGTGGCCTGGGACGGCAGTGAAAGGCCTCTCCATCCATCACCATCCAGCCCCATCCAGGGCTGTAATTCAACAGTCTACTGCTCTATCAGTTCTGTTTACTGTTTATTGATTACTGTTCAACTGGTCTCAACTTTCAGAAACAGAGATTGGAGAATTACAGTCGAAAATTCAGAAATCAGAATTTTCATAGAAACAGAGTTTCATACTCTCTTTGTTGGTCTTGGAGAGAAAGGGGAGGAAAGGGAGAGAGAGGCAGGGGGAGAGAGAGATTGTTCTTATCTTATGTACCAGGTCATAGACCTTGCCCATGTGTGTTAATAGATCAGTGGTACGGCAGCCTCTGGGTTGAGAAGAAAACTGCTCCCACTCACTCTTCCATGGAACTGGTTAGGAATCTTTATAAATCAAAACAGTGCTTTAGGGAATATAAAACAACAAACAAAAAATGTTTCAGGAACTGGAGACATGTACAGTGAGTAGGGTATTTGTCTTGAAGATATCTAAGTTGGGTTCTTTTGCTGGCACTCCGTATAGTCCCCTGAGCACTTCCAAGAGTTTTCTATGAGTACAAAGCTAGGAACAAGCCCTGAGCACAGCTGTGGCCCCCTTCCAAAAAGAACGAAACAAAAAACTTTCAGTAAGGTTTCCAACTGCGGAAAGAGGCAGTGGAAGGAATAGGGTGGATTGAGTGAACAAAGTTCTCCCAAGAGGCAGGGACAACTGTGGACTCTGAGCTAAACCAGATGATGGAGAATTTAATCCTGGGATCTCCTTGATGGTTGGTTACATGGTTTCTGGGAAGAAGACAACACTTAGCTAAGAAGAGGGAACAAAGTCAAATTAAGAAATGTTTGGAAAATATTATTTTATGCCTATCTATCTATCTATCTATCTATCTATCTATCTATCTATCTATCTATCTATCTATCTATCTATCTATCTATCTATCTATTTATCTATCTATCTATCTATCTATCTATCTATCTATCTATCTATCTATCTATCTATCATATATCTGCCTGTCTATTTAATCTATATATCATCTATATATCTAATGGCCACACCATTGATGCTCAGGGCTTACTCCTCGCTCTGTACTCAGACATCACTTTTGGTGATACTTGGGGTCCCTCAAGTATGGAATGGCATATAGAATGCCAGGGGTCAAACCTGGATTGGCCATATGTAAGACAAACACCCTACCTCTTGTGCCATTGCTCTGCCCCCTGGAAAGGGTTTTGTTTTCTAAAGAGAAACTTGGATATTAATTTTTGTTGCTTTTCGGATTCTCCTCTAATGAAGTTCCAGTGTCCGTATTTGCACACGATATCGCCAGCTGAGCTCAAGAAAGGAAGCTAAACTCTTTCTTCAGGGGTGTCACCCAACAGATAGAAAAAACATGTTATGCAGAAATGGAGGACGTTAAAAGCTAAATTCTCCCTTTGTTCTCTACCAAGTCTGATCACTTAGAAGTAACCTTGTGGTCAGGACTTCATGATTCACATTCAAATATAAAGCAGACTGGCTTTGGGAGGTGAGTGGACTCACTTTTGTAAGGTCCGGGTATAAGTCAGGAAGGTTTTTACTAGGGGCTATGGGTGGGCAAAGGACTATGGATTCTTGTTGCTTGAATGTAAATGCGATTTTGGTTTGTGCCCAAAGACAAAAATGTTGTCCTCATTTGTGTTCCCCTAAAGGTATATCTGGGATCAAAGATTTGAATGCATCGAGTTTACTGGAAGGCAGTCACCAGAGACAGCAGAGGAAAAAAGTAAGGTGACTAGTGACTAAAGGAGGGCATGGAATATTGCACTGTGGGCAGTTGAAACGGGTTCCAACAGAGGAAGCCAGTGAGAGCTGTGAACAGGTCCTCCCGAGTTCTACCAGTAGAGGGGGCAAGAGAGCCCTGGAGTTGTCCCAAGGGGACACTGGAAGAAGGCTCCCTGAACCCAGTAAAGCAAAATCTAAAAGCAAGATCTTTTTCTTTCTTTCTTTCTTTCTTTCTTTCTTTCTTTCTTTCTTTCTTTCTTTCTTTCTTTCTTTCTTTCTTTCTTTCTTTCTTTCTTTCTTTCTTTCTTTCTTTCTTTCTTTCTTTCTTTCTTTCTTTCTTTCTTTCTTTCTTTCTTTCTTTCTTTCTTTCTTTCTTTCTTTCTTTCTTTCTTTCTTTCTTTCTTTCTTTCTTTCTTTCTTTCTTTCTTTCTTTTCTTTCTTTCTTTCTTTCTTTCTTTCTTTCTTTCTTTCTTTCTTTCTTTCTTTCTTTCTTTCTTTCTTTCTTTCTTTCTTTCTTTCTTTCTTTCTTTCTTTCTTTCTTTCTTTCTTTCTTTCTTTCTTTCTTCCTTCCTTCCTTCCTTCCTTCCTTCCTTCTTTCTTTCTTTCTTTCTTTCTTTCTTTCTTTCTTCCTTCCTTCCTTCCTTCCTTCCTTCCTTCCTTCCTTCCTTCTTTCCTTCTTCCTTCCTTCCTTCCTTCCTTCCTTCCTTCCTTCCTTCCTTCCTTCCTTCCTTCCTTCCTTCCTTCCTTCCTTCCTTCCTTCCTTCCTTCCTTCCTTCCTTCCTTCCTTCCTTCCTTCCTTCCTTCTTTCTTTCTTTCTTTCTTTCTTTCTTTCTTTCTTTCTTTCTTTCTTTCTTTCTTTCTTTCTTTCTTTCTTTCTTTCTTTCTTTCTTTCTTTCTTTCTTCTTTCTTCTTTTTTTTTCCTTTTTTTTTTTTTTTTTGGTTTTTGGGTCACACCCGGCAGCGCTCAGCGGTTCCTCCTGGCTCTACGCTCAGAAATTGCTCCTGGCAGCTCAGGGGACCATATGGGATGCCAGGATTCGAACCACTGTCCTTCTGCATGAAAGGCAAACGCCTTACCTCCATGCTATCTCTCTGGCCTAAAAGCAAAATCTTGCTTAGAGAAACAAATAGAGGTTTCTTACTGTCAGTTGGAAGACATATTAGTGAAATTCTCTGTATGGAAAAAGAGATAGAGAGAAAGACGGTGAAAGTATGTATGTATGTGTGAGAAAGAGATATGTGTGTGTGTGTGTGTGTGTATGAGAGAAAGAGAGAGAGAGAACATTTCTTAGCTTGAATATAATGTGACTTTTGACTGCTCCTTATCCCCAAGTTTCTTGTTCAGAAAGTTATTGTTTGTTTCATTCTTTCTTTCACAACTGGTGACACTCCTGGCTTACTTGCCACTGGCTCTATGCTCAGTGATCACCCCTGGTACTGCTCAGGGGATCATATGGGGCACCAGGGATCAAAGTTGGGTTGTTTACATACAAGGCAAATGCCTTCAGAAGTTCTAGGCATGTTCTTCTCATGGCAGTGGCCCGAGTACAAGAGCAAATAAGTTTCACTGGGCAAAAACATTCTAAGACTCTACTAACATACCATTGGCTGCTGTGAATCACATGTTTTGTGAAACTTTTGGGCAGGTAGATATGTTTAGGTTAAGTGTGAAAAGACTCAGTACAATCTATGGTTTCATGGTATCCTTAAGGGGTTTTTGGATTTATTTAATCTCTCTGTTGATAAGGGGAGAGTAATATTTTATGCCAATCAAGATTAATATGAATGCCACTATATTTGCTTTAATTTTGTTAGTCTTTTTTTGTTGTTGTTGTTTGGCCACACTTGGTGATAGTCAGGGTTTACCCTCTGCTCTGGGATAATTTCTGGCAAAATTCAGAGTAGTTGGGGATCAAGCCTGGGTCTGTAGCTTGCTATATTATGGCTCCAGCCTCCATCTATTTCTACATATATTTATTTAGTTTTTGGGACATACTTGGCAGTGCTCAGGGGTTACTCCTGGCTCTGTGCTTAGAAATCTCTCTTGGCAGGCTCGGGGGACCACATGGGATGCTGGGGATCTAACCTGGATCCGTCCCAGGTTGGCTGTTTGCAAGGCAAATGCATTACCACTGTGGCCCCTATTTCTACTTTTAAATAAAGGCACAGTTTTGGGCTTCTCACTTATATTGGTGAAATTTGAACACTTTTTAAACCTCTACTAGTTGAATATGGATCTTTCCAGTCCCACATGTGCCTCTTTAAATAGGCACTTTAGGTCCATTTGGGAGTGGTACATCTTGGGCATTTGCAGCACTTTGAACATGACCTGGGAATGAATAAAGATGCTGTCATTACCAAACATCGCTGTGTCATTGCAAATATTCTCCAAAGAAGAGATAATAAGAGATCCCTTTTTATCAAAGGTCCCCCAGGGTTTGGAACTTTTGCTCGGTTGCTCCCAGACTTGGAAGAAATGGTGGTCATGTTGCTGGAACCATATGGTAGTTTGCAGCCCTCTTCTAGGGAATCCCCCACCCCAAGTATCTTCCCCCAGCATTGCCCCTAATCCCATGAGAAACCCTTTCTAAGGAACAATATAATTAGGGTGTAAATGGGACCACTGGGCTTTCTCAGGTAAAAGTTGGAATCAGACTGAATCAGGAGATTCCAGGAACCCCCAGGCTTACTACATGCTGTCTCTGTTTGCTGAGATTCAGTCTCCTAACCCAGAGGCCCTCGGCTGCAGATGGTGGAGTCTAAGAAAAGGGGAGGAGGCAGTAGAGACGTGGTGTTAGGAATGCTCATGTTTATCTTTACTTTAAAGGCAAGAAGTGGAGGGCTGACAGCACCAGTGTCTGCTCTGTGACTGAAGGATCAGTGGCTCCATATTCTTCCTTTTAATTTCATACTCCCCACATTTCTGTATTTAGTTTTGTTTTTATTCTTGGTAGTGTTAGGGAACACACTGAGGTATGCTCCAGGGTTGACTCTAGTGGTGCTTAGGGAATCCTGTGGTGGGCTGGAGTTTTGGAGGGTTGAGGGGGAGAGGGTGATTTGAACGTGGGCCATGTAACACGTGAACTTTTTTTCTGGCCTATGATTCCCCCCCCCCTCCACCATCATTTTTTTAATGGCAAGCATCTCCCTTGCTCTTTATTGCTTTCTTTGTGATATGTCCATCCCTGTACAAAGCCTTCTGCTTTGTTATTCACACAGCTGCAGTTAAGAGGGTGGTTTCCTTATTGTTTTGAGGCCAACCTTTACAATTTGCATCACTTGATATTTGGTTCCTTTGAAATCAGCTTCTCCTTGTTCATTTTTGCTCACCTTCCAAAGCCAATAAAATGAGCCTTCTCTGAGGGTCGCTGCTGGGCTGGCTGGCTTCTGCCTTTCCCTTTAAACCTTTAAAAGCATTGCCGTTGCTGTTTTACTTGAGGTAGAAAATATTCCTGTAGGGACAACTAAAATTTTCCACTTTTTCTTTTTTTTGGAGACACCACTTACCAGTTCAAGAAGGATCATTTTGCTGTTAGATTATTTTAGTTCATAGATTTTTATTTATTTTTTTTTAGTTCTTTTTTTAGTTCATAGCTTCTTAAACTGTGGGTCTGTTTTGGAGTACCGTAGCTGAGTATGGGGGCTGTTAAAAAAGCAAAACCAAAAACAAGCACTGGCACCAATAAAAAGGTTCTGAACTCCCAAGGACCAAACATTTATTTGAACTCAAACACATAATGAAACTGAGGTGTTTCTGGCAGTGCTTGCTGGCAAGCTCAGGCAGAAAGGGGTCACAAGTGGAAAAAGCTCTGGTCAGCCTCATGATTCCCAGTACTAGTGGGAATAGTGCAACATTCCATATATACTTGGTAGTGAAAAAAAAAACATGCTACATTACTTTGACTATCTCCCCCACCCCCATTTTTTGATTTTGGGCCACATCCGGTGATGCTCAAGGGTTACTCCTGGTTATGTGCTTCAGAAATCACTCTTGGCTTGGGGGACCATATGGGACACCAGAGATCAAACCCAGGTCCATCTTGGGCAGCGGCGTGCAAGGCGAATGCCCTACCGTTGTGCTATCACTCTAGCCCCTCTTTTGTCTTTTTGGGGAGGGTCACACCCAGCGGTGCTCAGAGGTTACTTCTGGCTCTGCTCTCAGAAATCTCTCCCGAAAGGCTTGGGGACCATATGAGATGCTGGGGATCGAACCCAGGTCTGTCCTGAGTCGCCATGTGCAAGGCAAAGGCCCTACCACTGTGCTATCGCTCCAGCCTCAGAAAAAAATTATTTATTTATTTGTTTGTTTTTGGGCCACACCTGTTGATGTCAGCTTAGGGGTTACTCCTGGCTATGTGCTCAGAAATCACTCCTGGTTTGGGGAACCATATGGGATACTGGGGGATCTAACTGCAGTCAGCCGCACGCAAGGCCAACACCCTATCACCCTACTGCTGTGCTATTGCTCAGACCCCTATCTTCCCCTTTTTTAAGATAGAGTTCAGTTGTGTTAAGCGTAATTATATCCTTGTACAACAACTCTCTAGAATTTTTCTATCTTAAATGGTCAATTAATCTCTATAATCATTTAGCTCTATAACCCCCCAATCCCTCATCTCCTTCTCCCTAGCCCTTGGCAAACGCCTATGGCAACCATCTTTATATCTATGATTATTTTTGTTTTCATTTGGGGCCACATTGGTGATAATCAGGAGTCACTCCTGGATCTGCACACAGGAATTACTTCTGGTAGAGCTTGGGGGACCAGATGGGATCTCAGGGATTGATTAAACCTTGGTTGGCTGAGTGCAAGGCAATCACCCTTCTCACTGTACTATCTCTGGTCTTTCTAAGAACTAACAATTTTTTTTTTTGACAATTGGCAGTGTTCACGGCTTACTAACTCTTGGCTCTGTTCTCAGAGATCACTCTTGGTGGGGCTTGGAGGATCATATGAGGTGCTGGGAATTTAGTCCAGGCCACTGTACTATTTATTGTTCTAGCTCTTCCCCACTTACTTTAAAAAAGTCCTTCCCCCTTTCCTCTTCCTTCATTGTTGCTATTGTTGCAATGACTGGGATGTGGTTGCACACTTATCTGTGAAGATTACACACACTACCTAGCTAGGGTCACACATCAGGTTGTGCTGTCCACTGAGGTTTGCACACTTTCAGTTGTAGTTAACCTTGCTTGCCAGACTTGTGTTCTCAGCTGAGGCACACAAGTTATGCTTGTGTTTCCTGACTGCAGAGCTGGAGCTTGCACATCTTTAGTTGCAGTGCTTACCAGTTGTTGTGCCCATTTTAGTGCTCTAAACATATCAGTTGGAATGTTTGGGGGATCTCTGAACAGAACTGTCAGCATTGTATTTGGTGCTGTGGAAACACTGGAGATTTGATATTTTTTATTTATTTTTGTTTGTTTTTTGGGGGGTCACTCCTGGCTTACTACTGGTTCTGTGCTAAGGGATCACTCCTGGCATGGCTTAGGGAATGTGCAACATCAGGGATTGAATCTGGGTCATTTGCATGCAATGAAAGTGTACTACCTGTTATACTATCTCTTGGACTCACGCTAGAGATTTGAATTTATGACCAACCCTACATTTGTAAGGCAGTTGCTCTAAACCCTTGCACTACTATACCAATAATTCTGACTAGAATATCACCTTTGTATCTATTCCAAATGTCAATGCAGTGCCTTTATTATGGAGGAGGGCAAAGACAGATGATCAACTCCTTTGATTGGTTCCTCATTTATATATGCTATCCTATTGGTTGTTTTCACAAACTGCCATTTGCATAGGGCATGCAGGCTCCAATTGCTTGGTCTCATAAATCCTCTTTTATGCAGAGCACAACCAGTTAGAAAGCAGACATAGCTAAGGAGTAGAGATATAGTGATACACATAAGCACAGTATAGGGGTGTTAGAGTTGATGTTTCAGTCACATAGATTACTATTCTTGGACTTTGCTGAATCCATTGCTGCAGCTTCTGCTGATTTTATTAAAGAGTTAGTCTGCGGGCCTGGAGAGATAGCACAGCGGCGTCTGCCTTGCAAGCAGCCGATCCAGGACCAAAGGTGGTTGGTTCGAATCCCGGTGTCCTATAGGGTCCCCCGTGCCTGCCAGGAGCTATTTCTGAGCAGATAGCCAGGAGTAACCCCTGAGCATCGCCGGGTGTGGCCCAAAACAAAACAAAACAAACAAAAAAAAAAGAGTTAGCCTGCAAAGATGTACCTATGCACACTGTAAACAAAAAGGTTTAAAATGGAAGTCATCTGGTGACTGATAAAATATTCTTCCTTGTTGTCCATTAAAACCTAAAGTCAGTTTCTTTGTAACATCTTCATTGTGCTTGGTGTTGACTCCAATAGACTACCCAAGTTATTATATCTCAAGCTCTTTATCTCTCACTTCATAAACTATTGTACATGACAATGACACAGCAAAGCAGCCTGATTTATTTTAAGAAGACAATGTTCTAGAATAGAAAGCTGTTTATAATCCAGATGCTTTTGTTTGCTTTGGCTTTGGGCCGTATCTGGCAGTGCTCAGGGGTTATTTTTGACTCTGCAATTAGGATCCACTTCTGGTGGTGCTTTTGAGACCCTATGGGATTTCAAGGATCAAATCAGAATTGGCTGCATGCAAGGCAATTGCCTTACCTGCTATACTATCTCCCTGACCCACCAGATTTTTACATGTAAAATAAAATCTCGAGAACAAATACTGTAACATGTTAAACATTATCTCTTGGTGGTAAAATTCTGGATGAATTAAATTTGTTTTTATTTTTAAGATAGTGCACAGAAAACCCAGATTACTTGCCTAGACACATACAAATCAAAATATTGTTCAGACATCTGACACCATGTAAACATATTTAATACTTCTTATGCTTCTGAACAAAAGTCAATAGGGGAATGAATTAAACAGACCACTTTGCACAGATATTTCCTTTTTAAAATATCTATTTATTTATTACTTTTATTTTTGGGTCACACCGGCAGCGCTCAGCGGTTACTACTGGCTCTGCACTCAGAAATCACTCTTGGCAGCCTTGAAGACCCTATGGGATGCCAGGGATTGAATCTGGTCCGTCCTGGGTCGGCAACGTGCAAGGAAAATGCCCTACCACTGTGCTTTCACTCTGGCCCCTTAAAAATTCTATTTAAACACCGTGGTTTACAAGTTACTCAGATATTCAGTGTTTCAGCACCAGTTCTGCAGCCAGTGTGACCTTCCTTCCACTGTTGTCCCCAGTTTCCCTCCCCGCACAAACCTGTTCCCATGGCAGGTACAAGATAACATATTGCTTGTTACAATGAAATGGTAAGTAGAGGGCCCGGAGAGATAGCACAGCGGCGTTTGCCTTGCAAGCAGCCGATCCAGGACCAAAGGTGGTTGGTTCGAATCCCGGTGTCCCATATGGTCCCCCGTGCCTGCCAGGAGCTATTTCTTGAGCAGACAGCCAGGAGTAACCCCTGAGCAACGCCGGGTGTGGCCCAAAAACAAAACAAAACAAAACAAACAAACAAAAAAAAAAGAAATGGTAAGTAGAGTCATCAAATAATAATTCAGTAAAAGGTTTGTGAAAATTGTTTTATTTTACAATGGGGTTCTTGAATTCAGGGAGTTTACTGAATTGTTGCTAGTTGAGCCTCCCTCCTTCCCACTTTCCTTCCCTCCCTCCTTTTCCCTATTTCCCTCCCTCCTTTTCTTTCTTTCTTCCTCCCTTCCTCCCTCCTTCCCTTCCTTTCTTCCTCATTTCCTCCTTCCCTTCCTCCTTCTTTTTCCTTCTTTCCCAGCCTCCCTCCTTCCCTCCTGCCCTTCCTCCCTGCATTTCCCTACTTCCCTCCCTTCCTTTCTTCCTCTCTCCCTTTCTCTCTCCCTCCCTTTCTCCCTCCCTTCCTTTATTCCTCCCTCCCTCTCTCTCCCTCCCTTCCTCCTTGCTTTTCCCTACTTCCCTCCCTTCCTCTCTCCCTCCCTTCTTTCCTCCCTTCCTCCCTCCCTCCTTCCTTTCTTCCTCCCTCCCTTCCTCCCTCCCTTCCTTTCTTCCTCCCTCCCTCCCTTTCTTTCTCCCTCCGTCTCTCCCTTCCTTTTCTCTTCTTTTCTTCATCCTCCCTCATTTTTCCTCTTTCCTTCTCTCCCTTTCTTCCTTTCCCTTCCTTCCTTCCTCCTTCCCTTCCTTCCTTCCTTCCTTCCTTCCTTCCTTCCTTCCTTCCTTCCTTCCTTCCTTCCTTCCTCCTTCCTTCCTTCCTCCCTCCCTCCCTCCCTCCCTCCTTCCTTCCTTCCTTCCTTCCTTCCTTCCTTCCTTCCTTCCTTCCTCCTTCCTTCCTCCTTCCTTCCTTCCTTCCTTCCTTCCTTCCTTCCTTCCTTCTTTCCTTCCTTCCTTCCTTCCTCCCTTCCTTCCTTCCTTCCTTCCTTCCTTCCTTCCTTCCTTCCTTCCTTCCTTCCCTCCTTCCTTCCTTCCTTCCTTCCTTTCTTCTTTCCTTCCTTCCTTCCTTCCTTCCTTCCTCCCTCCCTCCCTCCTTCCTTCCTTCCTTCCTTCCTTCCTTCCTTCCTTCCTTCCTTCCTTCCTTCCTTCCTTCCTTCCTTCCTTCCTTCCTTCCTTCCTTCCTCCCTTCCTTCCTTCCTTTCTTCCTTCCTTCCTTCCTTCCTTCTTCCTTCCTTCCTTCCTTCCTTCCTTCCTTCCTTCCTTCCTTCCTTCCTTCCTTCCTTCCTTCCTTCCTTCCTTCCTTCCTTCCTTCCTTCCTTCCTTCCTTCCTTCCTTCCTTCCTTCCTTCCTTCCTTCCTTCCTTCCTTCCTTCCTTCCTTCCTTCCTTCCTTCCTTCCTTCCTTCCTTCCTTCCTTCCTTCCTTCCTTCCTTCCTTCCTTCCTTCCTTCCTTCCTTCCTTCCTTCCTTCCTTCCTTCTTCCCCTGTATTAATTCCAGACTAATAAAAGCATCTGCATGCTCTCACCCCACCCCCCCAGATCCTCCAGAACTTCACAGCTGAGCAAGGACACAGGATTACTTGGAGCTGTGGACAGAAGGGTGACGAAACCCAGTCGAACTAGTGAAGAATTCGTATCCTGTGACATTCTTTAGAATGAAGGAGGCCATGAGTACCAGGTCCAGGAAGAGAATGCTGTTGTAGAAGATGGAAAAGGTGATGGTCTTGTAGTCCTGCACTTCACATGTCGTTCTTCAAGACAGGGTCCCATTAACAGCCTTGGAGAGTTTGCTCATCACTTCTCAGGCAACAGCATTCTTCTCCTGTGCCACTCTTTCCACAACTGTGCTCTAATGACTATTATTTCAGGGCCAGGTAGTAGGGCAAAGTAGTAGTAGCAAAGCACTAGCCTTAACCCTGTACTATTTTTCTAACCTATTCTTTTCTTGTCTTTTTGTTTTGTTTTGTTTGGGGCTACTCCTGGTTCTGCACTCAGAAATCACTCTTGGCAGGCTCAGGGGACCATATGGGATGCCGGGGATTGAACCCAGGTCAGCCACATGCAAAGCAAATGCACTATCCTCTGTGCTATTTTGCTCTGCCCCCTTTTATTGTCTTTTTGGCTAGGGATCTCCCACAGCAGAGACCACCAGGATCGAATCCATGGTACACGGGGCCACCAGAGCTACTCCTAGGCCCTGTGCAGGATATAGGATTTTGTGTATACAGGGATTAAAATGATGTTGAGAATTTGTATCACCTGTTGGAGCTAGCTCCCTGACTCTCACTTTTCAGTTTTAGAGCTCAGAAAGCTTGTATGTCTAGAAAACGGTTGAGAATTTTAAGGAGCCAGCTGGAGTCAGGCACCACCCAGGAACCATTAGAAGAGTACATTTGTGTTTACTGAAAAAGGTTCCCTTCTTGCAGTTTGGTGCAGCTAGGACCATGGCACACATAAGCACCCAGCTTTCTCCAGTCTCACCCAGGAGCTTCCTGATACAAACTCAGCCTGATGCACACAACATTCATTGCAGACTAGCTGTGGCTGGGCGATGGTCACACAGAAATATGTGCTCTTCCAGCAAGCAGGCAGGGGGATAGCACTCATCTCCTGAAGGTCATCCCCTACCCAGCCAGGATTAGACACAGCTCTTGCATGTTCTACTCTACCTGTTCCAGCAAATAATGGTGTGGGAGGGCCTTTGGCCTCATCCATTGTAGAAACAGCTGCAGCCTTTCTAAGCGTGGGAACCATGGTTAAATGAAGTTGGCAAATCAAATCTTGTGGAAAGCTTTGGGGCATAAAGAGATGAACTGAGTTAAGATGATAATACCTGGAAACCCAGCAAACAAGATCATTTTTGGAGCCACTATTGAAAAACATTGTTTTATTCAAGAAAGAAGAGAGGTTTTCCTCTCTAGGGTAGTCTCAGAATGGGGGCAGACTGAGTCTATGCCCCCCCCCCCAAATCAAAACCAACCTAGCAGCCTCCTCCTACACCAGCCACCTTGCTGATAGAAAAGCTAACCAATTTTACAGCTAATCTTCATAAGAACATGATGACTACTGAATCTTCTCAGGTAGATTGGTCTGGGCTGATAACTCTAGGACTCCTCTGGAACAGGCAGATTCCTGCTTCTGTCTGAAGGTACATCAGCCCACAGCCACAACTGACACCCTCTGACATTGAACTGCCCTACTCCACAATCGAATCTTTTCAGACCACCTAGTCACTAAATTGTTCCAGATCTATAGGTCCTGAACCATGTAGCCATATGTGTGGCCATGTAACACCTCAGAATTTCATATTAGTGTCAGCCCAGTAGGATAACAGCAAATATGATGGGAGAGTTGCACAGAAGACCACCAAGATCATGCGCCTAAATAGTAACACAGAAGGCTGAACTAGCACCAAACTACAAGCAGGAAATCCTTAGACAATGTCTTTAGTAACACCATTGAGAGATATAACAATGATTAAAAATCGGCTCTTATTGATCTAAATTTTGATCATTTCGTTCTTGTGTTTTACAAACAATATGAAGTAAATTTGTGCCTGCAGGTGGGCAGGATTGGGTGGTGAGTGGGAAGCTGGACACATTGGGAGAAGATTATACTGGTAGTGGGACTGGTGTCTGAATGTTTAATTCCTGAGACAACTGTGTTATGAACAACTTGGAAATGCTGACTTTATAATAAAAATTTATTTATTTTTATTTTATTTTATTTTTTGTTTTTTTGGGTCACACCCAGCAGCACTCAGGGGTTATTCCTGGCTCTATGCTCAGAAATTGCTCCTGGCAGGCTCAGGGGACCATATGGGATGTCGGGATTTGAATCACCAACATTCTGCATGCCTTACCTCCATGCTATCTCTCTGGCCCCTATTTTTATTTTTATTTTATTTTTTGGGTTACAGCTGGCTTCGTTCCTGACTATGTGCTCAGAAATCACTCCTGGCTTGGGGGACCATATGAGATGTCGGGGGATTGAACTGCAGTCCTTCCTAGGTTAGCCAGTGCAAGGCAAACTCCTCTGCTTGTGCCAACATTTTGGCCCCAATAAAAATTTTTATGAAAAAAGAGAGGTTTTCCTTTGAAAAGTTTTTATTGGATAAATGTAGATGGTCCTTCAATGGTTCAGACTGTGTCAGGCAGAGGAGGGTGTACGGATGAGGGAGACAGGACTCAAGTATTTCCTACCTTTGAGAAAGGCATCAGAGGTCCCCTTATCGAACTCAGTTTAAACCCCGACAACCTGGCTAATGGTTTTCTGAAATCTGTAATTGTCCATCTTATTTCCATATTAAACACACACACACAAAACATTTGTATTTTGAAAATCATCTATATTTTCTGTGTCCCCAGTCTGCTACTTCCCCCCATGCTGGGCTGAGTCAGGGTTCCTCTATCCCCTTTCTCATACATATCTGGTTTTTCGCATGGGCATTGTTTACTCCTGCTCCACTTCTTTGCTCTTCTGGATACATGAAATTTTCATGTCCCTTTTGACCCCAAAGCCATGGAGGGCTCTTACTCCACCTCCTCACTCTCTCTTTAGACCAAGATAAATGTCATTCCATTTGCCTTTGGTAAATGGCAATGCATTTCTCCACCTTTTGTAGAATGAGGTCAATATATTTATAACTGACCTTACATTAGTCTTTGAGGCATTGGCCTGTTTCCAGGTTTGCTGTTTTTGATTTTGTTGTCTATTCTCTATCACAAAACACCTTTGATTTGGTTTGATTCCAGGGCATTTCATTACCAGCTCTAGGTGAAGTGGGTGATATTTGAAATTAGGGCATAGTTGGTTAAATTATCCCTGCCCCGGAAGTGTCCCATCTCTTCTAAATGCCTTTTATTGGGGTATCTGTGTTTTATTAGAGATATGTGATGGGAGTGAATAGGCAGCTTAACTGTTCAATGATGCATTGGATTGTTTGAGAAGGTTAGAGTTCTGACTGCTGGGGATTTATTGGAGCCAGGTTGTTAAATGTAGTTGAAATCCCCGAGTAACACAAGCCCTGTAGGGGAAACTCAGTGTGCAAATGCAATAACTTTTCGTGCACGTAGTTTACAGTCCTGGGAACGGCTATTACATTGTTAGAATATGAGGGCCAAAGAGCTCAGACTAGAAAAAAAAAAGAGTGAGAACATTTTCAAAGGAGATTAAAAACCTTCTGCCAGCCACAATGAGACTGAGGAGGGGATACTGAGCAGAGTGACCCTTTGAGGAAATTTTGACATCAATTGACTCTCAAATTAAACCATTGGATATTATCTTGGATGTTTGGAATAAGTTCAGGAGTTACCAAGGAAGAGAGAAAAAAGTCATCAAGAATAATGGAAGGAGGGGTCGGGAAGGTGGCGCTAGAGGTAAGGTGTCTGCCTTGCAAGCACTAGCGTGGTTCGATCCCCCGGCGTCCCATATGGTCCCCCCAAGCCAGGAGCGATTTCTGAGTTCATATCCAGGAGTAACCCCTGAGCGTCAAACGGGTATGGCCCAAAACCCAAAAATAAATAAATAAATAAATAAAAATAATGGAAGGAATAGGGGCTAGAGAGAGACAGTGGCAAGGATATTTGTCTTACATGCAGCCTATCTGGGTTTGATTCCTGGCACCCACCTTGTCTCCTGAGCCCACTAGGAACGATTCCTGAGTACTGATCCTGAAGTAAGCCCTGAGCACAGTCAGGTGTGGCCCACCTCCAAGAAAATAATAATAGGAGGGCTGATCACAGGTTAAAGTGCTTGAATTACATGAAGTTGCCTCCAGTTCAGATACCCAGCACCACCTATGGTTCCTGGACATTACCAGAAGTGAACCTTGAGCAGAGAGTCAGAAGTAATCCCTAGCACTAACTAACTGCATGTGGCTTAACCTTCCCTCTCACCCCGCCCCAAACCCCAAAAGTAAGAAGTATTGATCCACCATAAAGTTGGGCTATCTGATCACTGATTTCACAGCACACTCCCTCGACAAGAAAATGAAGGGTATTGGAGATGAATGAACATGTCATCTGAGACTTTTGTGGAGAGTGCTGTGGACTGTGCCTTAGTGAGTGGGTCCTTTGCTGTAATTTTGCTTCTCAGTCACCCTGCCACAGACTGGATTTTGTCTGTGGATTCACTTACAAACAGGAACTGTGGTTGAACCTGACTCGAGGAGTTGGCTGTACATTGGGATCTCCCAAGGCACTGTAAAAGATACCTGGAACCTACTCATAAGTTTTCTGACTTAATCACTCTGGAGCATGGCCTAGTCCTTCCTTAAAAGCTTCTCCAGATGACTCCAGCTTGCAGCAACTTGAGTCCTCTTTTGTGGGATTTTTTTTAGGACTTTTCTCACTCCTCGAGATTGGGCTAACTGATCTTCGTTGGGGCCTAGCATTTATATTGAACAAGTTCTCATGTAAACAACCAGCAGAGGAATTTTAGAATGTTCCAATGTGTTTTTCAACTGAACCTCTCTCTGTCTAATATGAAAATAAGTATGTTCTTGTTAAAAAGCCACAAGATACTGATTATCAACTCAATGGAATTTTGCATTGACTGAAATAATTGGAAGACTTTTGATCTTTCAAATGATTTGATTTTGGTAAATATTAGTTTTGAGGGACCAGCGAGATAGCATGGAGGTAAGGCCATGCAGAAGAACGGTGGTTCAAATCCCGGCATCCCATATGGTCCCCCTTGCTTGCCAGGGGCGATTTCTGAGCATAGAGCCAGGAGGAACCCCTGAGCACTGCTGGGTGTGACCCAAAAACCAAAAACAAATTAGTTTTGAATAAAATTATCAAAAGTGATTTTATTGTATGTATAAGTGTGGGGGAGGGCAGGGGTGGCTACCAGATGGTGTTAAGGAGACCATTCTGCAATATATATATATATTTGGTTTTTGGGCCACACATGGCAGTGCTCAGGGGTTACTCCTGGCTGTCTGCTCAGAAATAGCTCCTGGCAGGCACAGGGGACCATATGGGACACCGGGATTCGAACCAACCACCTTTGGTCCTGGATCGGCTGCTTGCAAGGCAAACGCCGCTGTGCTATCTTTCCGGGCCCAGCCATTCTGCAATTCTTAAGCAAATAGGCCATTGGTTCAATGCAAGAGCCCTGGGAAGTGGGGTGCTGTATGAACTCCATGGTGCTAGGGATGTCCCGGCTCAACTTGGTGGTTCTGGAGCCTCATGGGCTAACCCCATGGATGCTTAGGGGCTACAGACGCTCTGAGTGCCAGGGATGGAACTATACTTAGTTACGTGTGAGGTATGTACCTTAACTCCTGTGCTATTTCTCTAGCTCCTGGTAGTTTTCAAAACTGCTTCATAGTTCTTTCTTTCCTTGCTGTGATTATTGTGGATATTGTTTTTGCACTGAATGACAAGGGTCACACACACATCAGGTGCTCACACACTTTTAGTCTGAGTGTTTGCTGGGATGGGGTGAAGTGTTTCCACTTCATTTAATTTTTTTGGTCCTCTTGAACCAAAGTCATTGAGTCAGAGTGATTCCCAAGTTTACTGGTTAAGCTTTGAGTGGATGAACTTACCCCCAAAATTTGATGGCTTAAAACAAGGTCCTGTCATCATTTCTTAGGTGTTAGTGTGTCTGCTGGGCAGTTATGTTCCTCTGAGCCAGTTTTGGATGATTTCAGCTAGACCTATTCATGTGTCTAAGGCCAGCTGGGTGTGGTTTTGTGAGTCTCAAAAAGCTTCACTCAGATGCCTGCTGGTTTCCCAGATACAGAATGGGGTGGCAGGAAGGACTGAACCATGTGGTCTCTCACTGCATTTCCCTTCCTTACTCATGGGGTACTCTCAGAATTCCAGAAGCAAGGAGAGGGCAACCCCCATTATTGGCAAGTATTTGCTTACTCACCACTTGGGTCATTTTTTTCCCTAGCTGCAGGAGGCATTTTCAAAGGGCACAGCATTAAGGAGCAATGAACAAATTGGGCTCATTCCTGTAGTTAATGCCTGTCTTGGGAGCCTACCATTTCAATTCCACCATTCATTTTTTAAATTACTTTATTTAAACACCACACCACTGACCTGAGTTCCCGGCCTTCCATCTGGTTTCTCCAGGAGTGATTTCTTAGTGCAGATCCAGAAATAATCTCTGTGCACTGCCAGGTATATTCCACACACCCAAGCCCCCCAAAACAAAAACCACTGTGGCAAGTAGATAGGAGCAGAGAGACTTATTAAGGTTACCTTTATAAAATTCCAACGCAATAGAATATAAGCTGGCTCAGTTTTTGGTACATTAAAAACTTAATACTTTGTTGTTGAAGCCTGCACCTTTTCATCTCCATCATTTATGTGTCATTTGCTGAACATTCTCTCAAAAGTATAAATCATTATTTCTAGGCAAAGGAGAAGCCACTGCACATAACTCTAAAAGAACACACAAAAGTATATAAATGAAAAGAATTGTTTCATATTAGTGACATATTTTTATATTCTTACCATAACTCCAGGAGAGAAAAGTTGGCCCATCATATTCCACCATTTTTTCCCTCTTAGCCTTTCTGAAATTAGAAATTCCTAATTCACAGTGCCCAAAGGAATGGCAACTCTTCTACATGGATCTGTACATTTTAATTGAACAGAGACAGAAATTACAGAAGATTCTCCCAAAAGATCAAATTCAGCACTTTGTTGAGTGCAAAGTCAACAAGAACTCCACACTTAAACACTGGAAAGTCAAACGTTTCAACCTGAAGGGACTTATAAATGGATTTGTATCCACTCTGGTAGAATTCAGTTCCAAATTAGCCTTCATATTCTATTTTAACATTTGGATGTGGTTTTAAAACACAAATAATAGTGTGCTGCTGATTTCTTTCTTTGACAAGGAAAGAAAATCATTGAGAACTGGTAAAGAAATAAATGCTGAAGAATCGAACCACTTGCACATTTCAATTCACTTCAAAATTATTTCTCTTCAGCATTTCAAATATACTTATTACTCCCATGACTTTTAAAGTCAAATGGCCAAAGATAAACCTGCATCAAGCTAGTTCTTGGTCCTTGGTAGCTAATCTATTTTCCACTCGAACTGCTCTAGGCTTTTATCTTTATATTTTGGACATTTTCATTTTCTCCTAAGTTCCATAACCTGCACTTGCCTTAAAAATGTCCGTGACCAACTAAAACCTGTATCAGTCCTCCTAGTTAGTTTGTGCTCCATCTTTCATGGACACAAATGGATATGATGCACATAGTTATAGTGCTGGGCACGCTGAACAACAGAGCCGCTGGATCCTGGTAGGGTCTGTGGGCTGTTGCTGGGAATTAAAGCCTCAGTCCCATTGTACTCACGCTTGTGAGCTATCCCTGGGCCCTCTGCCCCCATGCTTTATTTATTTGCAACTTTTATTGAGCCATCATGATTTCAATACTGTTAATGATAGTTTCAGGCACACAGTGTTTCATCTCCAACCCACCACCAGAATGTCTGTGTCTCTCCACCAATGTCCCAAGGTCCCCTCCCTACCTTCTCCCATTGGTAAACACAATTAAGTGGCCCAACTTTAAAATTCCTTTGGCCATTTGTTATTCTCTTATTATGTTTTTTTATAGTCCACATTTAAGATATATCTTTTTGTTATTGCTTTTATTTTTGGGTCATACCTCATGATGCTCAGTGTTTACTCCTGGCTCTGCACTCAGAAACTATTTTAGCAGGCTTGGGGAACGTATAGGATGCTGGAGATTGAACCCAGGTTGGCTGTGTGCAAGGCAAGTACTCTAGTCACACTGATCCATCCCTGAGAAATCATTCTTTAATCGGTTCCTCTCCTGATTGGCTTCATACAGCATGATACCTTCTAGTTCCATGCATGTAATGGCAAATTGCATGATTACAATTTTTTTTATAACCAAGTAGTTAAACATGGTGTATATATACTACAATTTCTTCTGTTTGTTTCTTTATTTCGGAGGCCACCCTCAATGGTGCACAGAACTCATGGTTATGTGCTCAGGGATTGTT
The DNA here is from genome assembly GCF_024139225.1 of Suncus etruscus. NCBI lineage: Eukaryota > Metazoa > Chordata > Mammalia > Eulipotyphla > Soricidae > Suncus > Suncus etruscus. Next base: position 6,147,837 of record NC_064856.1, on the reverse strand, counting down.
CCTGGCGGTGTTCTGGAACCATATGTGGTGTTGGGGATCAAAATTAAGTTGGCCACATGCTAGACAAGTGCCTTATCCACAGTAAGCCTACAACCACTGTTTCAGTGACTGTGTTAATAAACACTTAATTTGTTGTTCAAGTTAATGCTCAAAACAGTAGCATAAGAAAGCTGCAGTTCTTATTTTCCAGGTGCAGACACAACTGTCTGAGTGATTCTTAGGAGCACACACACTGTTAGCAATTAGATTGGAGAAGGAGTGCAGGTCTGGCTGACTCCAGCTGACCCCTGCTGCTGCACTCAGGTGACCTCTGTGTTCAGGACCAGGGTGCTTAGTGATCAGACACCATGTAGACTATTTGGCTAATGTCATTACAAAAACTTGATTTTGTCTAAAATAATGGTATTTAAATAGGAAGTGGGTTGTCTTATGGTCTGGCCAACCAGACCAAAATCACTCAACCAAAATCACTCTCAACCAAAATCACTCTTAGGCTTTTGGTATCCATTCTGGGCTATGACTTACATAACTGATGGCTTTCAAAAGTAAGAGGTAACAATTGTATTTACCTTTGAAGTATTATTTGCAGTACTTGGGGAATCCTGTAGCATTATTACCCTACTCAGATAATTTACAAATTTCTTAAATGTTAACATACAAGCAATTCAGCAACATAGTCAGAACTTACTTTTTTCCTATGTTCTTATACATGAGTAGGGGGGTGGCTATTCCTGCACAGTTGTAAAACCCTATAATTTTAAATCAGCCAGACCAATCTGGTGGATTCCTCTGGTCATAAAAAATTTGGTGTTGGCTTGGTGTCCTTTGGTATTTTAAAGAGTTGTGATTTCCTTACAAAATGTGGGATACTAACTAATTATATGATAGCAAATAGTCCCCCTTTGGGATCTAGTCAACAGTCTGAGGTTATGCTAGCATGGAGGAAGGGAAGCAACTTCCCTTTCAAATGTGAACTCAAAGAGAATGAGTTTATTTTCCTGAGAGTTGAGGTCAGTGTGGGGTGGAATGAGTGGCTTTCTCAAAATGGGGAGGAACATCTGAGACTACCAGGTTGATGACTGGCTTTAGTTTGAGGTGAAGGAAAGGGAATGTGGGAAGGTCATGCAAGGTGACAGTGATCTTTGTTGTCCCCCACAGAAGACTTACTGTGTTTATTTAAGTCTTAGTCCACTAGAAAGCTTCCTCTAGAAAGGATCATCCTTACAGGTTGCATGGTGTTCCCCCAAAGAAGTCTATTCCCATTACCGTGGAATGTGACCTTGTTTGGAAATAGGGTCTTTGCAGAGGTCATTAGAATGGGCTCTCACTCAAGTATTTCTGGTATTCTTAGAGGAGGAGGGAACTTATTTTAAATTATAGTTTAGGTAGTAGTTGTAATAGCGTTCAACTTTCTGATGTTAGTGTCAAAACTACTGCATCTAACACCATCAAAGTGCCCATGACCCTCTCTCACTGTCACTTTTAGTCTGATCTTCTCCATTCATCACCAGCATCACTCCTTGGTAGTTTTATAGTCCAAAGCGAGCGTTTTCCATTGTTCAATACTGTCTGTTCTGTTTTGTTGCTTTATATTCCATAGATGAGTGAGATCGTCTTGTATTTGACCTTCTCCCTCTATCTTAACATGATACACTCCAGTACTATCCACATAGCTAAAAAATGCAAGATTCATTTTTTATAGCACTATAGCATTCTGCTGTGTGTGCGTATATATATATATATATATATATATATATATATATATATATATACACCACAACTTTCGTGGGATTGGTGTTGAAATATTGAATGCTTGATACAATTGTATTATGAACAACTTTGTAAACTACAGCATTTAAGTAAAGTAAGTGTAGTTGTATGTATATATACTACAATTTCCTTATCCATTCATATGTTGTTGGACATTTGAACTGTTTTCATGTCCTACCTATTGTTCTAAGTGCTGTAGTGAATTTAGGTGTATCTCTTTTTGAGTTAATGTTGCATTTTGGAGGTAGATGCTGAGAAGTAAAATTACTGCATCATATAGAAGCTCTATTCTTGCTTTTAGAGATATCCCCAGACTCTTTTTCCATAGAGTGGAAACATTCCCACCGATAGAGAATAAAGGAATCAAACAACATTCCCACCGATAGAGATTCCCTTTTTGCTACATCCCTGCCAACACTTGTTTTTTCCTATCTTGTTTTTCTTATTTTTTTGATAGATGTCATTTGGAAGAGGGAAATTTAACACAGACATTCACAGAGAGGTTGGAGAGTTGTGTAAAAAGATTGGAGTTCTGCACTTTCATCAGTGGATGATGAGGAGAAATGGATCCTCTTGAAGCCTTTCGAAAGATCATGGCCTTGTCACACCTTGATTTCTAACATTGGGTCTTTAGTATTGATAGTATATTTCTATTATTGCCAATTTTTTTGGTTTGTTTTTGGTTCATACTTGGCGGGGCTCAGGGGACTACATACAGTGCCAGGGATCAAATTTGGGGCTTTCACATGCAAAGCATCACACTCGTTCTATTGAATTATCTCTCTACTCCTCATTTCTGTTCTAAGTTCTTTGTTCTAGCAACATTAAGAATGTAGCATAACTAACTTGTGATTTACCACACAGACTAGAATTTTAAACTTTCCTGGCACAATTTTCCACACAGACTAGAATTTTAAACTTTCCTGGCACAATTTTCCTATGCCCTCGTCTAATAGAATCTCAGTGGTTTTAGCTTTGGCACTTTTTTTGGCTACACCCTGCTCAGGGCTTACTCTTTTGTTTGGGGGGGTGCCACACCCATTTGATGCTCAGGGGTTACTCCTGGCTAAGCACTCAGAAATTGCTCCTGGCTTGGGGGGACCATATGGGACGACGGGGGATCGAACTGCGGTCCTTCCTTGGCTAGCGCTTGCAAGGCAGACACCTTACTTTTAGCACTACCCCACCGGCCCCAGGGCTTACTCTTGACTGCACTAAGGGATCATTCTGGCAATCTCAGGGGACCATATGGGATGCTGGGGGTCAAACTCAGGTTGGCTACATGAGAGGCAAGCACTCTACCTGCTGTATTATTCAGCCTCTAATGTTGGCACTTTGTTTTTTGTTTCTTGGTTTTTGGGTCACACCCGGCAGCACTCTACACTCAGAAGTTGCTCCTAGCAGGCTCAGGGAACCATGTGGGATGCCAGGATTCGAACCACCATTCTTCTGCATGCAAGCAAATGCTCTACCTCCGTGCTATTTCTCTGGCCCCTAGTGTTGGCACTTTTTAATGCTCCTCTGGAAGGTCAATGCAGTGAAGGCAGACTGGATGGGCGAATTCTCACTCATAGCAGCCCCATGACTGTTTCTTAGGCTACTGCTAAGGAGATCAATGATAAGCACCTCTGACTTCCAAGTAGGATCTGGCTTTGAAACCAAAAATCCTACTCAGAGGGAACCTAGGAAAGATGCTAATTTGTTCTAATCAGAGCTTCTCAGTTGGGGAATTTGAATGTCAGCTGCAGAAATACTATGCAGATGGGACACAGAAGTGGAAGGAAGGCAGTGAGCTGAGATGAGAGTTGAGGGAAGCAAGAGTTAACTGATGCAAAGACCAATTAGGAGGCACAAGGGCAGAAAAGACCAGTGTGGGGACCATTGGAGAAGAGATATAGATAACGCACAAAGGGAGAAATAGCAACATCTAAGCATAGAGGACTTTGAGATTGCTGCAGGGCCCTGGGAACTGCCCTCAGATGCCTACCCCTCTCTGCAGTGTCTGTGGTGGGGATGAAGGTGAACCATCAACACAGTCTCAGTACTTTGTGTGATCTGTGGAAAAGCAGCAGAGGTCAAAGCTATAATACAGTGGAAATTGTGCTTGCCTTTCATGTGGCTGACCCAGGTTTACTTTCTGGCATCCCACATGGTCCCCCAAGTACCACCAAGAGTAATTCCTGAGTGCAGATTGTGTGGGCCATCCCCACTAAAAGAAAAAAGAAAAGGGAAAAGAAATGCAGGCCTTTTGACCTTTGACTCAGGAACTAAATAGCCTTCCTTTTCTTGTCCTCAGTTGATATTGTTGCCACCACAGGTTTGGTTGTGTTGTGGTGCTCACACAGGTAGGGGCGATGCTCACTAAGGGCCACACGTCAGGTTGTGGTACTTGCGTACTCAGCCACACTGCTCACCATTTTAGAACCCTCACACACATGTGCTTGCTGGGGTGGTGCTCTTACTCACAGTGCTCATGCCATCTTTTGAGTGCTGTGCTTATGAAAACATCTTCCTGCAATGCAGCTAAAATCACTTGATGTGTCCAGGATCTCCTAAAGTAGACCCACCAGTCTCAAACCACTGACAATTTCAGCTCATGCAGGAGGACCAGAGATTGAATTTAGTGTCTCATGCTTATAAAGCAGATGCTTAAATCAATGAGTCATCTCCCTCTCCTGGTCTCACATTTTATTTCCAAAATCTACCCAGAGGATTTATTTGCTCAAGCACAGCAAGTCTCAGCCTGTCTGAAGGATTGATTCCAGGTATAATTCCTTTGACTTGCATACTGGTCGCTCCTAGAAACCAAATCACCTACGGGAATATGAAAAATCTTTGTTTCTTGCAAAAAAGATTTTATTCTCCCATTGAGGGTGGAATTCAAGTTCTGTCTGAAGGCTTGATGGTGTTGCAGAGATTTGGAGGTGAGTGGATAATTAAGGTTGCTGCAGGCTGCACTTTCATAAATAGTTGGGCCCCTGTGGTCAGGGTCAAAGGCAACATTTGAGTTCTATGGCTCTCAGAGTGTAGTTATGGAATGCTCAGCTTTGTCCAGTTCCAATCATAACTGCAGCCAGTTCAGGAATCGTATGAGAAATGCAAGACCTCAAGTCCCACAGCTGTTTTGGTAAGGTGAGGAGGTCTGGGGAGAGAGGCTTAAAGATGCCCCAAGGAGGAAGCTGTGCCCATCAGCACTCCAGAATCACTATTCTGGTTCCTTAATCTGCAGCTTTCTCTGCAGAATAATTGGTCTTCAGAATAATTTGGCAAAAGATATGAGAATATCACTCAAGGTCTGAGCAAAAGGCAGGTAAGGCATCTCTGGTATTGATTATCCCAAATGAAAAACTACCCACATGTCCATGAAGGACCAGCAAGAGGTGAATGTCTCCAACCATCATCACCCAGGAATCTAGGACTGAATGAAAGAAGTTGGTACTCAGTAGGAACTCTGGAAGTTCCAGTTATTTAACATTGCACCCTGAAACCCTATTGTGAACAACTTTGTAAATCATGGCGCCTTAACAAAAACCATAAAACATTAGAAAAAGGGGAAATACACAGATAGGACATCTGTGAGTGAGAAGCCAGGTTTACAAGTGAAGTTCCATCTCTATAGAACCCTGTCCCCCACCTCCACCCCATCATCCCATGCCCCAGCTAGCCTGTCTGCTTCTTTCTTTTTTGTTTTTTTGGGTCACACCGGCAGTGTTCATGGGATACTCCTGGCTCTACACTCAGAAATTGCTCCTGGTAGGCCAGGGAGACCATATGGAATGCCGGGATTTGAACCATAGTCCTTCTGCATGCAAGGCAAACTCTTCACCTCCATGCTATCTCTCTGGCCCTACTTCTGTCTTTCTTAACTCATCTCATTCTACCACTCTTCAGTGCTTTTCTCAGCCTTCTCATTCAGAAAGTCACCTTGGAAGGAGAAGAATGTGGAAAGAGTTAGGAGGAGGACTTTAGTGTGTGTGTGTGTGTGTGTGTGTGTAGGACAGTGCTTCTTAAATAGTGGGGCACACCCCTCCCCCGGCTCCGTAAAGGGGGGCACGTTTGACCTCGGCAAACACTATCATAACAAGCTAGGCTGCGTCTTTATGTCTCTGTATTTCTCTGAAGCTGAAAGTTACTGTGCCCTGCTTCAAACCCCGTTTCGAAAAGCTATGCATTGCAAAATGTGCTCATTGGAGCTATTAATCCAGACATCACCTCTGATTAAAAAATCAGCTCAGATTATTTGATATATTTTTGTTTTGCAGGTTAAAGATTTTTAAATAAAGATACTATTTTCAGTCGCTGGGGGGTGTGTGAAAACTGTTTTCATCTTTCTGGGGGGGCATGACAGAAAATAATCGAGAAGCACTGGTGTAGGGGAAAGTAAATTTTCCTTTACTCATAACACTGCTGTGTTCATTGGGTGACCACTGCATCATGCTGTTCACTTACCATTTGAATGCTTTTTTCCTACATACAGGCAACATATATCCATCCTTCTCTCTCTTTTTCTTTGTCTTGCAGTACCAGGAACTGAACCCAGAATCTCACACACTGGCGATATTGTAAAATGTCTCAGCTCTGGTACTTTACTACAGTGTATTTTGGTGGGTGGTTTTGGTTGTGGTACATTGAGGATTGCTCACTTGACTGCAGTGTTACCAATTTAGTTGTAGTGCTGTAGTGCTTGCTGCGGAGGTTCCACTGTCTAACACTGCTGGGTTTTCCAGTCTGCGATACAGAGGAGTTTAGGAGTTTAGTCAGAGTCACTCTTGCAGGGCAGGTGCTCTGCCACTGAAATATCTCAGGTCCCCGTTTTATTTATTTTATTTTTTGGTGCTTCAAAATAAACCCAAGGCCTCATGTGTGCAAAGCATAAATATATATTTTTCATAGCCTATAATTTGGGGATTTAGTCCAATCTTCTGTTTTGGTGACCCACACATATATTAATCTCCAAAGTCTTTCTTAGATCAGCATTGACATTTTGAAATAACTGCAAGTTTTAAAGTCTAGCCAGCTAATGTTTCTAAGTATAGTTTTGCAATACAATTATTTTTTTGAGCCTCAAACAATTTCATCACATTCCCCCACAAAATAATTTTTTTGCTCTTTTCTCCATTCCCTACCCCAATGACCTTCTTAAATCAATGCTTGCATATGGTAGAAGAGAAAATGTCTATAGGTTAATTATCTATACGTTTACAAAGTAAATGTGTTGGCAGAGCCCCTTGAGGAAGTAATTTTGAGTAAAATGAACATTGTGGGCGATAGTAAAGGCTCATAATGAAGACATTTATATAGCATTATAGTTTCCTTCAAAAAAGCACAAATACTTATTATGCATGCATGGCCTAACCTGCATTTTAGATAAGCAATCAGAAAAGGAGAAATAGAAAAACAGAGCAACATAATCATCGTGTATTCAAACCGAAAATGTCAGTGCAACCCCTCTGTCATTATAATTCATAAAATTTATAAAGTTGCTTAAGAAAGCATAATGTTCCCTTTTGAGGATTGCCAGGCTTGGTTTTTATTTCCATTACCCAGATTGAGGTTTAATGGGCAATCCTCCTATGGCTCTATCCAAATTAGAATTTTGGAGATGGAATGTTCGAGAGTCCTCTGTCACTCTGCATCTTTGATGATGACACCAGGCCCATGAAAGTAGGGTAACCTCCCCCAAGCCCACACACCTGGTAAGTGACTGGACTCAAGCTATGCATTTGTTCATCTGAGAGTCCAACAGAGTGTAGGTGGAGGAGAGAGGAGAAGTGGGGAGGGTGAGGAAGGGAGGAGAAGTGATGAGCATCATCCTAAATCAGAACTGGGACAGGCTTACAGAGGAGAGTTGGCCATTCCCATCTGGCCTCCTTGACTCTTTTCATGGAACATTTTCTCAATGGTTTCATTTTTTGCCTTCAGTAGATTTTCTTTCTATTTTCATATTTCATTTAGTGCCTGAGACTTTGAGATCTCTGGGTCTTCAATTTAGGTAGATGCTGGCATTTGGCCTTATATTTTATGGTCCTCCTTCTCTGGAGTTGATTAGTATAAGAAGGTCAATGAAGAGAACAGTATATTGAGAGGTGCCTTGCAAGGTGTTGAAGCTAGTGTGAGTAAGAATGAAACTCCTCTGAAAAGATCTATGTAAGTAGGGATGGTTGAGTGAGTTGGCTGATGGGAAAGACCAGGTGACAAGCTGGGCTGGAGAAAATGTCCCAAGAAGAGGAAACATCATATACAAAGCCTGAAACAAGAATTCCAGTATCATGTACAAGGTAAAATAGATGTTCATTTTGCATAATATCATGACTCAGATTCTTTTCCAAAGATTGGGTTAATTGGTTCACAATAGATTTTTCAATGGAAATATAAGGTGGCCATTCATGTAGTTAAAATTTGGCTAATAGAACTGGAGATATAGTACACAAGATAAAGCACTTGCCTTGCTTGAAGCCACATATGGTCCCCTGAACCTAAGGTCAATACTGAGCACACAGAGACAGGAAGGATACCCCCCAAGTGACATTTTCTTAGTAGCTATGCTGCAGAGGAAGTGGAATTAACTTTTAGTAATATTTTATTTATAGGGTGAATTCTACTTAAATTAATATGGTCAAAATATTAGGATCTCAACATGTGATTTTAGCAGTATTTCTAGTGTTTAACAGTCACATAGAGCTCATAATTATTGCACTGAGTAGCAAGGTCAAGAATAATACTCTTGGAACTAAGAGTCTTTATAAGCAGCTTCTAAATAATAGATGAATAAATGGAGATTGAAAGAGAATTGAGTAACTTCTCAAAAACCTATGGTCATTTGTAGTGATTTTCTGTGTCCCTTTCCTTCCAAATTCTAAGACCCCAGAGTACATGTGGTAGAGAGAATAATACCTCTCTTTAGTAAATTCATATCCTAATCCCTGGAACCTACAAGTATATATTGCTTTCCATGGTGAAAGGAAGTTTTCTGGTATGATTCAATGAAAGAGCATGAGATGGAGAAACTATCTTGCTAGTTTCATATTCTCATATTTGAGGAAGCTGTCTGCATCCCCAAACAGGGCTGGGTTTCCCAGGACATCGGACTATCCTTGCTGCCTTGGGAACCCACAGCCACATAGATCCTGCTAGGATGACAAGTCTCATCTCCAAGGTTTTCCAAACGCCTTTCCCTCCTTGGAGAACTCCCACTTTCCTCAGACACACTAAGTCTTTTATCAGTTGGCTGAGACTTGCAAGGAATGGATCAGTGAACACTTGGGTGATGGCTACTGCTGCATGCATTGAAGGGCATCAATTTCTGCTCTCACTTTTTGGCAAGTGTTGGATATTTGCCACATTGGCTCAGTTTTTAAGAGACCACTAAACAATGTTCTGAACTAATTTTTGGTAAACTACTTCATCTTGTGCCTGAGATTTCATCTATATGAACCTTCAACTTTTATTTTATTTAACATTATGTACATATATTTTGGAAACCTTACATATATTTTGGAAGCAGTGATCAGGGGTCCAGTGATTCTTAGCCAACGAGGCTGAGACTCAATGCATGGTTTAAGGACACAGTTGCTACTTGGTCCCTGAGGTACCATGGGTTACTTAAAAGACATTTATGGGGGCTTAAGGGATCTCCAGGGCCACACCCTGGGTTTCTCCAAAGACCATATGGCACCGGAGATTAAACTAGGGTCAGTCACATGTAATGCATATATCTCAATCCCTGTAATAGCTTTCTGGTTCCTGATTTAATTTTTTGTTCCTTTCCATATACCTTTCCCTGGCTGTTGATGTGGTGACCAGGGTTCAAATATACTCACTTAGCATTGGTGCTCACCAAGATTTGCACTCATTTAGTTGCAGTGCTTGTACATGTACTCACCAGGGGCTGGATCCCTTCGTGGTGGAGCTATGTGCTCAGAAATCACTCCTGGCTTGGGGAACCGACCATATGGGATGCTAGGGATCGAACCTTGGTCAGCTGCATGCAAGACAAATGCCCTACTGCTGCGCTATTGCTCCGACCCCATGAACTTCAAATATTTTCAAAGAAACATTTAGAGATTAGCAAGACCTAGTTTTCTTTTTTTTTTTTGGGGGGGGGGCTACACCTGGTGACACTCAGGGGTTACTCCTGGCTATGCGCTCAGCAATCGCTCCTGGCTTCGGAGACCACATGGAATGCAGGGGAATCCAACATTGGTCCAGCCTAGGTCAGCCCATGCAAGGCAAGCGCTCTACATTTTGCAGCACGGCTCCGACCCCAAGTCCTAGTTTTCTGCTAGCCATAGTTATCTCTGAGAAATGTGTTTTCTCCATTTTCTTCTCTCCAAGGAGTGCATGAAGTGCAAGGATATTCTTCTGCATCCATGTAACTAGGTTCTGAACAAGCATTAGGAGCTTGAAAGAGGAAAATGAGCTTCTTACTAACACATTCTCTACATGGGTCAGGCCCAGGTAGATTGAGGCACTCACCCCCATGACTTTAAAGCTGCTTTTTGTTTTTGCACCACACTCAGTGATGCTCAGGGATATATCTTTGCTCTGTTTTCAGTAATCACTCCTGGAGGACTCAGGAGACCACATAGGATGCAGAGGTTTGAACTTTGGCTAAGAGCAAGGCAAATGACCTACCAGCTCTGGCCCTAGAACTGTCTTTATATCTTTATAGTTTAGCTAAGGCAGGGCATTGGGAAGAAAATAGAGAAGTTCAATTGATGAGTTTATCAGAGAAAGCACCATAAAGAAAAGTGTGAAGATATAAATGCTGCCCTCTCCACTAAAAACAAGCAATTAGAAATTAGGCCTTCTCAGCAAGATGATGGAGTTTACGTGCAAATATATGTCAAAGCAATCTTCCACAGCCTTCAGTGTCCAGCCCATACATGAACAGGTATAATCAAATGAAAAATGAGTGATTTAAAATATTTGTTAAGATATCATAATGAGCACTATATTAGGAGTCCAATGGAAAGTATCAGTAATGGAAAACTAGGGCATCCAAACTATATCTCCACTGATCACAGTTAACAGAAACATTAAAAGATTATTATAAACATAATAGAATAGAAATTAAGACACTGGGGGCCAGAGAGGTGGTGCTAGAGGTAAGGCATTTGCCTTGCAAGCACTAGCCTAGGATGGACCTGGGTTCAATTCCCCAGCATCCCATATGGTCCTTCCAGGAGCAATTTCTGAGCGAATAGCCAGGAGTAACCCCTGCGAGTCAATGGGTGTGGCCCCCCAAACAAAAACAAAACAAAAACCAGAAATTAAGACACTGAAACATCCTAATACTGAGCACTATAGTGGGAGTCTGCATCTTGCAGCCTTTTTTTTTTAATAGGTAAAATGTTAAAACATTATTATAGACCCAGGCCAGTTTTGGGATGGCAGATTTTGTTTTTTTGTTTCCTCAAATAATCCATAACCAATCCTACTTCTTGGTTTAAATTCTTCCTCCCATCTTTCTCCTTTCTAGCCCTCTTAAAAAACCTCGGTGGAATAAGATGTGGACTCAACCCAAGTTTGCATTCCCAAATTTGTAAATCTGAACCATCTCTAATCAAGGGCTATTCTTCTATTCAGTCTTGCTGTGTTTTCCATGTGGACATGTCTGTGTCAGGAGTGAGAGCTGAAGCTATGCACTGCCCCACTGCCCATGTAGCAGAGCCGTGGTCCTGAGTTCAAAGTGCCTCCCATCCCCAAAATAGGCTTCTGTGGGAAGTCTGCTCTCACTTGTTTCGGAGGGCTCTTTGGGATCCATCCAGCAAAGATCATGGGTTATTTTAGGCTATGTGTTCAGAAGAACATGCGCTGTGATGTGATGTGTGTGTGTTTGATAGGAGGGGTTAGTTGCATTTAAGAGCCTTATCTCCTGCACTATCTTGCCAGCCCCATGGCTTCTGTTTCTTTAAGTTTAGATGGTTAAAATTCTTCTCTAAAATCTCTTCTGAATACTCCTGTCTTTTGGTTCTGACTTCTGTTTCTTTAAGTAAGACTAAAAATCCTTGGCCTGGCTTCTATTTCTTAAATTTGACAGAGGGTCAAAGTTCTTCATCTTGTTACTTGTCCCTTTCAAACAGAGACTAAAAAATCCTCTTTCTGGGAGCCAAGATATAGTACAGAGGTTAAGACACTGCATGCTGCTAACCCCACTTTGACTACATACCATGACATATGGTCTCTTGAGCACTGCCAGAGGTCACTCCTGAGCACAGAACTAGGAGTAGACTCAACACTACTGACTGTGGTAAAAACCAAACCAAGTATTCCCTGTCCCCTCCCCCACAATAAAACAAATCCTGGCTATTGGTAAATACTTTATGAGCCAGCTTCCACATGAAACTCCAGCTGTTTTTCATATTTAAAAAATTATGGCCCTTCCTTTGGTCAAATTTGTCAAGATGAATGAGCAATCCTAAGAATAATTTGAATTCACAGCGGTCACTTTGGGAATCTTTTGAAATGTCTAAATTAGTCTTTTTCCATGCTCAATTGAAAAAGGTCATAAAATTAAATAAATTGCACTGAAAGCTTATTTCAGTTGGCTTTGGAGATCTCAAAAGTGATTAAATAAATCAAATTTGTTTCCTTAGTAGACAGTAACTCCAGACTTTCTAAAGTTAACTCTGATTTTCCTTGGAAACAAACTGGGAAAACTCTAAAACTCTTGATTCCTCTGCTACCACACCTCTTCTCCTTCCTACCTTTTACTCATTTACTCAAGTTACATATTCTGAAATTTTCCCCTTATTTTGATTTTTTCATTTATTTTCTTTTCTTTTTTTATTGTAAGAATTTATTCAAGAGACAAAATTGATTAACATATTGAGGTAAACTAACATAACATAATATAGTAACATAACATAACATATAATTAATATAATATAATAATACATGTAAGTCAAAGAACATTTCTGATTAAAACACAATTTTTTTTATCATAATGGCTTACATATCCTTCACAGTAGTATTTTAGGTACATATTAACATTGAATCAGGGGAATACCCATCACCAAATATGTCCTCCCCCCATTCCAGTTCCCTTTCTGCAACCCATGTCCCCCACAATCACCCCCAGGGCTGTTAGAGTAAGTGGTCCCTTCTTTGTCTAGCTTACTATTAGTGATCATATATCTGTTTGGTCCTGGTACCCTCCCTTGTTTCCCCCTCTATTTGAGAGGCGGAGCTAGATAGTTCGAGTTATGTGGTTTTGTTTGAAGGAAAGAAAAGCAATAGATTGGGGTACAAAATAAGAAGAAAAAAAAAGAAGTCAAATATGCTGAAAATGGGCAGAGTCCTTCTAGAGGCTTTCAACCTCAGTTTGAGAGAGGATGTGAAAAAGGTAATTGAAACACCACAACAATACAGAAAGAAATATCAAATTAAATATCCAGTAAGCACTACAGCAATAAAAACAAGCACCACACAATAGTCTCGGTTCTGAAATCAAATGATGCTGGAGTGCAAAAAGAAAGAGAAAGATAAGATAAAAAAATAATATTGGAGACATCAACTTCAATCTCTACACCAAAATAGAGACTTCAAAAAAATCGATCAATCGATAAATAAATCTGTGGAAAATGATTGTTTTGTGCTTTTATTTTTTTCTTTTCTTTTTCCCCCTGCATAGGCACAGTAACTATTGGAGATATTGTAGAGGGAATTCCTTTGGCCTAGGAGATACAGGGTTTCTCCACCCCTGAAGTATACTGTCATGGAATTAATTATAGACTCCTTGCATGATCATTTACTCTCCTCTTGATGCTTTCGTGGTGTATGGAAGATTTCTGCTTCATCTTGGATGGTAATATCAGACCTCTGTATCTAGAGATCTTGGTGACTGTGCAGCTCAAGTAATGGAACTTATGATGAAGTCTTTCTTTGTGGTTCTAGCAGTTCTGCTTCTTCAGTGTCGTTTTAATCCTTATTCTGTAGCTGGTGGTCTTGGTCATTATGTTGCTCTAGGATGGAGCCTGGGATAAGGTCTTTCGTTATGTTTCCGGAAGACCCGTTCAGTTGCGGTTGTCTCAGTCAGACCTCTGGAATTGGAGATCTTGTTTGTTGAACAGATCGTAGACCAAAAGCTAGGCTAGAGCTTTCTGTTGCTGTTGTAGTTGTTGTTGGTCCCTGGATGCGTACTGTCCAGTCTTGGTTCCAACAACCAGTCATCTGTATATAGCGATCATGGCTTTTGCACAGATCAAAGGGTGACATGTTTTCTGATTTTGTCTTATCGTTAGCTGATGAGGAAGGACAACTTGCTCTTAGATCAAGTTGTTCCCATTTCCTCATTGTCAGGTTCTCAATTTAGAACTGGCGCATGTTGCCTTGTGAATGCCCTGGAGGGGATTTGGCTCCTGGAGCTGTTGTGGAGAACTCTGTCGTTTCTATGTCTGGGATCCAGGAATCAAGGCTGGACGGTCGGTGTCTAGTTCCCAGGAGCCCAAGTTGTTTCCACATGACATACATTCAGGGTGGGAGATGTCCCTGTGTTGTAAACAAGTATACGTTCATATCCCTAGTAGATAAGAGCTTGTTTTTACATGTACAATTTTCCCTTTGTTTAATATATCTTTCTTTCTATCTTCTTTCTATCTTTCTTTCTTTCTTTCTTTCTTTCTTTCTTTCTTTCTTTCTTTCTTTCTTTCTTTCTTTCTTTCTTTCTTTCTTTCTTTCTTTCTTTCTTTCTTTCTTTCTTTCTTTCTTTCTTTCTTTCTTTCTTTCTTTCTTTCTTTCTTTCTTTCTTTTTCTTTCTTTCTTTCTTTCTTTCTTTCTTTCTTTCTTTCTTTCTTTCTTTCTTTCTTTCTTTCTTTCTTTCTTTCTTTCTTTCTTTCTTTCTTTCTTTCTTTCTTTCTTTCTTCTTTCTTTTTTTTTGCCACACCCGGCGATGTTCAGGGGTTACTCCTGGCTGTCTGCTCAGAAATAGCTCCTGGCAGGCACGGGGGACCCTATGGGACACCGGGATTCGAGCCAACCACCTTTGGTCCTGGATCGGCTGCTTGCAAGGCAAACACCGCTGTGCTATCTCTCCGGGCCCTATGTCTTTCTTTGGGGAGCTACACTTGACAATTTTCAGGGCTTATTCCTGCCTCTGTGCTCAGTGATACTCCTGGAAAGCTCAGGGACCATACAGAGAGCCAGGAATGGAACCCTGCACTCAAGACAAGAACCTTCCTCACTGTACTATCTCTTCATTGGGAACCTTCCCTTATTTTTTGTCATTTAATTTTGGGGACCTGTCTATCAGTCCTCACGAGGCCCAGGATCCTGACATTATTCAGTCCAGCTCTTTTTATTTGGACTTTGGAGCTCAGGAGTTACTCCTGGCTCTGTGCTCAGAGTGATTACTCCTGGCAGGTTCGGGGGTCATATGGAATTCCAGGGATTGAACCCTGATCAGCTGCATACAAGGCAAATGCCCTACTTACTGTGCTATTACTCCAGCCCCTCACTTCAGTTCATGCTGACTGGTGTGACTAGGGCAGTGGTTCTCCAATAGTGGGGCGTGCCCCCTGGCTCCGTAAAGGGGGGCGCGTTTGACCTCGGCAAACACTGTCATAACAAGCTAAGCCCCGTGTTTATGTCTCTGGATGTCTCTGGAGCTGAGAGTTGCTGTGTCCTGCTTCAAACCCCGCTTCGAAAAGCGATGCATTGCAAAACGTGCTCATTGTAGCCATTAATCCAGACATTGCCTCTGATTAAAAAATCAGCTCAAATTATTTTATATATTTTCGTTTTGCAGGTTAAAGATTTTTAAAATAAAGTTATTATTTACAGTCGTGCGGGGGGTGTGAAAATTGTTTTCTTCTTCCTAGGGGGGCATGACAGAAAATAATTGAGAAGCACTGGGCTAGGGCTATCCACATTGGCAGGCCGTGTTGGAGATAGAACTTTGGACCTCACATGTGCTGGAAATGATTATATATAAGCTTTTTTTTTTTTAAATTGTACTCCTTTCTGGAAAAGTATGGGCTTTCTCCTGAGCTCACTTCTTTTAAATATGCCCTGAAGGGGTCCAAAGGAACAGTACAGTGGGTATGGCATTTACCTTGCATTCAGCAGACCTGAGTTTGGTTCCTGGCACTTTGTATGGTCTCCCAATTCTTCCAGGACTGATCTTGAGTATTGAGCCATGAGTAAGCCTTGAGCATGCTGGGTGTGACACAAAAGCTGAAAAACAAAAAAACAAAAGAAAAATATTCCAAGAACTTTACTACAATACTCTGTCATTAAAGCACACTTTGGACATCTCTAAGGAATATCCTAATGCCCTTGAAGATTACTGAAAATTTGCCAAAAAACTTTAATATGACCATTTAGCTCTATTACCTGGGTTATCCTGACTTCAATCTGCTGGTAAGGTTACAGGAAGAGGTGGAATAAAAGACTGGAAATGGTCTTTTGGTGACTTTTGACAAGGAAGGTCATTCAAAAAAACAGAGTGATTGAGCAAATTATTTGAATCCTATTTATGAATCTTAATTATTTATGAATCTGAAAATCTTCATCAAAATCATAGAATGAAGAAAATCCCAGATAATTGATTGATAGTTGATTGCTCTGACAAGCTTAGAACATCCTTAAACAAATTTCTGTCATTGTCCATATCAGTGACAAAATGACCCTGTTAATTTCACATTTGTTAATAGGTTAAAGTCATGGAGGTAAGGCGTTTGCCTTGCGTGCAGAAGGTTGGTGGTTTGAATCCCGGCATCCCATATGGTCCCCCGAGCCTGCCAGGAGCAATTTCTGAGTGTAGAGCCAGGAGTAACCCCTGAGCACTGCCGGTGTGACCCAAAAACCAATAAATAAACAAACAAATAAATAAAATAAAGTCATTCTTGGCACTCAAGTTAATAGAAGACCACTTATAGAACACTTATGGATCACTGTGGCTTATAGAAGTGGTAGAGCAAGTGTGAAGCCCTGAGTTTAATCCCTGACCCCATTACAACATGTCAGGACCACCAAATTTAATCCCCAGAAAATGATTTAAAAGAAGAAAAGAAAAAAATAACTTGAATTGGACTACTAAGAAACCTCAAGACCTGGTTAATTTGGTTAACCAATGATCACAGCCTTGATAATGGGAATAAAAAAAGTAGTTCAAGCTATGTACTTGCAAATTAAGGCCATTCAAATAATGAATTTCCAGTTATAATAACTGATTCTAACCCCTAGGGCTCAACAAAAATTTCAAAATGCTCTTCCTGTTCATTTGTGATTACTGGAAAAGCCTTTCCTGACTCACTAGTAAATAAAAGCACTCTAATGAGCGAAACTGCCCTCCCAAAGGGGAATGATCACGAACATTCTGATGGCTCTTTAGAGGCACCTAAATCATTACTCAAGCTCTGACTAAATCTAATATTCAATACATGTACTGTCTGATTATTGTTCAGTCATGTGTGAACTTATTTAGGGGAGTTGACCAATGATTTCTTTGGATCGTGGATGGAAAAAGTTGATTTGATTTTTGGGTATGATGATGCTCACCTGTGTTTTCTCTTGCCTTTGTCTGGATTGTTATGGTAACATCAGTCTCCAGTATGGCCAGGAAGCCACCAAATGAGGCACCTTTGTGTTCATGAAATCTCTTTCTGATTACTCAGGAAACATAATGGATGAGGAGGATATAAGAGATATAAGGTCTGGATTGATGGAGAAACAAATCTGAAGAGTGGGACTTGAACTAATCTGAGGTTTCTCAACTCCTCCCTTGAGAAACCACACTCTCAGAACTTGCACCAGTGATACAGCCCTTAAAAAAGCAAATTGTGAAAATTGCATAATTTTGTTCTTTTGTAGAGCAGCAGCAGTAGGAATCTAGAGGATATCATTCTGGGTGAAGTGAATTCAGTAGGAAAGGGATAGATATAGAAAGATCTCTTTAATATGTGTGATTCATAGATACATAGTAAGGTAGCAACAAAGGTCAAAAGACAACATGGGAGAACCAATCAAGAGGGAGGTGTTTGGGAGACAGGAGTCTTGGGATCCTTGGGAAAGGCCATTGGGAAATAGCCAACGTAGGGTCATTGGGAGACAGAGGTGATCCACTGGTAATGGGTGTGCATTGGAATTATGTGCATGAGAAACAATTACTAGCATTATAATCCAGAGAATCTCAAAAATTTACAATAAAATTAGATTGTGGTGCTTAGGAATTAACTCAGCTGGTAGAACACCTGCCTTGTAGACATGAAGTACAAGTTTCCTGGCATGTAGTTGATTCTACTTTGACACTGTCTTATGTGCTATGTTCCTTCAGCTCTACCATCTGATATCCTTGGCACCATTTAAGAGTATGTAATGTGGGGCCAGAGCGATCGTACAGCAGGTAGGGCATTTACCTGGCATGCAGATGACTCAGTTTAATCCCTGGAACCCTGGATGGCCCTCTGAGCCTTTCCAGAAATGGCCCCTGAGCAGAGCTAGGTGTGTGACACCACCAAAGAATATGTGATGGCCAGTCAACTGCAACCAAGCACGTGTGATCACCACATCACAAATTCATGTAATCCTCGGTGAGTTACACAACAGAGTGTGTGAGCATCACAACTAGCACACACTGCAACCAAGTGTGTAATCAGCGACAACAGGGGAGGGAGAGGAAAAACAAACATGTATGGAAAAACACAATCTATTTTTTGAATGTTCTATGTGAATGAATGTTTTGAAAGCCTTAAAACAGTGACAAATATAAAATATAAGTCATCTCTTAGTTTGTCAAGACAAATAAGCTTCTTTGTTGATGCTACTTCCTGAGACCCTGGGTGGCTCAGTGGCAAAAAAACACCAGCCACACAAGCTTGAAGCAATGAGTTTGGTCCCTAGGGCTGCCCACATCTTCTGAGTGCTGTCCCTGCAATGAATGTGTGATCTCTGGCCTGGTGGTCAGGGAGACTGGGGGAATACACTCCTGGTTATTTGACCAATGTGGCATGAAGGTTTACCTCTAAGGTCTAGTGATGTGATGCTGCTCAGGCAGAGTGGTGCTGGGGGATACCAGGATTTGGCCCAGTAGTACTGAATGGGGGAAGCCCTGCCAATGTCGGGAACTCTTGTCCTTGAGCATGTGACTTTTGATCTCTTTCACTGGCCACTAAGTTGCTTGTTTTGAGAAAATACACGGAGCACAGTGTGGCTGAGAAAGAAGGTAACTAAGACACTGTGGGTTGAGCATTCTAGGTGCAGTTCCACAAGATACCAGTGCCAGACTAAGACTGAAGCTGGAACTAGAAAATTGGAAGAATTGAGATGAAGGGCTGGGGAGATAATACAGGGGTTCGGGCATATGCATCTGCAGGGAGACCCCTAGCCTGATCCCTTCAAACTTCTTTGGCTATGACCCTGGAAGCCTACTGAGCACCATGGTGGACTGTGGCAGTGCAGGGCCAGAGTAGATCTGCATCTTCCGGCTCTGGTATTGAACCTTTGACTAAGAATCATCAGGAGTGCCCCTGGAGGCCCCCTATAACCTAAACATACCCTAATAAATTGAGATTAGATGTCATTTTTATATTTTCTCTGGCAGTGTTGGGAATCAAATCAAGGTTCCATGCACTTTTACACCAAGCCCCATTGCCAGCTTTAGGAATTGGGGTTTGAAAAAGGACAGGCAGAGAAAACAGCTCAGCTGGCCTCCAGAACGAAGATGAGCTGTGAGAGCAGCCAAGGGTGTTATTAACCTTAACCTGTACCTTTCTGCAAAGGGAGGAAGACTTGAGTTACTGATTAAGGTCTGAGTGTTTATGTAAAACCTAAAATCCCAAGAGATTGAAGTCCTGTATAAAGAAAAAAAAAGGTAAATAACTAATCTGGACTTCAGCTAATAGAAATATACCCTGAAAACACACTTTTCTCTTGTCTGTACAAACAGTAAATCTAATCAATCTTTGGGATGTAAATATTCTGGGAGACAAATAAAAAAGGGAGGTGGGCAAAGGCAGTTTATTGAATATAGCGACATCATTTTTCTTTTTTTTTTTTTTTTTTTGGTTTTTGGGCCACACCCGTTTGACGCTCAGGGGTTACTCCCGGCTATGCGCTCAGAAATCGCCCCTGGCCTGGGGGGACCATATGGGACGCCGGGGGATCGAACCGCGGTCCTTCCTTGGCTAGCGCTTGCAAGGCAGACACCTTACCTCCAGCGCCACCTACCCGACCCCGACATCATTTTTCTTAACTCTTTAGTTTTCATGAGGAATGCATGGAATTGAAAGAAAGAGAAGATAATTTTTTTCACTCCAGAAAGAATACAAATATGACAAATTGAAGTGAGTATATGACAGAAGGTGTATGGAAAAGTCAACAGAGGAGCTATAAAAATGACAAAAGGTTTGTGAAATGTAAGGCACTTTACACACTGAACAACCTGGGTTCAATCCCAGCACATTTGGCCCACTGAGCAAAGCCAGGATGGAGTAAGCCTGGAGCACAGCTGAAATAAAATCAAAGGGGAATTTTGTTTGTGTTCAAACTAAGGTGTAAAAGTGTAAATAGATTTAAGAAAGTGAAAAAAATCTTGAAGTTTTCCTTTTTTGCTAACAAAGATGGAATTTCCTTAAAGCATTAGTGTATTCATGGGATTAAGGTTATAGCTGAGTGTAGCACATTTCTTACATAGATGAGGCCCTAAATTTGATTCTTGGCACCACATCCACATTAACACATACAGTTATTAGTCTACTATTAATACAAAATCTATAAACAAAGAATTGTCTTTACTTTTAATGCAATGCAATCAATCAAAAGGAAGCCCTCTGAGACCATAGAGATAGCAGAGTGGTAGGGCAAGGGCATTTGCTTTGCACCCAGCAGATCCAGGATGAATGGTGGTTCAAATCCTGGCATCCCATATGGTCCCCTGAGTCTGCCAGGAGCAATTTCTGAGCACAGAGCCAGGAGTAACCCCTGAGCACCGCCGGGTGTGACCTTCCCCCAAATCCAAACAAACAAAAATATAATAATAAAAATGAAGCCCTCAAATGTAATGTTTTGTTTTTATTTGGGTCTTATATTAGTTATTACACCTAACTTTCTCAATGTTAAAAACTGATTTTGCCTCTGAACTACTAATTTATAACCATATAATCTCCTATATTTACTTGGAAAGAAATATATTATTGATGCTTTGATAAAATACTGGACTAATAGATAATGTTAGAATGTCCTTCCACAAACATTTGTGGCCTAGAGGATAGCTTAGTGGGGAGACTGCCTTCCTTGAGATGTGAGGATGTAAGTTGGGTCCCTGGTTCTCGCACTTACCACAAGCAAATGGCAACACTGCTGTTTGAGATCTTGATGTCATAACAGAGTGTGTGATCTCTGGGGGCACTGAAGTTACAGGAGTTAGCAAATGCCACAGAGGCCATCAAGAAAGAGAACACTGCCACAGAACTAGACAATCAAGGACCCAAACATTATTCTGCGGTACATAGCTGCCTTTGTACCTGACTCTTTACTTCAGGGGAAAAAATGGTGCCTACCTAGGGGTGAGTGTATTTTGTTGTCCAGAGTCCGCATGGTCTTCAATACATCAGTCCTACCCAAAACAGCATGAAACACCTCATAAAGACCTCCCTAGGTTGTGCTACAGATGCTAGCTGCTGGCTCCTAAGTGCAGGAATAACATTCTTTCAGGTGTTTCTGGTTTTGTTTTAAAACTATCTGTGGAATTTCTGTAGCAAAGCATGGAATGTCCTTGCTACTGCTGATAAAAAAGGAATGCTCTTAAAATGTGAGTCCCATATTTGGAAGATTTATAGGGAGAGGTAGGCAGCATCACATATAAACCTTGGTCACTTCAGATGTGCCTTAGTTTTGCTTATGGTGTTTGCCCTTGTGTGCCCTTTCCCATGTTTAGGGATGTGGGCATTTTCCAAGCTAGGTAGAGAAGTAGAGTTGTAAATGTGGGAGTCTAACTATTCTGGCTCATTTAAAAATTCATTTGATTTTTTTTTTTGGTTTTATTTTGGGCCACACCCGGCGGTGCTCAGGGGTTCCTCCTGGCTGTCTGCTCAGAAATAGCTCCTGGCAGGCACGGGGGACCATATGGGACACCGGGATTCGAACCAACCACCTATGGTCCTGGATTGGCTGCTTGCAAGGCAAACGCCACTGTGCTATCTCTCCAGGCCCTTCATTTGATTTTTGTCTCCTTTCTATTCGAGTCATCGTGGAGTAAAGTCTGGCAAGCTGAAGTCTCTGGTATGGGGTTCAGTTACCTAACCTTTCTCCTTGGGTGCTTCTCTTAATCTGTCATCCCTTATTGGTGGTCTAATCTAGCTTGATCCTTGTTGTGTAGATTTCTTTCTCTGCTGTGGTCTTTCTCACCCTCTCAGGTTCATGATGGTGACCCCGTTCCATGGCACAGCCCAGTTAGAACAGGAAGTAGAAAAGGGAATTTCCAGGGGTCCAAGTTGGAAATTAATTTCTTCAGAGGACAATGAGCAATATGGTGCAAAGTGATGCCTAAAAGAGGCCTGCTTGCCCCCCAAGGACACTCATCTCATGCAATTTCTTCTCTGCCTAGTCTCCCTGCCTTTTATCTCCCCAGGGCACCTTCCACCAAGGATCAGGAGATGAGTAAGTGGTTAGAATTTAGCACTGAACTGTCTGGTACTACCTACCCCTTCTGGGTGCATGCTTTCCAGCTGGATGTGCACCAGCAAACTGCAGGTTTGTCTTCACAGCCTCTGGACTACCCTGAGATCTGTTGTCAACCATTTATATCAACTGAGCACACCAGGTAATCAGCCTCCAGAGAAAACACTAGAACATTTGTGTATTTTTCCTTTCTTCTCTAGGGTGGGGGTAGTTTTAAATGAGCCAATGTTTGTCAAATCCTCCAAACAGGACCTGGCATATACTAATGACTTGATCACTGTGTGTTCACACATAAATTAATTAGGCCATTTTGGCTTCCTGAAACAGCAGTTGCTTACTTCGTCTCACTGGAAGCTGGGCTCGTAGGCAAGTGCAAGCACCCTCTCTCTTTCCATATGGAGCAGGAGGCAGGATGAGTTAAGTGTCTTCAAAATAATCAATTATTTCCTTATCACAGAGGACCAGCTGGCGCATTCTATGGCAAATGGCTTTTTCAGGGAATGCCAACAATTTTGCTTTGAGGAGGACAAAAAAATGCAATTAAGCTATCGCCCTTTACAAAGGGCCAGATGCCTGGCAAGCAGACCACTTGGGGAAGCCAGCAGAACTGGGCCCAGGTAGTCAAGAAATACAGGTGAGAAGGGAAGAGTTCCCATAGACACTTCCTTTGACACTTGCAGAAATCCCCTGACAGAAAACTGGCTGGATGAAAGTCCTTCTAGAACTGGCCCAACTCAAAAGACTCACAGTTAAAAGAGAGATTACAGTCTCCAGGAAGGCTCCACTAACCCAGTATCATGTTTCAGAATTTACAAACATCGGAATCGTTATGCCATTTAAGGTGGCCTAGGGCACTTTTTATTAAATCTCAGAATATATTTATGTTTTTTTTTCCTTTTCTTTGTGACACAAAGATTAAGACAATCAAATTAACTCATTTAAAAGGGGAAATGATGGTTCGCAGTCTATTTTCTGGAACACAATAGCCTGGAGAAATGGTAAGTGCTCTGCTCTACTAGAGGTACTGGATGTTACTTTCAGAGCTACAAAGACACAGGAACAAATGGGAGGCAAAGTGAACACTTTTCCTTATGGGGGACTGGGGACAGGAGGTGACTCCTTGTGCTGGCGAGACTCATTTTCCTGGAAGACATTGTCATGTTTAGACAGTGTCATGTTCATAGCAGTACTATGAAGTTACAGCATTAAGACATATATCCAACAGCTGGAGAGACAATACAATTGGTGTTGTGCTTGCATCGCACACGGCTGAACTGGGTTCAGTCCCCAACATCTCTACAGTCAGGAGCAATCCTTGAAAACAGAGCCAGGAGTAAGCTCTGAGCACCACCATGTATGGCTCCCACAAAAATACAAAATGAAACAAGACAACAATAACAACAAAAAATAAAACCAGGAATTATCCTGAGTGTCACCGAAATAAAACCAAAAGGCAATTTTTTTTGAGGGGGGCAACACCTAGTGATGCTCAGGGATTACTCCTGGCTATGTGCTCAGAAATCACTCCTGGCTTGGGGGACCATATGGGATGCCAGGGGATTGAACTGCGGTTCGTCCTAGGTTAGCGAGGGCAAGGCAAACGCTCTACTGCTTGCACCATTGCTCCGGCCTCCTAAAAGGCAATTTTAATAAAAATACTTCTTTTCTAGTGTTCTCCACTTTGTAGGGGCCTTTTAGATTCCATGAACCCCACTAATTTCCCTATACAAATCAGTAGAATGGATAAAGTTATTTAAAATCATAAATTATTTTGCCTTAGTGTTGAGGTCCAAGTTCTAGCCTCTGGAATTTAAGACAACTTTTTTCTTAAACTTAGATCCCAGGCCAGAGAGGAAGTACAGGGGTAAGGTGCTTGACTTGCACACAGATGATCCTGGTTTGAGCCCCATCTAGTCCCTCGGGGTCTAACCCTGAGGTGCTAACCCTGAGCACAGAGCCAAGAGTAAACTCTGAGCACTGCTGAGTGTGGTTCAACCTTCATCCACCATTATCACATTCTCAAACCTCCCAAGAAAAATGGAATCCTCTGGAGGTCTGTTCCAAATACCAAAGCAGGCAACAGAGTTTATGCAGATAACAGAGAACTAGAATCAGTTCCTCATGAACCTCAGCACAGATCAAAGTCTTAAGTTAAAATTTAACTGCTTGCACTTTCTACAGAAATAATCTACATGTGATAAACAAAATAATGTCATATAAACTGTACTTTACATACATGAGAGTTTACTTTTAGAAGAGTAGTGTTGGAGAGGCTAGGTCATACTAGTGGAACTGAAGTAAGAGGCTGCAAGAAGACAATTCTCAGACTTTTTATTGTAGCCTCAGTCGAGGTTAACAACAATCTTAAACCATTAGCTAATCAAACCTTATAAAAAATTCTACAAAGATTTGATAAACTCCTTGCATGAATCTACTTGTTTTCCAAGCTTCTGATATGATGCATTCAGTTTCAGTAAGTGTTTTTTTTTTTTTTTAACCTGTTGGGCATGAAGCTCTTACCTAGTAGGTAGCTAAGTAAATGTTTTCTTTATAATGATTTATAGGAACATGGTTAAACAGAGCTCAGATGAATTGGTAAAGAGTTTCAAAATCTACCAATATTTGTGTCTTCATCCATGCCTAACTGTGAGCTTGGCTTTCTATTGATGAGACACAATAACACAACTTAAATGTGCTTCAGGTGTCCTCTTAGATGAAAATTAGAGCCAGGTGCAGGTTGTCACCAGAGATAGATAAAAAATGGAAGTAAATTCTCTAACACACAGTCCATTTCAAGGTAACTCTTCCCTAAATCCTGTGTTGGACTTGGTAATTGGCTTGTCTAAAATTATCCAGTTAAGAGACATTTGGAGATCCTGTACTCAGAAGTAGGACAGATTTTGGCTTCTGCCTGGGATTCTTGGGATATTATTTCAGACCCAGACACATGGTAGGAAGGAGCTCAGGAGCTCTGTTGAGAAGCCACATGGAAAGGAATTAAAACCTTAAGACATCAGAACAGACTGAATTCCTAAAATGACAGCTAGCACCAACTTGTCAGTCAAGTCAATTCTGAGATGATAGAAATGATCTATGTCCTGGTAGTTAAACAGGTACAACCTATGGGTCAACATCACTGAGCCATGCACTTTAGATGCAAACCATGTGTTAAATTTAACTATAGGTCTGTGAAATACAGTATCAGGCATATGAGATATGCTTGTAGCAGAGTTGATCAGGTACTTTCCATTTCAAACCAAGATGATTCATGCTGGTAGTGCCAAGTGCCATTCTCAGGTGGGGTCTAATTTGTCTTCATGAAATTTTACCATAAATCTTTCTATGACCTGAGGCCATTTTGCTTCCCCTGAGACAATCATCTGGATGTTCTTTCCTTTGCTTGAGAACAAAGGTTTCTCTCCTTCTTGGACACAAAATAAAACATGTCAAGAAAGGATGAATGTGGGGCCCAGAGAGATAGCACAGCGGCGTTTGCCTTGCAAGCAGCCAATCCAGGACCAAAGGTGGTTGGTTCGAATCCCGGTGTCCCATATGGTCCCCCATGCCTGCCAGGAGCTATTTCTGAGCAGACAGCCAGGAGTAACCCCTGAGCACTGCCGGGAGTGGCCCAAAAACCAAAAAAAAAAAAAGAAAAGAAAGGATGAATGCAATTACCTTTGATCCTAGATTGTAGAATTGAGATGGACAGGGAAGGGAAGAGACTGAGGTTGGGGGTGGTAAGAAGAAATTAAGGGGAGGCAACAGAAGCAAGAATCAGGAATCTTGAGAACATTGGTGGTATAGAGGTGTGGTATAGGTATATAATTAAACTACAGAGTGAACAACATTATAACGTGATCTAAACTACAACAGCCAAACTCAAAAATGTGTTTTTCATAGGAGCAGGTCGGGTGTGGAAGAGAACTTGAGGACAGTGGTGAAAGGAAGTTGGCATTAGTGGTGGGACTGGTGTTGAAATGTTGTACTATTGAAACTCAATTATGAATAGCTGTGCATCATTGAAGCGAAAGCCTCATGCCTCAATCCTCAGGAATTTGGGAGCACAAGTCTGGAAGCAAATGCTGACATAGAAAATAATCCATGCAAGATTGAAGGGAATAAAACAGGTTCATAAAAATTCTACCACAAGCTTTCTGTTCACTAGCAAGAGATACCAGCAGGCAGATGACTACTTGTGGGAATCAAAAGCATAAGCAGCTTTTCCCTGAGACTCAAGGTCTTTATTGGGAAGAGAAAGACCACCTCCTTGGATGGAGAACAGGTAGGGGTAAGGGAACAATCCAGAGGTACTTCCAGTCTTTGAGTAACAAGCACAAGCAAAGAAGAATTATCCTGAATAAAATAAAAACTGGCTACTCCAACAACTCTCCCTAATTTTATAGAAAATGCAAAAATATGAGGCAAAACCAAGTAATTTGTGTCCCAATGATTTAAGCAAGGGGTGGTCCCCTATCTGAAAGGTAAAAAAAGGGTGGCAGTTTTTTGCATAGGTGGAGCAAAACTTGGGGGAAAATAGAAACAAAAAACCTTTGGCATAAAGACAGAGTGTCCTTACCCATGAAGCATTCTATCATAAGACCAACTCCAGGCTCCAAGAAGACTAATTTTTTCTAACCCCAATGTCTTTCTTCACAGTCCCAGGAAAAGTTTTTTTTTCTTTTTTTCTTTTTTTATATATATTTTATTTAAACACCTTAATTACATACATGATTGTGGTTGAGTTTCAGTGATGTAAAGAACACCACCCATCACTAGTGCAACATTCCTATCACCAATGTCCCAAATCTCCCTCCTCCCCACCCAACCCTCGCCTGTACTCTAGACAGACTTTCTATTTCCCTCATACATTCTCATTATTAGGATAGTTCAAAATGTAGTTATTTCTCTAACTAAACTCATCCCTGTTTGTGGTGAGATTCATGAGATGAGCTGTAACTTCCAGCCCTTCTCTCTTTTGTGTCTGAAAATTATTATTGTAAGAATGTCTTTTATTTAGGAAAAGTTTTTCTTAAATCATGATTGTTACAGTCAAGCTTCAGTAATTTGAGTTTTTTTTTTTTTTTTTTGCACAGATCCTATATTGAAGTCAGGGCAACACAAAGCATCTCCTGGTTTCATCTCACCATTAGGTGGGATGGCAAGGAAATCCACAGTTGAAGCAAGTCAAAGCAAGTCATTGCTGTTTCCAAATCATTATCAGGGTTGCATAGGGGCCCACTCTGGAGCACATTGGTGCCAAGGCAGCACTAGGGCACAAGTAGAAGGTCAATTCCTGGTATTGGTGCAAAAATTGTGCTGATTCCAAAGAAGGGACCCAAGGTTCAAGGGTGAACGTCCAATGTCCAAGCGACCAAAGCCTAAGTCAAGTCACTATGACAAATGTTTAGAGTGGAAGTCTCCCCTGCAACAATAAAAATTTTGGAGTTTCCATCCTTAGTAGATAGGAACATCTCTTCATACCTAAGAATTCCCCATTTTATTGTGCCTATGTAAAGAGGAACAATGCCACAGAATACTATCAGTCATATAGGGATAATAGCAAACTAAACAATCCCTATAAATTGGTTCTATCAGAAACACATAACTCAATATAGATATAATCTACTATAATTTTTTTACTTAGCAAATCCTTAAAAGATGATGGAAACTACATTTACATAAGGAAGAACACAATAAAATTATACATTTCAAAGAAATATACAAGGGAAATATACATATTTCCTCTGAGTCTTTTGAAATAGTCTGAGGTGGATAAAATACAGAGCACAGCTTCAACTGGCAATGTGGTCAGTCTTGTAAAATCTGAAATATCGCTTGCAGCAGTCACAGATCAGGAAATGTCCTCAAGCCGAGGGTCTCAAAAACCATATCTGGTAAGGAGCAGAAGTCCAAAGTGAAGGGAGGTGGGATAATGGGGCCACTGAGAGCAATTAGCAGCAGCAACAGCAGTGGCAGTGGTGGCAGCTTCTTCCTGGGGCTAAGGCAGGCGGTAGGGAAGTTCTGTCTCCTGAGGAATGAAGAACTGAGGGTTAAAAAGGTAAAATAGAGAGTAATAACAAATCAGGGGTGACAGAATGAAAGAAAACAATAGAAAAGGATTTGTAAAATGGTAAACAGTGGAGGGGAAGAGAAAAGACTGTATACAACAGAGGGAAGGACTACATACAACATAGACATTATGTACAATGCAGATGGACATTAGGCAGACATAGAGGTAGTCACCACACACATATGCACACACACACACACACACACACCTTTAGACAGACATAGACAATCATCTATCATTAGGTTGCAGTTGTAAAACTGACCCAGGTGGAAAGGGTCAAGTGCTTCAAAAATAGGTTATATGGAGAAAAAATTTTAATCCCTAGAAAACAATCAGTCTTTGAGTAACAAGCACAAGCAAAGAAGAATTATCCTGAATAAAATAAAAACTGGCTACTCCAACAACTCCCTTCCTAATTTTATAGAAAATGCAAAAGGATGGAAAACCTTCATAGATTAGATTGTGCATAGAACATTCTCAAAACACTAAACTAATACACTAAAAATTCTTACGGGTAGCACTGTATGGGACCCATGGCTTCCAGAAGCATTCTGCAACTGTTTCTGTGAATGAATACATTAGAACCTTATTATAGATCTATAAAGAGCAGTTTGTTGAACACCTACTTAATAAGCAGCTATATGCATTGCTACAGGTAGAAATTATAAAATTTTGTATTATAAAAAGAAAATAAGCTGCTAGAGATTTCACAGACAAGATGAAGATTTCTGAAACTTGTGATCATCAAATTTAAACCAATGTTGTCTTGCGGCATTCTTACAATAGGCAATGACCCTTTTCCATTTCACGATGATGGTTTGAAAGAGAATAAGTTGTATTTTTCAGGGTTGTTCCTAGAATCCATAGCTATACTGTGACAAGTCAAGGTTTTCTAAAGGAAGTCCACATAGGTCTATAGGTTTACCATCCACTTGTGGTTGTAGGAAAAACACTTCACAAGAAGCAGGTGATAGTTTCTAAATTTCTTTAATTTAAAAAAAATCCTGCTGTGTGTTGCAGTGACTGGAATAAACCCTAATATTGTTTCTCAGTTCTTCTTTGAAAAATAACTTAAGGCAATCTTGCAAACATGCTTTATCTGTAGATATCAAAGACAAAGATAAATGTGTAAAAAATCTCAAGTGTCTGAGATTCTTATTTTTGTTAATAATTTCTTTATTTAAGCACCATGGTTACAAATATATTCATAATTCGTTTCAGCCATAAAATACACACACCCCGGGGCCAGAGAGATAGCATGGAGATTGGGCATTTGCCTTGCATGCAGAAGGACGGTGGTTTGAATCCCAGCATCCCATATGGTGCCCAGAGCCTGCCAGGAGGAGCGATTTCTGAGCATTGAGCCAGGATTCTTGGGTGTTTATTGTTCCAAATGAATTTTAGGAGTGTTTGATGCACTTCTTTGAAGAATGTTATTGGCATGTTTAGAGGAATTGCATTAAATTTGGATATGCTTTGGAAAGTATTGCCCTTTTAATGATGTTAATCCTAAAATCCATGATAGGTTATATATCTCTATTTCCTTGTGTCTTCTCTTATTTCTCAAAGCAATATTTTGTAGTTTTCTTTGTACAGGTCCTTTATTCTTTAATTTAAGTTGACTCCAAGGTATTTTAATTTCTGTGGTAATAATATTGGGAATGAGATTGATTTTTCAATGTCTATTTTTTCTTTATCATTATTTGTGTCTATTTGGCTCATTAATTTTTATGCATTGTTTTTGCAGCCTGCCACTTTGCTATATGAATCTATTGTTTTGAGGAGTTTTTTTTTTTGGATAGTCTTTAGAATTTCCTAAATATAGTGTCATGTCATCTGAAAATAATGAGAGCTTGCCTTCTTCTTTCCTATCTGATGCCCTGGTTTTTTATTTCTTGCCTAATTTTTATGGCAAGTACTTTGAGTACTATTTTGAATATGAGCAGCGAGAGGGGGCAGCCTTACTTTGTGCCAGATCTTAGGGGAAAGGCTTTTAGTTTTTCTCCATTGAGTATGATATTTTCCATGGGTTTGTGGTAAATATCCTTGACTATATTGAGAAAAGTTCCTTCCATTCCCATCTTATCGAGAGTTTTTATCATGAGTGGGTGTTGGATCTTATCAAATGTTATCAAATCTTATCAAATTTCTTGATATGATCATGTGGTTTTTATTTTTCCTTTTGTTAATATAGTATATTACATTGTTTGACTTGTGTATGTTAAACCACCCTTGCATTTTTGGAATAAATCCTACTTTGTTACAGTGTATGAACTTCTTGATCAGCCTTTGGATCTTATTTACTAGGATTTTGTTGAGGATCTTTGCATCTGTGTTCATCAGGAATATTGGTCTGAAATTCTCTCTTCTGTGACATCTCTGTCTGCTTTTGATATCAGAATGATAATCATCATAAAAACTATTTGGGAGTAAAAGCTATTAAAGGGTTAACAGAGGCATTGGGATTTGTACTTCCCAAACCTCCTACCCTTAGGTGGTCTGAATGACCTGGCATAGCATAAAGAGTAATACAATTTGAACTATATTTTCACCTTTTTAAAAAGTCCAGAGCAATAAGATTTATTATTTCTCCAGCATGGTCAGAATCTGTAATTCCCAGATGAACAGAAATATCTTTAATAGTCAGACTGCTTCTCCCCATTATCAGGAAACTGTTGACACTTATGTCAGGAAATGCATTCTGGTGAAGGTTGTTGTACATTGTATGACTGTAATTCAATCATGAGCAACATTATCTGTGGGAAAAAAACTATATTATGAATATTTATTTTTGGTTTTTTGGACCACACCTGTTTGATGCTCAGGGGTTACTCCTGGCTAAGCGCTCAGAAATTGCCTCTGGCTTGGGAGGACCATATGGGATGCGGGGGATCGAACCGTGGTCCTTCTTTGGCTAGTGCTTGCAAGGCAGACACCTAACCTCTAGTGCCACCTCACCAGCCCCTTATGCCAGATCTTAACTTGCAAGGCAATCAGGTTGGTATTATTGTTATTTTTTCAGAACAGGAAATATCCAGGACACAGCTACCTGAAGTAGTAGGCTTTAATGAGTTTGGAGTTCTCTTGTCCCAGACTGGGAAGCTCAATTGTTGATAAAAAGGTTCCTTGATTTTGTGGGACCTGGTTTGGTCACTTACCCAGTTTTCTGAGACTGAATGATTAGATCTTGGCCTCAAGGGGGCAGGTTTGGGAGGAATCCTGCAGTCTCTACACTAGTGCTCTAATTTACCACAGTTAAAGCATCTTACATGACCTCATGGGGCTGTTTGGACTTCTTCCCCAGTTACTTGAGACATGATAAGATGATGAGAAGTAATCTCTGGCCCAGCGGAATCTTTTGTCACACCTCGGACAAAGTCCATGTGATCACCTTGGATGAGGCCCACTATACATACCTTCTAACAGGATAATTGGATCCATTCTTGCTCCCTAGAATTTGCCTCTGTCCTGAGCAGGTCACTAAAGCCATCTCCCTAGAATTTATAGGAACTATTAAACTGAATAACCTGACATTTCTACAGGCATGTAGAAAATCCCATGACATCTTTCTCTCTAATAGTATGTAAATAGCTTGACAATTTTTATCAGTATTTTTAAAGGCTAATGTTTCTGTCAGGAGCTGTTGTATTTCCTTGCTTTTAACCTGCCTCCAGATAGCATGTGTCACTTTCCATAGAAATTATGCATATGGCTTAGAAGAGGCCTGAAAGATTTTTTTAAAATTGTTCTTAAATTCTTCGTGTGCATCAACCTTCTCCCAAACACACAATGCAATTTCTCTCACCAGTT
This sequence comes from Suncus etruscus, assembly GCF_024139225.1. NCBI lineage: Eukaryota > Metazoa > Chordata > Mammalia > Eulipotyphla > Soricidae > Suncus > Suncus etruscus. Next base: position 6,115,568 of record NC_064856.1, on the reverse strand, counting down.
CCAAAAAATAATGGAATAAAGCCACCAGCTTGTGAGGGTCCAAGAAAGCCCATCCACTTTCAAAAGTTCATAAATCAACTGAACTCCTGCAACTATCCTTCCAGAATGACCTGGGTCCTTGTTGGCGAACCTATGACACGCGTGCCAGCGGTGGCACGAGAAGGCTTGCAACTGGCATACGGGAAGGTCTGCAATTAAGAAATGCGACACGGCGGGAGGCGAGTGTGCCGGTGTCTGCTTTGCAGCTCACCTGGCAACAGGGCTGGATTGGCCATTGGGAGGACTGGGCATTGTGTGGCAGTTTGGGCACTCGGGCTCAAAAGGTTAGCTATCACTGACTTAGGTTATTAAAGCTTAGTTTAGCTTCACCAGAAAACCACATATTCCACTGCATCAATTGGGGAGAACTCAGGCAGGTCTTAGCAAAAATATTAAAGTCCTGAGGATTCCACCACCCACTTTAACTCCAGGTAGTAAGGAATTCAACATAAAACAGAGAAAATGGACCAAGCTTTTTTAAACTGACCAAGAGATTTCATGTTTACACCCACATAAATTGGAGTTTGGTTGTTTTCCTGATGAGAAGGAGTTCTAGATCTGTACTCATCCTACACTCTTTACAAAGTTGTGGTGGAGGAGTGGGGGGGGGGATATCTTATGGACCCACTTTCTGACTCAGTGTCCAATTGGACTATTGCTGGCTCACTTTTGACATTTGTCTCATCTGGTATATTAAACTCAGTGGCTGGAGATTTCTCTGGCCTAGTGCCAGAAGAGGATGGTGAATTACCAGCCTCAAGACTTTTGGCTTGAGATAGCACAGCAGTGGAACATTTGCCTTGCATGCAGTCGACCCAGGAGGGACCTGGTTTGATTCCCAGCATCCCATATAGTCCCCAAACCTGCCAGGGGAGATTTCTGAGTGCAGAAAACAGGAATGACTCCTGAGTGCTGCTGAGTGTGGCCCAAAAGCCAACTAACCAACCAACCAATCAATCGATCAATCAATCAATCAAGTTAAAAAAAAGACTTTTGGCTTGAGCACCCATAACTACTGGGAAAGCACTTTTGTTTTTTGAAGTTAGAGGCATTTCAGAAAGCTTGGCCTGCACATCTTGCATTGCATAGTGCATATAAATTATAATTCCAATTAGGACCAATATAAGAATGACCAATATGTAAATTAATATTTCAGTATTATTTAATATCTTTATTTAAACACCTTGATTACAAATCTGATTGTAGTTGGGTTTCAGTCATGTAAAGAACATCCTCCCTTTACCAGTGCAACATTCCCATCGCCAATGTCCTGAATCTCCATCTTGACTGTTGGAATAAGAAGGTAGCAATATATGGGAAGAAAGGTCAGGGTCCCTTAACCCAAAGCCATGACATTGCCATACTTTGAGCTAAATAGGAACTAGTATCCTATTATCCATTTGAGTAACCATAAAATCAACCCCAGAAAACATCCCACAGTCATAGATATTACTCCTGTTCTGAATGCCAGGTGAAGTGGAAGCCTCATGCCCCAATCCCAAGAGATTGGGAATCATGGGTCTGGAAGCAATTGCAGACACAGGAAACAATCCATGTAAGACAGAATAAAACTGGTTCAGAAAAATTCCACCACAGGTTTTTAGCTCACTAGCAAAAAATACCAAAAGGTAGATAGACTAGTTGTGGAAACTGAAACCATAGCAGCTTCTCCCTGAGACTGGAGGCCTTTATGGGAAGAGAAAGACCATGCCATGGGATGGAAAACAGATAGTGGTAAGGGACCAATACAGAGGTTCTTTCAATCCATGAGTGACAAGCGCAAACAAAGAAGAATTATCTTGATTAGGATGAAACCTGGCTATTCCAACAACAGGTTACTCCAACTCATCATGGTGCTTTTAATATTTAGAACAAAAATTAAAGTAAAAAAATATAAAGGAAGGGTGAATGTTGGGAGGAAACAGAGAATACAATTCATGGAGCAGTGCACACACAGAGCAGAAGTGTGCCGAAGTGTTCTTAAGCTACATCAGATAGAATCAGAAGTAGATTAATCTCAGATTAATCTCAGGTTAATCCAGAGAAATTTCTTTGGTTTTGAGCATTTGGTGGTCTGACTACAATAGATGTCAAGCCTCATGAATTCGCCATCCAAGATCTAGAATGCATAATGCACTGGTAGAGCTTAGCAAGAAAGAAACATCTAACCCCATCCAAAAGTAGGAAGAAATAAACAGACATTTCTTCAAAGAAGAAATACAGAAGGCCAAAGGCATGCGGAAAAATGCTCCACATCATTAATCATCAGGGAGTTGCAAATTAAAACAATGAGATATCATCTCACACTACAGAGACCGGCATATATCACAAAGAATGAGAACATTCACTGCTGGCATGGAATGTGGGGAGAAAGGGACTCTCATTTACTGGTGGCAGGATTATTGACTGGTCCAGTCTGTTTGGAAAATAATATGAATATTTCTCAAAAAAACCCTAGAAATTGAACTTCCATATGATTCAGCAATACTACCTCTAAGAATATTCCCTAGGAGCCCCAAAACACAATGCAGGAAAGCATTGTTCATTTGCAGCACTATTCTTAGAATCTGGAAACAACTCAAGCGGCCAAGAACAAGAGGATGGCTAAAGAAACTGTGGTACATCAACACAATGGAAAATTATGTAGCTCTTAGGAAAAATGAATGCATGAAATTTCTTATACATCAGTGGATACTGAGAGTATTATGCTGAGTGAAGTGAGTTGGAGGGAGTGAGACAGACATAGAATAATCACACTCATGTATGGGATATGAAAAAAGATAGTATGAGGACGGAGTGATAGCACAGCATTAGGGTGTTTGCCTGACATGTGGCTGACCTAGGACAGATCTTGGTTTGATTCCCCGGTGACCCATATGGTCCCCAAACCAGGAGTGATTTCTGAGTGCATAGACAGGATTAACTTCTGAGCATCACAGAGTGTGACCCAAAAAGAAAAAAAAAAGATAGTATGGTAATTATAAAGACAAAGGCAAGGAGGATCAGTACATGGTAGTACATCAGTACATTGCCACAAATAGTGGGGGAGTGTAGTAAAGGCAGAGAAGGGACCACTTGACAATGATAGTTGGAAATGGCCACTCTGGATACTGAAAGGAGGGAAAGTGATATGCATGATGCTCCTTCAGTAGTATTGTAAACCATAGTGTCTAAAAGGAAAAAAAGTGAGTGAGAGAAAAAGAGTGATTGAATGAGAGAAGAAGAAGAAGAAGAAGAAGAAGAAAAGAAGAAGAAGAATTAGAAGAAGAAGAAGAATTGAAGAAGAAGAAGAAGAAGAAGAAGAAGAAGAAGAAGAAGAAGAAGAAGAAGAAGAAGAAGAAGAAGAAGAAGAAGAAGAAGAAAAATGTCGCTCCAGAGGCAGGCAGGAGAGAGGGGCAGGGGGATAGGGCGAGCAGGAAATAGGAAGCATTGGTGACCAGAAATATGCACTGGTGAAGAGTGTTGGCCATTGCATGACTGAAACCCAATCATGAACAACTTTGTAACTGTGAAAAAGCCCAATTGTATTATACATAACCTTGTAACTATGGTGTTTAAATAAAGTAATTTTTAAAAACATATGTCTCCATTGGGGCTGGAGAGATAGTACCATGGGTAGGGCACTGGCCTTGCATGAGCCCTAGCATCCCAATGGTACTGGTAGCAGTGCTAGGAGTGATTCCTGAGTACAGAGCCAAGAGTAACCCTTGAAAATGTCCAAATCACCAGCATGTCCACCTCCACACACACTAAGAGAATCACCCTGGAAGCCTGTAATATTGAAAAACTCCCTCCAAGTGATTGCCCAGCCATTGGAGCTTAGAGTCATTTCTCATATTATTGATCTTGTTTTAGAGTAGCTGCAGGACCTGGCTTTTTATTTTGAAAGCATTGTTAGTCTTCTAACAGCAGCTTGGTGGTACCTTGTATCAGTCCTTCTCTGTGAACATGATACTGAGGTCATTTTCTATGCATATCATCAGTCTTCAGTATTGTTTTTTACTCCAAGAAGTAATTTTCACTGTCAACCCGCACCAAAACTAGTAAGATAATAAAATCTGCAAGGTTTTGTGAGTGTGTGTGTGGTGATTTGAATAGTATGAAATCTGTCCAACTCTACTCAATGGTGAGCTTTTCATGTCTGGTTATGACTTCATTTCACTCTTTTCAATCTTATGACAGCAGCAAAGAATAAACATCAGAATTGAGCCTCTTACCGATAGTTAACTACCCTGCATGAGGGAGGGCATGAAAGCTTTTGTGCCTTTCTCACTTCAGGATTTGGCACAAGGAGAGGGAGAGGAGAATAATAGAATAGAATTAATGTGGCTTTGACAGGACTTGTTTCACCCTTCCACTCCTTTCTACCCCCATTTTGAAGATATTTGTAGTATTCTGAGCTTTAGCGTTAGCAGTTGGTCCTGCTGTTTAACAAGGAATATTAAAAAGATCAAACTTGATTGATCATTACTTGATATTGACCAGTTGAGAGACAAATTTCTGTCATGGGCAAAAGGATGGTCTCTAGAAACATAAAATTATGATTTTGGAATCAAAATTCTGTTACTATTTTTAAAAATTTTTTAAAATTTTTTATTGTAAGAATTTATTCAAGAGACAAAATTGATTAACATATTGAGGTGAACTAACATAACATAATATAGTAACATAACATAACATATAATTAATATAATATAATAATACATGTAAGTCAAAGAACATTTCTGATTAAAACACAATTTTTTGAACGTAATGGCTTACATTATTAGGGGCATTTTTTTTTTTTTTTTTTTTGTGGTTTTTGGGTTACACCCGGCAGTGCTCAGGGGTTACTCCTGGCTCCATGCTCAGAAATTGCTCCTGGCAGGCACGGGGGACCATATGGGACGCTGGGATTCGAACCGATGACCTCTTGCATGAAAGGCAAACGCTTTACCTCCATGCTATCTCTCCAGCCCCATTAGGGGCATTTTTAATTAATTTTTTCACAAATTTTACACAGTGATATTTAAGGTACACAATGACAATACATGAGGGCCTTTCCACCACCAGTGTTGTCCTCCCTTCATCCCTGTTCCCAAGCATATATCCTTTATCTCTCTCCTTTATCCCCCAGAATGCTAGTGTAACTAAAAGCATATATGCAGTTCTAGATATTTTTACTAGTGGTTTCATAAAGGTTTAGAGTCAAAGGAGACTGTAAAAACAATGTTAGAGTGGCAATTATCGTTTGCATGGGCCCACCAAAGTATGTGGGTCATAGAAAGGAAAAACTTTGGCCTAAGTACATGGAGACCCTGCCCCTGAAGTTTCCTGACATAAGACCATTTCTAGGCTCCAGGCAAACTAGTTTGTCCAATCCCGGTCATTGTCTGTAGTGCCAATACAGTTATATTTTTCACAGTCTCTGTTGTTGGTATCATGTTTCTGTACTGAAGATCCTGGAATCTGTATATCCTACATTGAAGTCAGGATGGTGCAGAGCAGTGTCTAATTTCAACTCACAATTGAAGGACAATGAAGAAAGCCCTGTCCAATACGCAGGTCATTGTTGTTGTTTAAATCTTCTCAGTGTTAAGGAAAGACTCTTTTGAGTAAATCAATGTCAAAATCCTGTTACTTACAATCTTGAATTGGATAATATTTCTGATCAGTTATAAACAATCAAATGTGAATAGTATTACCATATGAATATGTGTGTTAGGGATAATATATAGTGTTTTTAATATACATTTCAAAACTAATATAACATGTATTTCAGAGTATTAAATATATTTTCAGGGTTGTTGAGTCACATTAAAAAGATGATATATGGGCCCAGAGAGATAGCACAGCGGCGTTTGCCTTGCAAGCAGCCGATCCAGGACCAAAGGTGGTTGGTTCGAATCCCGGTGTCCCATATGGTCCCCCGTACCTGCCAGGAGCTATTTCTGAGCAGACAGCCAGGAGTAACCCCTGAGCACCGCCGGGTGTGGCCCAAAAACAAAAACAAAAAAAGACGATATATATATATATATATATATATATACACAATGCTTGCCATATCTTAGTTCCTCATGAAAACAGATAATCTTTCATGGGATTTTCTCAAAATATTTTTCCCACACTTGTAAGCAGCATCTTATCTCTTCTTATCAATTGTCTTAACTAAGGTTGCTTGGAAGATGACATAATTTCACTAAGCATCAGCACTGTCTGTCTCTAAGGGCATTTCTACTTGTATTGTTTTCTGTGTACAGCAGAATGTCTCCTTATTGATTTGCTCTTCTTTAAGTAATGCTACATCTAAATAGGTATAAAAAGTGGCTCTGGAGGTGAACAGCAATCACAGTAATCACTGATGAGGGGAAAAGATGGGGGTAAGGCCCAAGGGGAGACTCTGTCTACCCCCAAACATATAGGAACCTTGGCCTTTGGAATAAAGCCACTCTTCTAGGCTGCCTGACTCTCTTATCCTTCTTGTTTCTAGTAATGGGATGTGTGTCTTTTTTCCTATCTTTACAGATATATTGTGGGATTTCTCAGCTTGCTACCTGCATTACGCCAGCTTTCCTCATCTTGGCCCAATTTTTATTTCTCTACAAGTATCATCTTTAAGATGACATTTTCTTCAGACTGTGGGGAAAGTTTGTGTTGATAAGAAATGCTAGTTCTTTTTTTTTTGTTTTGTTTTTGTTTGTTTTTGGGCCACACCCGGCTGTGCTCAGGGGTTACTGTGCTCAGAAATAGCTCCTGGCAGGCACGAGGGACCATATGGGACACCGGGATTTGAACCAACCCCTTTGGTCCTGGATCGGCTGCTTGCAAGGCAAATGCCTCTGTGCTATCTCTCCGGGCCCGAAATGCTAGTTCTTTACATGACAGAAACCCAACCACAATCATGTTTGTCATCAAGGTGTTTAAATAAAATATTATTTAAAAAATGCTAGAAACTGGAGCAAAAAATGATAATACAGTGGATAGGGTGTTTGCTTTGCATGTGACTAATTTGGGTTTGATCTCGAGCAACCTATTTGTTCATCTGAGCACTGCCAGGGTAATTTCTAAGTTGAGAGCTGGGAATAAACCCTGATCATTGCCAGGCATGGTCCTCACCACCCCCCCACCAGTAATAGGGGTAAAGAAAGTAATGGTTTAGGTAAAGAGGAGGGTAGAAGCAGAGCCATCTTATGGCAGAGCCATAATCAGTCTTTAATCTGTAAGGTAAAAAAAAAGGTACTTCAAATCAATACTGGTAAAGGAAAAACAAAATGTAAAAATGATATGTTAAGTAATATTAGCATTGCTCATAGTAGAAACTAATAGTTTAAAAATAAGATTTTATTATTTTAAACTCCCCCCCACCCTGGGCATCCATCTTGCTGGCCCTCTGTGTGGGGGCTCAGGGATAGGAGCAAGTTCTTGAGCACAGAACTAGGTGAAGCTACTAATCATCACCAGATGTGGTCCTAAAAGCACGCATGCGCGTGCGCACACACACACACACACACACACACACACACACACACACACACACACACAGAAAACAACATTTTTTAGAAAATCAATATTTACTCCCCAAAGTTAATAAGATAGGTATGTCATATAGCTAATGATTAAAAACACTACCTAAGCATATCTAAGCATTATACAATATATAGGATATGTCAATAACCAATAAAAGGAATTCTAGATTGAGTAACTAAGTACATTAACAACATTGTATTCTAGACATACCCAGACCCCAAAATTCACAAGTAAAAATGGGGCCAGAGTGTTAGTACAGAAGGGAGGATGTTTGCCTTGCACATGGTTGACCAGGTTTTGATTCCTGCAGCATAAATGGTCCCATGAGCCTGCCAGGAGTGATTCTTGAGCATAAAGCCAGGAGTAAGGTCTAAGCACAGCAGGTATGGCCCCTAAACAAAAGAAAACCAAAACACAGCTAAAAGGTAAAAATGGAAGATGGAAAAAGATACTTTTGGCACATGCAAATAGAAAGAAAACAAATGTGGGGCCAGGGGGCAATATTAGGGCATTTTTGCCTTGCATGCAGCTGATCCAGGACTGACGGTGGTTCAAATCCCGGCATCCCATATCCAAGCCAGGAGCAATTTCTGAGTGCATAGCCCATGGCCCCTGAGAGTCATCAGTGTGGCCCCAAAATCAAAAAAATAAACAACCCCCCCAAAAAAACCCCCAAATGTTTCTTTTTATTTTGTTATCAGACAAGGTGGGATTAAGACAAAAAGCATTAAAGTATAAAAATAAGATTAAGATGCTTTATAAGCAAAAGTTCTTACTCTACACAAACTGTCTTGCATGGATGAGGTTCTGGGCTCTATCGCTGGCACTGAATAAAAAATTTTATAGTATACAAATATAACTTAGTAATATTCGTATTACCAGTGATGCTTCAAGTTAAAAATTAGAAAAAATGGTAAGGAGAAAAGAAAACTTTAGACTAATGGTTTAAATCCCTAACACAACTTGTCCACTTCCTAGCATATCACATGAGGAAAAAATCAGATAACTCATGCAACGTAATAATCAAATAGATCTTCTAAAAATCTAACTTAAAGCCAATAATGAAGAAAACATATAATTTAGAACATTCTTAAAGATTTACCACATCTTTGGGCTGGAGCAATACAACAGCAGTTGGGATGTTGACCTTACACACCTGGTTCCATCTTCACATTCCATATGCTCTCCCAAGCACTACAAGAAGTGATTCCCGAGCACTGAGCCATGAGTAAGTCCTGAGCACTACTGGGTGTAGCCCAACACTGCACCACCCAAAAGAGATCTACCACATCTTAGGTCACAAAGAAAGCACCAATAAAGAGTTATATTTGATGAAAACACTGTATGACAATTATAAAATCATATCAGCTACTTAAAAACTTTTAAAACCACAATTCAACTCTTATTTCTTGAAAATAATGATAATCAGTCAACAGAAGATAGCTAGAGTAGTAAGAATTAAAAACAAAAATATACGAATTTAAAAGTCAGAAGAGAAAATAATAAAAACAGAAAAGAAGAAAATTTAGGCGTTTAGAGCAAGACATATAAGGGATATTCACAGAACTCAAAGAAAGCATGGGTCGAACTGAATGAACCACAAATAAGAATCAAGAAGATACAAAAAAGAGAAATGAGAAAACTCTAAACTGAAGTAACAGGACTGAAAAACTTGGTGGGCAAAATGAAAACCTCACTAGAAAACCTCTCCAACAGAGTAACAGCAGCTGAGGACCAAATCAGTGGGCTGAAAGATGAGGTGCATAATAACTCCATCCAACAGAAGAGATTGGAAAAAAGCCTTAAAGCAAACCATCAGGCAATGGAAAAACTCCTCAAAGAATGTGAACAGGTGAAAATAGAAGTTTTTGATAAACTCAATAGAAACAACCATAAGAATCATTGGAGACCCAGAGACCCAGGAAGAAAATCCCCAGGAAGAATCAATAGTCAAGGACATCATTGCAAAGAAACCGCCAGAGCTCAAGAGTGCATGTAACCAAATCCTGCATGTCTGAAGAGTACCAGCTAAAAGAGATCTGAAGAAAAGCATCCCAAGACACGTCTTAGTCCAATGACAATCCCACGGATAGGGATAGAATACCGAAAACAGCAAGATCAACAAAAGAAATTATTTTTAATGGAGCATCCTTAATATTTACAGCCAATCTGTCACAAGAGACCCTCGAAGCCTAAAGGCAGTGGTGGGATATAGTGACAAAACTCAACAAAATGAATGCTTCGCCTAGAATACTTCACCCAGGCAGACTCACATTCAGCTTTGAAGGAAGCATACATAGTTTCACAGACAAACAATAGCTCAGAAACTTTAAAGACTCAAAAACCAACCTTAAAAGACAAACTGAAAGGTCTACTTTAAGACAACCAGACCAATAGACACACCAAACTCGTACACAATGATGATACTAAATCCCATGACATTTATCTCTCTCAACATCAATGGGCTTGATGCACCAGTTAAGAGACATAGAGTGGCAAAATGAATCAATCTTCACTGGAGACACCATACCTACATGGTATGGGAGTTGATTCCTACCATACAGATTTGGGGACAGATGTAGCTCTCAGGCTGAGGTGAAGTCTTGTTTTTTGCAGGAAAAGGAAAGCTCAGTCTCAACTTCTACTATAATCCTAGGTTCTTTGTTTCTCTTACAGAAGAGAATTTTGGGGCAAGACAGATAGTGAAGTAGTTATGTTTTATTAGAGAAAAGTAGACATATTCAAGAAAGAACATGGCATTTCCAGAGAGAGAAGAGCTCTATAATGGAAAGGAGGTTTTTATGCCCACCAGAATGACTCAGCTGAGTTGCTTTGGGAATTTGATTACTTTGGGTTGTTTTATTTCCAAGCTGCTTCCATTTGGGGCTCTGTGTAGATAATGTGTTGCGGGAGTATTGTCAAAGGAAAAGGACTTGGAACTCTGGAGTTCTCTTCATTCACAAAGTCTATCAGGGCCTTTGTTCCTACAGAGTTGTTTCCTAATGGGTTCTGGTTTTCAGGAATGAACTGATGTCTAGTTAACTCCTTAGCAGAACATTCTTATCTCTCCAAACATTTCCCATTTTCATAGTGCCCCGAAATTTATAATGAAGCTTCTTTTCTGATGCTCCACTTGACTGCCTACTTCAAAACCAATAATTCTTTATATCTTACTCCTAGTAAAGGTCTTTCTTGTAGGGAGAACTCTAAGTTCTGACTATAAGAGCGGTGGCGAGCACGCGGCTCTCAAGCCGCATGCGGCTCCTGGCCAAAATGAATGCGGCTCTTTGCCTCTAATGTGTTTAATATATTATTGGTCAAATTATATGCTTTTGTGTGAGCGTTTGTCCGTTTTGGCAGGTCACTGCGTGGTGTGGCTCTCTGACTCTCACAGTTTAAAATTTTGGCTCTTTGTGTCGAACTTGTTCGCCACCCCTGGACTATAACAAAGAAGTGGAAAGAGAGGCCAAAAATGAAAGAGCAAGGATGCTGAGACAGATAAGGAGCAGGTGCTTTCAAATAGTACTTGGAAGTATGAGAAAAATGATTTTGAAGGTGTGAAATATTTTGATTGTTCACCTTTCATCCTATTCTCTTTTACTGGATCACTCTTATATTACATTAGCATTACTACTGTCACTTCTGACAGTTCTTCCATCCCACTCCCGCCCAGGGAAAGTCATTCATTAGTAGGGATTCAAAAAAAGAAGATGATAGATCTCATTAGCAATTTAGAAAAATGAACAAATGGGCACTTTTATATATACATTCTGATCATCTGTATTTCTGCTTTGGAGAAGTGTTCTTCTCTTTCCATTTGGATAGGGTCATGGAATTATTTTTGTTGTTGCGTTTTGTGACTGCTTTACTAGATTTTCAATATTAGCCCTTTATCTGATGTGGTGTGTGTGTGTGTGTGTGTGAATATTTTCTTCTCTTCAGTATGCTGTTTTTTTATAGCTTGAGTTTTTTTCTGTGATCAAATCACTCATTAATAGCAAAATGCAAATTAAATCAACTTTGAGATATCATATGCTAGTGAAAATGGCATGTATAAAAAAATCTAGAAATGAGCAGGAAAGATAGAACAATGAATAAGATGTTTGCTTTGCATTTGGTCAGCACAGGTTCAATTCCTGGCATCTCTCATGGTGTTATAACAGAATATTAGAATATAAGTTAGAATTTTAGTTTGGATTTAACTGCTGTTTTGCTTCTGTAATCCTGGCTTTGCTTAGACACTTAAACACATGTACAGCCATGACAAGCTCAAGTTTTAAGGAAAAAAGACTAGGCCCAGATGAACAACCAGTTCCTGAAACAAGACCCTATGGGTACATACCAGAAATATTGCAATGGTCAGATGACAACTGCACCCTGGGTCTGGAGATGCATGATTTTCTCTCACTGAGCCTATGACCAATCCTAGCCATTTGTCTGATACTAAGAACCTATAGTTTTAATAGCCAATTACCCAGAGGTGAGAATCCCCTAAATTCCCTATAAAAAAGAGCCTGCGAGCCCACTAGGGGAGTTACCATTTTCTTAGGAAGTGGTTGACCCAGCATGCTGGAATAAATTCCCTTACATTTGCATTACTGTTTATCTCCTGGTGGTCTTTTTGGGATAAATCCTGAGTCCAGAGCTAACATTGGGCCCCTGACCAGTACTGCCAGAAGTGATTTTTGAGTTCAAAATAAGGAGTAAGCCTTGAGCATCATCAGGTGAACCCCTATCCCACCTACAATAAAAGTCTGTAAATAGGAGGAATTGGTAGGAATTTCATCTGTTTTAACCTCTATAAAAACAATATAAAGGTCTCTCATGAAACAGAAATAGAACTCCCATATGACCCAGCTATACCAATTCTTGGTATCCACCCACAAAACACAAAACCATTAATTTAAAAGGATAAATGCACACCTTTGTAAATTATAGCACTAGCACAGTAGTCAAGATTTGGAAACAACCCAAGTGCCAAATTATAGATGAATAGATCAAGAAATTATGGTATTGAGAACAGACAAGTAGGTGAACTGGTACATGTACACAATGGAATAGTACACAGCTCTTAATAAAAATTAAGTCATAAAATTTTATTACTTATGGATGGATATAGAAAGTAGTATGCTGAGCAAAATGAGTCAGTGGAATAGATAGACATAGAACCATCACACTCATTTATGGAATATATATTATATATACAAAAGATAGTATGGTAATACTAGTTTAGGAAATATAGAAAAGGGGCCATAGCAATAGAGCAGCTGTAGGGCATTTGCCTTGCATGCAGTCAACCTGGGATGGACCCAAGTTCAATTCACAGCATCCCATTTGGTCCTCAGAGTCTGCCAGGAGCAATTTTGGAGTGCAGAGCCAGGAGAAATCCCTGCTGAGTGTGACCAAAAAACTATATATATATGTACATTTATATATATATACACACATATATAGATATATAGAAATCCCTGCTGAGTGTGACCAAAAAACTATATATATATGTACATTTATATATATATACACACATATATAGATATATAGATGAGGGCCCAGAGAACCATTCTATGGTAAGAAGTTTAGCAAAAAGAGCAAGGAGGTGCAGTTAGGGCAGAGAAGGGACCACTATGACAATGAGAGTTAGAAATGGTCGCTCTGGGTGCTGAAATGAGGTAAAGTGATATGTGTGATACCTTTTCAGTAATAATATTACAAAATTCAGTATAAAGGGGAAAAAGGAAGAGAGAAAGAGAGAGAGAAGAAAAATGTTATCAAGGCAGGCATGGAGGAGCACGGGCGGTAAACTGGGGACATTGGTGGTGGGAAATGTACACGGTAAAAGATGGGTATTGGACATTGTATGACTAAAATTCAATCATGAACAACTTTGTAGCTGTGAATTTTATAGTGAATCAATTTATTTAATCGATTTAGTTAATTAATTAAAAAGACAAATTCAAGTAGAAAACTGTGCAGTTCTAAGAAAGAACAAATTAGCTACGATGTGAATGAAACTAGAGGACATCATGCTTAGTAAAGTCAAGTAGGAAGGAAAAGGGCAGATATAAAATGAGGCAGATACACTGGTGATAGTTACACTATTAGAATTATGTAACAATATCATTAGTAGTACCTCATCAATAAATTTTTAAAATAAAAAAATTTTAAATAAAAATAAAAAGCTCAGAAACATACAAGTTTTTTAGCCTGAGGGCGTGAAAACAATACTGGGAAGCCTCTCAGGCAGAGGTCTCTGACACTAGGTAGCACCAAACAAATAGAAACGCCTCCCACAATTCCTGGAAAAACTAGAAATTAAACTCCCATTTGATCCAGCTATTCCACTCCTAGGGATATACTCTAGGAATACAAAAATCCAATACAAAAATCCCTTCCTCACACCTATATTCATCGCAGCGCTATTTACAATAGCCAGACTCTGGAAACAACCAAGATGCCCTTCAACAGATGAGTGACTAAAGAAACTGTGGTACATATACACAATGAAATACTATGGAGTCGTCAGGAGAGAAGTCATTAAATTTTCCTATACATGGATGTACATGGAATCTATTATGCTGAGTGAAACAAGTCAGAGGGAGAGAGATGGACACAGAATAGTCTCACTCATTTATGAGTTTTAAGAAAAATTAGAGACATTATTGTAATACGGCCCAAGACAATATAGAGTTAAGGGCCGGAAGGACCAGCTCACAATTTGAAGCTCACCACAAAAAGTGGTGAATGCTGTTAGGGAAATAACTACACTAACAATTAGCATGACAATGTTAAAGAATGAGAGAAGAATGCCTGTTGAAAACAGGCAGTGGTGGGGGAGGAATAGGGACATCGGTGGTGGGAATGTTGCACTGGTGAAGGGGGGTATTCTATTTATAACTGAAACCCAACTACAATCATGCTTGTAATCATGGTATCTAAATAAAAATTTTATATATTAAAATAAATAAAAAAATAATTCATTTATACAGAGAAATCACCTGGATTGTCTATTTACAGTATTTTTTTCATTGTTCTTTTCCATGGGTCAAATATATTTCACACAATAGTCAGCTAAAAATATAGAGAAGTGTACAGTGCGAATCCTACAGTGAAGTTTAATGACTGCATTAGTGAGGCTAGTAGGACCTTAATGTTGAGGTCGTGCAAAAGCTCATGGCATATTTTTGTCAATTCTGGTCTCCCCATCACTCATTTTTACCAAAAACTTGTGCCAAGACAGCTAGGAGCAAAGTGCACTATTTTGATCACCTCCTGCAGCTCTGTGAATTCTGTTAGTACTTTACTGACTACAGTTTCAGCATACTTTTTGGTTGCTTAGAGGAGGGGAAGCTATTCAATGACCATATGAGAATTTTTGTTCTCTTCCTACAATGATATGGAATTTGGCAGTTTATAAGCAGGTTCCTTTTCATTGACTCATGCTAGCAGCCTTTCAGTAATGTAAAGGAGGTGTTGTTAGTTGTGATGCTTATTCTTATACAATTGGGAGAGAAAAGCTAAGGAAGACTAAGCCAGGAATAAACTGACAGACTACAGTACAGAATCTCGTTTCAAGCTGAGCCTCCATCTAACACAAGTTCATAACTTGTATTTACATTAGTAGGTATTTGTAAAATCAGTAGTCACCTATAAGTTCCCACTATGTGCCAGGATTAAATTTAAAATAGATGGGCCGGGAAGGTGGCGCTAGAGGTAAGGTGTCTGCCTTACAAGCGCTAGCCAAGGAACGGAACGGACCGCGGTTCGATCCCCCGGCGTCCCATATGGTCCCCCCCAAGCCAGGGGCGATTTCTGAGCACATAGCCAGGAGTAAACCCTGAGCGTCAAACGGGTGTGGCCCAAAAACCAAAAAAAAAAAAAAAAAAAAAAAGTAAAAAAAAAAAAAAATTTAAAATAGATGCTTTGTTCCAGTGCTTCTCAGATTAGGATAGTTTGCTAAAATGAAGGCTCTGATTTATCATGGCTGAATGGGTTCTGAGTGTCTGGATTTCCATGTTATCTTACTGATTTAGAGTACCAAGCAAGGCTTTATTTAGGTGCAATGCCCAAAGCAGCCTTATAACTCAATCGACATGTAGAGCTAAATCAACTATAGGCAGGGCACTTGCTTTGCATGCAGCTGACCCAAGTTCAATGTCCACTTACAGTCTGTCAGGAGTGATCCCTGAGTACAGGACCAGGAGTAATCTGGGTGTGGCCAACAACCAAACAAAATTATGTGTTTCGTGGGTAGATTTCTCAATGTTTTTCAATCCTGACTATAGCCAGATGAGGAGGAGGAGGAGAGCGATTTTTCACAGTCATGTCAATATTTATGGGAATGAGACCTAGGTGGAAACCTACAGCTGAGAGCCACAGTCAAATCACTAGGTAATAGAATTCTCATTCTTTAGATGGAGAAAGGAAAGCCTAGCCCTAGAGTGCTTTATCACCATGCCTGAAACTCTAAACATGGATGAGAAAACAAATAGGCTTTGAACTAAACTATCTAACTAAGGTGTTAACCACTATTCTCCTTGAGCTCCCAGAAAGACACTACCATGCACTTCTGTCACGTTGTCACCTGGGGAAATCAAACTATTAGAAACCACTGGGGCTCACAGATGCTCTCATTCTAAAACTCTCAGTATTTCTTATGAGGCCTTGGTCCCAAAATGGTAGGAAGCTTTTCTGATATTTGAAAGCCCCTGCTGCTCCCTCAGACTCAACATATGAGAACTGATGATACACCATTGGTTTCCTGGCTCCCCCATAAATGCTGATCAGAGTATTTTCTCTCTCATGGAGGTTTTAAGTGTAAGAGAAAGCCAGGTGCATTAAATCAGTGTAATTAGTCCTGAAATACTGGTGATTGAGGAAGTAGATTTCTCAGAGAGAGAAAGAGAGAGAGAGAAATCTCTAAGGCTTTATCCAACTGGAACTGTGAAGCCCTAGCTGGACAGCAGCCAAACGTCTACCCCCTTCTGATGGGAAGCAAAGGGTTCCCCAAAGGAAGGCTCTGCTGGCAAGATCAGGCTTTATTCTCCATCTGGGAATTCATTAATGAGGGCTTAGCTTCAAAGGTAAATAACTAACTAGCTAATCAGATAACTAGAAGAGGAAGGAAAGCCTGGCAAATCTTGTGCCTAATGAGTCTTTCTGGGGGAGAGCAGGTGAGCATGCAGACAAGGTGGAGCTGTGATATAGAGACATGTTGCCTTTAACTCCTGGGTGGGGAAAACTAGGTTCAAAACTGGCTGACCATGGGCTTTGAATGAAATGTTTTGTTTCTGTTTTTTATAGTAATGGCACATCTCTCCTGTGCCATGTATCCACTCAATCTTCTTTGTTATGTGAACATTTCATTATTCCAGAGACAAGTTCTACACAATGTCCATCCACCAGAAATATCGCTAGCTCCAGGGCCAAATCAGTGGTTGGGAGAAGTGGCTCAACAAGGACTTCTAGCCCTCATGAAGTTCCCAAGAAAACGAAGATGATTTGTTTACACTTTATAGCCAATTTTTTGTTTTTTATTTTAAACAATGTTGGGTGTTAAAATACGCAGTGCGGTTCTGTGTATGGGTTAATCAACTACACAGATTGGGGAGGAAGTTGTGGATGTCATGAAGGTCATCATATTTACTTAGATTTTCTTTCCCTTGGATGTGAAATTCTTGCTAGTTCCCTATTTCTAAATATAGGCTTCACCTTTTCTCAACACTTTGCCTAATTGTTGAGCACCTTCTCCCAACCACTGATTTGGCCTTGGAGCTAGTGATATTCCTGGTGGATGGA
The DNA here is from genome assembly GCF_024139225.1 of Suncus etruscus. Classification (NCBI taxonomy): domain Eukaryota; kingdom Metazoa; phylum Chordata; class Mammalia; order Eulipotyphla; family Soricidae; genus Suncus; species Suncus etruscus. Next base: position 6,098,228 of record NC_064856.1, on the reverse strand, counting down.
CATTTTGTGGAACTTGTTTCTGAAATAATGAAATGTTCACAGAACAAAGAAGATTGAGTGGGTACATGGAATAGGAGAGATGTTTAAAAATGTTTTTAAATGTTTTAAAATTTTTTAAATTTAAATTTTTTTTAATTTTAAAAATTTTAAAAATGTTTAAAAGAGACTTTAAAAATAAAACAAAACAGAAATGTCCAATACATTTCATGTGCTTTCCCTTTGTGCAGGAGGGAGGTCTGAAGCATTGACTAAAATCACTTTTCTGAGAATCTTTTGTCTCTGATTTTACTGTGAGTAACAGAGATTTGAGTATTAATATGCTACTATGCAAAACTCTTTTGGGTCAAGCTCTTCCCATTTTTTTTTTTGTCTATCTTTCTATTTCTTTCAATCCTTCCAAAAGACTAAAACTCCTTTTTCCCACCTAACATATCCTTCTCCTTAACATAGGTCTTACCAATTCTGCAATTTCTGATGTCCTCTGATATGAATTAGAGGCACCAAATCTCTGTTAGTTACAAGAACTCAAAATCCCTCAGAGGAAAGTAGAGGTGGTGAGGTGTGTAGAAAACTTTGCCTGTTTCCTGAGAGCATATAAGTCAGATAGAGTGCCCCTTCCTTCTTGTAGCTTCTTTTTAGATCCCTCTGCAGGCATACCTAATACATTATCTTTCCACCTCTCAATTATCTTTCAGAGTGTTCATAAGTCAAATAAGTATCATATTTCCCTCTGGCAGAAGAGAGAAGGTAGGTAGGTAGGTAGGTAGATAATGTGATGGATAAACGGGTAGTCTTATCACACATAGAATGCATTTCATTTGACCAAGTCACTGCTTTGTTGTCTCTTCTCTAATATGGTGGACTCTAACAATGACCTTTGGAGCATCTAGGATTCCTAGTGCCAGTTGTACCCAGAACTTTTGCATCTGAATGTTTGCAATGGAACCTAGGGATTAAGTAGTTTTTTGGATGGCAGTTGATACAAGATTGGCTATATATTAGAATTTTTTAGGAGGCTTTAAAAAATAATGATGTCTAGTTCCTTCTTCAGGGATTTTATTTTATGGCTATGGGATACATGTATGGGCACATGGCTTTTCAAATCTTTCTCAAATGATGTGTTTTAATTAAAAAATATACATTGACAAAAACACAGACAAAGCATGCTCTGATATTTGTAATTTGCAAGCTACTCAGGACTCCATGACAAGAGCATGGATAACAAAAGCAAAAATAAGCAAATATATTACATCAAACCAATTATACACAGCAAACAAAAATTATGATTAAATTGAAAAAAAATACCATCATTGCATATAGTACAATGCTAGTATTCAAGATACATAAAGCAACCATAAAACTAAATAACAAGAGAACAAACAACAACAACAAAAAAAACACCCCATGAATAAAAGGTCAGTGAAAAAGAACCAAGGGGGAAAAGTAGAACAGACACTTCCCTGAAAAGACATATGGGTGGCCAAGAAGCACATAAAATTGCTCATATCACTTACTGCCAAAAATCAAATAAAACTGACAATGACATTGTTACTTCACACCTGCAAGAATAGACTACATTGAAAAGGCCAGGAACAACAAATGTGGGCAGAGAATGGAGAAATGGAAACTGGCATACACCGTGGGTGGGAATACAAATAGATTTCATTTCTGTGGAAAGCAATATGGAGAATTTTCAAAATATGAGAAAACAAATCTATTGTATCATCAATTCCATAGGACATATAGATTATTCTCTATTGTTTCTCTATCCTTTTCCAGTATTGGGAAACTTCTGAATGGATTGCATCCATAGGTTTCCTCGTACTCTGATTTTGTATTGGATTTAAAAGTCAGAAGATCAGAGAGAGAAGAGAGTGAGGTTAAATTATTGATTCCTTCAGCTTATCCCTTGCCTACTGTTCTAATTCAAGGCTGTAACTTCTGCACTATGCCTCCTACACCTCTCAAACTTGCAAATGAATCCTTTCTTTCATTCCTTCTGGCCTGTAAGTAGTAATTGAAGTACTTCACTCTTCCCTGAGTTATCAAATTTGAACATACCATCTGTTTCCTGCTGGGTCCATGATCAGGGACTGAGAGTAAGCTTTGCCAAGTAATTTTCCCCAACAGCAATTCCATAAAACATTTACAAATTGAGTTCATGTGTCTATTCATTTGCAAGGAGAGCATGTACTGGTCATGTTGACACAAATAGTTGGTTGGGACCAGCATTTATTATTTATTCTCAGTGTTAGAAATTGGTATTCTGATTTTCCTTCCTCCGAAATTAGGTTGGTAATACAACTCAGTTGTCCAGGATTAAAGAACCTGTAGAGTTGCCAAAACCAAAAGTCTGGTACCCAAATTATATCCATGGAAGCTTTTGGTGACCATGCATTCTCATTTCCAGCCCTAAACTACTTGGTATGTAGTATACCTTTACTATCTACTGGTAATCTTTTTTTTTTTTTTTTGGGGGGGTTTTTGGGCCACACCCGTTTGACGCTCAGGGGTTACTCCTGGCTATGTGCTCAGAAATCGCCCCTGGCTTGGGGGGACCATATGGGACGCCGGGGGATTGAACCGCGGTCCTTCCTTGGCTAGCGCTTGCAAGGCAGACACCTTACCTCCAGCGCCACCTACCCGGCCCCTTTTTAATCTTTTTTTTTTTTTTCTACTGGTAATCTTTTTAGCCTTTGGACTTTCATCTCAGCTGTCATTGTCCTCTCCAGGTTCCACCCTTCCATCTCTCAAGTCACTCCTATGCATACACTAAAGGAGACTTGAGGCATCACTTCTGTGGAGCCTTATCTTTTCTAGAAATTATCAGTCTAGCAGCATCTATATGTATCAAGCACCTCTGTGTCAGGAGCTCTATAATGTCCATCAGATATGTACTCTGCTGCTTTATGGGTAGAATAAAATGGGATGAGAAATCCTATCTAATGGCCAGGAAAAGCCTCTGAAAATATTTTAAAATTCTGGGGAGCCATGATCTTGGTTTGGGGGCAGTGAGCAGGCACATATCAGGGGAAGTCTCCCTCTAACAGGTAATTTTTAAGTTTGGTCATAAATGACTTAGGACAAAAAATGGATAAAAAAAGACCCACTGTCTGAACTTAGAGAACCAAGTTTGTCTGGGGTCTTCCTAATTTGCAAGCACATTCTGAGAAACTTTAAGCATAAATGGCTACTGTCAGGGCATCAGTCCCCTGTTCCCCTTCAGGTACTGGAGCAAACTGGCTACCAAATCAAAGGTTTCTCTAGCCACAGGCTGGCTGTAGACATGAAAGGGGCTTGACATAAAAGCAGTTCTAGTATATTTTTTAAAAAGGAGCCAGATTATTTATTTTGTCACAGCAGGCTAAGGCTTGTTAGCGAAAATGCCCACCAGCATTAAACAAAAAAATTTTACAAGTACAATTTTTCCCCCAAAACTGTCCATGTAAGAGGCTAGAGAGAGAGAGAGAGAGAGAGAGAGAGAGAGAGAGAGAGAGAGAGAGAAAGAGAGAGAGAGAGAGAGAGAGAGAGTACAGGAAATAGGGCACTTGGCTTATGTTTAAACATAGCAGCCATAACTATGGTTCATATACCCAGAACTGCATATGATCTTCTGGACATTGCCTGAAGTTACTTCTGAGCATAGAGCTAGAAATAGCCCCAGAATACTACCATGTGTGGCCCAACTCCTATGTTAAATAGCCCAAAACAAGCAGTATATTTTGTCTTTTGAGGGTCCTTATGAAACTGTGTTTGCTGAATCAAACAGAGCCCAGGGCTAATAGAACTGCTCTTGTACCTAGATAATCCCTAAAAAATTTCAGAGTGATTCCTGCATGCCCCCCCCCAAGGTCTCCCCTTGCCCTCCTTTTCTGGAAGGTGGTTCCTGAGTCACAAGGCTCTACTCAGTCTTATTATGTCCAACATCCCCTCTCATGCAAACCCTGTGAATGCTTAACCCATGTCATGTCAAATGTTACTGCCAAGATGGTTGACTTTAGCTTTCTTCCTGATAGGCTACCAAATCCCCCCCCCCCCCCCCCCCCCGTCTCCCACACTGGGGCCAAGGAGCAGATGCTAGTTAGGTGTAGCTATAGAAAAGCATGCAGAGGTAAGAGGATAAGCAGGCTGCATCAGGGAGCCATGAAACAGAGGGAAGGAACATAGTACTTAGCAACAGACAGAGCACAACAAATTTGTTTGGTTTTGGTTTAGAGGCTACACCAGGAAATATATACGGCTTACTCCTAGCTCTGCATTCAGGGATCACATACCTGAATGGAATTGGGTAACAAGGAGGGGTGCTGGAGGCCAAACCCATATCTACTGTGTGCAAGGCCAACACTATTGCTCTGGCCCAAATGAAACATAAGTTGGTCAGGAATGATTGTAAAGGTGAAATGCTCCACAGGATATTGAGGGTGTGAATAGCCAACCAAGGAGGAAAAATAATACAGAAGTATGGCAAAGTACATTCTTTTTTTTTTTGGGGGGGGGCACACCTGTTTGATGCTCAGGGGTTACTCCTGGCTAAGCGCTCAGAAATTGCCCCTGGCTTGGGGGGACCATATGGGATGCCGGGGGATCAAACCGCAGTCCTTCCTTGGCTAGCGTTTGCAAGGCAGACACCTTATCTCTAGAGCCACCTCGCTGGCCCCGGCAGAGCACATTCTTGATCTCCAGGACAGAAGTATCCTGGTACCAGTGTCACCATGAGAAATTCTCTTCAGCATAAATTTCATTCTTACCATATTTTCCCTCAAGATTAGCCCAATAAAAGATGTGAATCTTTATTTTTGCAGGACCAGAGAGTAAGCATAGTGGTAGGGTGTTTGCCTTGCTAGCAGCCCATCCAGGAAGGACCCTGTTCGATTCCTGGCATCCCATATGGTCCCCTGAGCCTGCCAGGGGAGATTTCTGACTGCAGAGCCAGGAGTAACCCCTGAGTGCTGCTGAGTGTGGCCCAGGAACCATTCAATCAATCAATCAATCAAGTAAAAAAATATTTTTGCTATCTAAAAATGTTGGTTCTCATTCAGGATGAAGCAGAATTAGGTGATATGTGGAGCAGGTAACCATGTGGTTTTTGGGGAATTGAACCCAATTTTTACATTTTTGGATAAGAAAGTACAAGTTGGAGAACTAGTGGACATGTACTTTGAGGGGTAATTGGGGTCAGGCTGTAGAGATCTCCAGTAAGTTCTATTGAGAGCCTTGGTTTTATACCACAGGGGGTCAGGGAACTTTTAAAGGCAAAACAAATAGGCCAGATTTGTGTTTTCTACAGTGACTCTGGCAACAATAGTCTGAATGGGTCAGGTTGGAACAACTAATAATTTGGGCAGGAAAAGATGAGATTGCTTAAAAGGAATGGAGAATAGGAATATTTCAATAAATATTCAAGGTATGAACGCAATAAAAGTTGGTGAGTTACCGGGGTAGGAGGAAGAAAGACAAGTGTGAATTGCCATTTTCCAGACTTGGGTGCTGAATGTATAGTCTGTTACTCACTCATAGGGGGGCATAAATTGGGGTGGTAAGAAAGCAGGTGGGAAAGAGAGTGAAGGTATGTCTGTGGGATGTCTGGGATGTCCAGGTGGAGAAAGCCATTTGTGGAACAGGAATCAAAATTTTGGTGGCTCAGCTGGCACTTATCTATTAATTGATTTACTCTCTCATCTTTGTGCACCCATTCACTCAGTCATTCATTTATCCAACAATTATTACTTAATCTCCATACATGATGAGTCCGACAAAGAGCATGCCAACAATCTGAGTCTTATTTGCAATCTAATTGGACTAAAGTAGACCCTGAAAAAGTAACTGCATCTATTTGGGCTTTTTGGTGAGCCTTACCTGTTGCAGCCTCATCATCAGACTATCTGTGATGCACATTTACCTCCATCCTACAACCCTCTTCTCCACCCCAAAGCCTTCACCATTTTTTTCTGGCTATGCCACAAAGCTTCCTGGATCATCAGATCCTTTTCCAAACATTTATTCTTCCTTCTTGACTGCACAGACTCTCTCTGAAAGACTTCTTTCAACCAGGAGAGATAGCCAGGGGGTATCTTGCACATGGCCAACTCCAGTTTAATCCCCAGAGCACCAGGGATCCCAGAGCACAAGTAGGTGGTTTAAGGAATCTGCCCCTGGGGCCGGGCGGTGGCACTGGAGGTAAGGTGCCTGCCTTGCCTGCGCTAGCCTAGGACCACGGTTCGATCCCCCGGCGTCCCATATGGTCCCCCAAGAAGCCAGGAGCAACCTCTGAGCGCATAGCCAGGAGTAACCCCTGAGCATCACAGGGTGTGGCCCAAAAACCAAAAAAAAAAAAAAAAAAAAAAAAAAAGGAATCTGCCCCTGCTCCACCATTAGAAAATGACCCCTCTTTTCCTGACAGCCTTTTCAGGTGCAGGCTACTTTACTCCTTTATTTTATTCTCACATAGGAAAGATGCTTCTCGGTTAGGAAGTTAAACTGGTATTTTTCTTGCTTCCCATTTATACATACCATTCTTCTGAAGACTCATTCTATTGGTCATTTATTCCCTTCATCCACTATTTTCACTCCACCATGCCTTCTCATTTATGAAGAAAATCAGTCCTATATTTTATTATATGGATAACATATAATTTTAACCTATTTTGTTGCCTCAGATGCTATCCCAGGTTAATTTGTTTTTCTTTTTCATGCTAGAAGTAGAGAGGAAGGCACTACTCGTTTGCTGAGTAAATGCCTACATTCACCCACCTTCATGGCTTATGAGCAAGTAAGGTCTTTGTAGATATTAGTTTTGTGGAGTTGAGAAATATGGTATATATTCATTTCATCTATTTTATTTTGTGATCTTTTTTTGTTCAAAAATCTTTTTTTCTTCCCTTTCTCACAATGTGGAAATTACAAATCAAAGGTCTTTTTTTTTTTTCATTTAAAGTGTATTTATTTAAAAAATACAAAAAACAAGTCTATTTGTTCTTGGTTTATAGCAAAATAAAAAAGGTGGGGGAAATATAGTCCTACTTTTCTACTTTGATCTTTTTCCCCAACATATTTTATTCTGAGAGGTTTCCACTTCCACACAGATGACCTATCCACCAACTTGAACACCTCTGTTTCTTTTCTTTTACCTCTTCACTTTTCACTTGGTGACGGTTCTTGCCAGCTGTCCATTTGCCATTGTGATCATGTTACCATAAGCAATTATATGCTTTGTTGTCATGACAGAGTCCCAAATGTCAGGAGCATTTGGGTTGTGGGCAGAACCAGGAATTTAACTCAGCCTCATATATATGCCATCGAGTGCAAGGTAGACACTTTACCTTTCAGTTATCTCCAGATCCTGGCCTCATCTTTTAAATTTTTGGGGGGGAAGGATTCCCTTGTGGTGCTCAGGTGGTGTGAGGGCCCTATAGGCCTTAGGCCTTAAACCCAGAAAATCTGGCCAAATGTTATAGGCCTGAGGGTTCTTAGAGCTACATTCAGTTCAAGAGATACTGATGGTCATGAAGTGCTGGGAATCAGACTTGAGAAAGTTAATGAAAAGCATACACTACTGCCCTTTGAGCTATCATTTCAGCTTAATTCCCTCCAAAGATTCCTTCACATAATTTTAGACATCCATTGCTAGTGTCAATTCTATATTGTGATTTCGGAGATGGCAACTTGCTATATCCCATTTTCTTTTCTTTTCTTTTTTTGGGGGGGAGGGTCACACCCGACAGCACTCAGGGGTTACTCCTGGCTCCACGCTCAGAAATAGCTCCTGGCAGGCTCGGGGGACCATATGGGATGCCGGGATTCGAACCACTGTTCTTCTGCGTGAAAGGCAAACACCTTTCCTCCATGCTATCTCTCCAGCCCCACTATCCCATTTTCTAATCATCTCCTACCAAAAGCTCCACTGAAATTATTATTATTTTTCTAATCTGGTGAAAACCTTTCAATGCTTGGCCTTCATGAGGATGATCTGAGGCTTTTTAATAGTTATTAAGTTTCTAAACTTTGGAACTTTAAAGCCAGGTAAGTGTGTGGAAAAGACTAAGAAAAATGAGGATCACTGGCTTTTAAAAATTTTTTTATTGTGGTAGTTTGGAAAGGCAACAAGACGTCACCAGTGGGCGGTTTCTACCATTTGTGATGCAGGAAAGCAGGAGACAAGCTGGAATTTATGCTCCCATCACTCCCTCATCACTTATTGTCTGTCTGCAATGCCAGTTGGCTCATTCAGTTGGGCACTTAATTACTTGTTCGTTAATTTTTCACATCTGTCTGTCTGGAACTCAGAATGTGGTCATGGAAAGCCCCATGGGCATGTATTCAAAGCAGTGGATTCCAGTTACAACTCACTTCCTGCAAGATGTTCAGCAAATCCCTTTAGCTGCACCTGCAAAAGTAACAATCTTGACCTCATCAAACTGATATATGGATTCACGAGGCATAGACATTAAAACATTTGGGGAGAGAAAATGGTTTAATAACACAAGGTCTACTTTAGTCCAATTAGATTGAATATAGGTCTCAGATTGTTGGCATGCTCTTTGTTGGACTTATCATGCATGGAGTTCAAATAATATATGTTGGATAAATGAATGTCTGAGTGGATGGGTGCATGAAAATGAATGAGTAAATCAGTTAATATGTAAGTGCCAGCTGAGCCACAACATTTTGATTTCTGTCCCACAATGACAAAAGACCATCTTATTCAAGGTGACTTTGTAAGTAGCATCTATTCATATATCCATTCATTCATTTGACAGGCATCTTTGCCACATGTCTGGTAATGTGTGTTCTGTTTTGGTATTTATTCACAACTTTGCATCTGAATTCTTTTGAGCTTAATCTTACATATGAGGAGTCAGAAGCACAGAGAGGCTAAATACTTTGCCCACAAGTCATCCAGATAGGAAATTACAGAGCTTTAAATGAGAACAAGATTTCTAGATAGATCTAGATGCCAACATGAAGGGGTACTGCCTCCTGAGGGCACAATCAAATAAAGAATGAGTTTCTTTTTTAAATTTTTTCTTTATTTAAACATCTTGATTACAAATATGATTGTCATTAGGTTTCAGTCATGTAAAGGACACCCCCCTTCACCAGTGCAACATTCCTACTACCAATGTCCCAAATCTGCCTCCATCCCACCCCACCCCCACCTGTACTCTAGACAGGCTTTCCAGTTCCCTCATTCATTCACATGATTATGGTAGTGGAGAATGAGTTTGTAACTAGTAGTTTAACTACAAAATGTTCATGTATTGGCCAAGAGTGGACATAGAAAAGTCAGCTTAGAGCCTACAGACTTGGCATCAGAGTGACAGTTATTCCAGATTAAATTTTCCAGGTAACAAATAAGGTTCTGTGTGAATAGGGCAGATAGATAAGGCAAGGAATGATGTAATTGTCATAAGAGCCTCAACCAGTCTTTTAAGCAGCTCTGAAGCTGAGTTGGGCCTTTAGCGTGAAATGGAATGAGGAGGTGAAATTCTCTGCATTGACCTTTCAGGCTAGTGATATCACTCTGGTAGAGTGCTTGCCTTGCATTATAAGATCCTGAATTTGAAAAACACAAAACAAAAACCCAAATGAAGCTAAATAGATGAACAATTCATTCCTTAGGATGTCCTTAGGGAAGGAGTATGGTCTTAGGCAAGGAACCTTCCCACAGAGGGGATCAACTGTCAGCCTCAGCAGCAGGAAATTAAATGATCTGGTTCTAAAAAAAAATGATCTGGTTCTCCAGATAGATAGAGGATAATTGAATTCTCAATTAAGAGTAACACTGCTAAAGAAACAGTGTATTCTTAGCATTTACCCTCCCAGACACACACACACACACACACACACACACACAATTATTGGAAAAGATCTCTGCACACCTATGTTCATTGCATCACTTAATACAAAAGTTAGGATACAAAAACAAGTCATATGTCCAACAACAGACAAATAGATAAAGAAATTGGAGTATGTAGAAGCCAGAATGATATTACAGTATAGGGCCCTTGCCTAATCAACATTGGTGATCAATGAAGTTGACTGATGTCACAGCCAGATCACCCTCATGTCCAGTTGACTGAAAACTAGATGGAACTGTAGGGTATTGTGTTAAGCAAACAGAAGTCTAAGGACAAATACTAGATGTATTTAAGTAAGAAGGAAAACTCAGGATGTTCTCACTTATATGTGCTATAAAGGTAAGGAAATGGAAGGCATCAAATGATGGCAACCCCCTGGGCATGGATTACAGAAATAAAACTAACAAGGAAGGAGGGGAGTGGGTGAGGAATGAGGACTGGAAATAACATAACGGAATTGATCAAGACCCTTGGTCATTGAAAATTTTGGTGGTTTAGAGGTGGGGTAGCTATCTAGTACATCCAAGCAGGTCTTTAACAGAGACACTACCTCTGTGAGAGACTCTGAACCTTCCAGAGTAGCAATGGGGTCAACAGGCAATTAGTAAGTAATTAATGAGGTCAATAGGAATTAGTGAGAATTCATTAGAAAGAAGGACTGACTCTAGCCTAGCTTTTGGTCTACAATCTGTTCAACAAACAAGATCTAGCTTTTGGTCTACAATCTGTTCAACAAACAAGATCTCCAATTCCAGAGGTCTGACTGAGACAATTGCAACTGGACTGGTCTTCCGGAAACATAATGAAAGACTCTATCCCAGGCTCCATCCTAGAAGCAGCATAATGATCAAGACCACCACCTACAGAAGATAGATTAAAATGACACTGAAGAAGCAGAGCTGCTAGAACCACAAAGAAAGACTTCATCATAAGCTCCATTCCTTGAGCTGTACAGTGACCAAGATCTCTAGATACAGAGGTCTGATCTGATGACAAAGCAGAAGTCTTCCACACACCACAAAAGCACAGAGGGGAGAGTAAATGATCATACAAGGAGTCTATAGTTAATCCCATGACAGTATGCTTCAGGAGTGGAAAAACTCTGAATCTCCTAGGCCAAAGGAATTCCCTCTATAATATCCCCAATAGTTACTGTGCCTATGCAGGGGGAAAAAAGAGCACAAAATAATCAGATTATCCACATATATTTTTATTGATTGATTGATTTTTGACTTCTTTATTTTGGTGTAGATATTGAAGTTGATGTCTCCAATTTTATTTTATTTTATTTTATTTTATTTTATTTTATTTTATCATATCTTTCTTTTTCTTTTTGCACTCCGGCATGGTTTGATTTCAGGACCGAGACTATCGTGTGTGTCTTTATTGCTGTAGTGTTTACTGGATATTTAATTTGATATTTCTTTCTGTATTGTTGTGGTGTTTCAATTACCTTTTTTATGTCCTCTCTCAAAATGAGGTTGAAAGCCTCTAGATTACAGGGGTCTCAGACTCAATTTACCTGAGGGCTGCAGGAGGCAAAGTCGGGGTGATACTTGAGTGCAAAGTCAGTAGTAAGCCTTGAACATTGGGGTGTGTGACCCAAACAAGTAAAACAAAACAAAACAAAAAAAGATTCCTCTAGGTCAGGGCCACAAAATGTTGTATGGAGGGCCGCAAATGGCCCGCGGTCCAGGAGTTTGAGACCCCTGCAGGACTCCGCCCATTTTTAGCTTAATTGATTTTTCTTTTCCTTCCTTCCTTCCTTCCTTCCTTCCTTCCTTCCTTCCTTCCTTCCTTCCTTCCTTCCTTCCTTCCTTCCTTCCTTCCTTCCTTCCTTCCTTCCTTCCTTCCTCCTTCCTTCTTCCTTCCTTCCTCCTTTCTTTCTCTCTCTTTCGCTTTCTTTCTTTTGTTTCTTTTTCTTTCTTTCTTTCTTTCTTTCTTTCTTTCTTTCTTTCTTTCTTTCTTTCTTTCTTTCTTTCTTTCTTTCTTTCTTTCTCTCTCTCTCTTTCTTTCTTTCTTTCTTTCTTCTTTCTTTTTCTTTCTTTCTTTCTTTTCTTTTTTCTTCTTTCTTTCTTTCCTTTCTTTCTTTCTTTCTTTCTTTCTTTCTTTCTTTCTTTCTTTCTTTCTTTCTTTCTTTCTTTCTTTCTTTCTTTCTTTCTTTCTTTCTTTCTTTCTTTCTTTCTTTCTTTCTTTCTTTCTTTCTTTCTTTCTTTCTTTCTTTCTTTCTTTCTTTCTTTCTTTCTTTCTTTCTTTCTTTCTTTCTTTCTTTCTTTCTTTCTTTCTTTCTTTCTTTCCCCATTCTATTGTTTTTCTTTCCTTCAATCAAAACCACATAACTTGAATTATTTAGTTCCATCTCTCAAATAGAGGGGGAAACAAGGGAGGGTACCAGGACCAAACAGTTATATGATCACTAACAGTAAGTTAGACAAACAGGGGACCACCTATTCTAGCAGCCCGGGGGGTGATGGTGGGGGATATAGGTTGCAGGAAGGGAACGGGGATGGGGGGGGGAGGACAAATTTGGTGATGGGTATTCCCCTGATTCAATGTTAATATGTACCTAAAATAGTACTGTGGAAGATATGTAAGCCAATATGATCAAAATAAAAATTAAAAAAAACTAAATAGATGGTTATTTTGATAAATATGAACCATAAAGCACTTTTGAAAGTCTGAAATATAATAATCCTGCAAAAATGAAAAAAAAAAAGAGGGACTGAGACAAAGGAAGAGACAGTCAGAACTTGACCATGGAAATCCATTTAGGCGGGGATATCCTTGAGAGGAAAAGTCCCAGAAGTTGAAGTCAGCCCAGAAATCACTGAGTGTGTCCATGGGGGACAGAGTAATAAAAAGATGAAGCTGCTGCTTAAGTCTTTAATAGGGGTAGGATCAAATGAGACAGAATAGACACATTTTAGAGGAATAAATTTATATCACTGGTTTGGGACATTTTGGTGCAAAGAAACTAAAATCTGGTCAAGTTAACTTATTTTTATGTATTTACTTATTTACTTAATTGTTTGTTTTAAAAATTCCTGGCAATGCTCATGAGTTACTCCTTTCTCTTTACTCCAGAATTACTCCTGGTGGTGTTTGAAGGACCATATGGAATGCTGGGGTTTGCATTCCAGGTCAGTTGCATGCAAAGCAAATGCCCTACCCGCTGTATTATTTTTTCAATTCCTTTTTATTTTCACTTATTTGGGGCCACATCCACAATGATCAGAGACTGTTCCTAACTCTCTTCTCTAAAGTGACCCCTGGTGGTGCTTGGAGAACCATATGCAGTGCTGGGGGCTGCATGCAAGGCAAGTGTTTTACTTTTTTTTTTTTTTTTTTTTTTTGGTGTTTGGGCCACACCTGGCGGTGCTCAGGGGTTACTCCTGGCTGTCTGCTCAGAAATAGCTCCTGGCAGGCACAGGGGACCATATGGGACACCGGGATTCGAACCAACCACCTTAGGTTCTGGATCGGCTGCTTGCAAGGCAAACACCGCTGTGCTATTTCTCCGGGCCCAAGTGTTTTACTTTTTGTACTATCTCTTTGGGCCCTGCTCAAGCTAATTTAAATCAAAGGTCATCATTATATACAAGGCTCAGCAGCAAAACAATGCCCAGGAGAACAGAAAAGGATTATAAAATTTATGTTCTTCTTCATTTTCCCCTTTTTTCTTAAATGGGTATTTACAAGGACTCCTACCATTTTTTTTTCTTATTTGATTTTTAACCCCCCCCCCATTTTCTCTTTCTTTTTTCTTCCCCTCCAAACAGAACCACATAACTTGAACCATCTTGTTCTGCCTCACAAATTGAGGGAGAAATAATGGAGGGTACCAAGACCAAACAGGTGTATGAACATTGAGTAGAAATAAAAAAATGATCAAACTTAAACACCAAATCCAAAGCCAACGACAACAGAATCAAAACCCAATCTACAACAAGCTAGACACAGGTCAGGACCACTTATACTAGCAGCCCAGGGGTCAAGGGAGGGGGCTATGGGATGCATGCTGGGAACAGGGGTGGAGGGAGGACAACACTGGTGGTGGGAATGCCCCTGATTCAATGTCACTATGTACCTAAAATATTACTGTGAAAGATTTGTAATTTATTTTGGTCAAAATAAAAATTATTTAATTAAAAAAATGCCCCTGAAATAAATTGGTATTGGGGTAGAAAGGGAGCTCCATAGTTACCTCCAAGTTCTTTCCTTTTAAATGAATTGAGTTAGTGCCCCCCAGAAGCAAATAGGATTAATTTACCACTTGTAAATGTCTCTATCAGGCTTAAGCTTTATAGAAATGTATGAATCATGAAGATTTACCACAACCCCAGTGGAGCAGATGATGGTATCAAAAATGTAACAGAAAGCAGAAAAAAAAAATAAAGATGAAAAACTTAGATGCATTAGTGTGATGGCAATCAGCCAGATCACTCCAATTATGTAGCTATTTTGGTACATAAATAATGGATAGCCCACCATTTGTGTCTGGAGTAAAGGGTTTCTAACAGCAAATGCTTCAGTAGCTGTAGGTGACTAATGATTTCCGATTCTGAAGTCACCAGAAATCATGATGGCTGTGATTGCAGGGCCCTTTCTAAAGATTTTGGGGTGGGAGGTTAAGGTGCGGGGGCTACTCAAGCATGAAGAGGAGGTCTCTCTTATGTCTACTTAGGACATGATGTCAAAGAAGCAATGAGCTCACCTTTCTTGGTTGTTAACTTTGCCAGAAACTTTCAATTAAAGTTCAAAGTTAGACTCACGAAAAATTACTAACAAGAGCTGAGAGCAAAGCTTCCAAATTTTTCTCTCATTTCTTTTTCATAAACAAAAGGTTATTTTTCCTCTTCAATTTTTTCCCATTCCCAGAAGTGAAGCAAGGGCCAGGCAATACCACTGAGAAACTCAGATCATTTAAACACTTGGAAGCTCCAGGGGCTGTTTTAATAAAGAAGTATATGGGGCCAGAAATGAGAGCTAATTCATCTCCTGCCAAAAGCCAGGAAGTTTTATAAAGTCCCTCTTCCAGGACCCTCTTTAGGAAAGGCACAGTTTTCCTTTTTCATGTCTTTCAAATATTGTTAGGCCAGGCACAAGCAAGACCACAGGGACCAAGAATAGCCAGAATAGCCTGGATACCCCAATGCTATGTGCCACTTATAGTTCAGAGAAGTGCAAGACTTGGGCTTCCCAGAGATCTAATTTGTTAAAATCCAAACTGTAAAATTTGGTTCCAGGAACTACAGTTCATCCAAGATTGTGCCTTGGCAAGACGAAAGAATGGGAAAGAACAGAAGTTCTCTTAGTTACATCTGACTTTTTTGTGGAGGGGGGGGTAGAATTTTGAGTTTTGGGTTATATCCAACCTGCTTTGCTCCTGACTCAGTGCTCTTGCCTGGCAGTGTTTAGGTAGATACCCAATATTGTGGACTGAACCCAGATCTCTGGCCCGTTAAACTATTTGCTGCCTCCACACCTTACTTTTGACTTGGGGACAGAATAGCCAGTCGGATGTGTTATTGTACATTTATTAGTGCCAGGTACTGAGATGAATGTGTCACATCAAAAACCTCATTTAGCTACCAAGGTACATTGTCTCTATTTTAGAAATAATGCAGTTGAGGGAAAGTGGCGGCAAGGAAAGGGCAGCCTTAGATTTCAGACACCCTCAGTCTTGCTACCCCCACTTCCCCGACTCCTGATGTTTCCCATGGAACCTTACTTATACTCAGCACCCTATTTATTCAGAAGTGCCTTGGGGGCCTAGAAGCAGAGGCACAACTCATTTGAGTTATGAGCCTATTTAATTCCTGAGCCACACTGCAAATCAAAATTCCGTAAAACGAACCTTTGTTCTGAGAGGCATAAACTGTAGTTCTCCTTCTGAAAATTCATTTCTTTCCCCAAAATAAAAATGTTGATGGAAATAAAGCAAATATGTACAAACCATATGTATGTGCCTATATTAAGTAGGGAAAATAGCTAAAAATAAAATAATAGTAAGCTGGTGGTATAAATAGGAAATTGGATGGACTTTTCTGCCAGGGCTGAATTGGCTAGAGGATCTTAAAAAGTGAATTCATCATAGTGAAAAATGAGGTTTGTGGGGCAAGTTGAGGTGAAGCCTGAAGGTGGGTGTGGTGTATGTATAAAACCCTATCATTTACATTATTGTAAATCATGATGCCTAAAATTTATATATATATATATATATATATATATATATATATATATATATATATAGGTTAGGGATGCCATCCATCTTTTATTTATTAATTATTTATTTGAGGGATGGGCTTCAGTGCCTCACTTAGCAGTGCTCAGTGAGATTCGATTGGCTTTGTGCTCAGGGGCTGCTTTAGGTGATGTTAGGGGACCATGTGGTTTGAGGGTTGGCCATGCATAAGGCAAGTGCCTGAACATTCCTGTACAAAACCCCCATCTCATCTTTCACCTATATAAAATTAAGTTTCCCTGCAGAAAACCAGGCCTTTTTCCCACTCCCAGAACTTTCTAATGGGACCTCAAAAGCGAGAGGAGCTCTTTTCAATTTTTTTATAATATCTTTATTTAAACATCTTGATTACAAACATGATTGTGATTAGGTTTCAGTCATGTAAAGAACACCCCCGCCCCCTTCACCAGTGCAACATTCCCACCACCAATGTCCCAAGGATCTTTGGTTTTCCGTCTGCTTTCTGTCTTCAAATTTTTCCAAAGTTGTGGGATGATTGTAAAGGGAGGTCTGGCCATTACAGTGAGGATGAGAAAGAATGTATAGGAGGTACCAGTCACAGTAGCTGTCATGGGGTAAAGGAGGGAGATATAAGATGCATACTGGGAACAAGGGTGGAGGGAGGACAACACTGATGGTGGGAATGCCCCAGATTCATTGTCATTATGTACCTTAAATATTACTGTAAAAGACTCATAATTTACTTTGTTCACAATAAAAATAAAAGAAAGGGGGCTGGAGTGGTGGCGCAAGCGATAAGGCCAAAAGACCACACACACACACACACACACACACACACACACACACACACACACACACACAGAATTTTTAAAAGGTAGTTTTGTTTGTTTTGTTTTTGGGCCACACCCAGTGATGCTCAGGGGCTACTCCTGGCTCTGCACTCAGAAATTGCTCCTGGCTTGGGGACCATATGGGATGCCGAGGGATCGAATTGAGGTCAGTCCTAGGTTAGCATGTGCAAGGCAAATGCCCAACTGCTTGCGCCACCACTCCAGCCCCCTTGGAAGTAATAATTTTTGAGGGAAAAGGGGGCTATCAGAGATTGGACTGACTATTAGCCTGATACAAAGTCTCCAGGGACAGTCTCTTTCCATGCCTGTACCTGGCTGCCCATGAGGACCAATGATCACACAGAAAGTCTGCAGGGGTGCAGGTGTGGGTAGGGGTGGGGTGGAGTTGGAAGAGACATACAGGAAGCTGGAGACAGAACCAGGAGAGGCAGTTTCCAGGCAAAAGCTACCACATTTTGTTTGCTTTTTGTTTTGTTTGTTTGCTTTGGGGCCTCACCCAACAGTGCTCAGGGCGTACTCCTCACCCCATGCTCAGGGCTTACTCCTGGTGGAGCTCAGGAGAGCATACATGTGGTGCCAGGAATCAAAGCAGGGTTAGCCACACAAAAGGCAAATGCCTTACCCCCTGTTCTATCTCTCTTGCCCAGTTGCCTCATTTTTATAGCTTCATTTGGACATAGTGAAGAGTCAGAGCCAATAAAGCATCTCAAAAGCATTTGTAGCAGCCTGGTTCATTTATTCATGTGAGTATCTTATTCATGGTGGGTATCTTGGGAGACACAGATCCTGATCTTGGGGGTCGAGGGTCTGAGAACTTGCTTTTCTCCCAAGTCATGCGGTGGTTGATGAGGGAGGTTCTGAGTCCCAACCATTCCCAGATCATGGAACACTTGTCACTGTCTTGTCCATTCTTATCTGCTTCTCTGCCCTGAGTTCTCCTTCCTATAGATTCTAGCAGAAACAGTACCAGGTAGTTGTCACTATGACTCTGTCCTCCTTTTTGATTTAATCACATTGATGTCAATTCCCAATCAATTTCAGCAGAACTTTCAGTGAGACCACACATAGAAGGATTTTTGTGTTTTATTTTTTCCTTATAATCAATAAAAATAATATTTCTTCTTTGGGTGCTGGTAATTAAATTGGGGGTATCTCACACACAAAAGCCCAGAAGTTACATTACAATAATTAATTATAATGCTAGGATCAAATTCAGATTGTTTGAGCTTTTGACTTAGTTTTGATTTTCTGCATGTGAAATATGTATTCTTCCATTGAGATATATCCTGGGCCTTTCAGAAGTTGCATTATTTATTTATATTTTTGCTAGGTACTCAGAGATCACTCCTGGCAGTGCTCAGGGGAACACATAGGGTGCTGGAATCTGCAAGCATAGCAAATATCTTAACCCCTGTCTTATCTCTCCATCCCTAGAAGTTACATGTTTTAAAAGACTATAATATTTTTTGGACTAGAGATGGTAAACTAAGTAGGGAGCTTGCCTTGCATGCAACAGACCCAGATTTGATCCCCAGCTTCCTACACGGTTCCCTTAGTCCAGGAATAATATCTGAGTATAGAGCTAGGAGTAACCCCTGAGCACTGCCAGGTGTGGCTCTAAAAAAACAAACCAAAAATCCTATAATATTTTGTAATTTACTCTCCACCCTTCCCATCACCATTATTTCTTCTTTCCACCCCTCCTCTCCACAGTGATCTACTTCCCATCAACTTTGTCCTCAAGTGAAACAAAGTAATTCATATCCTAAGGTTCTAAGAAAAAGGTGGGAGGCCCTATCTAAAAGATATAAAAGGAGTTGCTGTTTTTTTCATAGGTGCAGCAAAAGTTGAAGAAAATAGAAAGAAATAACCTTTGGCCTAAAAACAGGGTGTCCCTCGCCATGAAGCCTCCTGCCATAAAACCAACTACAGGCTCAGGGTATGCTAAATTATCTAATCCCAAAGTCTTTCTTCATGGTCCCAGGAAAAGTTCTCCTCAATCACAGCTGTCAGGCTTCAGTAATTAGAGATCTTGGTTTTTACACAGATCCTATGTCGAAGTCAGATTGTCACAAAACAATTTCTGGTTCCATCTCACCATTAAGTGGCAAGGCAGGGAAACCTGCCCTGAAAGCAAATTGTTGCTGTTTCCAAGTTGTCAGGATGTCATATAAGCCCACCTGGAGCAAGTCAGTGCCAGGGCAGCGTTAGGGTCTTCCCTAGTAGAAGTTTGACTCCTGGTGCTGGTGCAGAAAACAGTGCTGGTACCAAGACTCATCTTAGAATATTTGTCAAGACATAATAATGAGGGGCCAGAGTGATAGCACAGTGGAAAGGCGTTTGTCTTGCATGCATAAGGACTGTGGTTCGAGTCCCAGCATCCCATATGGTCCCCCGAGCCTGCTGGGGGTGATTTCTGAGCCAGGAGGAACCTCTGAGTGCTGCTGGGTGTGACCCAACTCCCCCCCCATCCAAAATAAAGACATAATAATGAGCACTGTATTTGGAGTCTAATATAATATAGCACTGTAAAGCAAAACTAGGGCAACCAAGTATATCTCCAAGTACCACTGTGAACAAAAAGATTAAAGACTTATTTTAGATGGGACCAGAGTGAGACAGCGCAGCAGTAAGGTGTTTGCCTTGCATGCAGCTGACCCAGGAAAACCTGAGTTGGATCCCTGGTGCCTTCAAGCCAGGAGAGATTTCTTGCCTTTTTTTTTTTTTTTTTGAGGAATTTTTATTTTTATTTTTACCACAGTGGATTAAAAATCTCTCACAGTAATATTTTAGTGACATTGAATCAGGGGTATTCCCACCCCTAATATTGCCCTCCCTCAACCCCAGGAGAGAGTTCTGAGTGCATAGCTAGGAGTAACCCCTGAGCATCACTAGGTGTGGCCCAACCCCCACCCCAAAAAAGAGTTATTATAATCATGTTAAAATTAAGGCACCAAAACATTTTTATAGTGAGCACTGAAAATTTGAACTAAACAAATGAAGTGCACAGTATAGTTCAGATTAATTCTGGGTTTGGAAAAACATGCTGGTAGAGAAGTGTCTACTAGGATAATCATAGATAAAACTGATGTCTTGGACAAGAACTCTGCTGAAGGTGGAGAAACTAACAGGCAAGGCATACTTCCATTAACAATAGTGCAAACTACAGTGAAAAAAAGGAAAGAGAGAAAGAGAAAGAGAAAGAAGTTATTCCCTGCCCTAGAAGGGGGTATGGGGGGAGAAAAGGTGGGAGGGAAATGGGTGGAAAAGAAAAACATACTTGTGAAAAATAAATGAGTAAATAGGACTGAGACTGGATAAAGCATTAGACAATGAATCACAAGTTGACAGTGATCCCATGTGTTGGTCTCATGTAGGACCAATGAGACCTGAAACACCCAATGGCTTTGGGAGATAGTCTATGTGGTTTCCCATCCAGACCCAGAGGGGAATACCATGTGGATATGCAACTGTTCCTTGTGTCCCTGGCCCTAGGCCCACTGTGGACATTTGTGGGGATTAAGAAAGAAGCAAATTGAGGCCCTCTGACCATTTATCTAAATATTCCCAGCTTGGTTTGATTTGGTTTTGCAGTGCCAGGGACCAAATCTGGAGCTTCTTACCTACAAAGCAAGTGCTTTATTGCTGAGCCATCTTGGCCCAGGCCTAAATATTTATGCTAAAAATTGAATAACATGTTAACAGATTAAATAAAACATTCTATCCTTTAGCTATGACGCTCTAGAGGCCACTAATCTGAAAGACCCAGTTTGTATCAGAATTCTTGTATTCTTTATTTCTGAGTCAACAATCATGAAAAGGTATTGAGATAACTGAGTCTTTCCTTCTTCTCCCCTTCTCTTTCACCCTCAGCTGTATCCTACCCCAAGGAACCTTGCTCCCCAGTGCCTAGATGTTCCAGTCTGTAGCCCAGGCTTCTCACCTCCCGGCAGCAGCCCTTGGCTCCTTTTTCTTCAGTCCTCAAGAGCACAGGTGTGGGTGCCATCTGCCTCTGGAAAGGCAGCTTCCCTAGAAAAGTGGCCCCAGAGTCCTTTCTGCTTTCTGATGGGTCAGGTGAGAAGAACAAGGAAATGTCTGTGCAAGTTTGGGGGGGGGGTTCCGGGAGAATGGGGGATAGAGGAGTAGAAAGAGACACTTGATAGTGCTCAGGGTTTACTCCTAGCTCTGAGCTCAAGGACCCCTCCTTATGTTTAGGCTAGAACTGGGATCAGTCATGTGTAAAAACAAAACAAAACAAAGTACCCCCTGTACTAGGTCTCCAATCCCAGAAAATGACTTATTTTTAGGATCTAACACTAAGCGAGCCCTCTCTAAGATCTAGGCCATGACCTCCTGGGACATTCTGTGGACTCCACTCTGCATGGGGTGACTGTTCTCTGAGTTCCACCTGGTCTGCTGAGCAAGACCCATACATGGCCTTTCTAATTTACTCTGTTAGAATTGGCAATTTGCTCCTCAGGAGATTGCTACAGCATTTCCATGCCATGGATAACAGTGCAAAGGAGTGTGCATGTTTCTGTGTGTGTGGGGTGGGGTTGGGGGTTCAGGAATCTTCCCTGTAATTTGATTCATTTTCTGTTGGAGAGAAACAACTAGAGTGCAGGATTCTGGAGTGGCTGATAGCTTAATTGCCACATGCATCTTGTGGGGGCACTTCCTTGGCATCCCTGCACTTGACTCTGGCACTGGGAAGCAGCTGACATCTGGAGGGAGAGGAGGAAGCCAAAAGGGTTGGTGGCTGCCACCCAAGACTGAAGGAGTTGGTTTCATCTCTCCCTGGCCCCCATTTAAATCAACTTTATTTTTTATTTTTTTCCCTCAGACCCTTGCTTTTAATGACAAGAATCAGGTACCACCGTAGGGTGGGAGCAGAATACTAAGTAAGGAATAATCCAATATACTATCACCAGGTCACACCCTAGGGTGGGGTACAATAATTGATTAGGATAGGATCAGTAACACAACACCTTTTTTTTCTGGGGGGGGGTTCACATCCAGCAGCACAAGCAGGGGTTACTCCTGGCTCTACGCTCAGAAATCGTACCTGGCAGGCTCAGGGGATCATATGGAATGCTGGGGTTTAAACCACCGTCCTTCTGCATGCAAGGCAAATGCCCTACTTCATGCTATCTCTCCGGCCCCACAACAGCTTCTTATTCCTTTAGCTGTGGTAGTGGTGACTGAGGGAGAGCACTAGGTTCCCAAATAAAGCTCCCTAGGTTACACTGGATGCGACCCCTGATCTCATGCCTCATGTTTTTCAGACAGGCCTCCTTCTTCTCAGTATCCTGGGGTCCTCCATGTGCCAACTTCCGTCTGGGTGTGCATAAATTTCTAGAGATTATGATAGAGGATTCTCCATGCCCTTTCCAGATCTGAGGATGAGGCTGAATTAAGCTGGATCTGCGTGACTCAGTCTTCCTTTTAAGCTTTCCTTCCAAGCCTTCATACCAGGTTGTATGCAGCCTCTTGGAGGATGCACTCACACGTAGGTTTATTTGTTTTCCAGGATCCTGGGGTGTCACGGCAAGCCGGGAATTTGGTCTGCAGTGAGACCCAATCAACTTTATTTTTAAGGTCCATGCAATCTGGTGACATTTTAGCCACTGACCATTACACCTTCATCGTTGATGTATTGTACACAGGACAGAACTTGGCATTGACCAAGAGCAGTCAGAATATCTGTAAAGGACACACAAGTTCTGGGCTGGCTCTTTGCAAGCAGCTTCATAAAATTCCCAGGGTACATGCTCTATTCTTTCTTTTTGCTTTTCCCTTTTGATAAATTATGTGAATGACGAGTCCATGCTTCTGCCCTCTATCATCTTCAGTGACATGTACTTTCCCACCCCTTTGATCTTGGTTTGGCTTTGTGAGTGACTTTGGCTGATGTTAGATGACCAGACAGACAGACATGACTTCAGAAGTGGTCTCACTTGGCTCCTCAGATCTGTGTGTATGTGTGTGTGTGTGTGTGTGTGTGTGTATGTGTGTGTGTGTGTGTGTGTGTGTAGCATGTTTCAGGTAGCTGCTGGTCCCAAACAGAGAAACTTATGAAAAGTTACTTAGCAAATAAGTAGGGAGCTTGCCTTGCACTAGGCAGACCTAGGTTTGACCCTGACATTCTATATAGTTCCCTGAGAACAGAGATAGGAATAAGTCCTGAGCATGGTCAGGGTGTGGCACAAAATAACAACAACAAAGAAAATCATACTTATATTCTTTATAAAAAATTTATATTATAACACTGTGATCTACCAAGTTGTTCATAATACAGTTGTTTCAGGTATTAAATGTTCAAACACTAATTGAAGTCATCCCACCAATGTGATCACCAGTGTCCCCTGATTTTCTATCTTCCATCCTCCTTGCAGGCACAAACAAATTAATTTTACGTTGTTTGTTACAACAGAAAAGCAAATGGATTCATCAAAACTTAGGTCAATAAGGGTCAATTTGAGGTAATTATTATAAATTTGTTATAAACTGCTATAAATTTCCTCATGGTGTTACTGTAAAGTCAGTGTCTAAAGATTTCCTGGGTGTGGTTGACTCTGGTTAACTGTGTTTCAGCTTACTGAGGTTGATAGATTCCTAAGTAACTTTCCCATCAGATTTCCTGTGATTCTACTGGACTGACGCTTCATCTCAAAAGATGTTTTTTCAGTTTTAAAATCATTTTATTTTTATTAAATATACTGAATACTTGCAAACTATAATAACCAGCAGCAGAAAATATATTAATTACATTTGCTTTGGAAGCAGATAAAATTAATTAGATTGAAAAGTATAAATTTAGTTTTTTAAATTAATACATGTAAATGCATAAAAGAATCAAAGAGGTTTTTAAAATATAATTCATTATATCTTCTTGTTTAGCTTTTTCTCACATTTTAGTCAAATTTAAGTTAACTCTTTAATGAAAGAAGACATAAAGGGGCTGGAGAGATAGCACAGCAGTAGGGTGTTTGCTTTGCATGTGGCCAACCTGGGACAGACCCAGATTGAATCCCTGGCATCCCATAGGTCTCCTGAGCTTGCCAGGAGTGATTTCTGAGCACAGAAACAGGAGTAACACCTGAGCACTGCCGGGTGTTGCCCCAAAACAAACAAAAAAAGAGAAAGAAGACATAAGACTTTCTTCTGTGTGCTAAGTACCTTCTATAAACAAAATCCCAAGACATGGCATCTGATGCTGACATTAGAGTAATAAATAATTGAGTAGTAAAGGTTAAATGAATTTTAAAATTAAGTAAAATATGATGCTGTGATATAGAATTTTAATTTAAATAACTATATTATACCCTCTGAGATATACTTACCCATGTAAACCAGCATACATCTATTTTTTCATACATCTATTTTTTAATAAAAGTCACCAACCTGGTCAATTTTTAATAAGATTTTAGGATCCAGTATCTACAGATCTGATGTCAGTGTGATGACTTGGCTGTTTGATAGTTAAGTCTAGGAGCTGGACTGTTTCTGTCAGAGGGTGTAGGGTGTGGTTCTGGGCTGTTGTGGTTCATGCAACGGGGAATCTGCCCCCATCCATTCTAAGAATTCCACAGGGGGATAGACAGAATCAGACTATCTGGGTAGAGTCAGCAGCCATAATTTTATTTTGGAACTTGGTAGAAGAACTGGGACTTCTTCATACTTAACTTCTATAATTGGTACTTCACAGCAGACAATGGCAACAAAGGGAAGGGAAGGAGGTAACAAGAAAATAACTATTTTGAAAGTTAAAGAAGTAGAGCAGGAGAGATAGTGTAGGGCAGTAAGGTGCGATTCAATTGACAGGACCCCATATATATGGTTTTCTGAGCACCATTAGGACTGACTCCTGAACAAGAGGCAGGAGTGATACAGGAGAACCACTGGGTCTGTTCCAAATACCACTTCTAAAGTTAAGAAGTATATTTTTAATGTTTTTTTAAAACAATAGTACCAATATTATCATTTTATACTTGTAGTGCTACTGTGTATGTCAAGAGTGTGAAATTCCCTCCACCCTTGTCCCAAGGTCCCTACTTCCTTAGTATCTTTGAAACCAATTCTACTGGCCTAAAAATAGATTTTACAAGTATTTGTATTGGTATAAATATTGGCATTTATTAGTATTCTTGTTCTTATTCTTTTAAACATGAGTGTCATTGTTACTAAAAGTATGGTGGGTACCTGAAATTGTACTTTTGGTAAATACCTGAAATGCTAAGCTCAACCCAGTGAGAATTAAAATTCTAAATGGTAAAATGGAGTCCGCAGAATAGATATCAGACATTGATGGTAAAGGTAAGAATGGACCCTGAGGAGGGGATGGTGTTAATAACTGCAACTAAACTAAAGTGTTTGGGCTTTCTTCCAGAGTGTGTTTGATTTCTTGGCTGCACTGTAGAAGAATTGTGCATTCCACACGCTTGCTGGCCTAATGTGACTTGATCATCTGACTTCCTTTTCCAGGGAATGTCAGCAAAGATGATCTGAGCAGAAGCTTGCCTCGTGCTGACTGAATGTGTTGCCACTACCCCATAGTTGTGCTGCTGCCTTCCAGCCAGCCCTGCAGGTCTTGCCCTTTAAGTCTACAACCTGCAGCCACTCATTCCAAATCCCAATGCAGTGAGTGAACCCAGAAGTCTTCACAGACTCCTGAGGAAAAGGATCACATACTGTAAGCTACCATGGAGAAAATACATGGACAATGTCATTTTCTTAGATTCAGATTTTCTTGGAAAGTCATTACGCCTTGGAAATTTCCAAGTTGAGGAATATCTAGTGATAGAGTTTCTTTTATTCTTCTTGGAGTTTTTTGTTTGTTTGTTTTTTTGTTCTTGGGTCACACCTGGCAGAGCTCAGGGGTTACTCCTGGCTCTCTGTTCAGAAATCGCTCCTGGCAGGCTTGGGGGACCATATGGGATGCTGGCATTCGAACCACCATCCTTCTGCATGTAAGGCAAATGCCTTACCTCCACGCTATCTCTCCAGCCCCAGAAGTTCTTTTTTAGTTTGATTTCATACATAAAAAACCTATTATGCGAGGCCGGTGAGGTGGCGCTGGAGGTAAGGTGTCTGCCTTGCAAGCGCTAGCTAAGGAAGGACAGCGGTTCGGTCGGTGTCCCATATGGTCCCCCCAAGCCAGGGGCAAATTCTGAAGCGCTTAGCCAGGAGTAACCCCTGAGCATCAAATGGGTGTGGCCTGAAAAACCAAAAAAAAAATCTATTATGCTTTGAAGCATCCAATGTCACCTGGGGTGAGGTGTGGATGAACTTTTTCTTGGGGTATCTGTGACTTTTCAAACCTAAGTGTTTGTACTTGGTGGATAAAGGGTACCTACCAAATCACCCCATTAGTGCCAAAGCTACTTACCATTGCCAAGTAGATGGAAGGACTCTTCCAACATACACCAGGCCATCCTAGTTTCCTAAAAGAAGGAAAGGGAGATGTTTAGTATCCTATCCCCATGCAGGAATGTAGACTGAAGAAACCTGGTACCTAAAACGGTGTTCCCAAAACTGTGCCAACAGTGTTAACTCTCAGAGTGAGAGTTTCTCTTTCTCCTTAAACATTTCCCCACACTGGGACCAGAGAGATAGCATGGAGGTAAGGTGTTTGCCTTTCATGCAGGAGGTCATCGGTTCAAATCCCGGCGCCCCATATGGTCCCCTGTGCCTGCCAGGAGCAATTTCTGAGCCTGGAGCCAGAAATAACCCCTGAGCACTGCCGGGTGTGACCCAAAAACCACACACACACACACACACACACACACACACACACACACACAAACATTTCCCCACCATACCAATCCCATCAGTGTTTTTTAAATTATCATACAGGTCTTAAGAAATAACCAGATTTTGAGCTGGCCCAGAAGAGAAAAGATCTCAAGGTGGGAATTACAGGCTAGTACTTTAGAAATTTTCAGCCAGGAAGATGCACAAAGCAAATTTCACAAATGCTCCCTCCACCCCATCCTATGCCCTGCTCAAGTAATAGTCATCTACTTAGTTTTTTTTTTTTTAATTCACAAGCAAATGGTAACGTGGTCAGACCAGATTCACTGATCAAATATCTGCTGTGCACCTTCTTGGTGCCACTGAATCCTGGAAGTAGACTGGACACTGGCTGCGTCCAATCCCCACTCCTGTCCCCAAACTCTTCTAAAAATTCTCGCCTGAAGATGGCAGTCCCAAACTTAGTTCCAAAGCCCTTTCTGAACTTAACTCTGGGAAACTCTTAGAGATGATTTGAAAGAGCCACCTCTTGTTGCTTCACTAATATTTGTTAACCCCAGCTGGAACCCCAGCAGGGCAGTTAATATTGACAGTAAAGTTGGCCCCTTTTTCAAATAGTCTTCATTTTTTAAATAAAATACAATTCACATTTTTTTTACTATTTTCACAGGAAGGCATAGTTGTGTGCTTGAGCAAATCTTTGAAACAAACATTAAAATCTACATTCTGGAGGCTGGAGAGATAGCACAGTGGTAAGGTGTTTGCCTGGGATGTGGCCAACACAGGACAGACCCTGGTTCGAATCCCGGCATCCCATACAATTCCTTAAGCCTACCAGGAGTGATTTCTGAGTGCAGAGCCAGGAGTAACTAACCCTTTTGGGTCACCAGGTGTGACTAAAAAAATCTGCATTTTGGAGCCAGAGGAAGAATACAATGGGTAAGGACTTGCAAGAGAACTACCTGTATTTAATACTCAAGATCCTATAAAATTCCCCCAAGCTCTCCAGAAATAATTCCTGAGCTCAGAGCCAGGAGTTATCCCTGCTGGGTGTGGTTCCAAAACTAAAATAATAAAATTTACATTTAGTACATAAAATACTAGCTTCCAAAATACTGTCCAGGGGCCGGAGAGATAGCATGGAGGTAGAGCATTTGCCTTCCATGCAAAAGGAAGATGGTTCAAATCCCGGCATCTCATATGGTCCCCTGAGCCTGCCAGGGGCGATTTCTGAGTGTAGAGTAACCCCTAAGCACTGCCGGGTGTGACCCAAAAACCAAAATATTGTCCATGTACTGCATCATAGTAAAACCACATTTGGTAAGAAGCCCTTTAAAAACAAAAACTATGTCTTGGAGTTCCTGAAAGAGTAAGGGTGCTTGCTTTCATGGTGAAATCTTAATTTAGGGGGCCGGGCAGTGGTGCTAGAGGTAAGGTGCCTGCCTTGCCTGCGCTAGCCTTGGACGGACCGCGGTTCGATCCCCTGGTGTCCCATATGGTCCTCCAAGCCAGGAGCAACTTCTGAGCGCATAGCCAGGAGTAACTCCTGAGCGTTACTGGGTGTGGCCCAAAAACCAAAAAAAAAAAAAAAAAAAAAAAAAAAAGCATAGATCAAGCTAAACAGACCACAAAGATAGAACTCAGAAAACTCCAAACTTAAATAAGAGGATTGAAAAACACAGTCAAATGAAATGAAAACCTCAATGGAAAGCCATTCCAACAGAGTAACAGCAGCTCAGAACAGAGTCTGTGAGCTGAAAGATGAGATGCAGAACAACTCCATACAGCAGAAGCAATTAAAAAAATCTTAAAGCAAATGATCAGACAATGAAAAAGATTCTCAAAGAATGTGAACGTTGAAAATAGAAGTTTTTGATAAACTCAACAGAAACAACATAAGAATCATTGGAGTCCCAGAGACCCAGGAAGAAAATCCCCATGAAGAATCAACAGACATCATTACAGAGAAACTTCCAGAGCTAAAGACTGCATGCAACCAAATACTGCATGCCTGAAGAATATCAACTAAAAGAGATGTGAAGAAAAGCACCCCAAGACACATCCTAGTCACAATGACAAATTCCACAGATAGGGATAGAATACTGAAAGTAGCAAGATCAAAAAGGGAAATTACATTCAAAGGAGCATCTTTAAGATTTACAGCAGACCTGCCACAAGAAACCCTCAAGGCCAGAAGGCAGTGGTGGGATTTAGTGACAAAACTCAAGGAAATGAATGCTTCCCCTAGAATACTACACCCAGCCAGACTCACTTTCAGGTTTGAAGGAAGTATGCATAGTTTCACAGATAATCAACAGCTCGGAAACTTTACAGACTCAAAACGAGCCTTAAAAGATAAAATGAAAGGTCTACTTTAAAATAAGACAGGTCTAAAGACACATCAAACTTGCACACAAAGATGGCTCTAAATCCCATGGAAATTATTTCTCTTAATGTTAATGGGCTAAATGTACCAGTTAAGAGACACAGAGTGGCAAAATGGATCAAAAAGATGAATCCAATATTCTGCTGCCTACAAGAAATAACTCTAAATAGTCAGAACAAACACAGACTCAAAATCAAAGTTGCAAGCACACATCACGAAGGAAGAAGGGGCCTATATAAATAGCTTAATGACACAGTTTATAAAATTAGAAACAATTAACAAAATTTTGAACCCAAAATAAGTAGACAGAAAGAAATAACAAAGCTTAGAACAGAAATGAATGAAGTGGAAACCCCCCCCCCCAAAAAAAAAAAAACAATCTGAAAGACCAAAGAAAGCAAAAGTTGGTTCTTTGAAAAAATAAACAAGATTGATAAACCACTTACAAAATTCACAAAGGGAGAGAAACTTAATAAAACAGATTAGAAATGAAAAGGGGAGACGACTACAGATAATACAGCGATAGGAAGGATAATCAGAGACTACTTTGAGAAATTCAGTGCCATGAAACAAGAGATCTGGAGGAAATGAGGGAAAAAAATAAAAGGCATCATTGTAATAATTCTCAGAGACAATAGAGATGAGGGCTGAAGGCTGGCTCACTATATGAAGCTCACCACAAAGAGTGGTGAGTGCAGTTAGAGAAATGACTACACTAAGAACTACCATGACAATGTTGATGAGTGGGAAAGTAGAATGCCTGTCTCGAATACAGGCAAAGGGTGGGGCAAGACCGAGAAGGGGGGCATTGGTAATGGGAATTTGCACTGGTGAAGTGGGTGTACATTCTGTGACTGAGGCCCAACTACAAGCATGTTTGTAATCATGGTGCTTAAATTAAAAAAAGAAAAAGTACTTTAATTAAAAAACAATTTTTTTTCTGCCCAGACTTGTCATTGGCCCAAATGGAACGTTAATTGTCAAAATTTTGCAGTGAAAGCTAAAAGCCAAGAAATCCTACCAATGCTCTCAAGAATATGGCCCAGCTCTATCTGGTGAAGTCTGCTTAGTAGACGGCACTTTTGCCCAACTTGGCACTTATCATTTATTTAAAATGTCACAGTCACTATTAATTGGAGCTTGAGCTAATAGCTGCTTCTGTTTGAAGATGATTTTTTAAGATTTACCAGATGGCTAAACAAAAGTGAGGAAAGATAGAGAATTGGTGTGAAAAATAGATTAGATTAAGAAATTAGTTTACTAGGGGCCGGAGCTATAGCACAGTGGTAGGGCATTTACCTTGGATACAACTGGTCTAGGACGGACCTCGGGTTGGATTCCCGGCATCCCATAAGGTCCCCCAAGCCAGGAACGATTACTGAGCGCATAGCCAGGAGTAACCCCTGGACGTCACTGGGTGTGGTCCAATTAACAAACACACAAAAAGAAAGAAATTAGCTTAATAGTTTGGGAAAGACTTCAACTAATATTCCAGAAAGCCTAGTGATAGGACTACATATATCTTAGAATTCCAGTGAAAGAGACAGTTTGTATGTCCAGGAAATGGGTCTCTTCTCTTTCTTTGTCTAAATTTCACTTTGGAAGTATAGAAAGATTGACTTTCTGAAATTGCCTGTACACTCACAATTTAAAATTCCATGCTGGACACAATCTCACCCCCTTTGTGTGATCTATTCAATGAGAAAGAAATGCTCCAACTAAGCAATTTCAACCTCCATTACGAACTTCATTTTGTTGCTTTTTGCTGATTTTCTTTGGGAATATTTGAAAAGCCATTGCCTGTTACAGAGGGAGATGATTTTTGAACAATTTTAGTAAACTACTTTCCACTTATATGTTTCCTTTCCTATGAGGATACAAATGTAAAAACTAATTCTAGGGGCAAGTAATCTCATATTTAGAGTTAGAAAATTATCTCATACTTATTTCGCAGGGGAGATACCATGATCGTGAAGGTGGTTTCCCCAGTATGAGGCTCATCCTGATTTCTCCAAATGTGGGAAACTCGACTGCATAATTTGTGGTAATGGGGGACTGTGTTCACACCTTCCCTTGATAGGGAGAGAGAAAAAATAAAATTAACTGATACAAATAAACACCTTTTATCTTGTAGTTACTGCTCCAATTTTAAAATCATATTGGTAAAATTTTATTCCATTTAAAATATGGAGATCAAAAAAAGATAATGTTATGAATGGTAGTTTTCCTAACTTATAGCCAAATAATTTGAAAGAAACAGTAGAAAATTATCCATTTTATTCATTTATTTTGAAATTTATTTAAACAATATGGTTTATAAAGTTGTTCATAACACAGTTGTTTAGGGCATCTCATATTTCAACACAATCCCATACCAGTAGGACGTTCTCTCCACCCTTGTCCCAGGTTTTCCATTTTCTTTCCAAGCCTGCCCACTAAACAGACACAAAATAATTTATGTTGCTTTTTTAGAACAAAATGGCTAATGGAATCATCAACAAATAATTCAATAAAATAAAATTGGGGGGCCGGGCGGTGGCGCTAAAGGTAAGGTGCCTGCCTTGCCAGCGCTAGCCTTGGACGGACCGCAGTTTGATCCCCCAGTGTCCCATATGGTCCCCCATGCCAGGAGCAACTTCTGAGCACATAGCCAGTAGTAACCCCTAAGCATAACCGGGTGTGGCCCAAAAACCAAAAAAAAATAAAAATAAAATAAAATAAAATTTGTGAACATTGTTGTATCTTACCATGAGCCCATTAAAACCATTGTCTTAGGATTCACTGAGCTATTTGTTGGTATTTGAGTCTTCTGTGCTTTTATTTATCGAGCTTTGTCAGCTTCTTTACTACTTTTTCATCTAATTTGTTGTGCTGCCCCCAGCTGTCAGTATTATGGAATTTGGAGATGATGTGTGGCCCCAATTATGGCCCCAATTCTGATATCTGTAGAACGGGGTCAATAAGTTTAAGCAGCTTAACGGGCTTTCGTCTCTTCCAAGATTAGTCGTGAAGCTGTGAAGCTGGACTTTTATTTACATGGCAATGGCTATTGGGATGTGGGTGTGGCTGCTGCTATTTCCAGCAGTATGGGGGGTGTCTGCCCTCCACTCTGAGAAGACCTGAGTTTCCAGTCTGAAAACTATGGTATACCTAGAATGCTTGGTGTCTTTGCAGAAATTAATAGTAAAGCAGTGAAATTGGGCTGTTTGTATAGTTTGCATGGCAATGACTGTGGGGTGTGGCAGTGACTGCTAGGGCTTCAGCAGAGCGAGGACTAGGCACCTCCTGTCAAGGGCACCCCAGAATTTTTAGCTCAAAGACCAGCATACTGTAAGCTAGCAGTGTGGCTTGCATCTCTTCTGAGATTAGTGGGGAAGCTGTAAAGCTGGGTTGTTGCTTACAGGGCAATGGCTATGGGAAATGGGACCATAAATTTATTCGCCATATTTACAAATATAGAAAATGTGATAGGAACAATGCTTTGAAATGTTTCAGGTTGAGACATTTGACTACAAGGCAGGATGATGATGTGTAGTGCAGTTTACTGTTCCCCAAAAGAGGCATCCTGTTCAATTTTATGAGTATTAAGAAGATAGAACATTTATCTGTACAAAGTGCTCCACTAGTTTACCCAAGTATGGAAGAAGCAACTCATCACCCCTAATCTGGCCGATTTCCCACAATCCTATGAATTTCCTACTAAATTCCTTTAGTTCTGTGTATCTCTGACATCACCGAATTCCTTTGATTCTTTGACTCATTTCATAGATCTCCCATACTGGGAAGATGGATACAAACACTTCCCTGGTAGAACAGTCTCCTGAATGAACAAACTGAACATCACCCCCTTTGCATATCTCTGGAATCTGCATGGTTCAGTTATATATTTTTTAAAAGCAGAAGCAACCAAAAGTAATATTCTTTGTTTTTGGAATTTTTTTTTTTTTTTTTTTTTTGGTTTTTGGATTACAACTGGCAGTGCTCAGGGGTGCCTCCTGGCTTTACGCTCAGAAATCGCCCCTGGCAGACTCAGGACCATAGGGGATGCCGGAATTTAAACCACCGTCCTTCTGCATGAAAAGCAAATGCCTTACCTCCATGCTATCTCTCCAGCCCCAAAAGTAATATTCTTTTTTTTTTTTTTTTTTTTGGTTTTTGGGCCACACCCGTTTGACGCTCAGGGGTTACTCCTGGCTATGTGCTCAGAAATCCCCCCTGGCTTGGGGGGACCATATGGGACGCCGGGGGATCGAACCCGCGGTCCTTCCTTGGCTAGCGCTTGCAAGGCAGACACCTTACCTCCAGCGCCACCTACCCGGCCCCAAAAGTAATATTCTTAAACACTATAAAAGACATCCAAGTCATCAAGAGTTACTTTTCCTAAAATCCCTTCCTTCTGCCTTAACAGTCTTCTTTACATCATGGATGCTGACACCTCTATCCCTTACTCGTTCCCTTATTCCCTTTCTTCCTTTCTGCCTTCCTCTCTTCCTCCTTCATTTTCTTTTTGTCCTTCACTTTCTTCATCTTTCCTTTCCTCTCTTCATTCCTTCATGTATCTTTCTATGGTTCTCAAAATTTATGTCCCTTGCTATTACTAGCACCCTTAAAGCATGAATCTTATTGAA
The DNA here is from genome assembly GCF_024139225.1 of Suncus etruscus. Lineage (NCBI taxonomy): Eukaryota > Metazoa > Chordata > Mammalia > Eulipotyphla > Soricidae > Suncus > Suncus etruscus. The sequence continues at coordinate 6,064,548 of NC_064856.1, read as the reverse complement.
AATGATCAAGAAAAAGACACAGGGTAGTTTTTTAATAGGACATGGAAGACATTCAACTCCAGTCATTTTAAACTTTGAACAGATTTTGGAGATGATCCCATCTCTTCCTAAACTGCAGAGCAACATCTTCCACCATTCTTGGAGGAGGAACTGGGGTCCTACTTATACTTTGCTGTGTATTTTGTCCCTGGCAGTGTTGCCAAGTAGGAATTCACTGCACCAAAGGTACAGAAGCCAAGAGTATGGCACCAAATTTCAAAGAAAGAAAAGCTTTACTGTAAAGTCAGCTGACAAGGAGACAAACCGAAACCCCACTATAGCTCCTGTAGTCTTGGACTGACCGTCTGTCTTTCCCACTTTTGAGCTTACTGCATGGGATAGTTCTATGAACTTGGGCTCCAGCTTCTCAGGCAGGGCACCTGCCGGGCACTACTCGCTGAAATTGGGAGGTCACAACAGTGGGAAAGCAGTGCAGATGCTAAGACATGCTAAAGAAGTCCAGTTTGTCCTTACTTTGTCCATCCCATGTCCATCTGCCCTTCCTCACTGTTGGGCACATTCAGAACAGCTTCACCAAGAAGGTTTAACCAGGAGCTGGAATGATAGCACAGCAGGTAGGGCATTTGCCTTGAATGTGGCCAACTTAGGTTTGATCTCCAGCATCCCACATGGTCCCCAGAGCCTGCCTAGAGTGATTGTTGAGCGCAGAACTAAGAGCAACTCCTGAGCACTATAGGGTGTGGTCAAAACCACAAACAAACAAAATCCCAAAAACACACACAAAATAATCAACTCCACAATTGTATAAGACTATAGCATGGAGGTAAGGCGTTTGCCTTTCATGCAGGAGGTCATCGGTTCGAATCCCGGTGCCCCATATGGTCCCCCGTGCCTGCCAGGAGCAATTTCTGAGCCTGGAGCCAGGAATAACCCCTGAGCACTGCCGGGTGTGACCCAAAAACCACAAAAAAAAAAAAAAAAGACTTCTTCTCATAGCTCTCTGCTTCTCTGATTGAACCCTAAGGCAGGATTGAATATAGTTCAGTCCAGAAGCACAATGTACTTTCTGTATAATGTGACCTGGGCAAGGTTTACAAAGGTATCCTAGTCAAAAAATTCTACTGGACAAAGTAGGAACCTAATTATTTTGCATCCGAACATAATTTTCTAACTTAGAAAAGACGCTGCTAATTTTCTAAATACAAATAGCCTTTTCACATCCCATAGTCCATGTTTGGTGCCTGCATGTGTCCCCTGGTTCTATTTGAAAATTGTACTCTATCCTAAAACCCACTCTTTTCTCTGAAACTTCTGAAGAGGAGAGCTGGCATGAGCCTGCTGTCATTCAGAACTCCCCTTTCTCTTATTGAACTCCCCTTTCTCTTATTGAAAGTGATTGGTTTTTGTTGTTGTTGTTGTTGTTGTTTTTGTATTTGTTTTTGAGTTTTACAAAGTTCATGAGGATGGCCTTTATTTCTTCCAGAAGGTGTAGGTTTCACCACTTAAGAAATAGGTGATGTGGGGCCGGGCGGTGGCGCTAAAGGTAAGGTGCCTGCCTTACCTGCGCTACCCTAGGACGGACCACGGTTCGATCCCCCGGCGTCCCATATGGTCCCCCAAGCCAGGAGCGACTTCTGAGCGCATAGCCAGGAGTAACCCCTGAGCATCACCGGGTGTGGCCCAAAAACCAAAAAAAAAAAAAAAAAAGAAAAAAAAAAAGAAATAGGTGATGTCATTTCTTTTTTTTTTTTTTTTTGGTTTTTGGGCCACACCCTGTGACGCTCAGGGGTTACTCCTGGCTATGCGCTCAGAAGTTGCTCCTGGCTTCTTGGGGGACCATATGGGACGCCGGGGGATTGAACCGCGGTCCGTCCTAGGCTAGCGCAGGCAAGGCAGGCACCTTACCTCCAGCGCCACCGCCCGGCCCCGGTGATGTCACTTCTATGTCTTTATATTTCAGAATGAATCAGGAAGGACAACACCATCGCTTTAGAAACCAGTTTAGGTTTTGGAGAAGTAGTACAGTGGGTAAGACATTTGCCTTGCAAACAGTCAATCTGGTTTCAATCTCCAGCACTACATATGGTCCCCTGAGTCCTGCTAAAAATGATTCTATAGAGCAGAGCCAGGAGTAAGCCCTGAGCATTGCAGGGTGTGACCCTACCTCTATCCCCAGAAAAGAAAAAAAAAAAGAAAACCAAAAATACAAACTTAGTGTTGCATTATTGCCCTTTGGATGTGCTTGAATGATGGTGGATGGTGATGGATGGTAATGGGAGGCCTTTCTCCTCCAGTCCAGGACCATGTGTATCCAATTCCCTGCAGCTGGTGGGTCAGCAGGTATCAGAATAGCAGCGGGTAGAAAACTCACAGGCAGGCTTTAGGGTATATCATCTTTATTCAGGCCCTGGCCAACATGTGTGGCCTACCATAACCATTTACTCTGGATCCTTATTCAGTCCTGCATTCCAACTTATCTTTCAGCCATCTCTCCTCCTGCTTCTTCTCCATCCAAGCAAATCCCATCTCAGCTCCTGAGGCCAAACATTTTTGTTACCAACTAAAGACCCAGCCCAGAAATGGGCAGGTCTTTCTTGTAGGTAAGATTACACAGGAAGAATGGGGGTGGGGTAATAACTTAGTATCTATATTATCATATGTGGGGTGGGTCCAAAGTCCTAAAATAAAGTTGGCGGCTGAGCCACAATCTTTCTAGAAGCTCAACCTGAATTCCTTGACTTGTGGTTCCACTCTCAGTTCTATTGTGACATTTCCTTTTCTTTGAGGGGAGGGGTACCAAATAGTGCCCCATGCCAGAAACCCAGAGGCCATTTCTACCAATTCTCAGTAAACTGGTAACAGTTCAATGGAAGGAATCAAGCCCATGCCATGCATAGTGTACTAGCTAGCTACCAGCCTTGTTACTGACATCTTTCTTTTCACAGTTATTTAATTTATTTTCTGGGGGGTTGCTTTTTATTTTTATTTTTATTTTTTTTGGTTTATTAGCTGTTGCCAATAGTACAGGGAACTATTCCCATCTCAGTACTTAGGAAGGAACTTGTGCTCCTGAGAATGACTCTTGTTCTGCATGCAAAGCTGTGCTTCAACCCTTTGAGCCATCTTCCTAACTGGAGTTTTGCATATGAATTGAGAGAACACTAACTGGTCCTAAGGCAATTTACAGTCATGAAAAAGAATCTGTTTATAAATTTGTCTCAAAATGTCTGTGTCTTTGGGCTGGAGAATAGTACAGCAGGAACTATTGTGGGGTTCAATACTCAGCACCATATACTGTCTCCTGAGCTTCATCAAGAGTGATCCTTGAGCACAGAGTCAAGAGTAAGCCATGAGCTTGGTATGAGACCAAAACCAATAAATAAAACTTGTCAGAAGATCTGATATAGGAATGCCTTCAGTACACAATGTGGATGGTTCAAACAGTATTTTTATAGTCACGATAATAAAAATAGCAATTTGTAATATTAGCAATCACCTTGAGAAGTTGCAATTGGGTAGAGAATGGAGTTTAAAGCTAACTACTCAGAGATAGAGAGATAGCATAAGTATAAGGCACTTCCCTTTTATACAGCTAACGCCACTTTGTTCATAGGTACTACAGATTTCCTTTGATCATTCCTGGTAATGATATTGAACACAGAGACAGCAGTAAGCTCTGAGGACTGCCCCTCAAAAGCTAATCTTCACCTAACAAAAAAGGAATCTGGTAGTATTTAGAACTGAAAAATCAAAAAATCCTGGCCTGGGGCCTGCACGGTGGCGCTAGAGGTAGGGTGCCTGCCTTGCCTGCACTAGCCTAGAACGGACCGCAGTTTGATCCCCTGGTGTCCCATAGCCAGAAGCGACTTCTGAGCGCATAGCCAGGAGTAACCCCTGAGCGTCACCAGGTGTGGCCCAAAAACTAAAAAAAAAAAAAAAAATCCTGGCCTAAGAAAACTATTTTAAAAAACTCAGGAAACAGCATCTAGCTGGGGAAAGCTAGAAGAGTTAGTGTTTGGAATTCTCTAAAAAGCAGGATTTGCAGACAGGAGTCTTAGGGGGATATTTTGGTCTAAATCCATATTTTAAAAAGACTCAGATCTATTCTTGGATTTGTGGAAATGGACAGATATAAGGAGTTCTTTAGTACAATTTCAACCTGCTTGCAAAATGAATGGAATAAAGCCTTTTGCTGTAACAACCATCTGTCAAGAAATATTTAAGTCTTTATTTTTCTTGCAATACAAACTCAGCACAAATAATCAATTAGGTCCAATTTTACAGACAGACAAAACCAGACCGCTGTATTATGCTTCCACCAGCATGTGAACCAACTTCATGCAGACATTACTAGTTAGAAAAAGTCAAGTTAATCTCTGTCATTCACATATATGCATATATAATGCTTTTCAATCACTCTACTAAAGATACCTAAGAAAGAAAGTGCTTTTTCAGCGTAAGGAGGGTATTTTCACAAACAATATTGGAAAAGTCATAATAAAGTAATTATATAAATGAAAAGACCCTGACTTAAATTTTCTACCTAATTATGCAGAATAGGAATATGTAAATGTTTCCAGAGTCTGCAAAAATCAGATAGATTCATTCAGTGATAAACTCCTTGAGCTGAATGATTATTATTACTTTTGGGGGGGGTGGATACCAAGCAGTCTTGAGGATGTATTCCTGGCTCTGTCTTCTCTCAGGGATCACTTCTTATTTTTTTTTCAGGGATCGCTTCTAAAGTTATTTAGAGAATCATGTAACGTGTCAGTTGTTGAACTGATGTTGATCAGAGCAAGGCAAGTTTCTTAACCCCTCTACTATCTTTCCAGCCCCTCATTGAAAACTTTTCAAAATAAAGGAATAAATCAAAAAACTTTGGTTTTCTCAAAAGTGTGGAATAACACATATGCGAAATGAGTAATCTTATTGGCATAATCAAATTGTGAATTTCTTATTTAAGAGCCAAAAGGTTAAGATGATAGAAAGATAATCATTTTAGAAAGATATCACTTTTCTATCGTTCTATCAACCCATTTATACATCCATTGATATGTCTGTTCCCCCAAGGGATGTTGAGTAATTTTGATGTGCACTAAATGCTGGAAGAATGAACTGGTTTAATCCTCTGTTCACCTTTCTTCCTCCATGCAGAAGCTTCTGCTCTCCTCCCTGCATAAACCCTCACATAATACTGTCCGTTCTGTGTAATCAGAAATAGGATAAGACAGTTAGTTAGTCTGCCCAATTCCAGAGACCTAGCAAGCAGAGAGGAGGGCTGGAAAGTCCAGCTCACGACATGAAGCTCACCACAAAGAGTGATGACTGCAGTTAGAGAAATAATTACATTGAGAACTATCATAACAAAGTGAATGAATGAGGGAAGTAGAAAGCCTGTCTAGAGTACAGGCGGGGGTGGGGTGGGGAGGAGGGAGATTTGGGACATTATTGGTGATGGGAATGTGGCACTGGTGAAAGGGGTGTTCTTTACAGGACTGAAACCCAACTACAATCATATTTGTAATCAAGGTGTTTAAATAAATATTAATCGAAAAATTATACTAAATTATTTTCTTTTATCATAGTTAATAAGGTGATTTTTTTTTACCTCTGTCTTCTGTTCCCCTTTCATATCTCTCAGTATATTTAGAATTTAAGACACTATGAGATGTGATAGTTACTAAACTGCATAGTTGAATTATGAAAGACAAATTCTTTTTGTTTTGTTTTGGTTTGGTTTATGGGCCACATCCAGTGATACTCAGGGGTTACTCCTGGCTATGCACTCAGAAATCGCTCCTGGCTTGGGGGACCATATGGGACACTGAGGATTGAACCCAGGTCCATCTTGGGTCAGCTGTGTGCAAGGCAAATGCCCTACTGCTGTGCTATTGCTCCAGCCCTGAAAGAAATTCTTGACCTGATTGTGAGTCTGGTTGTCTTATTGGATTTTATCATGGCACAAGAGGGGTAAATATTTCCTGGGTTTTATAGAAAGCAATCCTTACCTGACTTTTACAAAGATGGAATGAACTGTGGACGAATCACTCTTAGAAGGTTTTAAAAGCATGAAGCTTCATGGCTGTTCACAAATCCCTTCTAAAAAAGAGTGGTGATGACAATAATAATCTGAGGCTAGCTGCCTTTCTTTTATCTAGAGCTCACTATAGATGGTGCTGAATGTTTTACATGCAGTATCTCATTTGATCTTCACAAATCTGTAATTAGATGTCCATGCTTATTTTACAAATGAGTAATCCAAGAAATTAAATCACTTGCCAAAGTTCACAGAGCCAGTAACAACTGAGCAACCTCAACCCGATTTTATTTTTTAATCGAACAATTTTTAAACTTTAAGCACTGTGATTTGCAAAGTTGTTAATAACAGAGTTGTCAGCATGCAGTGTTCCAACTCTAAACCCACTGACAGTGTCAACGTCCCTCCACTAATGACCCAAGATTCCCTCCCTCTCACCATTCCACTTTCATGGCAAGTGCATTTTTAATTTAAAAATTCATTAAATTTAAAATCTACCAACTTAAAATCTCCTCTCCATCAGTGTTGTGATTTAAGGTGGCCTTCATTGGAATTAGGACATATACTGCAGGTAAATCTCAGTATCTGTCTCTCACCAACAGTAATGAGTGACAAAAATGTTTTGGTGAATATGAAAAATAAGGGAACTTTATTTTATTTTGACTTTCAGTTCATTTCAAAGTCCGCAACACCATAAAGCCTCCTTATTCTAGTCTAGAAACCCCAACTAGGGACCAGGGGGTGGTTTAAAGGGCCGGAATAGATGCTTTGCATACAGAAGCCAGCAGTCAATCTCTAGCATTGTGTGGTGCTCCTTCATCCCCTGTCTTGGGATCTTAGTTTCATCCTGGGAGTAACCTCCAATCATCTCCAGATATGGTGCAAAAGCAAGCAAGCAAACAAATAAAAACAAAAATGCACAACAAACAAAAACGTTTAAGCACTGATATTCCAGTAAATTTTGAAGAGTTGATTCTTTGGAGGGTGGTGCATGATATGTAACTCCTTCTAGGATATATTTCTTTTCTTTTTTCTTTTTCTTTCTTTCTTTCTTTCTTTTCTTTCTTTCTTTCTTTCTTTCTTTCTTTCTTTCTTTCTTTCTTTCTTTCTTTCTTTCTTTCTTTCTTTCTTCTTTCTTTCTTTCTTTCTTTCTTTCTTTCTTTCTTTCTTTTTCTCTCTCTTTCTTTTTCTCTCTCTTTCTTTCTTCTCTTCTTTCTCCTTTCTTTTTCTTTCTTTCTTTTTCTCTCTTTCTTTCTTTCTTTCTTCCTTCCTTCCTTCCTCCCTCCCTCCCTCTCTTTCTTCCTTCCTTCCTTCCTCCCTCCCTCCCTCTCTTTTGTTTGTTCGTTTTCTTTCTCTTTCTTTCTTTCTTTTTTTCTTTCTTTCTTCTTTCTTTCTTTCCTTTTCTTTCTTTCTTTCTTTTTCTTTCTTTCTTCCTGTCTTTCTCTTTCTTTCTTTCTTTCTTTCTTTCTTTCTTTCTTTTCTTTCTTTCTTTCTTTCTTTTCTTTCTTTCTTTCTTTCTTTCTTTCTTTCTTTCTTTCTTTCTTTCTTTCTTTCTTTCTTTCTTTCTTTCTTTCTTTCTTTCTTTCTTTCTTTCTTTCTCTTTCTTTCATGTTTGGGCCACACCTAGTGATGCTCAGGAGTCACTCCTGGCTATGTGCTCAGAAATCACTCCTGGCTTGAGGGAATCATATGGATGCCGAGATTTGAACCACCATTGATCCTGGTTGGGTGAATGCAAGGCAAACGCCTTACTGCTATGCTATCTCTCCGGCTCCTCTAGGATATATTTCTACCAAAATTATATTTCTGACACTAAGCGAGGTGAATTTTCACACCAACTGATTCTCCAATTTTCTTCAGACATTAACTGAATGATTATAACTGAATTCAATTCTGATATTACCTCTTCAGAGTTAGCACAAGTCAAGGGCACAGTCCCAAGTCCTGTAAGACTGCCTTCCCCAGTTCTGCTACCAAACACAAGTTGTAAAAACCCCACATTGTCCACATTTCTGTCTGGCTTACTATAAGTAGGTAGTTCTCACAACTCCTCCTCAGTTTTGTCAATTTGCACTAATAATTTATGGGACTCAGTGAAAGCTTTACTATTTGGTTTTCCAACAGTCAAATAATGAGTTTCAAAAGGATCTGGAACACAAGGTTTTCTGTCCAGTGAAATGTGAAGTGCAACACCCTCCTAGCATGCAGATGAACTCACCAGCCCCATTTGCTAATTCACAAATCTCACCATATTGGATTTTTATTAAAAGTTCCATAACGTGAGGGGGGGAGAAAAAAAGTTCCATAATGTGGGCATGACTTATTAAATTGCTGACCAGTAGTAATTTTCTCGATTCCTGGTCCCTTTACCCTTCTTGGAGATTGGGGATGGAGTTGAAAGTCACAACCCTCTGGCCACCAGCATCATACCAAAGCTTTATAGGAACTCACTGAGAGTCATTTCATTAGCACTCAATCTGGTATAAGTGAAAGGGATTTATTATGAATAATAAAAACATGCTCTTTGGGGCTGGAGTGATAGTATAGCAGTAGGGCATTTGCCTTGCATGTGGATGACCCGGGATGAAACTGGGTTTGATCCTCGGTATCCCATATGGTCCCCTGAGTCTTCTGCAGAGCCAGGAGTAATCCCTTGTGACTCCACCCCAGATTTACATATAACTACCTGCAAGACCCGCCCATTTCTGGGAGGCATCTTGGGCGGATATTACGTGTATCATTACCTGCAAGGCCCTCCCAGAAATGGGAGGGATATTGGGGAGATTATAAAGGTGTGGTCTCAGGGCCACAGGGGGGAATTTGCATTTACCTGGATTAGGGATTTGGCCAGCATGGAGAGGGAACAGGAGGAGACATGGCTGGAAAGGCTAAGACGCAGGACAAGCTAAAGATAGCATATGTAAATGGTTATGATATAGGCCACATGTTGGCCAGGGCCAATAAAGATGTTATCTCTCTGGAAGCCTGCCTGTGAGTGAGTTCTCTACCACTGATTTCCTGGACCCAGATACCCGCTGGCTGAAGGGGGTTGCAGAGCCACGTGGCCTGGGATGGCAGAGAAAGGTCCCTCCATCACCATCCACCACTATCAAGCCCATCCTAACGGCTGTTTTACTACAATCCCTGAATGCCTCTGGGCTTGGCCCAAAAACCAAAACTAAATTAAAATAAAAACATGCTTCTTATGGATCTGATAACTCATAAAATTCCAAGCACTTAGAATCTATGTATGAAACTATACTATAAAATTATTTTAAAACTATATATACATATAACATATCTATTATAGTTAGTTGATAATGTTGTTATATAGCAGCTTCACTGTGATATTTGCCAACTTTCATGTGTAAATGCTTCTAGTATGGTCAACTTCAAGCTACCAATCTGACAATTCAGGATATGGCATCTGGAAGAGAGATCCATAGGATTGACAGTCATTAACAGTCATTTCCATCATGCCATGAATCCAAGCAATTGAACAAAATCAATTTTTTTTTTTTGGTTTTTGGGCCACACCCGGTAACGCTCAGGGGTTACTCCTGGCTATGTGCTCAGAAGTTGCTCCTGGCTTGGGGGACCATATGGGACACCGGGGGATCGAACCACGGTCCGTCCAAGGCTAGCGCAGGCAAGGCAGGCACCTTACCTTTAGCGCCACCGCCCAGCCCCACAAAATCAATTTTTAAGGGAAGAGATGCAAACCATAAATATATGTAAAGGCAATATTAAGTTCAATAACTTTCTGTTTTTGTATTGTATGTGCATTTGTTCCATTTAAGTCATTAAATAATTAAGTTCCACAAAGCTAATGGGAGATACCCCAAATAAAGACACTCTACTGACTGGAAGAAAAGGTTTACATATTGGACAAAGACCTAATCCTCAAGATATATGAGGCACTCACAAAGTTCAATCACAAAAACAATCTCCAAAAAAAATCCTCAAAATTTGGAGGAAAAGCTGAACATACATTTCTTGAAGAAGACATAAAAATGGCATATAAGAAGTATTAACCGGGGCCGGAGAGATAGCATGGAGGTAAGGCGTTTGCCTCTCATGCAGGAGGTCATCGGTTCGAATCCCGGCGTCCCATATATGGTCCTCCCGTGCCTGCCAGGAGCAATTTCTGAGCCTGGAGCCAGGAATAACCCCTGAGCACTGCCGGGTGTGACCCAAAAACCACAAAAAAAAAAAAAAAAAAAAAAAAGAAGTATTAACCATCACTGGTCATCAGGGAAATATCAAAATGACAATTGATATATCATCTCATATAAGTGAATGGCCCTCATCAAAAATAATGGAAATAGTCAGTGTTGATGGGAATGTAGTAAAACGGAGGCCCTGATTCATTGCTGGTGGGACAACTTTCTGTTTCAGCCCTATGGAAATGATATAGAGATTCCACAAAATTTAAGAATAAACTTTCACATGACCCAGCAATTCTCCTTCTAGACATCTAACCAATAACCCAAAACATTAATCTAGAATGGTATTTTTTTTGTGTTTTTTTTTTTTTTTGGACCACATCCATTTGATGCTAAGGGGTTACTCCTGGCTAAGTGCTCAGAAATTGCCCCTGGCTTGGGGTGGGGGACCATATGGGAACCAGGGGATTGAACCGCGGTCCTTCCTTGGCTAGCGCTTTCAAGGCAGACACCTTACCTCTAGCGCCACCTCGCTGGCCCCTAGAATGGTATGTATAATATATTCATCAGAGAATTATTCACAATAACCAAGGTCTGGAAACAATTCATATAGAAATAATGGTCTATATACAAATACTACTCAGATATGAGAAAATATAAATCATGTTGTTTACTGCAACCTGTATAGAGCTGTTGGGGTATAAAATCAAATGAAGTGAATTAAAAGAACAAGGACAGTTACTAGATAATCTCATTTATATATTTAATATAAAAATAAAAACAAAACAAGGGATAGTCCCATAGGAAAACAAATTCTGAGATCGTGCCAACATCACAGTGATGTGGTCACAAAAAAGGGCATGGGGGAAATCTTGGGACAGTGATGCTGGGTTATGTTAAGAATTTGGTGGTGGGGGGTTGATGATAAAGCATTGGAAATATATAAAATAATCATATGTAATGCTATAAGCCTTATTTTCTGATGACTATAGGGAACATAGAGCTAAAATGTGCAAGGAGATGGAAGATTGCAAAAGCCACAAGGAACATTATCCCTGCCCAATACAGATTCATTCCTCCTAGTCACATATCTGAATCACTGGTCCTCTCAGCAACTCTGTAGGAGAAAGTGGGAACAGCACCATTCATATTTTAAAGCAAACCTTCCTGCACTCTGCCCATATTTACATGGAGGTCTGAGAGGACAGTGTCCTAAACCTGCCTTTTCTCCCAGTCCAGGTACTCACATATGGACCCTTTAAGTCCTCCCTGGAGAGTAAACCAGTGCAAGGTCAACATGAATTCCTTAACTGGATGCTCTCATGACTTACTAAAGAGTTTGATGTCTTCTTATATACACATTGCGTAAGCATAGTATCAGTCATTTTAAAAAGAATTGAGGTCTGGGGCAGGAATAACCTAGCAAGCCTAGGTTAATCACTGGCACCACATATGGTCTTCTGAGCTCATCCGGGTACAGCGCCAGGATTAAGCCCTGAACAGCAATGGGTATGATTCAAAAACAAACAAAGTTGCTTGTAGTCTTTGGAACTGTTTTATATTTTACCATAATGTCCCAAAAATGACTTTTACCTTTCTTACAGATCAATTTCTATCATTTTTAATAGATACAATCATCAGTAGCCACACTTATGATATACAACAGATCTGGGTTTCACAGGACAAGAATATATGCTGGCAAATGCATTATTAACAATTATATTATTGTTTAAATATAATCAAGTATAATTAAACCTCAATGGAGTATTCCACAATACACCTAGACTATCTTACCTAGTACGGTCTATTGTGTTCATCATAGATGTACTCCACTAGTCCTAAAACAATGCCAAGGGATGCATGACTATATCCTCAGTGGAAGTAATGCTTTGCCTCCAAACTGCATATCCATTGTGGAATAACAATATAAAGTAAATAGTAACTAGATAAAAAAAACACACACACACAAAAATCAATTATTTTTTCTCTCAGGTGATGTACTTGAAATTCAGATAAACCACCCTAATGTTGCCAGCAGGAAATTTTGGAAGAATAGCTGAATTTGCATTAAGTAAAGTTCATGAAACAGATGAAGAAAAGCTGTTCAGTTCATTGCACTTTAAAAATAGAACCGCAGTTATTAAAAGAGGAAAGCATTATCTTTATTAATTGGAGTATGAAGTTTAGTCATAATTACAAACTCACATCAAACACTTGTAAAAATTATGAATTATCAGAACCTAATTTATGCAGGTTGAAGTTTAATTTTTTTCATTAGCTACATGTTCTGAATTACCATTTTGGGTAATTTGGAATTACCCAATTGGGGGATCTACCGTAGCAGTGCTCAGGATGCCTGGGGACCCTCCTGGGGATTCTTGGCAAGTTGGATGTTGGGCTCAATAAGAGGACCTAAGTTTATGATGCGACTTAGGGCTTGAGTGCCAGGGATTACTTAAGCCAATTCCACAGTGCTCAAGGACCTCCAGGGCTATACAATTATGCTTGATTAGAGAATCATGTATTCCCAAGTAAGTCACATGCACTTCAATCCAGTACTATCTCTCTGGCCCTCAATTGCCTTTTAATCAACCTGATTTTCCATGGGTTCCCAGACAAACGGGGTGAATTTATCTTGAACTCACTTGAAAAGTCACTTTAGGAGAACAAAAATATTCCTCCTTCCAAAATATATTTAGCAAAGCTTAGTTCCTTTTTGTTTATACAGAAACCCAGCCATGCTGGTTTGGATGGTGCCTGGGGCTACCCTGGCTATTCTGAGTCCTGCAGTACTCTTCTGTGCTTAAAGGAGGGTGAAGGTAGAAAAAAAATAGCTTTGAAAGAATATTTCAATGTAAGAACTTCCAGTAGGGAAGGTCTAGTCAATAGAGGAAGAACTTCTATCTGACTGCCATTGTTTTATTGGGTCTTTTTTTCTCTCTCCAAAGTCCTTCAGAGGAATCATCATGTAAGGGGTCAAGAAAAATTCAAAGGGGGCCGGGCGGTGGCGCTAAAGGTAAGGTGCGCCTGCCTTGCCTGCACTAGCCTTGGACGGACCGCGGTTCGATCCCCCGGTGTCCCATATGGTCCCCCAAGCCAGGAGCAACTTCTGAGCGCATAGCCAGGAGAAACCCCTGAGCGTTACCGGGTGTGGCCCCCCCCCCAAAAAAAAAAAAAAAAGAAAAGAAAAATTCAAAGAACATTTTATATGTCGAACACCCATGTTGTTTCCCATAATTGCATGACACACCTTACTTGCAGCAGACACTGAGTTACTATGGGTATGCTACAAAAATAACAAATACAACAACAAACATGGCATCTGAGACTCCAGAGTGAGTCATTCAGCATTGCTTCTTCTCACACATATGTACAGGAGGTTCCTATGTAATTAAAACATTTTTTCCTAGTATTTTTCTCTTCCCAACCCTCTTCATTCTTTCTTATTTTTCCAGACTCTAAGGAATTCAGAAGAGTACAGGATAATTAATTTAGTTCCTCAATACCATCCAAGGGCAGACCTCCCCTACAAATACTTTGGCTTGTTTTTGTCTGTTTTTCTTTTTCTTTTATTTACTTGTTTTGCTTGTTTTGGGCCACCTCTGGTGATTCTCAGGGGTTACTCCTGTTTCTTCACTTGGGAATTACTCCTCATGTCAGAGCCATGCAACAAAATCATCATATCTGCTGTACTATCAGTCCAGCCCCCTAACACAAATACTTTGGACATCAGAATCCCAAGTCACTTTGGTTGAATTCTATTCTGTTTTAAAGGGGGGGGAACAGAAATAATCTGTTCACTACAAAATCAGGAGACTATGTGTGTTCCTTTAAAAATTTCTTACTTCTCAATATACCTCTTCTTTAAAAAAATGTTTTCTAGACAAAAGAGAGAAAAGGGTCACACTGTAACATGACCTCGATGTGAATAGAAATCCTTTATTTATTGATAAAAAGACATGGTTTTCTGGGCAGATAATAACTGGAAATTCACTCTGATTTCATCTCTGGGAACCAGCCCACTGTTAACCAGGCAGGTTCTCATTTATTTCTCTACTTATGGCTTGATCTTTGACACAGACTCCTTTTAAAAAAATTTATGAAACGATCTAAGTGCCCATCAGTGGATAAAGGGATAAAGAAGATATGGTACATATACACAGTGGAATACTATTTACCAATAATAAAAGATGAAATCTTGCCATTTGCAACAAGGCATATGAGCCTTGAAGGAGCTGTCAAGTAAGTTAGAAAGAGAAGCCAAGCACTTATTATTGAACTCAAGCATGGAAGAAATGCAGCAAAACAAAGAAGCAAATTCGATTAAGTTCTTAGTTTCTGATAGCAGAACAGTGACCATCAGATGATAAGGTGGGTGGTCTAACAGGTGGAGATGGCCAATTGGACAGTGCTAAGTGGTACTAGAAATGCAGTATCAGGTGTGATATGGGAATATGAAACTGAACTAAAATTTATGCAGTGCTGCAATAGACCCCAATAAAAATGAAAAGATAAAGAGAGAAATTGAAAATAATTAGGTTTAACCTAATTTTAATCTAAATCAGCTTTAGATTTATTTTGTTTAGCAATGGGAAAGAAAAAATTACAGATAATAAACAAATGCAGCTGTTATATTTCAAGGGAATTACACAGCACAAAAACTCCCACAGAAATGAAAAAGGCAACTTTCTTTCTGGGAGAAGATATTTATGTCATCCATCTGACATGGGATCAATATCCAAAGTATAATTATAATACATATGCACACCTCCACACACTCATAAAATAATGAGTGAAAAAGGGCAAAAAGGTAGGAGAAATAATCAATAGATAGAGTACATCCTTTTTTTTTTTTTTTGGTTTTTGGGCCACACCCGGTGATGCTCAGGGGTTACTCCTGGCTATGTGCTCAGAAGTCACTCCTGGCTTGGGGGACCATATGGGATGCCGGGGGATCGAACCGTCCGTCCAAGGCTAGCGCAGGCAAGGCAGGCACCTTACCTCTAGCGCCACCGCCCGGCCCCAGAGCACATCCTTTGTATGAAGGAGGTCTGGGTTTTATCTTTGGCATCACAGTGTTTTGCTAGTGATCCCTGAGCACCAAGTATCCCCTGATATTTAAGAAAAAGACATGAATTAAGACTTTTTCTTTTTTGTTTTTGGGTCATACCTGGCTCTGTGCTTAGGGATCACTCCTGATGCAATTGAACCTGGGTTGGCTTTGTGCAAGGCAAACACTCTACTCACTGTACTAGTGCTTGGGCCAAATAGGCTCTTTTTCAAAGAACATGGGCAGATGGTCCACAGACACATAAAAAATGCTCAGCATCATTGTTTAGGGAAATTAGTACCAAAATCTCTATCAACTGTCACTTCATACCACTGAGAAAGAGTGAGAAGGCTGGTAGCAAAAGACTGGAAGCAAAATGGTTGCTGGGGATGTGGACAAAAATGAATAGCCATTGGTATATTGTTATATTGGTATATTGTTGATGAGAATATGTAAGTAAAATTTTCATGAAAAACAGTATGGAGATTCCTATAAAAATTAAAAATGGAGGTGCTGGAGAGATAGCACAGTGGTAGGGCGTTTGCTTCGCATGCAGAGGACGGTGGTCAGAATCCCAGCATCCCATGTGGTCCCCTGAGCCTGCAGGTGGCTATTTCAGAGTGTAGGGCCAGGAGTGGCCCCTGAGAGCTGCCGGGTGTGACCCAAAAACCAAAAAAAAAAGTAAAAATGGGTTTGCATTGTGTGACTTTCTTAGGTAACCTGGCTAGCTAAACAAACAGGCTTTTATTTTCTTTTACTAACTTCTAATTTCCACTTTCTCAAGGATGAAACTTCAGCACCTCAAGGTTCAAAATCATTGTCAGCCTAGCGTCAGCTCCAGGAGAGTCAGTCCGTGGTACAATTACAAAACAGAAAGGGAGACCTGGAGGGACCCAGAACAGGTGTCCTAAAAGGGATTTTCTGCAGCCAGTACAAAAGACCTGATGTTCAAATTGGGTCAGCTGCATAGACTCACTCTTTTCCCAAATGAGACATAAATCAAGCTGTGAAAGATTATGGGTACATCAGCTCACACAACAATACCTGGGCATCTTGTGGGGGAGGGAGCAGGTCAAGTTCCTGCCCTGCCAAAGCCATGCCTGCTGCCTACATCACCCAGAATCACCATTTTACCAATGGTATGAGTCCTCACTAACCCTCTTTGTTTCCCTTCGAGGCTACCAATCTGACTAAATTTCAGGTATGCCATTTTTGGGGTTGATCCCATATGGTTCCCCACGCACAGCAAGGAGTGATTCCTGAGTGCAGAGCCAGTTGTACCCCTGAGCATTGCCAAGTGTGGCTCCCAAACAAACAAACAAACAAAAATAGTGGGGAAAAAAAGGTTTTGTATCCATAGACACTGCCATGTCTTCCCATTGGCCAGTGCCATAGGCTTATCTAACTCTCAAAGAAGAGGCAAACCAAGTCTCGATAAAACATGGTCTCACAACTGATCACACTGAGGCCACTCAGGAGTGGGCCAGGGAAGTTTCTTGCTTTGCCCAAGCCTCAGCAGCCGGACACATAAACACACCCAACAAATGCTACTATTCCAATGGCCTAGCTTCACCACTTTTTCTCTCATTTCTGAAAAAAGCTCCTAACTTCCCCAAACTTCAGCTATGCAGGTTCTATGGCTGACATGTTCAGGGACTCTTTGGAGCCAGTGTGAGCTGCCTCCCTGTACATCTGTACTTCCAGAAGTCCTGGCAGCCATGCTCATCATCCATTGTTGCTGCCATATGAGCTCATCAGTCTTGAAGTTCTGGTCTTCATGATGGCTATGCAGCCACGTGACACCTCCATAGTTTTAATACTTGCATTGCAGTAGAAATCCACCAAATTAGATCTGAAATCATCATAGAAGCCACATAAGCTCAACAAACAAAAATAAAGAACAGAACATTCAACTAGCAATAAAGAACTTAGTAAATTTTCAGACAATAACATATTGACCCGCTACAACATATAATTAAATTTTTTCTTTTAATCAAGTTTTTTAAATAATTACATTACCATAGAGTTGTGACAAGCAATATTAAGTAAATTATTCATACCTGCCAAGGGACAGACTTGTGGGAGGTTAAGCCTTTGGGAACAGAGATGGAGGGAATGTTACACTAGTGGTGGGATTGGTGTTGGAACATTGATTACCAGAAATAATTGAATGAACAACTTTGTAAACCATGGTGTTTGAAAATAGACAAATTTATTAAATGGAAAAAATTAAAATGGTGTTTTTCAACACTACAGAAGGATAAAAAAGATAAAGTTGAAATTACTTGTGGCCTTCCATTACCACTCCATGGCATTTATCTAAAAGATAAAAACACAAATTTAAATATTTAGATATCTGAAGCCCAGCATCCTTAGCAGCATACTTACAATAGCCAAAATATTGATTCAACTCAATGCTTATAAATGGATGACCAGATAAAGAGGCTGTGGCATAGAAACTCAATTGAATACTGCTCTGCTATTAAAAAAGATGGAATTGTACCTTGTAGGACAGAAATGGCTGAAATTTGATATTATTGTGTTCAGAAAAATAATTCAGGAAGCCATTGGTTTCATTCAATAGTGGGTATTAATAACCTTAGCAAATGAACTGACTAGAAAGAACAAAAGTAACTCATAAACTCAGTGAAAATGATGGAAACCACCAGTACAAAAGTAACTCATAAACTCAGTGAAAATGATAGAAACCACCAGTCGGCAAGGAAGAGAGGTGGAAAGAGAGGGGGAGAAGGCACATTTTGGTGGGGTGATAGTACTTGAAGACATTTTCAGCCAGAAAGAAGTGTGACTCTAAAACCCCATAATGCAAATCAATGATAAAACAATGAATAAATGAAATATTAAAAAATGGAGAATATATACTCACAGAGAGACACATATTGCATGCAGACAGAGCTGTTAGATTGGTGGTATAAAAGTTAGCATAGCAGTGAGAAGATAGTTTAAGGAGCACAATAGCTACTACTCCAACATAGCATTTTGCTAAAGAAAATCTTCTTGAGGATCTTTATCAGCACAGAACCGCAGTAAGAAGACCCACATATGTCTTTAGTTAAGGCACATGCAAAGTTATAACATCTTGGGGCTGGAGCGATAGTACATTGGGCAGGGCATTTGCCTTGCAACCCGGATTCAATCCCTAGCATCCTATATGATCCCCGAAGCCCACCAGGACTGATTTCTAAGTGCAGAGCCAGGAGAAATTGCTCTAAGTGCAGAGTCAGGAGTAACTGCTGTCCTAGAACTAAATATGTTATAGAAATTAAGCATTCTCTATTTCAGCTTTCATCAAAAAATTTGAGTCAACCTCACACATACAATCAATTCTTCTCTTTTAGGTGGAGAGGGAAAGGAGACCTTTAGTTTTGTAGGACCTCTAAGTTAGGGGCGAGAGAAATAGTACAGCAGGTAAAGTACTTTCTTTGCTTGTAGTTGACCCTGGATCAATCCCTACCATGGCATATGGTCCTCTGAGTCTACCAGGAGTGATACACAGGTGCAGAGTCAGGAGTAATTATTGTGTAAGTCAGGCATAAAACCAAAATATATAAGTAAGAAATAGCAACAACAAAAAGAATCTGAAAGATTAGTGTTAAAAAATAAAAAAAACACCTTCCATTTCCCAAAGAGAAGTCCACAAAAATGCTCCCATTTCAGAGCCATCTTATCACTGACTTGATTTTTAGTGTTGGAGAGGGGGTTATGTGCCCTTCAGCAATACTCGGGGAGTCCAGGATCCATCCAGGTCAGATGGTTCAATGATCAGTTTCAGTGATGTTATGCAGTTTCAGGCCCATGAGGGCCATTTTTTTGAGGGATCTGGGTGGGGACAGGGCATGAAATTAAACAATCCGTTTCAGGATTAAACCTGAGGCCTCATGTAGAAAAGGCATGTGCTCCCATCAGGCCTGACACTTCGTACTGGCTATCTGGGCCCTAATCAGGGAGAAGCTCCCACCTTCCCTGGGAATAATTTGCCATCAGCATTTAGTCAGCCACATTGCTAAGGGTCCCAGATTCAAGAGAAAGTTAGCATGTCCAATGTCCACCTACGACTACTCCCCCCAGATCCCAGTGAGTGTCATCTGCCATTCTCCATTCTCCCATTAGAGGGACGAAGCCCGATGCTTTTTCTTCTCATCCACCAACAAAGAGGGCAGCTCACACTCCTCAGAGAGCCACACATCACTCTCCGAGAAGATGGTACTACATCTCAGGTAACTGTCCTGGATTCAACTCTGTCAGACCTCAGAAGACTCTGCCAGTCACTCTCCTACCTCCTCTTTCAATTCAGAACTGCCCATTCTTTACTTCTCATCCTGATTTCTTTCTCAGCAGACATCAGGGCTCTTGGCTGTTAAACCACTTGACTATCAACGCAGACTCTTTCAGTCACACACAAAAGAAGCCTTGCTGGAAAACTTCTCCTGTCATTCTCATTGCATAGATAAGTCTGGACTCAGAGTCTCCGGGTCCATGACTGGCAGAACCTATCCCAAATTGGGCTGGGATTGTGGGCAGTGCTTGACTCTCATTTTTACCCTGGCATGTTTTTGATGACCGCCTGACTTAGATGTCTCAGGGTAGAGACTGAAATTCAAACTTCAATCCCAGGAAATGCTCTTGTTGCTGTGGGAGCAGTTGGGAGTGAGTACAGTGCTCACAATATGAGGAGACAGTGTTCCAACACTGACAGATAAGACAGAGGGCACCCCTCAGGACTCCTGTCAAGAAAGTCTGGGGGGAGGGGCTTATGGACAGAACTACCTGAGTCTTTTAAACACTGAGCCCAAGCTCACCTGTTATGAGAAACGGGGTGTTATGGATCAAAGGTTTCTGCATCTCCTCTCATCATAGGTTAAACTCCGATCTCCAAAGCTGTGATCTGGGGTGGGGGTGAGGGGTGATGAGGTTGGAGGATCAAGTCCTCATGAAGGAGATTAGAAATCTTTTAGGATATGGCCAGAGAGGGTCAGAGAGATAGCATGGAGATAAGATGTTTGCCTTGCATGCAGAAGGATGGTGGTTCGAATCCCGGCATTCCATATGGTCCCCTGAGCCTGCCAGGAGTGATTTCTGATCGTAGAGCCAGCAGAAACCCCTGAGTGCTGCCAGGTGTGACCCAAAACCCAAATAAATTTTAAAAAAGATATGGCCAGAGAGCTGGAGACACACTTTCTACTATGTGAAGATATAGTATATATCTATATATAAGTATATATATCTATAGAAGTTGCCATCTGTATCCCAAGAGAGAGCCAGGAACCAACCGGCTAGGCTGACACCCTAGGCTGAGACGTGACTTTTTGTCAAGTCCCCTGTATTTTGTGATGTGGCCCAAATGTGTGTGCTGTGAGTTCTGGATTCTTGCAGTCTTTGTTCCAGGCATGCACAGGGCTGACACTTTCTTGCCAGCAAATCTGCTCACAGGCACACAATGCCCTTAAAGTTAAACCTGAAGGCATGGTGCCAATAGTCAGGATGTAGACCGGAGATTTAGACCCTGCTCTACCTTCCCAAGTCCACCTTCCATGATGCCCCTTTATCATCTCACTTCAGGGACCTTGGGAAACCTGAACCCCTAGGTAGGACCCCACCCCACCCACTCTCTTTGGTCTTGCCTTTCTGCCAAAGGACCAAATTTATATCTTGAACAGCAGGTCTCACAGATTGTCTGCATCCTCTAACCTGTGAAAAACCATGCCAGCTCTCCCTTCCCATTCTGCCACTCAAATTGGATGGCCATGATTTAGAGGGAACAGAAGAGGCCCTATGTACAAAACCCAGATGGACCATGGTTCAAACCTGCCTGGGATATAAGTCCAGCTATCCTCCCATGATTCTGTATCCATGGCTCTGTCTTAAGCACACACAGACAGAAGCTTCTCGATGCCTCTTTGGCCCTTGGCTGGTACGCTCTGAATTGAACCATCTGTTGGGCAGCTTGCCCAAACCATGTCACACTGTTGGCAGCCGGTATTTATCTACAAGGGGTCTCTCTAATAAGAGGGAGGCTTCGCTGGAGGCCAGGCAAATGCAATCTAGGAATTAAACTTGTCCCTCCGCCCTGCTTTCCTAAGATACTGTCAGTGAATCTCAACCTCCTGACTCTGCAATCTATCCAAATACTTACTCCCCCCCCCCAATTTCAAACAGGGAAAGGCACAATGGGCTGAAGAATCTGGGGAGAGTCTTTGTGTCTTTGTGCTTGGTGTCTGGCTGGGTATGGCTCTGATCTTTTACACACTTGTAAGCTAGGACTGCCATGCTCACTTCCTGGCACTAAGAGTGACCCAACTCTTGATGAAGGTAGAAAACACCTGGCTTAGAATAATATTAGAGAGTCCAGAGAGATAGTATAGAAATAGAGCTTCCCATGACTGCAGCCTTACATGAGACTGAAGCAGGTTCAATCCTTGGCATCCAAATGTCCCCTGGAGCACCACCAGGAGTGATTCCGAAGTGAGGAGGAACCAGAGTAACCCCTGAGCATTTCCAGATGTGACCCCAAATTAAAAAAAAAAAAAATATATATATATAACTTTCACACTGGTGGCAGGATTTGTGCTGGAACGTTATATGTCTGAAACAGACTTGTAAATCATGGAGTTTTAATAAAATAAAAATGGAGTTTTAATAAAACAAAATTAAAATTAATAAAATAAAGACTCGTTCAAGAAAACATTTAAAAAATAAACTTGCATTTAGACTCTAGTTCCTCTCATGTGCCACTCAGTCTGCTGAGGAGAGGTACAAATGATACATGAGCTTAGAGTGAAACAGAATAGATGAAAAAAAGAATGATTGTTTTATCCTGCATTGTCTTGTTTTTCCTTGTAGGGCATTGGGATGTTGGAGACAGAGGACTCCAACACAATTTTTTTTTTTTTTTTTTGGTTTTTGGGCCACACCCGGCGATGCTCAGGAGTTCCTCCTGGCTGTCTGCTCAGAAATAGCTCCTGGCAGGCATGGGGGACCATATGGGACACCAGGATTCGAACCAACCACCTTTGGTCCTGGATCAGCTGCTTGCAAGGCAAACGCCGCTGTGCTATCTCTCCGGGCCCTCCAACACAATTTTTTTATCAGAACCTCACCAGGTCCTGATTTTCTATCAGGACCTCATAATGGACCTCTCAACTCAATTCATTCACTGAAAGGCTCTCCAGAAAAATTTAGAGAAAGCACTTGGCATCTCTGAGATGGGGAAATGTCACAGTGGCCACATCCTCCATAGATTTTCACAGATAACCAGGTTGTGGAGAACCAAAGCTGTGGCTTGAAGACACATCATCTATCATGCCAATCTTCTCATCTTCATAACCGCTTCTGACTGTCTGCCAACAGCAACACATATGACAGAAGAATGGATCTCACCTTTTGTCTTCCAGAATCTTCTCTCTGAACAGTGAAAGAAGAGCAACAGAAGGAAAGACTCAAGGAGAAAGGATGGAAGAGGGCATTTAGATTGGGGCCCACTGGGCCGGAACGATAGCACAGCGGTAAAGAGTCTGCCTTGCCCGTGCTAGCCTAGGACGGACTGCGGTTCGATCCCTGGAGTCCCATATGATCCCCCAAGCCAGGAGCGATTTCTGAGTGCATAACCAGGAGTAACCCCTCAGGGTCACGGGGTGTGGCCAAAAATAAAATATTGGGATCCACAGCAAAGTCAGACCACAGAAAGCTCCTTCCAGATCCCAGTGCAAGAAATCAGTCACAGGCCAGAGCTAGAGGCTTGAGATTCCTTCCCGTATCACCCTTGGTCAGTCACTGGAATGGGTTCTAGAGTTGTAGAAAGAAAGACATGGTTTATTGGGCACTTTTATCTTCCTCAGTGTAGAATTACATATTAATTATAGAGTCCTGAATGGTTATGGATGGTGATGGATGGAGGGTGAGGCCTTTCATCTCCAGCCTGGGTGCCTGTAGCCCCTTCCCGCTGGCCTGGTCTGCAGGTTCAGGGTAACAGCGAGGAAATGACCCACAGGCAATCAGATTTCAGGAGACACCATCTTTATTAAGGCCCCAACCACCCTGTGTGGCTTCTAAGCTTAAACCTTTTAAGCAGGCTCCATTAGCTGCCCTGAACTTAAACCTGTTTCTTTTTTTCTTTTTTTTTTTATTTAAACACCTTGATTACATACATGATTGTGTTTGGGTTTAAGTCATGTAAAGAACACCACCCATCACCAGTGCAACATTCCCATCACCAATGTCCCAAATCTCCCTCCTCCCCACCTGACACCCGCCTGTACTCTAAACAGGCTCTCCATTTCCCTCATACCTTCTCATTATTAGGACAGTTCAAAATGTAGTTATTTCTCTAACTAAACTCATCACTCTTTGTGGTGAACTTTCTGAGGTGAGCTGGAACCTCCAGCTCTTTTCTCTTTTGTGTCTGAAAATTATTATTGCAAGAATGTCTTTCATTTTTCTTAAAACCCATCAGTGGAATAGGCTTAAACCTGTTTCTTATTCCTCCATGCTGTCAGCTCCTCCAGCCGCTGCTTCTTGCTTCTTCCTGCAGCCTCCCTTTACACTCCTGAGGCAACCCTTTTGTTCCCTTCCATAGATCCCTCCCAGAAGTGGGCTGGTTTGACCAACAGATATTAGCATTTTGCCCCGGGAGGGGGCGACACCTCAGTTCTTGCTATACTCCAATAAGTTTACAAATTGTTGCTGATGTTATCTTAAAAGAGGTTACACTAAAACATTTTTAAAATTAAGTTCCTAAGTTCCTCCAAGCAAAATGTTGTTGATACCATCTTGGTCTGAAAGTCATGCTAACAGAGATGAGGGCCAGGAGGACTGGTCCATAGTAGGAAGCTTGCCACAAAGAGCAGGGAGGAAAGTTAAGGCATAAAAGGGACCACAATGATTGTAGAAAATGATCACTCTGGTCATGAACTGGGTGCTGAAAGGAAGAAAAGTGATATGTATGATACTCTGTCAGTAACCAATATTGCAAACTATAATGCCTAAAAAGGAAAAAGAAGAGAGAATAAGAAAGAAAAGAAAAATGTCTGCCATAGAAGTGGGGCGGGGAGTGGAGGGCATCAGAGGAAATTGGGGACATTAGTGGCAGGAAATGTGCAGTGGTGAAGGGATGAATGTTGGATATTGTATGATTGAAACAATGATGAACAACTTTGAAACTGAGTATCTCACAGTGATTTAATTAAAATGTATAAAAAAGATATTGTAGCTCTGAAATAAGTATATAGGATAAAAAGCACCTTTGAAACATTGTAGTATATTCTGTACTTTGCTTGTAATATTTATTTGGAGTAAATATCAAAAAACAAAAAACTTTCCCACCCCCAATTCTTTTTTAAGAGAAGTCAGAATCTTGGACATAATGTTCACTTCTATTGAAGAACATTTTTTATAAGTGGAAATAGTTTTTCAAGCAAGAACCTGATGTTCTAAGTTTAATAACGTATTTCAGCATCATGCCAAATTCCAATATGGAGAGGATTTTTTACTGACATCATCATTTTTTGGACAAGTTTTATGACCTTCTTTTAAATCACAAAGAAAGGTAGAGGATATCCAATAGTCAGTAGTCTCTGCTTTCACATTTATGCTGTAAAAACAGTCTACAAATCAACTACCTAAAACAAAAGCCATTATTTTATATTGTTATTGTATAGAGCACAGACCTAAGAGTATGAGAGTAAATATTTACTTCCCAAGCTCAAATCTTTGTTTTCAACCTGCTAACTGTTCAAATGAGAGTAACTTGCTAAAGTCTAGAAAATCACAATTTACTCCTCTTTAAAATAATAATTTTAGTCCAAAGTAAGAGGTTTGCCACAGAGTGGAGAGTGCAGTTTGAGTAGTGAAGGGTCTACTATGAAAATATTAGTTGAACCTGATCATTGCAGACAAGAACTGGGTACTGAAAGGGGATCACGTGATATGCATGGCATCCCCATTAACAGTAGTGCAAATCACAGTGTCAATAAAGAAGAGAGAGGGAGCCGGAGAGATAGCATGGAGGTAAGGCGTTTGCCTTGAATGGAGAAGGTCGGTGGTTTGAATCCCAGCATCCCTTATGGTCCCCCAAGCCTGCCAGGAGCGAGAGGAGGAGAAGGAGAAGGAGAATGAGGAGGAGGAGAAAGAGTAGGAGAAATAGGAGGAGAAAGAGGAGGAGTAAGAGGAGGAGAAAGAAGAAGAAAAGAAGAAGGAAGAAAAGAAGAAGAAGAAGAAGAAGAAGAAGAAGAAGAAGAAGAAGAAGAAGAAGAAGAAGAAGAAGAAGAAGAAGAAGAAAGAAGAAGAAGAAGAAAGAAGGAGGAGGAGAAAGAAAAAGAGGAAGAAGAAAGAAGGAGGAGGAGGAAGAAGAAGAAGAAGAAGAAGAAGAAGAAGAAGAAGAAGAAGAAAGAAGGAGGAGGAGAAAGAAAAAGAGGAAGAAGAAAGAAGGAGGAGGAGAAAGAAAAAGAGGAGGAGGAGGAAGAAGAAGAAGAAGAAGAAGAAGAAGAAGAAGAAGAAGAAGAAGAAGAAGAAGAAGAAGAAGAAGAAGAAGAAGAAGAAGAAGAAGAAGAAGAAAGAAGAAAGAAGAAAGAAGAAGAAATGCCTGTCCCAGAAGCAGGCAGGGGGAGGGTGGTGGGAGGGAAGAGGGCATCAAGGAGAGTGAGAGGGAAACTGTTGACACTTCTGTCAGGAAATGCATACTGGTGAAGGTTGGTGTACATTGTGTATGACTGTAATTCAATCATGAGCAACTTTATCTGTGAAAAAAACTATATTATGAATATTTTTTTTGTTTTTCGGACCACACCTGTTTGATGCTCAGGGGTTACTCCTGGCTAAGCGCTCAGAAATTGCCTCTGGTTTGGGGGGACCATATGGGACGCTGGGGGATCGAACCACGGTCCTTCCTTGGCTAGCCCTTGCAAGGCAGACACCTTACCTTTAGCGCTACCTCGCTGGCCCCATTGTGAATATTTTTTAAAAAATAATATATATTTAAGCACCATGATTACAAACATGATTGAAATTGATTTCAGAACACCCCCTTTAAAAAGAACACCTCCCTTCACCAGTGCAATATTCCCACCACCAATGCCCCCCGTCTTCCTCTTCCCCCACCCCTGCTTCTCTCTACTTCTCTCACTCATTGATATTGTTATGATAGTTATTAATGTAGTTATTTCTGTAACTGCATTAACCCTCTTTGTGGTGAGCTTATGAAAAACCTTTTAACCATGATGTTTAAATAATTTTTTAAATAAAATGGTAATTTTATGGCATGGAGAGTCCTCTGTAAACTTAGAATTGAGCTGTTACATGGCCCAGAAATTTCACTTTTGAGTATCTATCCCAGGACCATAATATGAATACACACAACGGAATACTATGCAACTGCAATAGTATTCCATTAATATGGAATTCCAATAATATGGAATGATAAAATCATGCAATTTGCTGCAACATGGCTGGAACTAGAAGATATGTTGAGTGAAGAAAGCCAGAAGAAGAAAGACAGATGCAGGATTGTCTCACTTATTTGTAGTATATAGAGTAACTAAATGAGGAAATGTAAGGAAGTAAAAGAGGAATGCCTAGATCACTCTTAACCCCAGAATTTAGGGAGAAGAAGGACAGAGAAGGAAAGAAGTCAAGGCAGGAAGGAAGATGTGAAAGGAAAGTAATGGGGGAATAGGGGTCAAGCCTCTGGTTAATTGGTGGAGAGTGGAATAGCTGTAAATCCAAAGCGCAGACTCAACAACCTTGAAAACAATGTGTCTGTCAGGTGGCAAGAGTCGGGTAGGGAGTATGGGATGATGAGTGGAGTATGGGGGCACTACTGATGGGAATTGCTGCTGCTGGTGGCATTAGTGTTGACATATATGCCTAAAACTCAATAGCTTTGTAAATCACAGTTAACTAAATAAAAATAAAATAAAATGAGAAGGGGTAGGAGTTGTAGGGCATTTGCCTTGCATGTGGCTGACCCAGGACAGACCTGGGTTCGATCCCTGGTGTCCCATATTTTCCCCTGAGCCAGGAGCTATTTCTGAGCACATAGCACACATAGCCAGGAGTAACCATTGAGTGTCACTGAGTGTGCCCCCCCCCCCCCAAAATGAGATTTTTAAACTTAAGGCAAGGATAATTTCTCAGGAGGTAGAGAGCATCTACTTTGCATGTATATAATCCCCAGCACCAGGGCCAGAGAGATAATATAGGGGTTAAGGCATTTGCCTTGCACATGACCAATCCAAGCTTGATTCCCAACACTTTATATGGTTCCCTGAGCATTTCTTGGAGTAATCCCTGAGCAAAAATCGAAGAATAAGCTCTGAGTGAGAAGCCTTGGGATGGCCCCTATAAAATGAGAATTATAATAGCACATTCTTCAGAGGAGGTCTTGAGGATAAAATAAGTTTATACATTGAAATTCTGAACAAAATGTTGTCAGCTCTTTGTATTTATTTATTTATTTTTATTTTTAAGGTTTATAAACTGAAGGGGTTATTACTGAAAAGTGAAAACGTTTTAGGTAGTTATTTGAAAAACTTCATAACATTAAAAAAATGTCATCAGGGACTGGAGCAATAGTACAGTGGTAGGGCTTTTCCCTGCATACAGCCAACCCAGAATGGACCCCAGTTCAATCCTCAGTCTCCCAAGCCTGCCAGGAGTGATTTCTGATCACAGAGCCAGGAGTAGCCCCTGAGCCCTGCAGTCAACAGGTGAGACCCATAAAACAAAATAAAACAAAACAAAATTGCATCAACCAATGCTAATTATGTTCCTCCTAAATACTTTCAAGGACTTCAATCTTCGTCTAGCCAGAAGTTTCTGAACCCATTCAGTTTTGCCCCAACCACCTTCATAGAAAAAAACAATTACTCAGTGCTTCTCCAGAAATGTACTTTCTTTACATGAACAAACAGGAAGTGTCTCCCTTCCCCGTAGTTGCACCAAGCCATCACCGACCCCCACCCCATCATTTTAGCAACTCTGAGGGGCAGCAGTATCACCCACTTTGGCAAACAGCGCTGTAGCAGATATCCCCATAGAATATCCACTTATGTTTGACTTGATTAAAAATCAGCTTTATGGGGCCGGAGAGATAGCATAAAGGTAGGTGTTTGCCTTTCATGCAGGAGGATGGTGGTTCGAATCCCGGCATCCCATATGGTCCCCTGTGCCTGCCAGGAGCGATTTCTGAGCATAGAGCCAGGAGTAACCCCTGAGTGCTGCTGGGCATGACTCAAAAAACAAAAACCAAAAACCAAAAACCAAAAAAAAAAATCAGCTTTATGCTTTTCAGAAACTTCACCAAAAAAATTTATATAGATTAGAAGATGCTGACAATTCCCTTAGAACCTGGACTACCTTCCTGTCTGGCTCACACTGCTGAGGTTTATCTGTTACTATTAGTAAGCCTAGATAGACTTAAATTGATGTCCATGCTTCATCAGATTTCCTAAGTGTCTGCCTAATGTCCTTTGACTGTTTCTGAAGCATGTGCAACTTGCCTGGCAGTTGCTTATCCTGTATCCTCGGCTTCCTCTATGTGTGGCAGTTCCTCTGAAAGAATTGTTCTACCATTTGTCATTCGTTCTTCTTCCTTCATAGGATCTGTCTGGGTAATCTCTTGTCTCATGTGAGGTGGGAGACCACTTGTTTCTGCTCAGCCCATCCTCAGGTGAAGGCAGCTTCTTCACCTTCACAGTTATTATAGTTGTACCTCATTTCTAAAGTCACTAACTTCCATAGCCCCATCCCCACCTCCGGCCACTTCATTAACCAAAAGCAAAGACTGCCTTCCATGTCAGTCTTGGTCTTTATCTTTTTCAAGTCTAATTTACTTTACTCCTACTATGCAGCAAACTTCTTTCTTTGACCAAGGCTTTTTAAAAATATGTGTGCATGCATGTGTGTGTGGAGAGAGAGAGAGAGAGAGAGAGAGAGAGAGAGAGAGAGAGAGAGAGAGAGAGAGAGAGAGAGAGAGATTTGTGACCATACCCAGAGGTATTCAGGGTCTACTCCAACTCTAGGCTTGAAGATCACTTCCAGAAAAGCCCCAGAGGGATCTAACCTGTGTCTTCTGCCTGCAAAGCATGCATTCAGACCACTGAGCTCTCCTGTCCCCTACTACCGGGTTTGAATACCTACATGGCCCGAGAATTACTTGGACCACACTAAGCCTTCATTCTTACCTTGAACAGAGCTCAGTAATGTGTTGACTCCCAGGTAGTTTTATCCAAGAGTATAAATATTGCCTTAAAAATAGACTATAATATGGGGCTGGAGCAATGGCGCAGTGGTAGGGCATTTGCCTTGCACGTGACTGACCCAGGACAGATCTGGGATCTATCCCCAGCATTCCATATAGTCCCCCAAAGCCAGGAGCAATTTCTGAGCGCACAGCCAGGAGTAACCCCTGAATGTCACCGGGTGTGGCCCACACACCCCCAAAAGACCATAATAGTGTTCATGTTTATGTTTTGGGTTATGCACCTCCAGCACAGACAATATGCCCCGAAGCACCCACCACTGTTCTTATGTCTTATGTCTAGTCTGCCTGTTTCTCCTTTGCCCCATTGATTCTTCTGGATAGTGCTTTTTCTTTTCTTTTCTATTTTTTTTTGGGGGGGGTTTGGGACACACCTGGCAGTACTCAGGGGTTACTCTTGACTCTATGCTCAGAAATCACTCCTGGCAGGCTTGGGGGACAATACGAGATGCCGGGATTGGAACCACCGTCCTTCTTCTGCATGCAAAGTAAACTCCCCACCTCCATGCTATCTCTCCAGCCCCTAGGTAGTGCTTTTTCAATCTGCAGATTAAAAGTCCTCTGCTTTGCCAACATCGTCTGTATGTCTGTATCATACCCTCATCCATAGTAATAACTGTCTGTAGCTTCACAAACACTTAACATCAGTCCTCCTGAATGCCAAACGGTATGAGACAATTAAATCAGCATCTCCTAAAATGGGAACACTGCCCCCTGGAGACTGGAACCTTCCAGAGGATTCCTTGCCAACCATAGATGCGATTGGAGGGTGCTTTCAATTTGTTCTTCTACTAAAAGTAGGTTTTGAAGCGATGGGCTGGCTTAGGGAGACACTAATTGTTTTTCTGAAAAGAGGGTAGTAAGCCAATAAGTTTGTGAAATCTCTGGTTTAAACTAAAACAAAATTACTTTGGGGGGGGTTCTAATACCTAACAGCAATGAGAAGGTCAACATCAGGCATTTGTAGCCCTGGTTTAAACAAAGGGAAGCATAAAATAAATCCATTTTTAAATATCATGCCCGTTTTCTTGCCAAGCCAGCATACTCTTGCCCTGAAAACACAGGAAATTTGAAGTTAAATAAAGGTATGCTTGGTAATAACTCCTGCATTTCTCTACTGCAAACCTGGCAGGACAGATGTGGTCGACAGCCACCCCCATCACTCAAGAGGGGATTTCTGAGGCAATTTTAATGAAGTAACAATTTTGCAAACAATGTAAAATTCAGAAACACCAAGGAGATTTAGGCGCAAACATGCCAAACACATGAAACAGCATCTGGCAGCTTTCCCTGGAGCCTCTCTGTACCAGTATTTCACTTAGATAAGGAAAAAGAAGTCTCCTTTTCCAGCCATCTTCTTAAATGCTTGAATTTGACACTATCTGAAAGTGATATTTAAGTTGAGATAAGCCGCGTTTAATTGCCACAGCCTGCTTGCTATTGTTTTGCCATTCCTTCAATTTCCCCTAAGCTCTCGGAGATCACTGTCGCCCCACATCCTGCAAAAAGAACTCCCGCTTTCATAGAACTTAATGACTTTGACCCACTTGGGTCAATGACTTTGACTTTCACTAACGTATTGGTGGACAGACCCACTGGTTGGGGAAAGCCAGCATGACCTCTCAGCTCTGAAAACAGGAATCTCACTCTTGTTTCAGCTGCTCTAAACCCACTGGGCTTCTTCTCTACTTCAGCCATGCTTGGGTCCTGGGTTCAGGGGGGTTCCTGCCAGTTGAGGTTCCTGGATGGGGGTTGTTGTGCTCTAAGGAAACTGGGGGCCTGTGCTCCAAAAGATGAATGAGATTAATGAGAGTAGTCGCAGGTGCAAGGAGAGGTCTTTGGGGGCCTTGTTTTGATTTCATACCCTTTTTGTTCCTTTTATCTTCCCTTTTGGGGAGGGGTCTTTTGTTCTTTTCTTTTGTCTGTGTGTTAGGTCACACCCCCAGTGCTCAGGAGCAAATCCAGCTCTGTGCTGTCATTTGCTCCTGGCAGTGCCCCAGGGACCATGCTGTGAAAGACAGGGGGTGAATGTCTGCTGGTCCCAAAGCTGGATGCACCCCGAGGTGCATGGAAGCCTCCTTCACCTTTCTGTGGGCTGCCCTGTGCCCATGCTGAGTTTCTCCTTTCCCAGCACATGCTTGCGCCTGGTGCCTTCTCAATGGTTACAAGTTCCCCTTTTGACAGTGTCCATTTCTCTTTGTGTGCTGGATGTGGGACTAGTAGAACTTGGGTTGAAATAACTCGAGGCTCTTTACAAAGCTGCATAGACCTAGTTCAGAATTTTAGCCACTGACATAGATGTACAGGATTCCCTCCAGTGAAGATCAGCCCTGAAGGCCCCCCCCCCAAACTTGGAAAGATAAAATTGTCTCATTTTTTGCTATTGCCTCTACATTTAAAATTGAAGTCATTCATCGTTCTACCTGATGGAGTGATTCTGGAACAGCTCAGCAGTATGGTACAAAGTCAAGGTATTTGCATGACCATGGAAGCGGATGGGGCTGGGATGGAAGCTGGGACTGGGAGCCCCACTTCAAAGTGGGAGCCCCACTACTTGCAAGTAGAAAATTGGCAATGCTTGTCGGCAAGATGTCTCAGCCTTCTCCATGTGCTCTCTCTAGAGTCCTCCACAGTGGAGGAGTTCCCAGAAAGGGTGACCCACACAGGGATGCCTAGGCTCAGACCTCACACACCAGCATGAAAGGCCAACTACACTCTCTGGGTCCAGCCCTTATGCAAGGGGTAACTGTCAATATTGATAGTAAGTGCCCCTGTAAGCTGGTTAAAATGACCACTAGGTTCAGAAATCAGGACTCTAATCAGCATGGTGGATAAGGTGATGACATTGAGAATGTCTTAAGAGAGGATGAGAAATCTGTATCCATGGGCATAATAATAGAGGAAAGAAATGGAAGGCTTTGAGCCAAGATCTAGAGAAGGGTGTAGTGTTAGAATTATGTGCATAAGAAACCAATATTAATAGTACTATAAACCACAGACTAAATCAATAAATTAAAAAACAACTTTTAAGAGTTGGGAAGTATCATTAATTACATTCTACCCCCTCCCTGAATTGCTCATATTGCTTTTTTGCTGTCTGGACACCAATTCACAGAGAATTTCCATGCATGGGTCTCAGTACTCTCTAATGCCTTTAGTAAGCCTACAAAGCTTCCATCTGATTGATCTAGTTTTCCTTAGGCAATGCCAGGTTTTCAGACTAGAAATGGACTGATTCTTTCCCCCAAAGACTGCAACCTACTAAGCCACAAGAATCCCAAGTTGTGTGTGTGTGTGTGTGTGTGTGTGTGTGTGTGTGTGTGTGTGTGTGTGGTGGGGTCTTTCTGTCAAGCCTTCAGGGTCTGCACAATAGAAATACTGCATGAACAGCTTGCTGTTTCTCCCTCCTTCTTTCTGTATATTCTATGTTGATAAATAATGAGTATTTCTTTGGTACCATCATTTTGCTCACATTATTTAAACTTGGAATATTGAGGCCCAGTGGCTTTCATTCTAAGTGACCTG
The DNA here is from genome assembly GCF_024139225.1 of Suncus etruscus. Classification (NCBI taxonomy): domain Eukaryota; kingdom Metazoa; phylum Chordata; class Mammalia; order Eulipotyphla; family Soricidae; genus Suncus; species Suncus etruscus. The sequence goes on along the minus strand of NC_064856.1, from coordinate 6,031,495 downwards.
TTGACTCATTATGGAGTGGTAGAGATATTGTTCTAATTCTATTACAAAAAGATAGTATGGTGACATCCAGAGACAATAAAGACAGGGGCCAAGAAGAGCAGTCCATGGTAGGAAGTTTGCCATAAAGAGTGGGGTGTAGAGTTATGGCACAGAAAGGACAGCTATGCCAATGATAGTTGGAAAATAGCAATCTGGACAAGAACTGGGTACTGAAAGGAGGTAAAGTGATATGTATGATATCTCTTCAGTAACAATATTGCAAACCATAGTTTCTAAAAGGAAAAAATAATAGAGAGAAAGATTGAAAGAGAAGTAGAAGAGAAAGTTCTGCCACAGAGGCAAACAGCAGAGAGGGCAAAGGGGGTGGGAGGGAAACATGATACTGGTGGTATGAAATGTGCACTGGTGAAGGAGGTTGAAACACTGTATGACTGAAACTCAATCATGAACAACTTTGTAACTGTGGAGAAAACTGTATTATGAACAACCTTGCAAATCATGGTATGCAAATAATTTCAAAAATTGTTCTAAATGCTAATGACCATCAAGAGGAAGGATGGTTTTCCATGGGGTATCAAAGAGAGGCATTGAGTCTAGGAAGAGCAGCTGTTTTTCTTGAGATTTTGGCTACCATGAATGAGGGCCCCATCTTCAATTTTTAAAAATTTTTATCGATACCAGTGTGATTTACAAGTCATTCCAGTTATATTTCAGGTACATAGTGACAGTGAATTAGGGCAAGTCCCACCACAGGTGTTGACCTTCCTCTGCCACTGTTCCCAGCATGCATCCCATACCTCTACCCTTCGCCCCTGGACTGCTAGTGTAACAGGTCCCTTTTGTGTAAAGCTTGTTGTAGTGTGGGTCTCTTGATTCTATTGTCTTTGACTTTGGGTTGGGTATTTAGGTATGATCGCTTTTTATTTCCACTCACTGTTCATGAGACTGCTTTGTCCCTGGTACCATCCTTTTTTTTTTTCTCAATTTGTAGAAAGCCATAGAAATATGAGGCTGAACAAAATGACTCATGTTCTATGGTTCTGTTAAAAAAAAATAAAGCTTGCAAGAGCCCCTATCTAGAAGCTATAAATATAAATTTGAAAGAAGAAAAAGTAAAAAGAAAGAAAAAGAGAAAAAATGGGAAGGCTTATGTGGCAAATTTGTTTTTTTGTTTTTGTCCCCCAATTCACAATACAGACCAGGCAAAGGGCCTGGTTTGAGGTGTATATGGGGTGCGTTTACTGTACCTCCTTTTTTTATACAGTCAGTGTAAAGAACGCAGCCTGTGGTAAGAATTGAGAGGCCTTATCTTTTCTTTTCTTTCTTTCTTTTTTTTGATTTTTTAATATATATATATATATATATATATATATATATATATATATATATATATATATATATATATAATATCCTTCACCAGTGCAACATTCCCATGACCAATATCCCAAGTGTTTTTTGGGGCGTTTTTTAGTGTGTATTTTTTGGGTGTAGGGTTTTTTTTTTTCACACGCACAGAAAATATTGGGGGAAATTAGAAAGGAAATTCTCTTGGCCTAAGAGATACAGGGTGTCTCCACCCTTGAAGCATACTATCATGAGACTGACTAACAGGCTCCCGACATGTTAGTTGTCAAACCCCAAATTGTCAATTCCTGCTCCCACTTCAGAAAAAAGCAGAATGTTTGGTATGGAATTAATTTACCTCTGCTGACCAGGAAAACCTGAAATTTAATAAATACATGCAACCATAAGCAGAAAATTTGTGTTCATAGGACTCCCAAAAACACTTGCTTAAGATGAACTTTGTGAGGGTGGTGGACTCTGATATGTTAAAACCATAAATCAGTTAAATCATTTTGTATTTCTCAGTTCAAGAGAATCAAACACAGAGAGCTTTCAATAAAACAATTCTAGAACCCACCAGAAGGATAGGAGAGATATTATGTATGCTTACGTGTTGACTGCAACCCTTGAAATTCATCAGTCCTCTGAACACCACTAGTAATTACCCCTGAGCACAGAACTATAAACAGGTCCTGAGCATTTCTGGTATTTTCTCACCTCCCACCCTGCAAATTTAAGACATTTTTTAATTAAGAAAAAAATACCAAAATTACTGGAGTTGAAATTTGGCATAGGTACCTAAAATCAATCCATCTGTCCCAAGAAACAGCTCATCATATTATAATGGAAATATGTATATATATATATATATATATCCTTAGCTTTGATTTTATACTGGTTTTATAACATGGTTATACTCATGCTTTCCTTGTGGCTGGAATGTTTTAAAGATGCCCATCCTGTCTGTACTTGAGTTGAACTTTCCTGTTCCAAGCTAAGAAAAATGCTGTATTTTGGACTCCTTATAATCATGATGATAAGATATTATGATGGGAACCTGTTTCTTTTTGCTATATGCTATATGTCATAATGAGTTTGAAGTAAGGCCCTATAAAGTAAGGCCCTTAGACTCCTGAACTTTGTCTCAGATTCCGGGTGCATGCCTAGCCTAGACCCACTGGTCTGATCAACCCAGTGTAAATAAATACTTCCTTGTTCTCCCACCATGACTTTGTTTCCGTGGGTTTGATTAATTGAATTCCTGTTATAACTTTCTCTTCTTCCCAATATTTTTTCATATCTTTCGAAGGTGATCCCATCCAAATTGGCACCTCTTTATGTTCTGTGTTGCTCTGTGCACAAGAACAACTCATCTAGGACCAGAGAGATAGCACAGATACCAATCAGGTGAACCATTTGATTCCTGGCACCCCATAGGGTCCCTTGAACCCTATCAGACATGATCTCTTACTGCAGAGCCAGGAGTAAGCCCTAAACACCATCAGGTGTGGTTCATGTCCACCCCATTCCCCAAAAGAACAAGCCATCCATCCAATGTTATCCTCTATTCATATAGGAAGCAAGGGCATGAATAGTCCCAGAAAACCCTTTGGAAGCCTCACTTATTGTGATAGGTTGATGCCTTTCTGAGTCCCTCTCATCTCAGGAGCTGGGTGGGACTTCGAGTGAGAAAGGCAGACCAGAGACTCAGAGACCCAAAGACAACACTGATAACTTCTCAAGATCCTGAGCCCAGAAAGTCCACAAAAGGAAACCAGACCCAGGGGAGAGAATGAGTATCTTCACGTGGCACTTCCAGAAATGGGCAGAGCATGGACCAGCGTGGGGCCTTGACACCTTGGCACTAATGACCACTGCTCCGTCCAACATAGATTTTGCCCAGCAAACAAGCCCTTGCTTGGATGACTGTCTGGTCCACTGTAGCTAATCACCTTAAGCACACACCCTGTTTCAACATCCGGAGCACACACCCTGCTTACCCTAATCCTCTTACCCTGTCCTCCCTAAACACAGAAACACACACCCTGATTAAATCCCCTATCAGAGTCCACCCACACCTTACTCTCCCCTAATATAAATATCCATTTCCCACCTACAGTAAACAGAGTTACTCTCCCTAAATGGCAGGTGGCTTCTTCTTTGTGAGTGCTCTACTCTCCTGAGAGCCAACCTCACCGATGACATCTACATCCAGCAACCTCACCAAGGACTCTAACCTCATTCACCAGTAGTTTCTACATCTTAGGATCTGAACTTACCGGCTTCATTTACAGTCCACCTGTGGGAAAGGCCAGCAAACTTATAAATGGCCATGCCCTTCAGGCCCTGGCAGACCTGGACTTCCATACTCCCGTCTGATACACAGCACCGATGCCAGTTTGGAGAACAATGAGGTATAGGGTGGAAGAGCCACATTAAGATCTGTGTTTGGGGCTGGAGCGTTGGCGCAGGGCATAAGGCGTTAGCGTGCTAGCCTAGAACAGATCGCGGTTCGATCCCCCGGGTTTCCCATATGGTCTCCAAGCCAGGGGCTATTTCTGAGCGCATAGCCAGGAGTAACCCCTGAGCATCACCAGTGAGGCCCCAAAACAAAACAAACAAACAAACAACCCCAAAACCCAACCAAACAACAACAACAAAAAATTGTGTTTGCTGGGATTGCCCTCTGGTGGCTGACAGGGTAGCTGCCTTTCAACGGACCCATTTGGAGACAAAGTGAAAAGTTTCCAGGGCTCTTGTTGGCATTTGTTCTTTCCTTGTCCCTGCTCCCACTCCAGAAACAGCAGAACGTTTGGTAAGGAAGGTGCCCAGCTCTCCTTTATTTGCGGAGGTAACAAGTCACAATCACAACTGACATTTAGGTTCTATACAAGAGAGGCAGAATAGGGGCTGGAGAGATAGTACAGAGGGTACGATGTCTGCATTGAATGCAGCTCACCCAAATTGGATTCCTGGCGTCCTGTATGGTCGACCAGAACCACCAGGAGTAATTCCTGAGTGTAGGGTCAGAAGTAACACCTAAGGATCTCTGGTGTGGCCCCCAAAATAAAAACAAAAAAAGAGGCAGTACATTATCACACCTCTCTGAATAGTAATGCCTTGAGTCATAGGTGATTACACAAACATAAACCCATCTGGGACCGCCAGGATCTATAGTAGAGTCAGTTGGAACTATCATTGCTGTCATGTGTGTAGTCCATCATAGGCCAGAGTGATGTAAATTGTCATGTAAAGTGATGTAAATTCCAGAATGGAATTGAAGATAGAAATCTGGATTCCCATCCACACTCTAGTTCTCCTTTGCTGAGCCAGACTTGAACAAATTGCTTCACTTCCCAGGGTCCAGTTTCCAAAACTCTTGATGAGTAGAATATAGAACCACATGGTAAGTATTAATAAAGATCAAGTGAGATAATCCCTACTAGATATATTTTTCTGCTGTGGGAAGGGCATGCCTGGCAGTGCTCTGAAGCTACTACTGGCAATTTTGCTCAGGACTGTGAGGCCAATCCCACTGGTGCTCAGTAGACTGTGAAGTGTTAGGGATCTAATCCCAGGCTCCTGCATTCAAAGCATAGGCTGCAGCCCCTCTGAGCGATCTCTCAGATCCCCTGTAACTTCTTAACACAGGACCTTAGTACTGGGATGCATTACTAAAAAGAAAGATGCTCTTTTGGGGGCTATTACAATAGTACCATAGATAGGGTACTTGCTTTACATGCAGCATCCGAGTTTGATCACCAGTATGCCTCTGGTTCCTCATGCAATAGCAGGAGTCATTCCTGCAAAATGACTGCAAAATCCAGAACAATTCCTGAGCATATTGGGTGTGACCCCAAGCAACAAACAAACAAACAAACAAAAGAATAATATGCTCCCAAATGACTTGAAATACCATAAATCAATCTGGATTACTTGCCAAGCCCTATACTGCCTGATTAAAGTGCAGGATCAGCTTCCAGAGATGATTTTTTCCTAGAGGTTAACACACACTTTTCACTGTGTCCTCAAGTGACAAAAACTATCTCTCTGGATTCTCTGATCCTTATAGGCACTCATTCTATTATAGAGGTTCATTCTCATTATCTTCTTTCTGCCAATGATTCCCATTCAAAGTCTGCAACCCCAAAGTCCCAAACATTGGGTTTTGGTTTTCCACATGTGTGATAGGAAGGGGGCACAATTGAGCCCAAGGTTTTCAAACCCAATGTTTGTTACCATGGAGTAAGTTTCATTCTGGTGAATTCCTCATATCCTGAGGGGTCTCCTTGGAGAGACTGAGAGGAGGCCATGTGAAGAGGAATCACTGAGAGATTTAACAAGTGAAGAGAGTATTTGCCTCATAACTAGCTGACTCTTGAGAGGCTTTGCAGACTGACTGAGTCCCACAAAGAGCATGGCTGAGGCACCTCTGATGTGAAGCCACACAGGGAAGAAGAGGTGGGTGACTGACTGGACCAGCAGACAGAGAGGAGCAAAGACTTTGGAGATGCCCAACACTCCCCATCACCTCCTTCCATCCTGAGTCTGCCCAACTGTCTCCCTTCCACCCCACAGAGTTAGTGATCACCAGTCTAGCGCCAGAAGGTAGGAGGCCACAAGCCTGAGGTAATCAGGGACCGGACATAGAGTCATTCAACCACCACCTTCAAAAACTCTATGAGAAGGACTCAGCATCTCCAGGCACACACGGTAGAGCAGCTGCTGGCAACCTCTAGGTCATAGCAGTGGCCAGAGTTCAGCAGGTCAGGTCCAGCACACAGGTGTGGCTGCCTTGCACCTGGAGAAGAACAAAGATTGCTTGGGGGTAAGCAGAGGTAGCTTCTTTTTTTTATTTTGAAGGGAGGATTTGTGTCCACACCTTGCAGTGCTCATGGTTTACTCCTGATTCTGTGCTCAGAGATCACTTCTGGAGTGCTTTAGAAACCATATACAGTGATGGGGATTGAACCCAGGTTGGCCTTGCACTATCCCTCTGACCCCTGCACTCTACTTCTTCGTGGTTCAGTTGTGTTTTTGTTTACTTTAGTATTCTTTATATATCCAGACACTTCCCAAGAGCAGCAGGGCATTGTGTGGGACCCTATGGTCAGTATCCGGGGAGGCTGTTCCCAGCTATGGAGCGGTGTGCAGTAAGCCCGAGAAGGACACTGAAGTTCCATGCAGGGCCATCTTCCCCCTTGAATGTTCTTCACATCCCCACTCTGCACAGTCCCAGGAAGCATTGCTTCTCCCTCTCCCCTTTGGGACCCCAAGGGTAGGTGGCCATCCAGTGAGTGTTTCTTCCCAACACCTCTTACTCAGCATCCCATCTTGGAGCTAGGGCTTGTTCTAGGAAGGGCCTCACTATTCGTGTGTCCTTTCTAGAGAACCAATGAAACGCTCTCATGCTTCCCTCACACATTCAGAGACATCTGCATTCCCTCTGGTTCCCACGTGCAATCTGGTCCCATCTTCCGCTTCTGGGGGCAATTGAATCCTTGATTCTCTTCATGAAAATGCTTGAGAACATTGACAGGGCAAGGGCCTAAAAACCTTGTTTGAGGAGGTGAGGGAACACCGGGTGTCTGCTCCCGAAGGAGCTCCAGGAGGCAGCAGGGGTCTTTAAGATCTCTGTCACCCCCCCCCCATTTCCCCCTGAACCCCACCACGTGCAGCATCAGGAAAATCAACAGAGTCAATGAACCTCTTGAGAGGCAAAGAAACAGAGCAAATGTAGGGCCTTGACCCATGTTTCTTCGGGTCCCTTGGGGTGATCCAATGGAGTCCAAGAGCTCCGGAACCCCTTCTTCCTGAAGATCTGACACGTCCCCCTCCAGGCCCTGCGAGGCTATGGCCTGGGACTCGGGGTCCCTGCGCCCATGGGTAGCAGGGGTAATGGGGGAGGAGGACGGGGCAGAGTGGGGCGGGCAGCAGCTAAAGAAGGAGGGCTCCTTGCCCTGCCAGAGGGCTGAGATGGCGGGTGGCCCAGGGAGGGCTAAGGTGCTAAAAGGCACCTGGAGGACCAAGTAGGTAGGTAGCCCCGGGAGGGCCAAGTGGGTACGTGGACTCTGGAGGTCCAAGATGGTAGGTGGCCACGGGAGTCGTGTTAGGGTTGCACTCCATGCAGGGGCGCCCTGGGCCCGAGAGAGGAGGGGACAGCAAGGTGGTGAAGTTCCTTTGCGGAGGTCGAGAGAGGCATATGGAAAAGCTATGGAGTAGCGGTCTTGATTGTGCCTCGATGTGTTCTCCCTGCAGAGGACACAGCAGAGCACAGGGTGGAGCAGGAGGGAGAGGAAAGGACCCCGGGAGGTCTGACTGGGATGATGGGCTCTGGAGCCCCAGCCTCAGGGCTATCATGTCCCAACACCCCCAACTGCCCCATGACTTCACAGTACCCGCCAATTGCCATGGGGCCACCACTCCCGTCCCCATGGCTCCCAGCCTTGTAGGCCTTGTCCAGGGGAGGTAGACCTCCACCCCCCAGAATGGAGGAAGAGAAGAATTACCTGACTATTACGTAGAGCCACAAGGCCACGTCTCCACCTCCAAAAAAGAGGAAGTTGGCTGTAAGGAGAAAGGGGTGCTCGTCAGCGGCGTCAGCAAAGCTGTAGGTCGGGTCCAGGGTGACCCTGGCCTGCTCTGTCTCTGAGCCCCCAGGACCTGCCTGACTTACACAATCACTTCCAAAGGCTCCTGCTTCTGGGCAAAGGCCTTTCAGACCATCTTGGGATGTCAGAACCCCCCGGGAGCCCCAAGAGGACCCGCTATCCATGCACTCAGGGGATGTGACTAAGTCCGAAGGCACAACTGCCCTGCATCCTCACCCCATGCCCTCCTGGGGCAGCAGTCACTGCCCTTCAGAAATATCCAAAATGAATCAGCCCCTCAAGTTCTGTCTGACCTCCCAATGGCTGCTGCTCCCTGGGCCCTGGCTTCTCTGAGGGATGACGTCTATACTGACATCCTCAGAACTCATGGCTGGGACTTGAAGACAGGGAGAGGAAGGACCCACTGGCTACTTCCCTCTCAATAAGGGGGATCTCCTCCTCTCTGCCCTCCAAAGCTGAAAAGAGAAGAGTACGGTGGGGACTCTCGGCAATTCAGAGAAGCCTGGTGAATAGCACAGGATGACACAGAGTAAGTTTTCTTCCAGAATCATTGACAAGGATGATACAATGGTTTCATTCTCCTCAGTAGGTCCACATCCATGGTACCAGTTAGCTCTGCCAAGGAAACTCCTAGAATAAGGCCCCTGATCCATGGACTGCCTTAGGGACAACCCTGGTACCCTCTGCTGAGAGGTTCTCAGAAACTGTCCCCACCATCCTGAGCAGTCCCACAAGGCGACCACTGTGTGAGTGGCCCCTATGTGGGTCTGGGACTTGTTACACAGAGCTGAGACTCCAGTTCTCCAACAGCCCTGCATGTGGTACTTGACCTCAGTCAGATCCAACCACAAAACCCAAATAGTCTCTGAACTTGACATAACAGGCTCCCCTGAACCCCTACTCTTGGCTCTCTGGTCTGCTAGAGGTTTGATGTGCTATCCTGGCCTCAGACTCCCCAGTCTCAGGGTGTCTCTGAATTGTCTCCTGATACACTATTCTACAGTGAAATTCCCAGGAACTTGTCCTGCGTAACCTTACCTGGTACAAGGTCGTTAGTTTTCTAACAATGGGGAGCCACACAATATAAAAACATCCCCAACAAGAGTTTAAGGTAGAGAGACCCACCTTGGGATTGTTCCCTTGGGACTGGGTCAGGGGAATAAGGGGGGTCGAAGTTCTCCATAGTGAGCTATCCAACTGCAAATGCCGTTTGCCTACAGCAAATGAGACTAGACCACTCAGATTTTGTTTATATAGACATCAGTGACATCACTGGCCACTGAGGTCAAAATAGATCATAGGAATGCCATGGTTATGGAATATGACACAGAGCATATAAGTTTATGATTTTTCACTTTCCACTATCATTTCAGTCACATTTATTCATTTTAAGTAGAATTCTTTAGTTAAGTCTGCTTAAAATAATTGATTCTAATCTTTTGTTTGGGGGGGGGCTTTTTTTTTTAGTTTTTAAAATTGTATTACTTTTTTCAGCACCATGTTTACAAGGCTGTTTATGATATAGTTGGCTTTTTTAAATTTACAAAGTTGTTCATGATTGTCAGTCAACACCTTTCACCAGTGCACAATTCCCACCACCAGTGTAACATTTCCCACTTGCCTTCCCCCTGCCTAACCTCCTACCTGCTCTCTGACAGACATTTTTCTTCTATTTCTTCTCTTCTGGCAAATTCTTCTTTTTGGCAAAATTCTGGCAAATAGGATCCAAATGCCTCATCAAGAAGGTCCTACACCACAACCAAGTAGGTTTCATTCCAGGAATGCAAGTATGGTTTTAACATATGTAAATCAATCAACATAATACACCATATCAACAACAACAAAAAATTATATCAGTAGATGCAAAGAAAGCATTCGATAAGGTCAGACACCCATTTTTTTAAATGATTTTTATTGTGACCCAAGTGAATAATAAATTTTTCATAGTAATATTTAAGGTACATATTGACAAAGAGTCAGGGGCATCCCCACCACCATCCCTCCACCCCTGTTCCCAGCATGCATCCTGTAACTTCCTCCTTTGCCTCCTGGACTGCTATGATCACTGGTCACTTCTGTGTATAGCTTGTTGTAGATTGGGTATCGATTCTATTGTCATTAACTTTGGGTTTGATGTTTAAGTCTGATCATTTTTTATTTCTACTCAGTGTTCATATGACTGTTTGGACCTGGTACCATCTTTTTTTCTCCTTCAATTTATGAAGCAGAATAAGATAATTCAAATTATATGGTTCTGTTTGAAGAAAGAAGAAAAAAGGGAAGAGTCCATCTAGAGGTTATAAATATCAATTTACAAGAAGAAAGGGAAAAGCATAAAAAACAAAAACAAATTAAATAAAACAAAAACCCAGAAAACAAAATCAGCAACTACAAAAAAGCATCACAGCAACAAAGATAACCACCAAATAATAACCACAAGAACAAAAAAAAAATGGAAGGAGAGCTCGTGTGGCAACATTTTGTGCTTCTTCTTCTTTTCCTTTTTCCTTTTTTTTTGCATAAAATTAGAAAGGGAATTCCCTTGGCCTAAGAGATGCAAGGTTTCTTCACCCTTGAAGCATACTGTAATGGAAATAACTAGGCTCCATACTCGCTCATTTTCACACCCAAAGTCTTTTTATGGTGCCAGGAAATTTTTTTCTCAGTTGTGGATGATAAAATCAGGCTTCTGTAACTAGAGATTTTGGTATTTGCACAGGTCATAGGACAAAGTCTAGGATAAAGTCTTTCTTTACAGTTCTAGAAGTTCTGTTCCATCACTGTTGTATCAGTCTTCTGTAATTGGCGGTCTTGGTTTTTGCACAGATTCTAGGATGAAGCCTAGGATAAAGTCTTTTATTATGTTTCCAGAAGTTCTGCTCAGTTACAGTTGTCAAAGTCAAACTTCTGAAATTGAAGATCTTGGTTATTGTACAAATCCTAGGCTGAAGCCTAGGCTAGGGTCTTTCTTATTGGTCCCAGGATAAGTTCTGCCCAGTAATAATTGTCAAAGTAAGTCTTCTGTAGTAGAGCAATCTTGGTTTTTGCACAGATCATAGGACAACAATGACACTCATTCTTTTTTTTTTTTTTTTTGGTTTTTGGTTTTTGGGTCATACCTGGCAGTGTTCAGGGGTTACTCCTGGCTCCACGCCCAGAAATCTCTCCTGGCAGGCTTGGGGGACCATATGCGATGCTGGGATTTGAACCAATGACCTTCTGCATGAAAGGCAAATGCCTTACCTTCATGCTATCTCTCCAGCCCTGACACTCATTCTTGATAAAAACTCTCATCAAGATGGGAATGGAAGGAACTTTTCTCAATATAGTCAAGGCCATCAAAGACAAGCCAATGGCAAATATTATTCTCAATGGAGATAAATTAAATGCTTTTCCTCTAAAATCTGGTACAAGACAAGGCTGTCTTCTCTCACCACTCCTAGTAACATAGTGTGGGAAGTTCTTGCCATAGTGATTAGGTAAGAAAAAAATATCAAAAAGGCATCCAGATAGGAAAGGAAGAAGATGACATGGTACTATATATAGAAAACCCTAAGACTAATGAAAAGCTTCTAGAAACAATAGATTCATATAGCAAATGGCAGGATACAAAATTAACACACAAAAATCAATGCCCTTCTTATATAGCAATAATGATGGAGAAAAAATGGACATTAAAAATCCCATTCATGGGCCTGGAGAGATAGCACAGTGGTGTTTGCCTTGCAAGCAGCCGATCAAGGACCTAAGGTGGTTGGTTCAAATCCCGGTGTCCCATATGGTCCCCCGTGCCTGCCAGGAGCTATTTCTGAGCAGACAGCCAGAAGTAACCCCTGAGCACTGCCGGGTGTGCCCCCCCCCAAAAAAAAATCCCATTCACACTAATGTCACACAAACTCAAATACCTTGGAGTCAACTTAACTAAAGTGGTGAAAGACATATACAAAGAAAAATACAAAACCCTGCTTCAAGAAATAAGAGCGGACACAAGGAAATAAACACACATACCATGCTCATGCATTGGGAGGATTAACATAATTAAAAAAGAAGCTTTTGAAATAAAATTTTATTTGAAGAAAGCAAATAAGTGTCATTCCTGCTATACTATCTCTCTTCAGCCTATTTGTTTTATTTGGGCATTCAAGAGATCATCTGAGGTGCAAATGATCAAATCCAGGCCTTTTGCGTGCAAATTCTGTGCTAGTCCACTGATCTCTAAACCAAATCTATTATGTATGTCATCATCTGCTTTGAAAGTTTGGATGATTGACTGAAACCCAACTACAATCAGATTTGTAATCAAAGTGTCTAAATAAAGATATTAATTAAAAAAGAGAGAGTTTGGCTAATTGTACCAGGTACATAGTTTATATAATAAGTTTTGCAACAACTGCTCCAGGTCAGAATTTAAATTAACTTATGTAACCAAAAATAATTATATAATTCTAGAGACAAAATTTTTGCAATAAAAAATACTACATTTATTGTCAATAAAAGCTAATGAGCTACCACTATTTTCTTTTTATTTTTTTTTATTAATTTTTTATTTTTAATTATGAGAACAAAAATGCAAAGAAAGAGGACAATGTAAAGTTACAGTGGAAGGACAATCACCCCCTAACAGAATTCTCAGTAGTCCCATTTCTAATATCTTAACTTTGAACTTTTAGCCAAAGAACATTAGAAAAATAAAACAGAACCCCTGTACAATTACTTTGTCCCTCAAGTCCCCAGATTGTAGTACATAATATTTCTTAGCAGCACACAAAGCAATCTAAAGCCATAAAACTTATGTAACTCCTTAAACATTGAAGGCAAAGTACTTTTTTACATTTCCATGCACATGTATATTAGTTTAAGTTAACCTCAAAAGTTTAAGTAGGTTGTTTTTCTTAAGGAATAGAGTCAAAGGAGCACAGTAAAAATGGTGTTAGAGTGGCAATTATTGTTTGCATAGGCCCACCAAAATATGAGGGACATGGAAAGGAAAAGCCTTAGCCTAAATACAAGGAGATCCTATCCCTGAAGTTACCTGGCATAAGACCGACTGTATTCAGAAATTGCTCCTGGCTTGGGGGACCATATGGGACGTTGGGGGTCAAATTGTGGTCCATCCTAGGTGAGCCGCATACAAGACAAAGGCTCTACTGCTGCACCACCGCTCTGGCCCCTACTATGAATATTTTAAAACCTCTCACAATACTATGTATTACACTTTTCTTCTTCTAGGTAAAAGTTAACCCACACACCATAATGAAGTGCAATAATTTAGAGACTGTGGTAGTCTTAAAGTAACTTTTATAAAGCTGCTTGTCGGACTCCACCCGATTAATCAAGTACAAGTTTATCTAAGAAGGATGAGCACATAATACAATGATGAGACCAGAAACATGTCAAGGTTGAGTGCTGAAGGATATAAAAATAGAGAAAAGTCACATTATGCCTCTTAAAACCCTGTGACTGTCTCAGATTAGGGGGGCAAAGAGACATTGTTCTCCATAGCCTGTGCTGCAGAACCTGGCACTCTGTCTCTGCAGATATCTGGGGCCCCCAGTGCCTGGAAGAGCCCAGTTTTGAGCTAGGTGTTTTCCCTGATCTCTGCTACAGTAGCCTTGATAATTTTAGAGATCCCATTATTCTACTCCCTGTTCTCGAGGTATGTGTCCCAGCCCTTGACCGCCTAATACTGTGACTCCCCCTCCTCCTCACCTGGCAACAAGTGATGTTTCTATACCATTACTATGGAAACCCATCTGCAACTTTTGGGTGACTTCCTACAACCCAGTGACTTAAGGAGCTTAGACACAGGGCAGCTCAAAGAGGCAAACCCATACTGGCCTCTGATTCTGAGGGAGACCCATTCCACCCCTACCTCCATGTCACCATGAGAAAATATCCTTCTGCTTCATCTCACAAATGGGGCCTCATGGAGGCATCTCTTTATTTGTAGGGGAAGATGTAGGGTGTGGATGGAAGAGCAAGGATGAGCTAAACATTCTGAAAGTTTAGACTCAGAGCTGATGTAGGTAGGTAGGGATTCAGCACAGAGTCAATAAAAAATGATATATATATATCATTTTATATGATATATATATTATATATATATATAAAACATATGGAAGTCCTCAGGTGGGGGTGGGTGAAAAAGTCTAGAACTCCACACAGAGCAGGAATTGGCTCCTGCCCACCAAAGAAAGAAAAAAACATCTCCATCACCTAGGCCCTTGGCCAGGTGAGATAAAGCCTGGATAGCCCCTCCCTCCACACACTTTACTTCCCAGCCCCTTAACATGTGCTCTGCTATGTAGTTTACCTGGATATGAATGGGGGAGGCACTTGGGAAGTGAGCACAGGCAGTGAAGCATTGGCAGCTACTGTGAAGCCCAAGAATAGCTCCAGGAGAGGGGCAGGTTAGGGGCCCTTTATAAGGCTTTTTTCCCCCCAGAATCAAATAAAGTTCCTCTGAATCAAAGGGTACCCTGTGGAACTTGGATGAGAAATACTTAAGGATGCTCCCTAATCACCAAGAGCTAAGAAAAAAGAAGCGGGGGCCGGGCGGTGGCACTAAAGGTAAGGTGCCTGCCTTGCCTGCGCTAGCCTTGGACGGACCGCGGTTCAATCCCCCGGTGTCCCATATGGTCCCCCGAGCCAGGAGCAACTTCTGAGCACATAGCCAGGAGTAACCCCTGAGCGTTACTGGCTGTGGCCCAAAAACCAAAAAAAAAAAAAAAAAGAAAGAAAAAAGAAGCATCAGAAGTCAAAGCATGGTTTGTTCTCCATGAATATGAGACTTCTATCAAGATGAGTTGGGCAAGTTTCATTGCATTTCCCTGAGAAAGCTTCACCATAAACTTATAGAATGAGAGGCCACGGAGGGCTAGATCTGGGGCTCCTATTCACCTCACCCAGATGAGCTCTAAGATGCAGTATCATGAGCTGGAGCCATGTGTCTGTCACCATTCAACACCCTCCATTAAATAGGGTTTTTTTAAGAGACTAAATACCAGGGCTTTAAGTAGTGGTTCCAAAAATACTGTGGCAGGAAAGAAAAAAAGATTATGAAAAGAAGCTTTAAGTTTCATCTAAAGTGGAAAATCCAATAAAAAAAAGGAAATGGGGAAACTTTAAGGGAATAAGTTAAGTCAACCAAGGATAGTAAAGTTCTAAGAACAATCTTTCAATGAACCCAAAAGACAACTAGAATGAAAGAGAACACAAAAGTAATGAAAGTCATGATCAAGGAGAGACCTTGAATTTAGAGTCAGTGGTGCATCCTGGACAATCTGGTCGTGAAATCCTTCCAAAGAGAAGCCCTCAAGCTCAAATTCAGCCTTTGGGATCACAGATCCTGGCTAAGTCCCTGACCTTCCCACCAGCCCCACACTCCTGCAGAGACCATTTTGGGGATCTGAACCTGGGACTTCACACCATCTCCAGTACACTTAGTGTAAAACCCAGCAGCCAGTCCCTGGCCTGACCCTTTGGGTCAGCCACAGGCAGGGCAACACAGACTCTGCTGAGACAGGACATAACTAACATGCCCAGTCAGGGGCCACTGAAGAAAACCTTTGACCTTGAACTTCATTTGACCTGACCCTGTCAACACAGGCTTGGAGTGGGAGTGAAGCCACTTGACCTTCTGAAACCAATTAAGCTGGCCATGCTCTCTGCCTCTTCCAGCCCAGTATCCATTGCTTTGGCCTGTATGGGATGGAATAAGGAACATTGGAGATAGTTGTGTGATGTAGCCCATCTTCTCTCATGCTGGCCTGAGTCTTGGGCTACCAGCTGCCTTGTGGAGAGATTTCAGGAAGCTTCAAGCCACACTGTGTCAGGGTTCACCTGAGCCAAGTCATGTGCTTTGAGAGCACAATGGGGGCACGTGATCCAGGCTTTGCACTGGACCAATTTCACGTTTCCTGGATACCAGATGATCTAGATCTCCAAGAAGTGGTGCTTTGCCAACCATATTTTGGTTTTAGCCCCATATCTGGCATTGATCAGGGATTATTTCTGACTCTACACCCAGGAGTTACTCCCAGTGGGCATCAGAGTACCCTGGTCTGAAATGAGTGTCAGCAACCTACAAGGGTAAAGTACTACAGCTGTATTATTGTTCTGGTCTTGCTTTATCCACTTTAATGCAGGTTAATTTGAAGAGATGGCAGCTCATGTATTTGAGCCAAATATATTCCTATATATTTGTATACATTCAGATTCATAAATTTGAATATATTGAAATATACTCAGAATTTATTTCTGCTATTCTTCAGATCGCTCTGTAAAGATCCCATGAAAATTAATAAAGCATTCCAGCATTTGATTCCTAATTATTCTACAAAAAAGTCTTAATTTTCTACATTGATTTATGTTATCTACTCTTCATAAATTATTGTGGAAGGAAAATACTCATTATTCTCACAGTCACTTCACTTCTCAGAATAGATTCACATATTAATCCCATATATTTGCGATTTCCTTTGTGCACGCTTCTCACACACACACACACGTATACACACACACACACACACACACACACACACACACACCTATCGAATCTCTAGGAAAGAATGCTTGGACCATCTCCAAGTCTTAGGCAGTCGCTGTGCTGAGGGATAAGGGGATCTGCAAGGTCTTATCATCCATGGAAAAAGAGTCCAGGTTGCAAGCCAGCTGGGTCCTCACGCCAGAGACACTGGTTTGTCCCCTACCAACCCAGGGCTGTGAGATAACTCTGTGTGTGTGTGTGTGTGTGTGTGTGTGTGTGTGTGTGTGTGTGTGTGCAAACAGAAATGGGGAATAAGGGAAAGTAGTTCCTTTCCAGAGAGGTCATGAAGAGATCTCTGTGAGAAAAAAGCCCTGAGGCAAGGATGTTGAGTCACCTTTGTGCTTTGTGGTGCAACATGAGAAGCCCACGTGAGAAGCCATCATCTCTATGATGACCCTACTCACCACCCTCCATTGTGATAGCATCTGACATAAGCTCAAACTCCTTAGAACTCCCACAGTATAATGGCTGACTGCTGGAAGCAGAGAAAGCAAACATGTTTTGCCAAGAAATTGAGATGGTTCACACACACACACACACACACACACACACACACACACACACACACAGATAGCCAATGCAAGAGAATTCAAAATTGGATGAGGACTCATTGCAGACCCCTCTGCAGTTGTTTCCAGAAACGGAGGGTAATTCAGGGTGTTAGGGTGTAAGGCAGGTGACAGATGTAGATAATGAAGCCTATCCCCTGCCAAAGTATACACAAGTGCGAATATGAATACATATTGTGTATGTGGGCAGATATTTGTAAAGGATAGTGGATTTGAGTGAATTTCTCTGTGTTAGAGACAGAAGGACAGGCATTCAAAGCTCTAGCATGTGTGAATGTTCACCTCCAGGGACATCCTGCTCCAAGGATCAGGTGGCTCCCCATTTCGGTCCCCAAGATGAGGCTGCTGCTCTCTGAGGAGGGATTAGCAGATTTGCCAAGATTCACCTCAACTTAAAGGGTTCAGTTTCCTTCCTGTGGGACAGCTGTGCAGACACAGCTCTAGCTGATCCAAGAGAGAGTCCAGGGCACAACCAAGCAAGGACACATTCAGCAGGGATGACAGGATGAGTGCTTCCAGAGCTCAGCCTTGGTGATCATTTCTCTGCAGGGTGTGACACAGGAGCAGCACACCGAGAGCTTTCGCAACTCTCCATGCATTGACTTCCAAGAGGCGGATAGCTCCAGCAGCTCAGAAAGCCAACTCTCCTCTGAGCAGGAGTTTGACCATTTGGACAGAGTCCCAGTATCAATGCGTGTGGGGGAAAATGGTCATAAGGGAAGAAGGTGTTGGAGAAGGAGCACCTGGGATGTGTGAAGGACTGGTGTGGGAAGGAGCTGTCACAACCCCAGAGCCCATTCCGGGGAAGGCCTCCTCAGGAAGAACCCTTGTGAGAAGCCCTGGGCTGATCTTCAAGGCCCTTCTCTGATGGACCTGCCTGTGGAAAATCACATGCAGACAACCATCTGGGTGACCCTTTCTCTTGCTCCTTGGCTCCAGATCTGTAAGTAGGCATGAAGAATTGCTGCAAAGCACCACCAGCGACATCTCTGCCACTGGCTGCTGGGCCAACAGCCCAGTCAGTGCTGAGTGAGCGTCATGAGTCCCGGGACAACGTGCCTTGGATGCACCACTTGAAGGAAACTCTTCGGGATCTCAATCTCAGCAGCACTCTCAGTGCTCGTGATAGGAATTTGGTGATCCTCTTGTGGAGTCCGACTTGCCTTGGGGTCATTTGTGGCCGGCAGCATGAAGTGTTCCATGTCATAGGATGGTTGGTGATCTGCCTTACAGAGCCTGGCTTGCCTTGGAGCCTTTTTGGGTTGGCCATTATTTTTGATGGTGGGGCCATACCAAGCAGCCCTCAGGGGATACTCCTGGCTCAGCACTCAGAAATTCTCTGGCAGTCTCTGGGGTGCATATGGAGAGGCACATGTGGAAGGCACAGAAGGTGTCACCTGCCCCACAGGCCACTCTCCTCAGTGACTCTGAGAGCCGAGGGCACACTCTGCACATGTAGGAAGCCTGGTTCCATCTCTGGTACCCAAGACCCTGAGCATGAAGGATGAATCCGTGGGAGAGCTCCCTCCGGATTGATGCCCAAGACTCAAATGCAAGGAAACGGGGGTCTGTGCCTGCCATCGCTGCCATGGCTGGCCCTGCCTGGCTGCTGACAAGGGCGACCAGTCAGTGTCCTGAATGCAGGGACCCCTATGCTAGACGTGGGGTCAGGGGTAGAATATGTGGAAAGCCTGTGGAAACCCAACCCTCCCCAGCCCCTGACCTCGTGCCCTGCCCAATCCCACAAACCGGGATTCCTAGGTCACCAGGTTCTGAGCAGGACTGGGCTGGGTCTTGGGTGCTGGCTACGGCAATCCTCTCACTGAGCAACTCGGGCCTCAAGGGCTCCCACAAATCCTGGGCAGCTCCTCGGGAATGGACAGTCCCCATGGAGGTACCTTTGGGTCTGAGCTGAGTCTCTGTGGGAGCCTAGTCTGCACAGGGCTCCAAGGACCCTCCCTCAATGCACTGTTCCCCCGAGTTCAGAGTCAGTACAGCCCTGACCACTGCCACAAAATGGACATTAAAAAAAAAATCCCATTCACATTAGTGTCACAACAAGATATCTTGGAGTCAACTAAAGATGTGAAGGACCTCTACAAAGAAACTACAAAATCCTGCTTCAAGAAATAGAAAAGTGGGGCCAGAGCAGTGGTGAAAGCCATATGGCATGTGCCTGCCTACGCTAACTTAGGACAGACCTTTGTTCGATACCCCAGAGTCCCACATGGCCCCTCAAGCCAGGAGCAATTTCTGAGCGCATAGCCCGGAGTAATCCCTAAGCGTCACCAGGTGTGGCCCAAAAACCAAATAAATAAATAAATAAATAAAAGAGAATACAAGAAAATGAAGACACACACCCTGCTCATGGATTGGCAGGTTTAACATAATTAAAATGGCAATGCTCCCAAAGCATTGTACAGATTTAATACAATCCCTCTAAGGATATCCATGACATTATTCAAAGAAGTGGATCAAACACTCCTGAAATTCATTTGGAATAATAAACACCCATGAATAGCTAGAGCTACCCTTGGAAAAGGAGTATCAAAGGCATCATCTTTTCCAATTTTAAATTGTATTATAAATGCTGTCATTGGGGGCCGGAGAGATAGCATGTAGATAAGGCATTTGCCTTGCATACAGAAGGATGGTGGTTCAAATCCTGGCATCCCATTTGGTCCCCCGAGCCTGCCGGGGGTGATTATCTGAGCATAGAGCCAGGAGTATAGCCCCTGAGTGCTGCAGGGTGTGACACCCCCCCCCCCAAATGCTGTCATTAAAACAGCATGGTATTGGAATAAAGATCAGTGGAATAGACTTGAGTATTCAAAAAATGTTCCCCAGACATACAACCAACTAATCTTTGATAAAGGGGCAAGAAATGCAAAATGGAGCAAGGAAAGCTTCTTCAACAAGTGGTGTTGGGGCAACTGGTCAGCCACTTGCAAAAAAGTGAACTCAGACCTCCATCTAACACCATGCACAAAGGTCAAATACAAATGGATTAAGGACATAGATATCAGATCTGAAACCATAAGGTATATTGAACAACACATAGGTAAAACACTCCATGACATCGAGACTAAAGGTATCTTCAAGGTGGAAATAGCACTCTCCATATAAGAAAACAGAAATAAACAGACGGGACTATATTAAGCTGTGAAGATTCTGCATCTCAAAGGAAATAGTTCGTAGGATACAAAAGCCACCCAAAAAATGGGAGAAACTATTCACCCAATACCCATTAGACAAGGGGCTAGCTAATATCTAAGATACACAAGTTACTGACAAAACTTTACAAGAAAAAAAATCTAACCCCATCAAAAAATGGGGAGAAGAAATGAACAATTTCTCAAAGAAGAAATACAAATGGCCAAAAGGCACATGAAAAAATGTTCCACATCACTAATTATCAGGAAGATACAAATAAAAACAGCAATGAGGTACCATCTCATGCCACAGACTGGCACACATCACAAAGAACAAGAACAATCAGTGCTGGCGGGGATGTGGGAAGAAAGGAACGCTCATTCACTGCTGGTAGGAATGCCGTCTAGTCCAGCCCTTATAGAAAATATGGAGATTCCTCAAAAAACTGGAAATTTAGCTCTCATATGATCCAATTATACCACTCTTAGGGATATACCCTACGAACACAAAAATCCAATACAAAAATCTCTTCCTCACAACTATATTTATCACAGCCAGACTATGGGGAAAAAAAAACAGAAAACAACAAAACTTGCCATATCTGACTCTCTCCTTTTTTATTTTGTTTATATTTATAGCATCTAGAGAGGGTCCCCCAGTTTTCTTACAGAACCATAGAACATGAATCATCTGGTTTTGTCTCATATTTATATGTCTTCCTACCAAATGAGAAAAGGGAAAAAAAATGGATGAGCCTCATGGACCAAGCATCTTAGGAGCGTAGAGTAGAAATAAAAAAATGGCTAGCCCTAAATATCCTAACTAATATCATGACAGTAGAATCAAGAGACTCAAACTATAACAAGTTATACACAAATGGACCTGTTACCCTAGCAGTCTAGGGGGCTAAGGGTGGTGGTATGAGATGCATACTGGCAATTATAGAGGAGGATGTCAACACTTGTAGTGGAAAAGGCTCTAATTCACAGGCACTATGTGACCTACAAAGTAATTGGGAGATAAGTGCAGGCACAAGAAAAGATAAACAAATGAACACTGCCGTTTGTGACCCACCAAAAGAGCACCAATCAGCTGAGTTAAGTGCAGGTAGCCCTGTGTTCTTAACTAGAATCGAGTGCAACTTTGCTCTCTTGGTGGATTGACAGACAGTCCAGTCTCCATATAAGCCTGTCGTATGACAGATCTTGCCCTCTGCAGTGCAATGGGGAAATGCCTATGTCTGAGCAATAGTATTTGCTCTGACAATTGGAATATTGGTGGGAACATCATAATCTAATGCCAAAAATATGTTCCTGATCTGCTTGCTACCTTGTGCTCTTTGGCCCTGTGAAGATGATGCCTCAGTTACAGGCCATAAGAAACTGAGAGACATACAGGGGAATGTATTTCGACCCAGCTGAGCACATCTCAGTGAAACGCAGCGAACCCCTGGAGATATGAATGAGGATTGCTTATTGTTGTGAAGTATTGTCTTTGTTACAGCCTTGTTCTACTTCTTCTCTGAACAATAAAGAGAGCAAACAGGTGTCAAAATCAAACTTTCTGAAATCACATCGAACTACTTAATGACTTTGTAAGCATACAACATAAAAAAGTGAGAGATTGATAAAATTTATGACAGTTTTTAATCTTCGGGTGAAGGGGATACAATTGTTGCATATATAAAAACCTCAAAAATAATGGCGTGCTACATTTTCTCTTATTTATTATTATTATTATTATTGGTTTGTAGGTCATGACTGAAAAATCTCAGGGCTTACTCCTGACTTTATGCTCAGAGATCACATCTGGTGGTGGTCAGAGAACTACATGGGGTGCCGAGTTGAAACTAAGTGGGTTGTATGCAAGGCAAACACCCTACTCACTATACTATAGCTTCAAGACCTAATTTAATTTTTTCTTTTTAAATAATATCTTTATTTAAGCACATGTTTGATTACAAACATGATTGCAGTTGGTTTCAGTCATACAAAGAACATCCCCCTTCACCAATGCAACATTTCCACCACCAATGCCCTTATCTTTCCCCCTCCCTCACCCCTAGCCTGTATTAGAGATAGGCATTCTACTTCTCTCACCCATTACCATTGTCATGATAAGGGCCAGAGAGACAGCATGAAAGTAAGTCGTTTGCCTTGCATGCAGAAGGTTGGTGGTTCAAATCCTGGCATCCCATATGGTTCCCTGAGCCTGCCAGGAGCTATTTCTGAGCATAGAGCCAGGAGTAATCCTTGAGCGCTGCCGGGTGTGACCCAAAAATAAAAACAAAAAACAAAAAACAAAAAAACATTGTCATGATAGTTGTTAGCGTAGTTATTTCTGTAACTGCATTTGCCACTCTGTGTTGAGCTTCATATCATGTGCTGGTCCTTCTAGCCCTCATCTCTAGTCTCTGGGCATTATAATAATGTCTTTTCTTTTTCTTTTTTCTTTCTTTCTTTTTTTTTTTTTTTTTTTTTTTTTGGTTTTTGGTTTTTGAGTCACAACCAGCTGCGCTCAGGCGATACTCCAGGCTCTAGACTCAGAAATTGCTCCTGGCAGGTTCGGGGGACTATATGGGATGCCGGGATTTGAACCACCATCCTTCTGCATGCAAGACAAACACCTTATCACTGTGCTATCCCTCCGGCCCCTCTTTTATTTTTCTTAAAATCCATAGAAGAGTGAGACTATTCTGTGTGTCTCTCTCTCCCTCTGACTTATTTTACTCAGCATAATAGTTTCCATGGCCATCCATGTATAGGAAAATTCCATGAGTTCATCTCTCCTGATGGATGCATAATATTCCACTGTGTATATGTTCCACAGTTTCTTTAGCCACTCATTTGTTGAAGGGTCATGTTTTCAGAGCCTGGCTATTGTAAATAGGGCTGCAATAAATATAGGTGTGAGGAAGGCATTTTTTGTTTTGTTTTGTGCTTTTGTGTTCCTAGGGCATATCCCTAGGAGTGGTATAGCTGGATCATATGAGAGCTCAATTTTCAGTTTTGTTTAGTTTGTTTGTTTGTTTGTTTTTGAGTCACACCCAGCAGGACTCAGGGGTGCCTTTTGGCTCCATGCTCAGAAATCACTCCTGGCAGGCTTGGGGCACCTATATGGGATGCCAGGATTTGAACCAATGACCTTCTGCATGAAAGGCAAAAGCCTTACCTCCATGCTATCTCTCCGGCCTCCAATTTCTAGTTTTTTGAGGAAGCTCCATATTGTTTTCCAGAAAGGCTGGACTAGATAGCATTACCACCACAGTGAATGAGAGTTCCTTTCTCTCTATATCCACCAGCACTGATTGTTCTTATTCTTTGTTGTCCCAACACCACTTGTTGAAGAGGTTTTCCTTGCTCCATTTTGTATATATTGCTCCTTTATCAAAGATTGTTGTATGTCTAGGAACATTCTCTGAATACTCAAGCATATTCCACTGATCTGAGGATATGGTCTGTACCATGCTGCTTTAATGACTATTGCTTTGTAATACAATTTAAAGTAGGGGAAGTGATGCCTCCCATATTTCTTTTCCGATGGGTTGCTCTCACTATTCGTGGGTGTTTATTGTTACTAATGAATTTCAGGAGTGTTTGATCCACTTCTTTGAATGTAATGGATATCCTTAGAGAGATTGCATTAAATCTATATGATGATTTGGGCAGTATTGGCATTTTAATCATGTTAATTCTCTCAGTGCATGAGCACGGTATCTGTTTTCATTTCCTTGTGTCCTCCTTTTATTTCTTGAAGCAGTGTCTTGTAGCTTTATTTGTCTATGTCCTTCACCACTTTAGTTGACTCCAAGATATTTGAGTTTGAGTGACACTAATGTGAATGGGATTGTTTTTTTTTTTTAATGTCTATTTCTTTTCTATCATTATTGGTGTATAAGAAGGCCATTGATTTTTAGATGTTAATTTTGAAGTCTGCCACTTTGCCATATGAATCTATTGTTTCTACAAACTATTTGGTAGAGCCTTTAGGGTTTTCTAAATATAGTATCCTGTCATCTGCAAACAGTGAGAGCTTAACTTCTTCCTTTCCTATTTGAATGCCTTTGATATCAATTTCTTGCCGAATCGCTATAGTGAGAACTTCCTATGTTGAATAGGAGCGGTGAGAGAAATTAGGACTTAATTTCCTAAGCTGAGAAATGAGTCTACTTACTGTTTATGTTATTTATTTACAGGTACTCACTATACATATAAACTATAAATATCTCTAAGATACTTGATTTATACAGGAGAACTATGACATGCAAAAACAGGTTAGATGACCTTTGTACACTGCCATGGGCTTTTCCAACCTGCCTTTTAGAAAGGTAGAAAATATGAGATCTTGCAAAGGAGTAAGCTTCAAAATTCTAAAGAAAATTCACCCAAAAGTGAAGTTTTCTTCAAAAAAAGTCTTCTATTTAAAAATGTCTTCTATTTAAAAAAGTCTTCTATTTAAAAAATGTTAAGACCAAATGTCAACATTTATAGCTATGAACTCCTAGGACTGGTCAATCGGGGAAGATGAGGCTGATGGGAAGTGCATAAAAGATCAAAGGAGTGCGGTAGGAATAGTTTCAACCACTCAACCACTGTCTGGCCTTTAGTGCCTGGGAGACATCATGTATCCTCAACTTCCTGTCATGGTGCTCCATCCATGTGAGGCTTCGATGACATTACTCTTTTATTCCCCTGATGACATGATTCTTAAGAGCACACATATTTCCCTTGGCTCCAGATGCCATTTTCCCTGGTACTGATGCCCTGCTCCTAAGGTATAAAGCTCCTTAACTTGACTAGCTTCAATGCAAACTCCCATGTGGCCTAGTCACTCATTCAGGCCTCCTTTAGATCCTTTCATCATATTTAGCCATTTGGAATTGAAGGGGAGCAACACAGTAGTGAAATGGCATTGGGTGAGTTTTGTTACCATTATCAGGGAGACTTGACTGGAGAGTTACAGAGGTAGCAGGGTCAGGTAGCTTTGTGGACCCCCTGTTCATAAGCTCGTTGGGACTACTGGGCTTTAGGAATCCCTAGTAGATAATGTGGTTCTGATGAGTCCATTTCAAAGATGGCCCCACTTTTAGCATTAAGCTAACAATGTCCTTCACTGCTATAATATGTCTCAACTCATAATTCTACCCATATGATTTGGCATGAGGACAAGAGAATGGCAAGTGCTAAAAGGAGGGAAAGAATTTTCTGTGGTTGTTTTTCTCTAGATTAGGCTGTTGAAAGCTTGCAGCCTGTGCCATGTTTTCAGGATGACCTATGTAGTAAGTAGGGTGAGAAGGAAACAAGAGCCTTGAAATACATTAGGAGCAGGAATTTGGGGGATCAGCCAGCTGGGTACAGAGAAGTGAATTTGAGACTGGACTGATAAGCCCAAACCACACAGGGAGCAATCTGTGCAGGAAGAAGTGTTTCTCCAACGTCTGCTACTTTGATTTGGTCTCCCCCCCCAACACTCCTTAAAAACCATATCAGAAATAATGAAATTATGAAGAGAAAAAGAAAATGAATGTAGCAAGGAACAAAGAGGAAGTTACTTGGTAGGGCCATAAGAGCAAGCACAATGGGCCCCAGTAAAAGACAGGAATGGAAACAAAGAATTAATGAAAGCCATGGTTCAGAAAAGGAAAGATTTGGGGCTGGAGGGATAGGACAGTGATAGGGCACTTGCCTTGCACACGGCTAAGCCAGGATGGACCTGGGTTTGATCCCCAGAGTCCCATGTGGTTCCCAATGTCGGGAGCAATTTCTGAGTGAATAGCCAGGAGTAATCCCTGAATGTCACCAGGTGTGGCTCAAAAAAACAAATATAAAAAGAAAAGGAAAGATTTTCAAGTCAGTCAGTGAAGAATCCAGGACTTTGTAGTGACTACAACATTTTCAAAGAAAAGCCCTCAAGCCCACACTCAAGATTCTGGCCAAGTCCCTGACCTCCCCACCAGCCCACTTTTGGGTCTGAACCTGGGCCTTCACTCCATCTCCAGTACTTAGAACCGAAGTATAGCTCTGGGCTGATAACACTCACTTTTACTTAGTGTAAAACCCATTGGGTCAGCCACGGACAGGGCAACACAGAGACTCTGCTGAGACAGGACATAGCTAACATGCCTAGTCAGGGGCCACTGAAGAAAACCCTTAACCTTGAACTTCACTTGGCCCTGACCCTACAGACATGATGCTTGAATACTGGCAGGAATGCTGTGTGTAGGCCAAACCTCCCAGCTGAAAAGGTAATACAGTCCTGGCAGACATCGCTGAGAAAAGGTCAGTTGTGCCTTAGGTTAGCACTTGACAGGATAGCAACAATGAACTACTAAACATTAATGTATGATGAGAATTAAGTACATAAAAAAAAACGGTGTGCCTTTTCCCCTTGCATTAAAACAAGAATTGTTGGGACACACCTTACTTATTCTAAGCTAATGGAATAATCTACAATAATATTTTTCTCAGGCTGGTAAAATCTATAAGAATTTTTTCCAAGTTGGTAGAATCAATAATAAAGTTTCTTAGTCAGTTTTTTAGTATTGTGTAGGCTACAAATGCGTTTGCTCTTTTAATTACATCTTCCCTCTTTTCACAATAGCTTTTTGGTATACTATTAAATGAGCAATGGGATTATACTTGCCGATTAATAGTTGCCTAGCAAGAATCATTTCTAAGAGGAAAGAATAAGTATTTTTCTGATTTCTGTTGACTACAAGAATTCCATCCAAGAGAAAATCATAAGTATTATATTATTTCTGTTTATGGTAAATGAAACTGATTACAAAGAATCTACAATATACACGTAACATTGAAATGATAGTCTAATGATTGTGCCGACACATGTTTATTCTATAACATAAAACATGTCACACTTGATCTACCCAACTTCCTACTATTGATAATTTTTTGCTTAAATATGAAGCAGAACTTTCACTAAGTCGGACTCAGTTCCAACTACTTTTGAGTGTGTTTGGTCTCTGAGTACCCACTTCTCACCGACTCCTCGCTCCCATCCTCCTATCCAATAACCCCAAAACCCCTCTCAGTGCTGCCCAGCTCAGCTGGCCTGTGATAAATCCTAGCCCCATATTATGGGCTCAATTGTCACTATTGTTTTGGTGGGTTTGTGGTGTGTGTGTGTGTGTGTGTGTGTGTGTGTGTGTGTGTGTGTGTGTGTGTGTGTGTGTGCACACACGCATGCTCAGGGTTTACTCGTGGTTCTGTATTCAGGAATCACTCCTAGTAGGGCTCTAGGTGCTGGAACTCAAACTCAGATCAGTCATGCACAGCCCCCAGGATGGAATTTATAGGCCTCACATTTGATGGCAAGCATTTTCTTTTAAGTTTTTGGGCAATGCTCCAGAATTGCTCTTGGCTCTGTGCTCAACGTTTACTTCTGGTAGAGCTCAGAGATAATGGGATGTGGGGATTGAACCAGGTCACAACCATAAAGCAAGTACCCTTTCCACTATACTATCACTCCAGCCTGCCAGCACTTGTTCTTAACCATTAGGTGTGAAGTGTCCTGTCTCATTAGTTTGTGGGTTAGCATTTTTGTTTTTATTTGGGGTCATTCCTGGTGGTGCTCACAGGGAACATGTGGTGTTTGCTTCTAATCTGGATCTCTTACAGGCCAAACATGCATTTTTATCCTTTTTATGATCTTTCTGGGTTTTGAGGGGATAGGTTTTGTTTTTTTTTGAGTTACACCTGGCTGTGCTGGAGGCTAACAACCCCCGCCCCCAACACACACATCCCATTCCCAAGGAACATTCTTGGCTCTGGCATCAAACCAGGACTGACTGCAGACAAGGCAAATGCTTTACCCTCTACCAGTGGTCCTTAAACTTTTTATATAGGGGGCCAGTTCACTGTCCCTCAGACCATTGGAGGTCAGACTATATTAAAAACAAAAACTATGAACAAATTTCTATGCACACTGCATAGTTCTTATTTTGAAGTGAAGAAACAAAACGGCAACAAATAACTATGTGGCCTGCGAGCTGTAGTTTGAGGACCACTGCGAGTGACTGTCCCGCCCCTGCTGGTTTTCATGGCTTCCCTACAAAGCGTTCTCAAATATCCCTAGTTAGTTAACAGATTACTGTCATCTAATCAATAGTCTTCCTCATATATGGTGTTCTTGATATCCCACTGAAGAGTCATAATTAACATACTTAACACAAGTAATATAATAATATAATTAATTCGCATAGTTAATTAATATAATTAACGAACAAAACTCCTAGTTTTGTTTCTACCCTCTTAAAAGGATCTCTCACACAAGAGAACTTTCAGCTATATGAAGTTCAGCTTATTCTTTTTGCCCCTGTATTTATCCAGAACTGAGTTATCTCAGTGAGTGGGTGTGGAAGAGAAAGAGCTTGCAGATGGTGGGAGAGATGTGGGCACTTTGGCGGTGGATGTGATGTAGAGATATTGTATCCTCAAACACATGAACCTTTTACACTTTTGGGGGGGGCACACCTGGGGATGCTCAGGGGTTACTCCTGGCTCTTCACTCAGAAATTGCTCCTGGTTTGGGGGACCATATGAGATGCCGGGGGATCAAAACCGCAGTCCGGCCTAGGTCAGCTGCGTGCAAGGCAAACACCCTACTGATGCACCACCGCCCCAGACCCACTTTTACACTTTTGAGTACTAATCTATCTCAATAAATTATTATTGATGCTATTATTATTATTATTATTAGTTTCAGGGTCACACCCAGCAGTGTTCAGGGGCTACTCTGTAAGATGCTCTGGAGTTGTTCCAGGTGTTACCCAGGAAACAATGTGGTGTTGAGAATGGATCCTGAATCTTCTGCAAAAAAGCATTTATGCTTCTGGTCCCAGAGGCCAGAGAGATACTACAATTGCATTTGCCTTGTACACAGATAACCTGGGTTCAATCTCCAGCACCCCATCTGGTCCCATGAGTCTCTCCAGGAGTGATCCTTGCTTGCAGAATCAGGAGTAAGTCTAGAGCACAGCCAGGTATGGCCCCCAAAATAAAAAAAATAATAATAAAGGAAAAGGAAAAAAAAAGAAAGCATCTTCCCCAATCCTTTGAAACATCTTTGAGCCCATTAAATTAATAATTTAAAATAACTAAAACAAAGTTTAATCAATAAATAAAAAGCTTAGAAAGTTTTGGTATAGAGTTTTAGCGCCCTAGATCTTGATCTGTTTTTATTTTTCCCTTTTTCATTTTTTGGTTTTTGGGTCACAGCCAGTGGTGTTCAAGGGTTATTCCCACTTCTGTGCTCAGGGGTCACTCCCTACAGTGCTCTGGGGGCCTTGTGTTGCTAGGGATGGAAGCTGCTTCTGGCAGGCAATATGTACCTTTAGACCTTCAGCAAGCTTTATGCCCTTACCCCCCACTGTTCTTACTTTTCAAATAGTTTTCACTATTATAATTTCTTTGCCTTTCTAATACATTTTAAATAATACTGTGACCTAAATTCATACACAAAAATCTTGCTGGGCCCTTGATAATTATCGTATCAGATTCATATGCCCACTTTGGAGGAATCATAGATCTCTTTGTAATATTAGGTCTTTGATTCATAAACATGGCATTTGTATCCATTTATTCTTTGATCAGTGTTCTGTAGTTATTAACATCTTAAATTTGACACACACGGCTACATCTTCACCTGCGTCCTTGTTTCTTTGGTGTGTCAGCAGCTGTAAATGGTATCGTAGCTTCTATTTTCGGGCCTTCACTTTCATTGCCCATGTCTGCTGACCCTGCACAATGAATTCCCTTTGTTTTAGGACTCCTCTTTCTCTTTCTGCTCTCTCTCTCATTCATCCTTCCTCCCACTCTCCTCCCATCCCACCATGAACTTTTCTAAATAGAACCTCCTGTCAGAAAGGACATTTTAATTTCTAAGGATGGCCTTTCCCTTTCAGGGCTTGTGGCCCCTTTGCTCTGCCAGTGCTTTGCTGAATACATTGCATGGCGAGCTCATTTGTCCTTGTCCCAGTTTCATGGGGAAAGCCTTCAGACTTTCACCTATAAGCACGATGTTAGTTTTTGTTTATTCGGAAATGAGATGATATTTTGCCCATATTCTTTCCCAAGAGGACGAAGTTCCTTTGTATTCCTATTTTGTTGAAAAACTTTTGGTTCACAGATAGAATTTTTCTTCTTTAGCTTGGGAATAGGATGATTTCATGGACTGGTTGTTCAATATTGAAATGAGTTTGTATTCCTATAATCAGACCAACTTTTGAGTGGTCTATAATTCTTTGTAGATGAATGTATTCTATATTGTCAGTGATTTTTTTTTTCTGTCAGTGATTTTTAAGAATCTTTGAAGTAGGAGAGATAGTACAGCAGGTAAGGCGCTTGCCTTGCACACAACTGACCTGCATTGGATTCCACAGCCTGCCAGGTGTCACCTCTGAGCACAGAACTCAGAGTAAATCCTGAGCACTACATGGTGTGGCCTCAAACAAACAAACAAACAAACAAAAACATTTTTTAAAATATTGGGAATGAGGGCTGGAGAGATAGCACAGCGGTAGGGCGTTTGCCTTGCATGCAGCCGACCCAGGACAGACAGTGGTGGAATCCCAGCATCCCATATGGTCTCCTATATGATCCCCCATACTTGCCAGGAGTGATTTCTGAGCGCAGAGCTAGGAGTAACCCCTGAGCACTGCTGAGTGAGACCCCAAAACCAATATATATAGAGGAAGAGAGATGCATGCTGGGAATAGGAGTGGAGGGAGGACAACACTGGTGGTGGGAATGCCCCTCATTCATTACTACTATGTGCCTTAAATATTACTGTGAAAGATTTGTAATTCATTTTGCCCACAATAAAAATTAAAAAAAAAATAAGCATGTGCAAGAAACAAACAAACAAAAGTTAAGGCCCTGGCCTTAGAAACAGCCAATGCTGATTCTATCCCTAGCACCACGTGGTCATGCAGAACTTTCGGATGTGGCCCTGGAGACCCCAAGCACTGCCAGACTGTCCACATAATGCCTTACACCACAGAACCTGAGAAACACTGTGCTATGGGGACTTTGCTTTGCTTGGTTAATCCCCTGAGCACTGTTTGGCAGCCCTACCCCCAAAATAATGTTTGTATCTAGATTCATGAGGAGAACAGTTTTCTTCTTTGGAACTGTCTTCTTTACTTTTGCTCTTGTGGTTGTGATGACTGCTAGATGACAAAAATAAATTTTGACTTCTGTATAGGTGTTTTTATTTTGTTGTTGTTGTTTTTCTTTGGATGGTTGGTTGATTTTTGGTCTATAACCTGGTCCACACCAGGGTTACTCCTGGCTATGTGCTCAGAAATTACTCCTGGGAGGCTCAGGGAACCTTCTAGGATGCCAGGGATTGAACTTGTGTTGGCTGCATGCAAGGCAAACTCTCTACCCACTATGCTATTGCTCTGACATGAAGGGAGGTTTTTTTTTTAATAATAATTTTTTAATGGAATAACCATGACATACACAGTTATAAGGCTGTTCACGACTGAGTTTCAGTCATAAAATTGTTCCAACACCCATCCCTTCACCAGAGCACATTTCCCAGCATCAATATCCCCAGTTTCCAGTTTCCCTTCCAACCCCCTCCCCAGCCTGCTTCTATGGCAGACATCTCTCTCTCTCACTCTTCCTTTTAGACACTGTGGTTTGCAATATTGTTACTGAAGGAGTGTCATGCATATCACTTTACCTCCTTTCAGTTAACAACAGGCAAACCGTTCATATATAATAATAGTCAACTATTAATCAATAAAGTTCAAGCCCATTGTTTATTAATGCTATACCAAGGAACTATTATAAAAAAAGAGGGTAGAGGTAATTAAAAGACCAAACCTTTTAGTAGCCTACACATTACTAAGTAACTGACTAAAAAATATTATTGTTGACTCTACCAGCTTGGGAAAAATAATATTGTGGATTCTACCAGTAGTTTAGGGTAAGTAAGGTGTGTTCCAGCAATTCTTGTTTTAATGCAAGAGGCAAAGGCACGCAGGGTTTTCATCTATTTGACATTATTAGTTCTCTTTATGCATTAATGTTTAATAAGCTCATTGTTGCTATCCTGCCAATCACTTGCCTAGGGCACAACTAGCCTTTTCTCAGCAGTGTCTGCCAGGACTGCATAGCCCTTTTTTGGGTGTGTGGAGGTGGTGGTGGAGGCTAGGCCTGCACAGCAATCCCGCTGGTATTCAGCCATCATGCCTGTAAGCAGGGACAAGGGATCACTCACTCTTTATAGGATTCAGGAGACAATATGAGGTGCTAGAGATTGGACCCAGGTCAGAAATAGCAAGGCAAATGTCCTACCTGCCAGAATGGATCACTTTGATTCCCCCCCAAAAAAATTATTTCTTCTTTTTAAGTTGATTTTGGTCCACACCCAGCAATGCTGGCTCTGTGCTCCCATGGCTGCTCAGGGCACTATGTAGTGCCAGGAATCAAACCCTGCCTCCTGCATGTTTAGGCTCACTGAGCTTAGTGGTCTTCTATGCAACTTTCCCATCAGTTTGGCTGTGATCATAGTGGGCTCAGGGTACTAAGACATTTTGACAGTACTCTGAAATTTGTGGAGGAGGGGATTGAGGGCCACATCCAGCAATGCTCAGGGGGTTATTCTGGGCTGTGCAATCAGAAATTATTCCTCCTGCTGCTCAAAGTCAGGTCAGCTATATGCATCACTCTGGACCCACTATGAAATTTTGAGGTTTTGCATGATCTGTTCCAGGATGTATAGTTCTGGAACAAATTAGGTGGCTTGGCAGTTAGTTTGATAAGGTTAAGTTGTGGAGCTGGGCCATTTTGTAGGAGGATAGAATGTCAGGTACGACTGTGAGCTGCTGTGCCTTCAGGCAGAAAATGGGACTCTATCTGCCCCAATCCAAGGAGGCCCCAGAGGTCTCAGCCAGGACCAGACTAACAGGGAAGAGTTGGTGGCTATCATTTATTTGGGGGAGTTTAGTAGTGTAGCTGGGTCACTTTCCTGGCAGGAAAATGGGGGGTGAAGGTGGAGGCTGCTGGATTTCCCCTTGGTGCTGGGGAATGGGAGGGAATTTGGCCCAGCCCATTCTGAGAAGACCCAGAGTGTTTAGCCTATAGATTAGTCCCACCTGGGAGTTTTAGTTACTCATCTTATTTTGGGGAATCAGTTATGGAATGCAGCCATTTCTGCCCAGCACCCAGTTTTGATCCTGGGCACCCCAAGATCTATTGAACATCTCAGGGTGCAGCCCTGCAGACCCCCCCCCAACACTGCCAGAAACCCTGGTCTCCCAGGCACTGCTCAGGCACCCAGGGTCTCCCCAGCACAGCAGGGCCTGAGCAGAGTCACATTCTCACACGGAAACCTTCCCACCGATGATCAAGAATCACAGGTGAGGGGCCCGGAGAGATAGCACAGCGGTGCTAACCTTGCAAGCAGTCGATCCAGGACCTAAGGTGGTTGGTTCGAATCCCGGTGTCCCATATGGTCCCCTGTGCCTGCCAAGAGCTATTTCTGAGCAGATAGCCAGGAGTAACCCCTGAGCACCGCCGGGTGTGGCCCAAAAACCAAAAAAAAAAAAAAAAGAATCACAGGTGAGACTCCCAGGCTTCCTGAGCACTATCTGTCAGACACAGCTACAGGAGACCCATGATGAGTGGCACATGTGTGGCAATGGCCTTGATGGGCGTCTGTCTGCCTTGCCATAGGATTGCCACAGTGCATCTAGTTAATCTGCCCCATACACAGCTCCACCTTTCTAGTGAGGAGGGCTTTTCAGAGCTGACCTCAGCAAGTTTCCATTTGCAATTTTTGGATTGGGGGATGTGGAGTGGTGTGTGTGTGTGTGTGTGTGTGTGTGTGTGTGTGTGTGTGTGAGAGAGAGAGAGAGAGAGAGAGAGAGAGATAGAAACAGAGACAGAGAGACAGAGAGAGACAGAGAGACAGAGAGAGACAGAGAGACAGAGACAGAGAGATCTTATTCCTAACTGTGCTCAGGGGTCACTCCCTGGTTCTGAGTTACGAGGACATGCCATACAGTACTCAAGATTACAAAGCAGAAAGTGGGCCTGCTGCCCACACCCCAGGGGCCCTTCAGCTAAGTGAATAGTTTAGGCAATGCTCAGGTGGCGGCAGCAGAAATTCCTGCTTTGGACTGTGGTGACTTTTCAGAGAACAGATTCGTGGCAGTTTGTTTAGTGCTGGGTGAGGGCACTGTGAGCCCCTTAGTAGAGCTGAATAGTCACAGTAGGGCAAGGGCAACTGCACCTCTGAACCACTAGCTTGGGTTCAGTCCAAAGCACTGAGAAGGCGAGTGCCATGGGGAGCCCCCTTCACCTCTGTGGCCCAGGAGGCATTTCTCCTCCAGCAAGAAGTGCCTGCAGTCTGTTCTCCAACTTTGAGAGCTTCATGGGCAAAATGACTTTGTCCTGGGTGTCTATGTTTTGTTTTGTATTTTGTTTTGAGGTCACACAGTGCTCAGGGCTTACTCCTGGCCCTGTGCTCAAGGTTCATTCCTTGTGGGACTTTTGCGGGGGCCCATATGGGATGCTGGGGATAGCAAAGGCATGTGCAAGGCAAACTTCTTACCCTCTGTACAATTGCTCTGGTCCCTACTATGGGTGTCTATGTAATCTGTCTATGTTTGTCACACCTAGTATGCAATGTGGCCCAGAAAGCTGATTCAACCTATCAGCTCATTGCAGACGACCTCAGGAACACATGTCCTGAAGCACCATAAGAGGGATCATGCACACATCTCTGAAGGCTCTTCATTCTCCGAGGACAGCACAGAGTATCATACCGGACAAAAACAATTTTGTTTTGGTTTAGGGACACTCCTGATGGTGCTCAAGAGATTCTCTCTGCACAGTAGAACCTGCAGTGCCAAGGGTTGAACCCAGGCCTTCTGTAGACAAAACCCGTATAGACAAAACTTGCCATTTGACCTCTCTGAGAAGGCAATGTGGTGGGGGTAGGGGAATTGGACCATATCCTGCAAAGTCCAGGGGTTACTCCTTGCTCTGCACTTCAAAAATCACTCCTGGTAGCTCTGGAGACCATCTGGGAGGCCAAAGACTGAACGCGGGTTGACTGTCTGAGGAGATTTGACAGTCTATAATAAAGTTGGTTTCTTTAAACATGTGTTGCAAGTACATGAGGGGGTCATTGATTGTTTGATTGATTGGTTTTGGGGGTACATCTAACCATGCTCAGGGCTTACAACTGGCTCTGTGCTCGGGGATCACTACTGTTGGGGCTCAGGGGACAATATGAAATCCTGAGGATCAAACCTGGGGTCGACTCATTCAAGGAAGACACCCTGTTTGGTGTAATATCTATCACTCCAGCTCCTGCAAGAGAAAGGTTTCTTGATGGAGACAGGGTGAAAGGATGACAGGAAGTTGTCTCCGCAAATGGTCACATTTTGTGCCGGGAGCCAAATGTTGCTGACAGTCGAAAGGATTTGTTCCTCCCAGGTTGTCCTCCTGACCTCGTGGCTTGGGCTGGCTATGCTCGATGCTATCTATGCCTGTGGTGTACAACAGCTGTGGTTCAGCTGATAGATCTGGGGCTCCTGGGGAGGACTTGTCTCCCCAGTTGCACACATGTCCCACAACAGCCATCATGCAACGGCCCAACTTCTGCACTTTGCCACTGATCTCTGCAGAGACACTTAACTGCCCAAACCCCAGGTTTGAGAACTAGTGACATTTTGAAGTCAGGGTTGGGCTGCCTCCCACCCCTACTGCTCCTGCAGCCACAGCCACAAACCACAGCCATGGATGTGTCAGCTCATTTAAGCCAGCTCCACAGATTCTGGAACTTGTAGAACATGTGGCCTCACATGTTCATATTTTTCAAGACTGCCATCCCAAGAAGAATGCACCAAAGTTGATGTGAAATGATCATAGAAGCCACCTAAATTCAACAAGCAAAACTAATCACAGAAAACTCAATGACCAACAACAAACAGCTTAGCAAACCTTCAGATAATGACTTGATTATGAAATGTGACCATTTTCACACATTTTCTTTTAAGGACACCCTCCTATAGTTCCATTACTATTTAGTTGTAACAAGCAATATTAAGTATTTATACCTGCCAAGGGACAGGCTTGAGGGACTGTGGGAAACTAAAGACAAGGGTGGAAGGAATGTTACACTGGTGGTGGGATTGGAACATTGAATGCCAGAAATAAATGCATTATGAGCAACTTTGTAAACCACCATGTTTAAATAAAGAAATTAAAATAAAATAAAACACCATCACTGGCCAAATGCTTATATGGTAATACCTTATATAAATTATTCATCAAGGGGCACTGTACTTGCCCGGAGTATTCATTGTTAGCCTCATTTTACAGACAAAAAAAGCAAAAAGTCCCAGAACAGTAATGCACGATAATTAACTAAAGACAAGGTGTGGCCTGGAGAGATGGACAGGAGTGAAGGCACTTGCCTATGGCGTAGCCTGGTTCAGTCCTGAACGCTGTATAGTCCGAGCACAGAGCTGGGAGTCAATCTTGAGCATCCCCAGGTGTCGCCACAAAACAAAACAAAAGAAAAAAAGGCTCAAGTTTTGGGTTTGGCCAAACGGACGCCCAGGACTCCCCAGTACTCACGCATTCCACTAAGTGGCGCTCAAGGCTACGTTTGGTTGGTTTTGTTTTCATTGCTTCAAGGTCTCACAAGCTTTCTTCCTTCAAAAATATTTGGAGATTTGGGACATTGGTGATGGGAACGTTGCACTGATGATGGGTGGTGTTCTTTACGTGAAACCCAAACACAATCATGTATGTAATCAAGGTGTTTAAATAAAAAAATATATATGTATATTTTAGTGCAGGGGTGGAGAACAAGTTCTACACAAAGAGCCAAAATTTTAAACTGTGAGAGTCAGAGAGCCACACCACGCAGTGACCTGCCAAAACAAACACTCACACAAAAGCATCTAATTTTAACAATAACCTATGAAACACATATTGCATTTTGCCATTTGGAGTGAGGGTCAAAATCCTGCAGTGATGGTGAGGGTGTGCTGCGTCCTCCACACTCAGAATTAACGGCCAGATGTGACCCAACATGTGACACATAGGTCCCCCCACTCGCTGGCTCGTGCAATTGTTTCCGAGGGATGAGAGACTGGACTACCTGCTCAGAGATCTCTCCTCAGAGGTCCCTCCTCAGAAGCAGCAGAACAAAATCCAATTGGCAAAAAGCCACAGTATACACAATAATGGTAAGAGGCAAAGAGCCGCATTCATTTTGGACGGGAGCCGCATGCGGCTCGAGAGCGGCGTGTTCGCCATCCCTGATTTAGTGATTTCGCCCAGGACTGGTGACTCATGGTAGGAAGCTGGCTACAAAGAGGGACAGCAGGAAGGACATTGGTAGCGGGAAATGTGCCCTGGTGAGGGGATGCCTGCTGGACGATGTATGACTGAAGGTCAATCATGAACAACTTTCTAACAATCTCTCAGTGATTCAAAGTTATTATGTATATTCAAAGTTATTATGTATGAAATAATGGAACAAGATGTGCAACTAATGACTATAAAAAGTGAACAAGACCAAATTTCTAATAGATTTTGCATTGAAGATTTTAGGAAATTACAATAGTACAAAATTTTTTTAAAGGTCTCTCATTTTATCTGTTAAGAAATATAAAAATAGGGCCAGAGAGAGAGCATGGAGGTAAGGCATTTGCCTTGCATGCAGAAGGACAGTGGTTTGAATCCCAGATTCCCATATGGTCCCCCAGCCTGCCAAGAGCAATTTCTGAGCATCAAGTCAGGACTAATCCCTGAGCGCTGCCAGATGTGAACCAAAAACAAAAACAAAACAAAGCAAAACAAAAAAAAAATTGTAAGATATAAAAGGCCCTGGTCAAAACTACAAGGAAAAAACATCTAACCCAACCAAAAAATGGGAAGGAGAGATGAGCAAAAAGTTCTTCAGAAAAATACAAATGGCCAAAAGGTGCATAAAACAATGCTCCACATTTGCATTAGAGAGATGCAAATCAAAGCAACAGTGAGGTACCATCTCACGCCATAGAGACTGGCACACATCACAAAGAACAAGAACAAACAGTGCTGGCAGGAATATAGAAAGGTAAGAAACTCTCATTCACTGCTAGTGGGAATGCAGACTGAATTAAGCTTTCTAGAAACAGTATAAACATTCCTAAAAAAAATGTAGGTATTATGTTTCTATTTGACCCAGCCACTCTACTTCTTGGAATACACCCCAAGGACCCAAAAACAAAATGGAAAAAATACATTGCACCCGATGTTCCTTTCAGTGTTAACCATAATAGCCAAAATCTGGGGTGGGGGGTGTTGTGTATGTAAATAGTTTAGGGTGAGTAACATAGTAATCCCCTAAAATAATTATGTAGCAAGTCAGCCCCTGAAGAGGTTGACTGATGGAGGGATAGAGGATGAGGTCTTTCCCTTCCAGCTCGGTGCACGCGTCTGCCACCCTGTCTAGCCCACGGTGCTGAGGTGAAACGGCGGGTAAACAGCTCGCAGACTGTCAGGCTCGTGGAGATAATAGCTTTATTCGGTGGACAAGACTCAAGTCCAAAGACTCAGCATAAGTTCCAGCCAAAAGCCTCTCGCCTTCCACAGACCCTTGTTTTTATCTCCCAGAATCAGGTACCACCCAATGGTGGGATCAGATACCAACCAATGGTGGAAGCAGAATCAGGTACTACCCTAGGGTGGGGGCAGAATGCCAGGTCACTCCCTAGGGTAGGGCACAATCACCAATCAGTTTAGGGTGAGTAACATAGTAATCCCCTAAAATATTTACATACACAACAAGGGGAACCGAAGTGATCAAGAGATGACTGGATAAAGAAATTATGATACATAGACAGAGTGGAATCCGCTATAAGAGTAGATAGTCATGCAAGTTGCTACTGCACTGAGGAAGCATCATGCTAAGTGAAATTAGTCAGAGGGAGAGAAACTGGCACAGTATGTCCTCTCCTGTGTAGGATATAAAGAAATATAACAGTAAAATAACAAACCCCTGTCTTTGTATCACGTCTTTGTATTGTTATTGTTGAAAATGTTGTTTCAGAAGTCTGGGCGATGGCTTATCAGAGCTCCTGCATTGCAAGCCCACATTTAACCTTCAGGGAGCTCTGAGCCAGGTGGAGTTCCTGGCAGCTCTGCTGTCTGTAAACCTCTGGTCACACTGATAGCATAACTAGACATTGCATCTCCCTGATGAGCACCATCACCACAACAAAAAAGTATGCATCATGACTAGGACATCCTCCTCCACACACACCCCCAAGTGGTCACTCGAGCAAGCACTGAACCCTGATTAAATCTTGGTGTGAGCCCCACAACCCAGCAGCGTTGAACCCATGGTCAGTTCAAAAACAAGAGAGGGAAAGGAAAGGGTATGGAGATGGAGGAACTCCAGTTCTTCCAAAGGAGTGTTGGCATCAGAGGCAGCAACACCACGTGTTAGGCTTGAAAGTTGCTGAGAGACAAATCATCAATGTTCTCATCTCAAGAAAGGACTCTAATTACGTGGCATGGTGAGGACCTTTATGAATGCAGGAGTGGTAACTGATCAAACTGCAGTAGCAACTGTGTTCACTGGAAATGGACACAATGTCATTTCAGAAGGCTGGAGAGATAGTATATACCATTACATGTAAAATACTTGCCTTGCACAAAGTTGGCCTGGGTTCGATCCCTAGCACTCTCTGGTTTCCTGAGACCCACCAAGAGAGAACTCTGAGCACCACCATGTGTGTCCTCCCTCTGCCCACCTCCCCTCCTGACCAAAAAGAAAAAAAGGAAGAAGGAAGAAAATGCCAAATGTTGTAAGGTTAGATTTGGCATGTAGGCTCTAGCAAAAAAAAAAAAAATGATCTCTAATATTTTGGGAGGAGGTCAAGCAGCCACACCTAGTGGTATTGAGGGATTACTCTTAGTTCTGTGCTCAGGGATCACTCCTGGGTCTGTTCAGGGGATCTTATGCAGGGTTATGAATTGAACCCAGGTTGGTTGTCTGCAAAGCAACACCTTACCCTCTTATCTTTCCAGCCTCTGGGGTTTGTTGTTGTTGTTTGTTTCTTGGGTTTTTTTTTTTGTTTGTTTGCTTTTGGGTCACACCCTGCAGCGCTCAGGGGTTACTCCTGGCTCTGTGCTCAGAAATCGCTCCTGGCAGACTCGGGGGACTATATGGGAGGCTGGGATTGGAACCACCGTCCTTCTGCATAAAAGACAAATGCCTTACCTCCATGCTATCTCTCCGGCCCCGTGCCTCTGGGATTTTTGACAGACATTCTTTTGGTAGGGAATTAATGTAACTTATGTGAAGTTGTCAAATGAATTCTTTCAGTTGAGCATTATCAATTTCAATTTCAAATCAAGAAAGTGAGACGACATATGACATTCCTACAGGGAATATCTGAAAACTAATGATTTAGCTGAGTGGGCATCTTTTGTGCTCTCAGAGAAGATGGTGAACTATCCACTATCCACTATCCACTGAGAGAGAGAGAGAAACAGAGCAAGAGAGAGAGAGAAAGAGAGAGAGAGAAAGAGAGAGAGAGAGAGAGAGAGAGAGAGAGAGAGAGAGAGAGAGAGAGAGAGAGAGAGAGAGAGAGAGAGAATGTGAATTGTCATATTTCAGGTCAGCCCTGCAGACCAGCTGAGGCCAGCTGCATGTGGCAAGATGAGAGAAGTCCTGCTTCATTCGCTCAGGCTGTGTCCCACCACATACAAGCACATGCAGATGGAGGAGAGTGTATATAGTTAGAGGAAGCAAGACAGAGCAAGGGGGAGGGGTCACATGGAGAGTGAACTGTTGTTTATGGGGAAAGATCAAAGAATGGTGATCTTTTGAGAGGTGACCAGAGGAGTAAGGAGGGACCCAAAACATGGAGAGGGATGCAGGGTTAAAGTGATAGATAGTACAGCAGGTAAAGAACTTGGCTTGCATAAGGCCAACCTGGGTTCAATCCTTGGCATCCCATCTTGTCTCCCGAGCATCACCAGGAAGGATCCCTGACTGGAGATTCAAGTTACCTCTAAGTATAACTGGATTTGACTCAATATATAAATAAGGGGGATGCATGGGCTGAGGAGGCAAAAGTTAGAGACTGGTATGTTGAATATACTATTGAGAATATACTGATGTCCCTAAGTTATAGGAAATGGCTAAATAAGGTGACGGGGCAAGCAAATGGAATCTTTAAGAAATGAAATTATCAAAAAAATTATCTTCCATACTGTTCTCTCTCTGTTTGTGTGTGTCTATCTCTCTCTGTCTCTCTCTCTCTTTTTCTCTAGAGAATTAGGGGGTGGGTCACACCCAACTGTGCTCTGTGTTGACTCCTGGTTCTGTGCTCTGGGAACATTTTTTGGCACTGTCAAGAAGACCATATGTGGTGCAGGGGATCAAACCCAGGCTGGCCACATATAAGGTAAGCAAACACTTACCCACCATTTACTATCTCTCTGACCTCTCTCTTTAATTTTTACCTTTTTGTTGCTTCAGGGCCATACTCAACCAGTGGTGCTCAAGAATTGCTTCTACTGGTGCTCAGAGGACCAGAACTAAACCTGGGACTCCCAACAAACAAAGCATGTGCTCAGCCCTCTGAACTCTCTCTGGCCTTCACTTTTTTTTGTTTGTTTGTTTGTTTTTGGTTTTTGGGTCACACCCGGCGGTGCTCAGGGGTTACTCCTGGCTGTCTGCTCAGAAATAGCTCCTGGCAGGCACGGGGGACTATATGGGACACCGGGATTCGAACCAACCACCTTTGGTCCTGGATCGGCTGCTTGCAAGGCAAACACCGCTGTGCTATCTCTCCGGGCCCTCACTTTTGTTTTTGAAGATTTACTTCCTATTGGCATTTAGCTCAGTCTCATTTTTATTTTTTTATTTTTTTTGGTTTTTGGTTTTTGGGCCACACCAGGCGCTGCTCAGGGGTTACTCCTGGCTATCTGTGCAGAAATAGCTCCTGGCAGGCACGGGGGACCATGTGGGACACCGGGATTCGAACCAACCACCTTTGGTCCTGGATCAGCTGCTTGCAAGACAAACATCGCTGTGCTATCTCTCTGGGCCCCAGTCTCATATTTTGCTAAATACATTAGATACAAATAGAATTACATGGTCTTGGGTGGGTTTACACTTCATAATATAAGGATGCTAGAAATACAAAGATGCTCATCTGAGCTTCCTTCAGCTCACCCCTGTTGACCCTGTTCTTTGCAAACATTTCCCTAACAACATGAATTAAGCTATAAAAATTTTTTTTAATTAGGGCCACAGTAGGTAGGGCAAACCTGACTGACCCAGGTTTGACCCCCAGCATTCCATGTTGTCCCTCCAGGGCAGTCAAGAGTGATTTTTGTGCTCAGAGCCAGGAGGAACCCCTGAGTGCTGTCTGGTATGGCCCATAAACAACAACAAAAAAAATTTCTTTTAATTAAATTTGAGTATTTTATTTTGAGCAGAAGCAGTCACATCATCATGGCAGATTTCCTGTTCAAACATTTAGCTGAGAACTTTTGACACAGAAATTAACCACCAATCAAAAAATAAAATTAAAAAGCTGGGAAGCTGGAGCAATACTACAGTGGATGGGGCTCTTGCCTTGCATACCCAGGTTTGATCGCCAGCACCTGATATGGTGCCCTGAGTCCACCTGGAGAGATCCCTAAGTGCAGTCAGAAATGAGTCCTGGGTCTGGAGTAATAGCCCAGTGGTAGGGCGTTTGCCTTGCACACAGCTGACCCAGGACAGATGGCAGTTCAATCCCCAACGTCCCATATGGTCCCCCAAGCCACGAGTGATTTCTGAGCGCAGAGCCAGAAGTAAGCCCTGAGTCTCACTAAGTGCAGCCCCCAACAAAAAAAAAGTGAGTCCTAATCCCCATTGGGTATAACTCCAAAACAAAAATCAACAAAAATGAGCCACAGGCATACAACACCACAGACACACACACACACACACACACACACACACACACACACACACACACACACACACGGAAATTGCATCAGCTGAGTCTATCTTCCCTTTTGTTGTTTTTGGTTATCTAAAACAAAACACAAAGTGAGAGCTTTCAGTCTCATTGGTTCTGCATTTCACTTCCCCTGGGACCCTACATTCTCCCGTGACCTCGGTTGAGGTGCCTAGCCTAAAGATAACTGGCTCCCCTGGGCCAGGCTGATAGCTCTGAAGGTTAACACACTTGCTTTGCTTGAGGGAGGCCCAAGCACTGCAATGCGGAAGCGAGTGATAATTCAAGCCCGAGCACCACCAAGGGTGACACCAAACACGTTTTTAGTTATGTTTTATTTCTAAGTGTAATGGGGCACATCTCCCTGATACATTTTGGGGCACAGAAATACTTCTGCTAAAAGAAGGGTTGGCATTCCACTTCTCTCATTCTTTAACATTGTCATGTTAGTTGTTAGTGCAGTTATTTCCCTAACACAGTAGAATGTCTGTCTCGAATACAGGGGGGAAGAAGAGAGGTATTGGTGGTGGGAATGTTGCACTAGTGATAAGGGGTTTTCTTTTTATAACTGAAACCCAACTACAAACATGCTTGTAATCATGGTGTTTAAATAAAGATTTATATTAAAAATAATGATTAAAATAAATTTTCTTCTTAACACATAAAAATATTAATAAGAAAATAAAAGAGGGGTTGGGGTAGAAGGGAAGGTAGTAGAGCAAAGACATAACCAAAGAGATGGCTCAGTAGACATATGTAGATAGGTGGATTAATTCTTGAGACATTTTAGCATTACCTCTGGCAGTTTGAGGGTGTGAATTCAAGAAATTATTTACAATGATCTCTCTTTGTTTTGTTTTCCTCTAAGTACAAAAAATATGACAAGATAGTTGTGTTTTCAGTGAAAATAGACTGTAGACTGAAATCACACTATCCACAAAAAAAAATCAGAAAGCTATCAGAAAGCTAGCCTAGTTTGGTGTTTAGTTTCAAATGTATAGAATAT
Source organism: Suncus etruscus (assembly GCF_024139225.1). NCBI lineage: Eukaryota > Metazoa > Chordata > Mammalia > Eulipotyphla > Soricidae > Suncus > Suncus etruscus. Next base: position 5,987,262 of record NC_064856.1, on the reverse strand, counting down.
TTGCCCTGCAAACAATATGAACAAACAAGCTGATCCCACATAAGCAAGAGTATAAAGAACCACAAGAACTAAGCACTCATTGTTTCCATGATGAGCTAAACTCTGTTTATTTTTTTTTGTTTGTTTTGTTTTGTTTTTCTGGGTACCTCCTCAGCAGCACACAAGAGACCTGGGCAGGCATGCCTTAGTGATTCTTGGTCAATTGGGCTGACTCAATGGTAGGGCTGAAGAGTATAGAGTTGGGTTGGAGAGATAGTACAGCCTCTTGCCTTCCATTAGGTTAGTCTGGGTTAAATTCCTAGTATCCTATATAGTCGTCCTTGCATGCCAGAAGTGATTCCTGAGTGCAGAGCAAAGAATAAGCCCTGAGTATCATCATTTTGGTATGCCCAAGACTGCATACTTGGTCATGACACCAGAAACCGCTGTGCTGTGGGGTTCCTGGCAAATATGGAAGGTGTGGGGAACAGCCTGTGAGTCCTGAAAAAGTGGGGTGTGACCCCGGGAAGCACCACACCTAAAAGGATTTGTGTGTACCAAGCCAGGAAACAATGTCTCTTGAGCACAACCATCAAATACCATAACCATCAAAATTGTATAATTCAACCAGAAAGTGCAATGCCTGGCGAGCACTGTGTGAGCCCCTGGGGACGTGTGCAAACACTTCAGGTAAAAGAGCATGGGTTGTTGGACTGGCCTTAGCTTAGCGGTTACTTCGCAGTCATAAAGCTTTGTTTTGAAACCAATCACCTCTGGTGGTTCCAGTCCCTCGGGTGCTTTCCAGTCCTTAAAAAAAAAAAAAGAAAAAAGAGAGCACCGGCTAGCAAGAAATCCTGCTACATATGCGAGCACCACAGCCTGATGCTCAGCCCCCAGTGGGCAACCCTTGGGAAAATTGGGAAAATCCCAATTTTGCATTCTTTGCTTTTTCTTTTCCCTCTTTAACTGATTGCTTCAGAAACAAAAGACAGGCAATATGGGAGGGAGATGAGCAGAACGTTCTGGACATTCAGGCCAGAAGAATCTAGGTTCTCTTTTCCTGGGGGGACAGGAGAGAAATTGGGGATCTTGATGGAGGGAAGTGAACATTGGTGAAGGGAACTGGTAGTCAATCAGTGTACCCCTAAAACTCAGCCATGAATTACTTGGTAACTATAATTCACTGTGATTCAATAAGCAGGGCTCTGAGCTGAAGGTGAGACCCAGGACAGAAACGGGGTACACTCTGTGGAGTAGTCGCTGGAATAAGGAGGATGAAAGGGAATGGAGCTGAGGAGGGAGGCTTTGTGGGAAGGGTTGGAGGCTCCTAGAGAGGGCAGAATTGTCTGCTGTGCAGAGTGGAGGACACTTCAATGGAACCAGCTGAAAATGCAATGCTTTGTTTATTGAGAATGAGGAAGTGATTGTGAAACCATTTTGTTCTGTGAAACCATTTCTCAGGACTCCAAGTTCCTTTGTCACTTGACTATCACAACAGGCTCCTCTGCAAATGATAGTGCAGCAGCCTTGGGGCTCCAGGGTGGAGTAACTGGGTGGTAACTGGTGTCACTGTTGGGGTGGTGGGCTCCTTTCTCCAAAATGTGTAGACAGGGGCCCGAGACAGTAGGGGGTAGTGTGTCTGACTTGTAAAGCAGCCAGCCTGAGTTTGATCCCTGGCGCTCCATATGGTCCCTTGAAGCCACCAGAGTCCTGAGCACATCAGAGACCCCACCAAAATCAAAAGAAGAAACTGTCACCAGTGAGGCCCAGAGCAGTAGTACAGTAGGGCATTTGAGTAGGGCATTTGCCTTGCATGAAATTGCCCTGGGTTCAATCTCCAGCAACCCAAGCCCCATCAGAAGTAATGCCTGAATGCAAAAATAAGAGTAAATCATGGCCCACTCCAAAAAACAGAGGGGATTTTAGGCAGAGGGTGTGGGGCTGTGGTCCCCAAGAGCTCTGAACCATTCCCATGATCTTGCTACCTCCATCCCACAGCAACTCTTGGTGAGGGTCCCTGGAGATAGAGTTTCAATTCTATATCGAACAGACACTTGTTGACTCAGGGAACTATGATGTTCAAGATCACTTATAAGTTGGTTCCAAGAAACATGGATCCATTCACACATTGGGAGTGTTACAAGGGCAGTAGTGAGGCCCTCACACCCATTGTGAATGTGGGCAAGGCTGCTAGAAGACAAGAATCTGAGTGTGTTGTAGTACTGAAAGCTTCTTTGTGTGCATGTTGAAAGCATTTTTGAAAGTAGGCCTATGAACCTAATAAACCATTATTTGTCAGAATTTGACTGAGATAAAATTTAAGGGAGTGTACCTGGTAAATCTGGTGTGTGTGTGTGTGTGTGTGAGAGAGAGAGAGAGAGAGAGAGAGAGAGAGAGAGAGAGAGAGAGAGAGAGACACCATAATAGGGATATCTGCATTATCTGCATAGTGATGATTCTGAATTCTCTTCCCTGACCAGTTGGGATTTACCCCCTTTTGCATCCTTTTATGCATCAAGCCTGGCAGGCCAAAGGGGAAGCCACTCCCTCTATTGCATTAGTTTAGCATATAGTGGTTCCATCCTTCCTGTTTCCCAAACTAGAACTCTATGAGTCTGTTGACTACTTCCTTTCCTCACACTGACTCAGATTCTGCTGCTATATCTGCTATCTGACCTACCTGCCTCCCCATCATTCCTGACTGGAGGCCTTTATTTCTTCTGTCATCCAAAAAAAGCACAGAAGCAGCTGAATAGAAAAGAAGTTGTATTGGCAAACGAAAACTTAATTTGGGAGGGATGTCCACTAGCATAGGCTGGATAACAGCTTTCAGAGTGGGAAGAGGGAGTCCCTGCTTATAGTGACTTGTATATATATTCTAGTCATTTTTTAAAGGTAACTCATGCATAGTCATGAGGTAGGTGAGCATACACAACAGAGACAGCCAATGAAAATACTTTAATATGTGTGTGATTCATAACTTACTTGTATAGCGCCATAAGATCTCCTTGGTTTGTTTGCTGTAAAGGACCTTGCCAAACTCCCTTGAGATAACAATGATCGTAACTCCTTATCTTGTGTTGTCCTGCTGTACTCTATCCCCAATATTATTGCTATATTTGATGTCATGATGCCAGTGTTCCTCCACAAGGCTAATGCATCAAATGAGCAGGAATCAGAAGTTTGCAGAAATGTCTTGTAAAATGATTTGAGATCACACTCTGCTGATGTTCTCAGATACCCTTGCTGTTCTTCTACTAGTGAATAAAACCGTTTTTCTCAGCATAAACTTTATCGTGGTGCACTTAGTAAGTGAACTTCCAGTATAACAGAGGGTGTGGGGCTGTGGTCCCCAAGAGCCCTGCACCATCTCCATGACCTTGCTACCTCCATCCCACAGCAAGTCTTGTTGAGGGTCCCTGGAGACAGAATCTCAATTCTATGTCAAACAGACACCTGCTGACTCAGGGAACTATGATGTTCAAGATCACTTATAAGTTGGTTCCAAGAAACATGGATCCATTCACACATTGGGAGTGTTACAAGGGCTGTAGTGAGGCCCTCACGCCCATTGTGAATGTGGGCAAGGCTGCTAGAAGACAAGAATCTGAGTGTGTTGTAGCACTGAAAGCTTCTTTGTGTGCATGTTGTAGCATTGTTGATGTATGGCTGTTGTACTGAGACTCGTCCCTTGGATAACCCCACTAAATGGGAGGAAAGTAGGACCCTTGGGACGAACGAGTTCAAGTGCAGGAAGGTAGACTAAGAATATCAAAGACCATCAACAGTTCTAAGCTCTCTCTCTTGGCAACCATCTGAAGCCTTGCCAAAACTTGAAAGCCTTGAAAACTGAAAAGAAATTACACAGCAAAGAAAGAGGGGTAACCTGCATGCATCTCAGTCTGATACACACAACTCCTTTCTTTTACTTTGTGGTGCACGTTCTTCACCCTTGGAGACTCATGCACAGCTCTGCTTGGATGTGTATGCAGCTCTCTGCATTGTCTTGAGTGTGCAACGCTTCCTTTTCCTATTTCTCAAATAAATATACCTTTGTTTCTTTTTGTGGGTCACACGTGGCAGTGCTAAGGGGGCCATGTAGTGTTATGATTCAAACCTAGTATGCAGCTGCGGTCACAGCCATAGCCACAGTTGCATACTAGGTCAAGTGTTTTAACTCACTGCAACCCCAATTAAAATGATCTATGTCTCCTTTCTAAAATTCTTTTCTGTAAAGGTAAGGTGACACTCTGGAAAAGGAAAGAAATTTTGGCCAAGGTGAGGACTGGTTTATAGTTTTCTTCAAAGACCTATTCCCTGCTCCAGCCTGAGAAATTTGCAGGGCAGAGTGGGGTTGGGGACTGTGCAGAGTAAGTTGGACTCAGGCAGTTTACCAACTGCCATGTGGAGCTGGTGAGAGGCATGGTCTGCCCTGTGTAAATGCTCATAGCTGGCTTCAGGAAGCAGGGTGATTGGTGGTAGAGGATGAAGGCAGTAGACTCCCCTCTGGAGGCTGCCATCTGTCCTCCCCCTACTTTACATACAACTTACAACACCAAGGAATAGGAAAAGAGCTCATGGGAAAGAGAGGGAGAACTCTCCCTCAGTAATAGGTCAGAGATAGAGCCTAAGCAATGGATATTGCACATGTGCCTCCTCCAAAGGAGTAGTGTCAGACATGACCCACCTGCTCCCTGGAAGCTCAGCTTCCTTGAAGAAGGACATCCTCCTGGACCATGACAAATAGTTTCTGGCACTTATGTGCAAATAACGGAGTCACTCCTAGTGAAGGTGCTTTTTATTGTGTGCTGAAATGTGGTCATCCTTCAAGTGATATGTTGTCTAGAGGTGGGAGGAAAGTGAGTTCTCTTTTTTTTTTTTTTTTTTTTTTTTTTTTGGTTTTTGGGCCACACCCGGCGGTGCTCAGGGGTTACTCCTGGCTGTCTGCTCAGACATAGCTCCTGGCAGGCACGGGGGACCATATGGGACACCGGGATTCGAACCAATCACCTTTGTTCCTGGATCGGCTGCTTGCAAGGCAAATGCAGCTGTGCTATCTCTCCAGGCCCGAGTGAGTTCTCTTAAGTGGACTTTGCATTCGTCTCTGCTCTATGGCCCCGGGGTATGGCCAATTAGAAAGCATTTTGCAATCAGTTTTTCCTTTTATTTTTCCTTCTGCTTCAGAGTTAGCAGAATACTGAGTGCAAGTTGAGTTCTGAATGAAGATGGACAGAATATATTTTTTGCCTGGTGCACATCTAGCGGTGCTCAGGGTTTACTCTTGGCTCTGTGCTCAGAAATCACTCCAGGTTCGGGACCTATGGGATCGAACCTGCATCCATCCTGGGCCAGCCATGTGCAAGGTAAATGTAATGCCACTGTGCTACCACTTTGGCCCAGGCCTAATATTTATCCACCAGAAAAACCAAGCACAGCTCATAACGCAGGAAGTTAGTCACTAGTGAAGAGCTTTCGCTGAGGAAAAGTTCATACCAAGAGTGAGGAGATTCTGTAGAAAGGTTCAATATGTAACTCAAGAGAACTGTCTTCAGTATAAGGGACTTTTAAAGTGTGTGGAAGATTGTGAGATGAAGGCTGAGGAGTATAGGCTCCAAGTTTTCTTCTCCAATCTTCAGGTCATTGGTCAGGAAATGGCTCCAAGAACTGAGTGGATGTTGTGCTTGCAGGAGGCCCAGGGTCCACTCAGGTGCTACCGGGTTCCAAACACTGCTGGGAGCAACCCCCAGGCAGAGCAGGGAGTCGCCCTTGAGCATTGCAGAGTGTGACCCACCTCAAACACAAGCCAAAAACAACATAAAGAATTAGAGAACCTTCAGGTCCTTTTGATCCAGTGATTTTGGAGAGGGACTTTTGGATTTTTGGAGAGGGATTTTTCTTATTAAACTGTTGGGACCTGAATTCTGAACGAGGGTCATCATTTTGTAAGGACCACATGATGTAAGCCACATATTAGGTCTTCACAAGCCTATTTCCATAGACACCACCACAAGCTACCTGACCATACCAGGTTGCCTATCAGGGAAGGACAAGGGAGCAGTAGGAAGGTACCTCAGACAAGAGCCAATCATTTTAAGGATCATCAGAAAGCTGGAACCTTCCTATACCCCTTCCCTATATAATCCTCCTCATGACCTTGGGCAGGGCTCATCTCCTGTGATGGCTGGCCAGGCTGGGGGTCTTGTTGGCAGACTTTTTTTTTTTTTGGGTCATACCCGGCGGTGCTCAGGGGTTACTCCTGGCTGTCTGCTCAGAAATAGCTCCTGGCAGGCATGGGGGACCATATGGGACACCGGGATTCGAACCAACCACCTTTGGTCCTGGATCGGCTGCTTGCAAGGCAAACACCGCTGTGCTATCTGGGCCCAAACTTCATTCCAGTTGTGTGGTCTCATCTTTCTACTCTTGAACCTTACAAAACATATCAGAAATAGCAGAAATATAGGACTTGGCACGAGCTTGGGTTTTCTCTAGTTATAGGGCAACAAAATGGGATTAGAAATGGCAAATTCTAATGTCATAGTTTCCAAGATTTCCTTAATTTGAAAATAGTGTATTCTGGGGTGGGCTCCAAAGCTGTACTCAGAAGGTTGAGTTTGGGGCATGAACAAATCAAGGCCATCCAGATATGATTCACTGAGAAAATCTTACAACAAGACGTGGTGTTGTTTTGGGGGATCATGTGGTGCTGAAAACTGAGCAGGCAAGAATGTGTTCACACTCTGGTTCTCTCTCTACAAGTCTACAATTTGACATTTCAGAGATTTTTTTTTTCTCCCCTTTAAACAGAGCAGAGGCTAGAGAGACAGTGATTTCCTGATCACTGCTCCTTCTGGTCTCAGGCCACAATGATGGACCAGCCAGGAAAGGTGATTTGTGAAGAAAAAGGCCTAGCTTTAAAATTCTAAAGAATTGTCTTACTATTTTTGTGTCTTTGCAACTTCTGCTGCCTGAATAGTTTTCAGCAAGGAAAGTTTTCAATCGACACGATTTGAGGCCTGAGGAAAGAACTCAATCAGCTAAGAGCTTGTGTGCTTGCAGGGGTCTGCCCAGCATAGCATGATCCCTTGAGCAATGGCAGAAGTAACCTGCAAGAATAGTCAGGAGAAGATCCTGAGTAACTGTTGAGTGAAGCCAAAACAAAACTAGACCAATGAAATAGAATTGAGAGTTGAGCGATAAACCCTTAGGTCCATGGGCCTAAAAGAGCTGGGTGCATGAAATGGAGCAAGGAAAGACTATTGGGAAATTGGAGAGTCACATGCAAAGAAATGAAGCTGGATGTACACCTCACACCATACACAGAAGCTAATTCAAAGTGGTTTAAAGACTTAAGAGATTAGGTCAGAATTCATGAAATGAAATGTGGAAAACAGGCATTCTTCAGAATATTGATCTCAGAGGTGTGGTGGTCTTCAATGATTTGACTCCATTTGGCAAAGATGATGGAAACAAGAATAGCCAACACAGGATGGACCCCAGTTTGATTCCACAACATCCCAAATGGTCCCCCAAGCCAGCCAGGAGCGATTTCTGAGTACAGAGCCATGAATAACCCCGAGTCGGGTGTGACCATACTCTCTCTCTCTCTCTCTCTCTCTCTCTCTCTCTCTCTCTCTCTCTCTCTCTCATACACACACACACACACACACACACACACACACACACACACACACGCACACAAAGCCTTACTGAATAAAGGTATTTTGCACACTTCTCATCAGTTACCAAAATATACATAAAGCACTCTGGAAGCTCAGCAGTAAGAAAAATAAAAAACCCTCATAATTTCATCAAGAAAAGAATGGGTAGGAGATAAACACACACTTTCTCAAAGCGCATAAGATGGCCATGAGCATAAGAAAAAGTGTTCAATAGGGGCTGAAGAGATAGAACGCAGGTAAAGTTCTTGACTTGCAAATGGCAGACCTGGGTTTGATCCCTGGCATCCCATAAGCCCCCCATAACCACTATGAGTAATTGCTGTATGCACAGCAAGGTAGAGCCCCCAAACAAAACAAAGCCCATAATCATTAACACTATGTTACTTAAACTATAATAAAAAATAAAACTATAATAAATTTCTTTTAATTTTTTTTTTTTTTTTTTTTGTGGTTTTTGGGTCACACCCGGCAGTGCTCAGGGGTTATTCCTGGCTCCAGGCTCAGAAGTTGCTCCTGGCAGGCACGGGAGGACCATATATGGGACGCCGGGATTCGAACCGATGACCTCCTGCATGAGAGGCAAACGCCTTACCTCCATGCTATCTCTCCGGCCCCAAATTTCTTTTAATTTAAGGTTTGTAACTTTACACAGAATCAAACAATTTTAAGTAGTATTTCCCTCTGAAAGTATTGTTTAGTTTCCATTCAAACAATAATTCCCAAGACTAATTCTGACACTCTATTGATACAGAACCAGAACTTATGATTGAGGTAGAGAAAAAAGTACAAAAATAAATACAAAGTACAAGTTTTCGAAGCTAAATTTAAGAGAGGTAATCAATGAAATAGCTAAAAGCAAGCAAACAAATTCCTTTTACTCAGAACCTTTGTTTTTGTAAGTCACACATAAGTGCTTGGAGACTATTCCCAGTGGTGCTGAGGACTGAACCTGGGCCTCATGTAAGCAAAGTATGGTCTGGAGGTGAGACCTCCCTTTAGCCCTCAGAACTTACACATATCAGACACTTGTCTTCTATACAGCTGACTCAGAACCACATACAGTACCCTGAGTTCTGCCAGGAGTGAGTCCTAAACAGAACCAGGAGTAAGCCCTGAGCACCAATGGGCAGGGCTCAAAAATTTAAAACTGAGTAAGACAGATTTTTAAGCAATCTAATTAAGGACGAATTCCTCCTCCAAAAAAAACCAAAAAAAGTGGGAAATTTAAACATACACATACACACATCCCAAATACAACACATAACATGACTATTTTACCTGGGAATATTTATTTTCCCAATAAAAAAGTTAATGAAGACTATGAGTTCCTAACTGTAAGGGAGAAACTATATGAGCAGTAAAAATACTTGAAATCAAAATATGCAGTTTGATAGCTCATCAAATCTAAATGGTCATTTCATTTTTGGGGGGTATGACAGTATCTGATGATGCTTAGAGGCTACTTTTTCTTTTTTTTTTTTTTTTTTTGGTTTTTGGGTCACACCCGGCAGTACTCTGGGGTTCCTCCTGGCTCTATGCTCAGAAATCGTTCCTGGCAGGCTTGAGGGACCACTTCTCCAAGCATGCAGAGCTTTATGCGCCTGGCTTCCCATGCCCACCCCTACAACCCACTTCAGTCTCATGAGTCAGAAAATAAGTCCCAAATGAATTAGCAAATTAGTTAAAATCAGTTTTTTGAGTTTATTTTTGGAGGCACACCCAGTGGCACAGAGGGTTTACTCTGGATTCTACACTTAGAAATTGCTCCTGGCAGGCTCCGGGGGACCATATGGGATGCCAGGGATCAAACCCGGTCGGTCCTGGGTCATTCCTGGGTCAGTCACATGCAAGGCAAATGCCCTACCACTGTTATTGCTACAGTCCCTAATACCAATTACTTAAGAGTAATTCAACATTATAAAGATATCCAGTGAAATATTATTTTATATTATGAGATATTATATATTTTATATATTTATATTATTTTCTATATCTTCAAACACTTATCAAACACATTCAAAACCTAACTGTAGGACTGGGTGATGTTATGACCGTTGAACAAACTAAAAAAAGAGAATGTCTGTCATTCCATAAAGCTCATCTACTTAAAACTTTAGTAGTTATATTTCCTGTTACAGGAAATAACTACAAGTGCCTATAATTGCTACCTGCTAATGGAAGATAAAGAGCTATTACTAAAAATCAGGAAAAAGAATTTGCAAATATAACCATCTAGACAGTTCCAGACTTAAAACAATTTTGACCGAATTTAGCCAAGAAACAAGATATCAATTAAATCTGAGGGAAAAAAAACAATATTTTTTTTAAAAAAAAGAAAAATGTTTGAAAATCAACTTATAAGTATAGCATTTCCAAAATACAGGAATTATAACCCATATGCAACACCTAAGGGGAAAAAAAAAACCCTCTTTACTGGAGGATGTAAATATTCTCAACAAATGAAAATAAGGTACAATCTTCCAAAGAGTATGGCTTCATGTTTTTAAACTAATTCTTCTCACTCATTTAGAAAAATCAATTTAACCCTGGTCAAAATGCCAAGGGGACTAACTAGCTTGTGATGTGATAAGGTATCTTTTCATGCAGGTATCTTATATATGATATATCAACCATATACAGAAGTTTATTTTGTTTTTAATTTGGAAAGAACAAATGGGTAACTGACCCACTGCAGATGGTAAGATAAAAGTTAATAATCAATCACAGGTTTTAGTGAGGAAATATTTTCTCACAATAGAAAGTGGCAGGACCCTGGGCGAGGTAGAGCTTCCTTGGATACACTGAATGTGAGGCGCCTGACAGGCCTCTGAGAGGACGTGCTGTACTGAGAGGAAATTCTGAAGCCTAGTAAGTTGGGTTGGGCTGCAAGATCCACTGACCTGCAGGAGGCCACAGGACCTTTACTAGGTCTCTACTTTCCATCCCTGGAAAAGACAGTTTGGCTCTGCAAGTCAGTTTTTGAAATTCACCCATCTCAGTTGTATTTGTTTTCAAAGGAAATAAGGAATGTTTTAATCCATTAGTAGAGGAGGAAACAAATTACTGTACAGGATGATTCCTATGTTAATATGAACTTCCTTAAAGTATATCTTTTTTTTTTTTTTTTTTTTGCATAGGCACAATAAATACTAGTTATCTCCCCAGAACTGTGCTTTTTAAATTTTTTTTTTTTGTGGCATTGTAGCTATTTTTTATTTTGGGGTCTGGGGCCCCACACCTGGAAATTCTCAAGGCTTACTTTTGGCTCTGCTCTCAGGGATCACTCCTGACAGTATTTGGGATAACTTATGGGGTGCAGGGTATTTAGTATAGGTTGGCATCATACAAGAGAGTACCCTCCCTACTGTACTATTGCTCTGGCTCCATTATATCTATTTATATCTTTTTAATGTCAAGACATAAAAATCGGGGCAGGGAAGGTGGCGCTAGAGGTGTCTGCCCTGCAAGCGCTAGCATAGGACGGACCGCGGTTCGATCCCCCGGAGTCCCATATGGTCCCCCCAAGCCAGGGGCGATTTCTGAGCGCATAGCCAGAGTAACCCCTGAGCATCAAACGGTGTGGCCCAAAAAAAAAAAAAAAAAAAAAAAGACATAAAAATCACTTTTTCCCTTAGAAAACTTATTCGAATTATCCTCTCTATGGAGCCAGGGCAGAAGGCCAGTGATTGAACACTTACCTTGCATATGTAGGCCCTAGCATTGATAAAACAAACAAAAACCAGGGCTGGGTTGTACAAGGGAGCAACTTTCTTGCCCTGCTCTCTGCCAACCCTGGCTCAATCATGAGCACCACCAGAATTGACTCCTGCCACAGCGCCAGGAGTACCATGTTTTCCGGCATATAAAATGACTCCTCAACCCATGAAAAACTTCCTAAAAGTTGGGAGTCATTTTATAGGTCTGTATGCGGCATGCTGAATTTTATTCCAGCTTCAGAGATGAGTGATCCGCCCCCTCTTACTTTTAAGACTTTTAAACTAGGTGGGGCCCCCAAACAAAATACAAGTTTCTATAATAATATAGAATATACTCTCCAATGTAGGTATGGCATCTTCATTTTTCCCTGAATACACCACAATAGACTCTCATTTAAAGGCTGACACTTCTCAACTTCCCTGACTTATTTCCCAACAACTGTAAGGAAAGCTTCAGTGGGTGTTTATTTCTCTCACAATCTCTTCTTCTTACCACTACAACTTTTTAGGTTTTGGCATTAACCTTTTTAATAATGTATTAAAACACATGATTACTAACATGTTTGTAGTTGAGTTTCAGTTATAAAAAAAGAACACCTGTCCTTCACCAGTGCAACCTTTCCACCACCAATGACCCCCATATCTCAATCCTACCCCATCCCCTGCTTGTATTTGAGACAGGCATTCTCTTTCTCTCATTCAATACCATGGTAGTTGTTGGTGTAGTTATTTCCCTAACTATACTCACCACTCTTTTTGTAAGCTTCATTCTGTTGGCTGGTTCTTCCAGCCCTCATCTCTATTGTCTCTGGTTATTATTACAATAATGTCTTTTATTTTTCTTAAAACCCACGGGTGAGTGAGTCTATTCTGTGTCTATCTCTCTCCCTGAAACTATCTTGCATTTATTATAATAAAATCTTTATTTAAGCACCATAATTACAAGCATGATTGTAGTTAGGTTTCAGTCATAAACAGACCACCCCCCTTCACCAATGCAATATTCCCACCACTGATACCCCTTCATCTCCCTCCTCCCCCACCCCTGCCTGTATTCGAGATAGGCATTCTACTTCTCTCATTCATTAACCTTGTCATGCTAGTTGTTAGTGTAGCTATTTCCCTAAAAGCATTCACCACTCTTTGTAGCTTTGTAGTGAGCTTCCTATTGTGGGCCGTTCCTTCCCGCCCTTCACACCCAAGGATGGGAAAAACTATTCTGTGTCTATCTCTCTTCCTCTGACTTATTTCACTCAGCATAATAGATTCCATGAGCATCCATGTCTAGTTTTAAAAGAAAGGAGTCCAAAGCAGTGTGCAAAGGGCCTCGCTGGAAAATTCAATCACAGGGTCTGGCTGCTCAGGGCCTAAGACGCTGAAGGTCATCAGGACAATACTCAGGCAATGCTAGGTGGACACAACACAGGAGCCCCTAATCCCTTTGTTTATAAACCAAGCCAATTTGCGTTATCTCATTCATATACTCAATTTTTAAAATTTTGGGGCTATACCTAGCAGTGCTTGAGGTTTACTCCCAGCAGCATGTGGTGCCACCTTGCATTTTTAAATTTTCAATTAACTTCTCAAACTACCATTAGGATTATATTTGGGTGAATTTTCGATCCTAAACACCAAGAATTTTTTCTTTTTGGTTTTTGGGTCACACCCGGCAGCACTCAGGGGTTACTCCTGGCTCTACACTCAGAAATCGCTCCTGGCAGGCTTGGGAGACCCTATGGAATGCTGGGATTCAAACCACCGTCCTTCTGCATGCAAGGTAAACACCTTACTGCTGTGCTATCTCTCCGGCTTCAAGAATTTTTTTTTTAAAAAGTATTCTTTTCCCTTCTTTTGCTTTTTGGGCCACACCCGGTGACACTCAGGGGTGATTCCTGGCTATGTGCTCAGAAATCGTTTCTGGCTTGGGGGACCACATGGTCCATCCTAGGTTAGCGCATGCAAGGCAAACACCCTACCATTTGTGCCACTGTCTGACTCCTAAAAAAAGTATTCTTAATGTGCTCTTTAACCAAGTATGTACAGTATCCAAACCTATAATACCAAGAAATAAATCAGCTGCATGAAAACCTAAATAACAAGACTTATAATCAATTTAAAGTAGGAAACCAGTAAGAATTCTAAGAACAAAATATGAGGTGGAAAGAGTATCATGAGAACTAATGAGAGCCACCCACAGATCACCAACTCAGACAGCCCTGAAAAGAGCCATTAGCTCTAAAGGAAAATTATTTTTATCTTCTACATATTCCAGTAGTTATACTCATTCAACAATGAGAGAATTGGTTCATTTCAGTCCATCAAACGTGATCTCAGCAACAAGCTCAATATAAACACTTTGTATAAACGCCCCAAAAGTGCGTGCATCAGGCAGATAACCAGCCACTGCAGGCACTGTGACCAAGCATACTGTGTCTAGTCATATGTATATAGACCACGAAACAATCTGTGCTAGGAAACTAGGTCATTGCCACCACATTTATTGATCTAGTTCATAACTAAAAATACAACACCATAGCAGTGTAAAGAAATACTGCCCATAAGTGGCTTACAATCTTATTTGGGAAGTAGAACAGGAATACTAAGAAAGCAAATGCTAAACAGCAGAGTGCAGAAGGTGCCAAGATTAAGGTCAGTCACAAGGTCCAATTCTAGCCCAAACCTGCTAAGTTGGTTCCCTTTTCTGGTGAACTGAAGGAGTGAGACACAGAAACAGTCTGCATTTGTTTGCACCATGATCCTAATCAGAAAGCTGAGGAAAGCGCTATGGAGGAGGTTGTACCTGAGTTAAGACACTGAAGGGGGACAAAAAGGGTTCTTCAGACAAAGGAGGCTCTGAGGTAGGCACACACGGGTACCGAGAGGAAGAAGAAAGCTCATCGCTAGGAACTAAAGGGACACTCAGTGACCTCCCTTCCCGTTGATTATAGTACATAGTTCCAGAGAGTACGAAATACCACAGAACAAGGTAGCATTTTACCAAACATTTCACAACTTCAGAAAATATAAAATAATTTAATATTATCTCTACATTGAAAATTGACATCAATAAACTCTTGTCAAAGTGTAAACCAGTTTCAAAGTCAACATTCGTAGTAACATTAAAAGTCTTGATTCAAAAAAAGAACATTTAATACAAATTATCCCCCAACTGTCCCAACATTTATTTCCTATTATTCTTTGCATCTGGAAAGACAGTCCTGCTGTGGATGAGCCCCATAGCCCAGTAAGTGAGACCCATGACTAACAGGTTTACTTTGAATGTACTGGTGTTATATTTTGTGGTATAATCAAGGAATAAACATCAGTTCTGGAGTAAAAGAGACAGTTGTCTTTAAGAAGGAATTAAGGTAGAGTCTCAAAACGGGCCTTGGGAGAAACGTCTGGCAGCGAGGTTCTGTGGGGAGTGTCCAGGCACAGGGCACAGGGCTAAAGATAGGGTGAAAGCAAGGGCCTACCATGGGGACAATATGAAGGGCACAGAGCGGTCACAGTCAGCAATATACAGTTCCCTGGTTTAAGTCCTATGGAAGAAAGAGCTACTGCTTGTTACGCTTTCCTTATGTACAAACTCTCATAGCCATAGTCAGAAATACAGCAGTGTGGCACAAGAGTCAATTTGGAGCTCTGCTCAGTAAATCATATCGTTTGAGGGACCCGAGAACCCCTCCTCTTCCCCAGCCAATATCAATACCTTTCCTCAGCTTCTCTTCTTCCCTTTAAGATCTATTTCCTTCAACTCTAGAATCTTCAAAATGGCACTGTTGGAACTGAAGAGCTATTAGAGAGGAGAACAAGTGAACAGAACTAGAAATACACTTATATGGCTTATTAAGTCACCATAAAGTAATGGTGATTGTACAAAGGTCCACAGATGAGGAAAACATTCTTTCTAGGAGTGTTTTTAAAAGTGCCAATTCACAACGGGTGGTGAATAACCTTATTCAATGTAAGAACATTATATGCAGAAGACTCGAAGATTGCATTTCCTAGACCTAAACTGTTTTCCGTTAGCAAGCAATGTTACAAATACAATACCACAGGATTTATGTTCACATAATTGTGATTTAAGCATTTTGCATTGTTTGATTTAACAGAGCGACAATGTGTAGTTCTAAAACTCCTGCTATTAGTCATCACCAAGTGTCTATGCATGAGTACAATTTCTTAGCAAAACACAAGCAGCAAAGAGTTGAGGCAAGTTAAGTCAAACCTTCAGAGTAGATGTTATTGTCAATTCCACAAAAGTAAAAGCTTCTTCAAATTTCATTTTATAATGAAGAAAATAAATTTAGGTCTTTTATTTAACATGCATTAATTTACAGTTTTGCCAAACGATCTGCTTCTAATGAAAGAAAACTTACTAACTCTAAAACATGCATAGAGATTTAGTAGGATCATCTACATTTCTAAATAAGTTACATGCATGATATACATTAGCCAATAAACAATACCAACATGAGAATTCATGACATTTATTTTTCTGCATGGAGATTTAACTACTGTACAATTCATATACAAAATAAACCCACGAAGCAATGGTGTGTAGTAAGTAGGTAGTGAGAGACACTTAAAATCAGCACATTTAAAAATGCCAAACAAAAGGGCATTTTCTTTTTTTAGGCAACAAAATATTTTCAGTCCTTGGCACCCTCTCACACTCACCTAGCACCACAGATGCAAGGACTTAACAGTAAACATGTACAATCTCATGCTTAAAATCTAAAGCATGCATTGAATAGAATTTATACATTATGATCTAGTAAGTATGCAATGCATACCTCTAATACTTTATACATTAAATTACCCTGCAGTCTTGAAATTAACATTTATGCAAAACAACTTTTAAAAGACTTCACCTTCAGGCTCTATTTACACAGGCCTTAGCTTGGTTGACTGGGAAAGTGGCAGCAGCCTCAAGGTCCATACTGAATGAAAATGATAAATGTGCGTGTCAAACCATGTAAAAATACATATGTACACAGATGGCACAAGGGTTTGTGCAGTTGGAATCACCAGTGCAAATGCATGCATTTGAGGTACTTATTTTGTCTGTGGTCAGGTATAATTATGCATAGTCGCATTCCAGAGGTGCTAAGTATTTCAGACCTGATCAAGTGAAAAGCTGGAGAAGTGTCAAAAGGAGATTTTTCTAGGGTTAATTTCAAAATGCAAACAAGCTCTTAATGGCTAACATTATGTGTTGACATATTTTAGCTTAACATATTTACCAACCAAATTTGAATCTACCAATTTAAGAGAGACTGGTAATTATACCTGGCCAAGTGACTTACAGAGCATTGTTGAAATTCTAGCAGGAATTGTAGTGAAACAGTGTTAATACTTCATTATTGCTTCATTGGACTGAGAAACTTAACAGGCATCAACAATGTTCAGTGATGATGAGTGAATACCCAGACTGCGGCGGCGCATGCCCCAAATGGCCTCTGCTCCACAAGAACTAAGCACTCTCCACATTATCGATGCCATTGGCATCCACATGGATGTCCGGCTCCCCGCATAAAGATGTGGGGACAAAGTGGCTAACAGTGGGACAAAGACAGCTCTTAAGCTCAGGCAATTCTTGCTTCAGGCGTTCCAACTGCTCCACTTGAAATATATTTGGCTGTTCAGGCATCCAATCATATATCCTATGACGAAACAAACACAAAACACATAAACTAGTGTAACTTTATGGTATGCTTAAGACCTGTCTGACCATTTTTTCGGAATTATTTACAGAATGTTTGGAACATCCGTATTAGTCGTATTAGCCTTTATCACTGTTCTTCATTTTTCGGCCAGCACTCCTGGCTGTGCTACAAGCAACTTCTGATTTAGTACACAGGATCACTCCCAACACTTCTCAGAAGGAGCCAGGTATTGCTAAAAATTGGGCCGGGGGACTCAGAGATGCAAAGTAAGTGCTCTATCTACCATGGGCCACACCCACGTGACAATCTTTTTCATTTTAAGTATCTTTTCACTTAAAAAATCCTCATCTCACTTCTCCCAAAGCTTTCCAATAATCTAGGAAATCAGCATTTTAATTCTGATGCAGAGAGTTGATTACACAATCTAGGACCAGGGTGGCACTCAGTGGTATATTGCATGGCTTCCATGCATGAGACCTGGATGTGATACCCTGTACTGCAAAAGAAAGAAGAAAGCAGCTGGCTCAGAAAATGAAATCTGGGGGCCAAAGCAATAGTAGTGGGGGAGGACATTTGCCTTGTATGTGGCTGACCCAGGTTCAATGCCCAGGGTTCTATATGGTCCTCCAAATCTACCAGGAGTAATTTCTGAGTATAGAGAAGGATTAACTCAAGTGTCACCAAATGTGGTAAAACAAACAAAAAAAAAAAATCAGGGGCCGGAAAGATAGCATGGAGGTAAGGTGTTTGCCTTTCATGTAGAAGGTCGGTGGTTCGAATCCCAGCATCCCATATGGTCCCCCGAACATGCCAGGGGCGATTTCTGACCGTAGAGCCAGGAGTAACCCCTGAGCGCTGCCGGGTGTAACCCTCCGCCCCCCAAAAAAAAACAAATTAAAAAAATCAAACAAACAAACAAAAATCAATGGTGATTCAAGCATTTTTTGCTCCAAGTAATCAGCAATGCCTTGATTTACAGAAATGTTCTCAAGGAGGCAGAGTTAGAGCTCTTTGCTTGTGTACGTATATGCTGTATTGTTACAGAAATGAACCCAGGTCTTATTCATGCAAGCCATGCACTTTACCACTGAGTTGTATCCCCCTGGCCCCAACTTTAAAGCACTAAGATCACACAGGGCTTCCAAAGAGGGTCCAGAGTGATAGCACACTGGGTGTGGATATTCCTTCCCCCAACTTCTTATTTATCTAAATGATCAGAACTTTTTATCTTATTTATCTAAATGATCAGAACTGCCCACACCTGGAATGGGCGGGGAGAGGAGTCTGCATGGGGGAGAAAGGGGATAAGAAGGAGACTTAAAGAAGTGGAGGAGAGCCATCATCATCAGAGATTCAGCATCAGATTGAGCATTAGCAATTGAGCATCATCAAAGGAGCAGGAGGAGCAGCGGCGGTGGCGGCGGCGGCAGCAGCGGCAGCAGCAGCAGCAGCAGCAGCATCACCAAAGGGAGTTGGTCAGCCTGGAAGCCAGTTAGGAAGCTGGAAGAAGCAGCTGAGGGTCTCCAGAGACAGAGGCCGAGAGAGCCAGAGGGAGTAGAGATGTAGCTGCTAGGAAAAGGCTTAGTATAAGAGACCATGCAAGGAGGTGTGCATAGCAGTAGGGACCGTGAAATAAAGCTGGCTGACTCCTGGAACTTCATCTAACTGCTTTGGGAATCTCTCTGTCCTCACCCTGCAACCTTCAAACCTGCCAGACCATAGGGCCTAGGGGCTGTGGGAGCTGAGCCTACTCAGAGAAAAGGCCTCACCATCTCCTTACCAACTCTAGGTTCATTAATTTACATTAAGACACCAAGCGAGCAGGCATTTGTCTTGCATACAACTGACCCGGGTTCGATCCCTGGCATCCTATATGAACTCCGAGCCTGCCAGGAGTAATTTATGAGTGTAGAGACAGGAACAACCTTGAGTGCCACTGGGAGTGCCCCCCCAAAAAAGAGCTTTCAAAGAAAAAAATACATGAATATTAAAACCCAATAGCAGCCACAAAAATTGCAACACAATGAGAAGGTAGGTCAAAGAAATCTTTTTTTAAGAGGTGCAAAACTCAACCAAAAAAAGAGAGAGAGAGAGAGAGAGAGAGAGAGAGAGAGAGAGAGAGAGAGAGAGAGAGAGAGAGAGAGAGAAAGAGAAGAAAAGATCAGGTTAGAAGTATGATCTAAGACTATAATATGGAAACAAAAATGTTATACCCAGAAAATGACAGGAACAAAGTTAAAATGATTTCACAAAGTTTTCCATATTTTCAAGGAAATGTGTCAAGAGAATTAAAGGGATGCCACAAGAAGACCAGCATAAGAAAAACAGGTCCATAAAACCCCGAATCTAGAAGACCAAATTTGAGCTTTCAGAGATAAACAAAGATATCACATGCAAATGTACAGGACTCAACAAGGTTTTAGATGCCTCAACAGCATTAGCAGACTTTGAATAGGATAGACTCAAACTGGTCAATGGTCACTTAAGAAAAGAAAAATAAAGGCAACTTGATTACCATAATACAAAAACCCCAGGAAACAAAAGCAGTTTATATGAGGTAAAGTAGTATCAGAAGGTCATATTTAGAATTCAGTATTAATGCCTTTATAAAATAATGGTTTCCGGAAAGTTAGAAAATAGACATTCTTTATGAAATACCCATTTCTTTTCTATTTTTTTTTTGGGGGGGGCGGGGGGTCATACCTGGCAGCGCTTAGGGGATACTCCTGGCTCTACGCTCAGAAACTGTCCCCCCACCCCCCGCAGGCTTGGGGGACCATATGGGATGCCAGGATTCGAACCAACGTCCTTCTGTATGCTAGGCAAACACCTTACCACTGTGCTATCTCTCCGGCCCCTGCAATAACCATCTCACTCCTTTTCTTTCTTCCTTTTTTGGGAGAAGAATACTCAGCTGTGTTCAGGGCTCACTAATGCCAGCAATCCAACCTGGGCTGGCACTGTGAAAGGAAAGTTCCTCTTTTAATTTGACCCCTCCCCCTACCATTTTCATTCTTATCACACTTCTTCCAGAAGTAAAAGACATCAAAAGCTCTGAATCACTATTCAAAACTTTCGGGGTTATTTTTGGCCACACCTGGCAGCGTTAAGGTGTTACTCCAGGCTCTGCACTCAAGTATCGCCCCTGCCTTGATTTTGTGGAACTATATGTGATGCCAGAGATTTTAATTCATTTCAATTAAGTGGCATGCAAGGCAAGTTCCCTACCCAAAGACTATCTCTCTGGTCCCAGAATGTCTTTTATTTCTAAACTTGATACATCAAAACACCCACAGCATAAGTACATTATTTTTAAGTATACAGATAAGTATCATCAGAAACAGCTTAAAAGGGGGGCTTGAGCTATAGAACAGTGGGTAAGGTGTTTTCCAACTGGGCTCTATTTCCAGCTTCCAAATTGTTATGTCGAACAGTAATTCCTGAGTAAATAATCAGGCAAACTCCTAAGAATTGATGGTGACATGCCCAAACAGAAATAAAACAAAATACATCTCCCCAAAATCAGGTTAAAACTGGAGGGGGGAGGGAGAGAGACAGAGAGAGAGAGGAGAGAGAGAGACAGAGAGAGAGAGAGAGACAGAGAGAGAGAGAGACAGAGAGAGAGAGAGAGAGAGAGAGAGAGAGAGAGAGAGAGAGAGAGAGAGAGAGAGAGAGAGAGAGAGAGAGAGAGAGAGAACAGCATAGGGATAACAGTCCTTGCCTAAATTCCACCAACCCTGGTACCACATATGGCCCCAAGTATTGTCAAATCCTTTCTTGTGCACAAAGCCAGGAACAACCCCTAAGCACTGTTGGGTAAACCCCTCTCCACTGGGGGGGGGGGGGGGGAGGGAACAAAAGAAAAACAGGGCAGGAACTCGGGTAGAACAAACAACAAAGAGGTGTACAGGTTCCCAAATCAAGAGATCAAACCCAGGGCCCCTGCAAGCCAGGCATGCACTCTAGCCCTTTGAGTAAGATCCCAAGCCTGTCCTTTTAATGGGTGATTAAAAACAAAGCGGAAGAGGAGCAACGGGACTTTACGAAGAAGACAATATAACTGTATTGCAAAAACAATATGAACTAAACCCAAGGAAAGTATTTTTTTTGAAGAGGCCGCATAAGCACTTTATCACTCTTCGTATGTTGCCGCTTGAGAGTTAGCAAGCCTGCTAAACTTCGGCAGAGAAACCACCACCCCTTCTATCCCAAAGTATCTTTTTTTTTTGTTTTTGCTTTTTTGGGCCACAACCAGTGACACTCAGGGGTTACTTCTGGCTATGCGCTCAGAAATCGCTCCTGGCTCAGGGGACCATATGGGACGCTGGAGATCGAATCTAGGTCCGTCCTAGATTGCACACATGCAAGGCAAATGCCCTACTGCTGTGCCATTGCTCCAGCCCCTTTCCTTTTTTTTGCTTTTTTGGGTATCCCAAAATGTCTCTACAGGAAGCAACCTTTTCATCTCCTATTAGTGATTCACAATTTTTACGTCATCAGCACTCAAGGACTTAAAATAGTGAGAAAGGAATACATTTACCAAGTATGTGGTTGTACCAAGTGCCTACAGAGCTCTCTCTGCATTCTCTAAGCTCTGAAGCTCCAGCATGGAAGCAGCCTAAAGACTCGTCCTCACAAGCCTACGTGCATGTATCCCGACAGCAGGGAAGATCAAGGAGAAAATCAACAGGTAAAATAGAGTATTTGTATGGCTGTATCAGACAGTGGGAAATGCAATGGTGAAGATATGGAGAGTTCAGTGTGAGCAAAGACTTACTTAAATTAGGATATTTAAGCCAGACCTCATCTAGAATATCTGTGTGCCTAGACTCAGTTTTAACTCGGGCACATGCATGTGTGATCAGTTATGACTCTGGCGGCCATGCTGAGAGCAGGTAAGAGGGCAGTCACCAGTGGCTACCTCAGAAAGCCACCAAGGAAGAAAGAATGTAAATGAAAACAGTGAATGTGGTGAGGAAACAAATCAGGATGTAAAGAGCAAATAAACAAGCTTTTGTGTGACTGGGTTTCAGGAGTGAGATAAAGAACCTTGTTTTCCTCAGAAGACTCTAGCAGGGGTCTCAAATGCAATTTACCTGGGGGCCGCAGGAGGCAAATACTTGAGTGCAAAGTCAGTAGTAAGCCTTGAACATTGGGGGGTGTGACCCAAACAACTAGAACAAAACAAAACAAAAAAGAGATTCCTCTAGGGCAGGGCCACAAGTTTGAGACCCCTGCTAAGGATTTGGCACCAGAAACTGAATAAAGAGCTGCTATTGATACTGAAATTAGAAGTCTCAGGAAGAACAGGCATTGGTAGCTGGATATAAAATGTTAGAGGTCAGGAGAAACTTCTAAATTGAATATAAATATAAAAAATATCAAGCTGTGAAAACCCACAGAGAAGTCAGGATCCCCATCCCCATGAAGGCTCACGACATCTGTCATCGATTAGCTGGCGGAGTTTGAGTTTTTGCCAGCATCCCTAGTTACTGTTACATTTCAAAGTTAAGGAGGAAACATATTGACACACAAGTGGTAAGAGAAACCTCAGACTGAACTAAGTTTAATATTGTTTATAATTCTGTAAGATGTAAACTATTTTCCCCCTAACAGTTCATTAACATTTTTCATGGGAAACAAATACCTATCATAAATTAGACCATTAACTCCAAATTCCTTCAACTTCTTTCTGTTTTCAGGATCGTTGGTATCATCACCCCAGCAGAATATGACAAGTCCCTTGGCTTTTGCCTCTTGAATATAGGACGGGTTTTTGAGCAGGTCTTCGGTATGTGCGTTTATCCCCTGAAAGCAAAGGCAAAAGAAAAAAAAAAATTGCTCATGAAAAGATAGCATCAACTGCAAATGCTCTCCACAATAAAACAAGCAGAAACAAAAAATGCCATCATTTTTCCTTATTAACTTTTTTATCAAACAAGTTTACAGTCTATTTTCTATCCATTCTTCTTATTTCTTTTTTCAGTACTGGAGACTGAAGCCAAAGTCTCACACATGTAAAGGATGTACATTGCCACTGAGCCACCTTCTGAGTCCTAGTCTAACTAGTCATCATAGGGGATCCACAAAATCCTTTTGTTTTGCCTTGGGGCCACACCTGGCTGTGGTCAAGGCTGACTCCTAGCTCTGCAATCCTGGTGGGCTCAGAGGACACTACGGGATCCTGGGTATCAAGCTGTCCTATCTTTCTGGCTCTAGTAACTCACAATATTTATTCAGAAAACAAAATGACTTAATTTAGGTCTGGAGAAAAGAAAAAACTGCTGCTGATTTAGCTGTTTTACACTCTGAGATCTAATAGCTTCGTTTTAAAAGTAGATTCATTACTTGTTAACGCACATGCCAAAACTATCGAATTAAATGTTAAAATAACATTATAAAATAACTTATTTCTATTCTAGCACATGAAAATTAAATTACAAAAATTCTAACTTACCAGTAGATTTTCAAACTGTGCAAAGCTCATTGCAATGGGGGTTGTTCGAGACCTCAGGTCCATGAGTTCAGGGTAAATATCGGATTTTCCTTGAGTCAAAAATAATATTGGATATTTGTTCTGCTTTTGCCGAACCCTACAAAATACAATTAAAAAATACTTAAATACTTTTATCAGCAAGATGCCTATATTATTTCAAATTTAATGGAAATAAAAACAAAACCCTCCACTAAGATATAACTACCATAGAGTGAAAATACAAACAAAAGCAACTTTCTCCAATCATATAATCCTATAACTGAGTCATAACTATCATTGCTTTTCAGTCAAAAAAGGAATAACTGCTAAATTACTCTACACAAAAGTCAAAATATTCTCCAAGAATGATATCTGGGCCAGACAGATAGCACAGCCAGTAGGGCATTTGCCTTGCATACAGCCAACACAGGTCGGACGGTGGTTCAAATCCCAGCATCTCATATGATCCCGAGACAGCCAAAAACGATTTCTGAGCGCAGAGCCAGGAGTAACCTGAGTGCTGCCGGGTGTGATCTAAAAACCAAAATTCCCCCCTAAAAAAAGAAGGTATCTACTAAGAAGGGGTTGAGGCTAGTTCAAGGAATAGGCTGAATGAACATCGTGCACTGCAGTACCACTTGAGTATTATCCAAACTATACCAAAACAAAACAAAAAGCCAAAAACACTCTAACAAGGAGTGGGGCCAGCAAAATGCACACATGATCATAGAGATGCATGTCAATCTGGCAGGGATGATGCTACATGCTTGCAAAATGAAATCTAGGATGTTATATAAGTGCCACTACTAGCAGAGCTGGTCTTCACCTCAGCAGAAAGGTGATGCAGAAAGACTGCAGAAAGCACGACTAAGAAGAGAAAGGACAGTAACATTTGCATGACTGTCCCATCCCCAAAGACAATCTTGGCAATATTAAGTCTCTCGCTACAGTCGAAGAGAAGTTGGGAGAAGAAAGTAGAATATCACTCACATTGTGCAAATATCTGCATCAAATGATGAAAACACTATTCTCCTCTTCCCAGAATTTTCTAAGACAGTTTTCAAAATTATATCCAAAAATAGATTCATGTCAAAATACGTTGATAAATTACCATCCCAAATTCCATCCTACGAGATAGAAAGAGGAAATAAATGCCATTAGATGCTGTTAAATCACAGTTAGAGAAAAAACAGCTGAAGGGTATCTAGTCTGACTTACCTTTACAGATCAGAAAAGTAAAAGGCTGAACAATTAAGTGACGCCCTGAATCATAAGAAAACTATTCAGTGATGCTGCAGTTATTAAGACAGGCCTACTCTTGGCCCAAAAACAAAACAAAACTAAAAGGGGGCCAGAGCGGTGGTGGCGCAAGCAGTAGGGTGTTGCCTTGCACGTGCTAACCTAGGACAGACCGTGGGTCGACCCCCCAGTGTCACATATGGTTCCCCAAGCCAGGAGCGATTTGTGAGCGTATAGCCAGGAGTAACCCCTGAGCGTCACCAGGTGTGGCCCCAAAACAAAAACAAAACAAGACAGGCCTACTCTTACAATACAAGAAAAAATAAAAGACATTTTTGCAATAATTCTCAGAGACAAAAGAGATGAGGGCTGGAAGAGTGGTGAGTGCGATTAGAAAAATAACTACACTGACAACTATCATAACAATGTGAATGAATGAGGGAAGTAGAAAGCCTGTCTCAAATACAGGCAGGAGGGGGTGAGGAGCAGGGAGATGGGGGGCATTGAGGATGGGAATGTTGCACTGGTGAAGGCAGGTGTTCTTTATATGACTGAAACCCAACTATAATCATTTTGTAATCAAGGTGTTTAAATAGAGATACTTAAAAAAAAAAGAAAATGAAACACTAAACCTCATTCTCTCTGTCTCTCTCCCTTCCCCCTCCCCCCAGGTGCCAAGACTATCTCAGTGACATAGCACATGTTTTTGCATGTACTATATCCTGAATCTGCTCTTTGGCAAAATTTAAATAAAATTCTTTACTCCAGAGATTCACAGAACTAAGAATCACTTATTAGGAAAACCTTGGTTAAGACCTTACTATGCATACCAGGGTGAACTTATCATAAACAGCAATTCAGAAGGCAAGATTTGAGGGCAATTACCTATTTATTATTCAGATCAAAACAAATTCTAGAATGTTACTTGAAAAGCCCAATCATAATATCTGAACTTCTGAGTTAACTATAACTGAAAATTAGTACAGTCGGTAGAGGGCCTGCCTGGCATGAGGCATCCCATAAGCTCCCCAAGCACCACCAGGAGTGCAGGGTGGGGAGAAATCCCTGAGTATATCACTAGTATGACCCCAAAAACAAACAAATAAAAAACCTACCAAAAAGAAAACCCACCACAAAATAACTTACAACCTGAATGCCTTCTCACCCCAACCAATCTCTTAGCCATATCAAACCTATACATTTATACACATATTACCGCTGAATGTATTCAATAGTTAATATATTTCCCTAACTAGAAATTAATTTCCAGAAAGGGAAGATTTATTTTGTTCATTACTTGAGCCTGAACCCATAAAAAAAAAAAAAGCCTTTCAAAATAAGTTTCAGTACATAATTATTGAGTAAAGCACTTTTGCAAATGTTTATTTCTCAATTAACTGCTACTGTCATGGAACAGAGAACTGTTTAAAAAAGGATTTTAAATATGTTTTAGAGTTCAGGACAATAAAAGTAATTAAAATGATAAAGTTCCGGCAGCCCAAAATTCTTGCTGTTCATGCTATAATTATCTCCAGAACCATAGTTAATTCACATAATACACATGTATATTTAAATCCTAAGACTGCATTCATCATTAATTTAAAGATGTCACACGTAAGAGATGCTTTATTCAAAAACCTAAAGAGCTCTGCTTGCTCAAGAACTCATGATAAACTTCCATATATTCTATTGAAACAGACAGAAGGGGTACACTGAAATCGACAGGAAGGGTGGGGAGTGGAAAAAGAATATGACACAGAAAAATGTACTTACCCTTTGCTGACAAATCCATTTTATTTCTATATTAAATCCTACATCTTCTGGCAAAGACTCTAAAACCTATAGTTTTGGATATTAGAGATGAATTTTGTTGTTTTTAGTGAGAACAAGAGAAAAGAGAAGAAAAGAAAAACTATTACTATAAAAGGCAATCTATAAGAAAATATCAATAGTAAAAATAATTATTTTGTGTCTTTTCTTACTCAATCTGACAACCTGATTGATGACTCAGTTTAAAAAATTGTAAGATCAAAAGACTTTTAGACATATGTGATGACTGATTTGTTTTGTTCACTATTTGACCGAAGTACGGCAGAAATGCCTGTTCTTTTTTTTTTTACCAGATATTTCTATAAAGTTAGAACCTTAACCTAAAAATCTGTGTTACCATCACTACTAAACATTCAAGAGAGCTGGATTAAGATATGTAAACTAATGAGTTAGACTTTAGCCGTGCTCTGAATGACATTTAGCTCAGAAATTACAATTTAAATACAATAAATTTATACATTTTAAATACAATTTTGGGGAACCAAACCCAAAGTGACCATATGCAAGGCAAGTACCCTACCCACTGTACTATCACTTCAGTAGTCCATTTTCTTTTCAAATGTTAAAAATCTTTGATTAAATTACAGTGATGGCAAACAGAATAAGTACCTAAATATGATTTATCTATTTACCTAAAAAAAAGCTGTCAACAGTTTTATATATTTTGCTGTTTTTTGTTGTTGTTGTTGAAAGGGATGGCAAGAGGTGGGTGGACACAAGCCAGCAGTGCTGGGGGATACTCTTGGCATGATCCTTAGGGGATCATGTGGTATCAGGGATCGAACCCACGGTTGAGATAGATACAAAGGATGCACACCTCAGTCTGTTAAGCCATATCCTTGTCTTTCTTTTTTGGTTTGAGGGCTATGCCTGACAGTGCTCAGGTGTTACTGTAAATACAGTACTTAAGATTGTTGCTGTTGGTACCCTGGCACAGTGGAGCCTAGCCTCCAGAAAACAAAGCTTTTGCTCCAGATCTCGAAAGCATCCAAATCAAGATTTGGGGTTACACCTTGAAGTACTCAAGGGTTACGGTGCTGGGGATCCAATCTAGGCTTCCTGTGTGTAAAGAAAGCAGTTGGCATGTAACACTCTCTCCAACTTTAAATCATATTTAAATTAAAAAAAAATTGGGGGCCATAGCGATAGCTTAGAGGTAGGGAATTTGTTTTGCATGTGGCTGAACCAGGACTGATCTGGGTTTGATTCTCAGCATCCCATATGGTCCACCAAGCCAGAAGTGATTTCTGAGAGCAGAGCAAGGAGTAACTGGAGTGTCACCGGTTGTAGCCCAAAAACAAACAAAAAAAACAAACAAAACAAAACATAACAGAAACAAAAATGAGAGGGGGCACACTTGCTCATGCTCAGGGATTATTCCTGATAAGCTTGGGGAATGAAATTGAGTACTATCTCTCTAGCTCTCGAATCCCAGTTTTAAATGTCCTGGGCATGTTTGTTTTAGGACTTTCTGTCCTGTTTTTGTTCTGGCCATACAAGTGGTGCTCAGTGCTTAAGAGATTCATCTAGGATGAACCTGGGTCTCACCTCATGCAAAGCAGAGGACCTACCCATTTCAGCCCCCATTTTCCTTTTTGTAGAGTAAAATATAATATAAATGAATAAAATAAAATAAACACAATAAATAATATAAAGTAAAGCAAAACATGATAAACTGTAATGACCTCTTTTTTCCCTAAGAAATCTATTATAATTGAGACGACCCCAAAATAGTCAGACGATAGGCAATACAGCCTGCATGGACAAAATCAGATAGTCTTTGGGAAAAGGAGAGTATCTAATGCTGTCCAAAGGAATTCCTGGGGCCAGAAAGATAGCATGGAGGTAAGGCACGTGCCTTGCATGCAGAAGGATGGCAGTTCGAATCCCGGCATCCCATATATCCCCCGAGCCTGCCAGGAGCAATTTCTTAGCATAGAGCCTGGAGTAACCTATGAGTGCCGCTGAGTGTTACCCAAAAACCAAACCAAAAAAAAAGTAGGGGGGGGATTCCTTTATGAATGTTGTCTACTTTAAAAAAAAATATTCATGGGGCCGGGTAGGTGGCGCTGGAGGTAAGGTGTCTGCCTTGCAAGCGCTAGCCAAGGAAGGACCGTGGTTCGATACCCCGGCGTCCCATTTGGTCCCCCCCAAGCCAGGGGCGATTTCTGAGCACATAGCCAGGAGTAATCCCTGAGCGTCAACCGGGTGTGGCCCAAAAACCAAAAAAAAAAAAAATAATAAATAAATAAATTCATGGTAGATATTATTAAACATTTTTTTAAAAGTGTAATTTCTTTTTCTTTTCTTTTTTTGTTTTTGGGCCACACCTGGCATTGCTCAGGGGTTACTCCTGGCTGTCTGCTCAGAAATAGCTCCTGGCAGGCATGGGGGACCATATGGGACACCTGCATTCGAACCAACCACCTTTGGTCCTGGATCGGCTGCTTGCAAGGCAAACGCTGCTGTGCTATCTCTCCGGGCCCAAAAAGTGTAATTTCTTGGGGCTAGAGAGATAGCATAAAGGCAAGGCATTTGTGCCTTGCATGCAGAAGGACGTGGTCTGAATCCCAGCATCCCATATGGTCCCCCCTGAGCCTGCCAGGTGTGATTTCTGAGAGTAGAGCCAGGAGTAAGCCCTGAGTGGCTCTGGGTGTGACCCAAAAACCAAAAATAAATAAATAAGTGTGATTTCTTAAAATTTGTGTCTGTGTAACTCAGATACTTTTCTTTGGCCAAAGAATCTTTTTTTTCTTTTCTTTTGGCCGGAGAATCTTGATTCTCCAAAAAACTAAGCAAGAATTTAAAATACCACAAGAGTACTCCCATCATCTATCTCCCTCCATCCTTTCCCCATTTCTTCCTTTATCTACAAAAACATGGGGATTTCTTTTTCCTTTCCTGAGTAAATTACTTTTTTAAAAAGTAGTATATCAGTATACCATTAAGTAATTTATTTATTCATTCATTTTTTTGATTTTTGGGTCACACCTGGCAGTGAAAAAAAATAATTTATGTTCTCTCAAAACCATCAGTAGACAAGTTTATATTTGCCACCTAAGTGCCCATTAAAAAGATTCAGATAAAAAAGCACTGCTTTACTTTATTGAAGGAACTTACCATCTTAAGTGAAGGAAATGGCTGATTTTCAGAAAAGGAATTTTCTTCTGCTATCACAGATTCTGAAATTTTAAATTATAAAATCTCAGGAGATAAAATGCCATTTTATTACTAAGATACACTCCTAAATTCTTAAGGGGAAAAAGAAGAGATGCGGAATTATGTAAATTTTTCATTACAGTATTTCTCAGGCTTTTGTACTTATTATTTTTATCAATTAAAATCTAAGTAAGAATCCTTTAAGATAGCTTAATCATCCTGGGCTTGATCCCCAGCCCACATATGCCAAACCCACCCCCGGAGGGACTCCCTAAGTACAGAATAAGGAATAATTCCTGAGTCTCAACCACACTGGGTGTGGCCCAAAATACCACATGATGAATATAGCTTACAACTTTTAAAACCGTTTTAAAACTTTTAAAATACCATGTTTTGTGGCCCCAATAGTTAATGTTCCTCTTAGAAAAATTGTAATACTACTTTTAAAAAGTAGTCAGTTACAAAATAAATAAGAGATATAAAACAAAAGGCTGAAATGAAAGGATAAGAAAAATCTGAAATAAGGGGATAGAGAAATAGTATAGCAGGATGAGGGCTTGCTTTGCATGTGGCTGCCCCAGGTTTGATCTCATATGACATCACCTAAGCACCACCAGGAGTAATTCCATTTTTTTTTTTTTTTTTTTGTTTTTGTTCTTGGGTCACACCCGGCAGCGCTCAGGGGTTACTCCTGGCTCTATGCTCAGAAATCACCCCTGGCAGGCACAGGAGACCATATGGGATGCCGGGATTCAAACCACCGCCCTTCAGCATGAAAGGCAAAGGCCTTACCTCCTTGCTCTCTCTCTGGCCCCCTTTAAAACTTTTTTTTTTAGAGGAGTAATTCCTGAGTGCAGAGCCAGGACTAAGCCCTGAGCATTTCCTGGTGTGGCTCACAAACAAACAAAAAAATGTTAAGATGTGAACATTAAATTTAATGGGAACAGAAATTAAGATGGTATCAAAAACAACAAAAAAAGATGGTATCAACAGAACTTTTGTAGGCAGGACAGGTAAAGAGGAAACTTAGGCCAGCTTAGTCAAATAAACACCGACACTACAATAGGTAAATACTGGAGTCAGATTTTAACTCCTAGCTCTGGGGCCAATTTTCTAGTCATCACTTTGTAATTGGTTAATATTGCTGAAAAGAATGACAAGTCCAAAATTAAAATTTGGATCAATCAGCTAAGAAAATTCATAGAGGCAAATAATTATTACAATAAACATGAAATATATACATTTGAAAACCAAAACAGCTTTCATGTATATAATAGTCTATTACATTTAACTAAATGACCAAGAATATTATAATGGATAAGAAAATGTTACCAATAAAATGAAAACTGTTTCCTTATTGGTACATACCTTTTAAATCTTTAGATTTTAATGCAGTCACATGAGTGAGCTAAAAAACATACACAAAAGACAATCAAATAAAGAACTTAGTTGAAGATATGGTGAATAAAACTGTAACTTGAAAGCTAGCAAGTGAGAAAAGATTATAAAATGTAAAATTATGAGTTTAACAAGAAAAGGCCAGTGAGAGTGTAAGTGCTTGTCTTGTATATGGTTGGTCATGTACACAGTTTGACCCCTAGTACTGCATATGGTCTTCTGAGCCCTGCCAGGAGTGATACCTGAGCACAGAGCCAGGAATAAGCCCTGAGCAATACTGGGTGTATTGTTTGGGTGTAGCCCCAAACAAAAACAAGACAGAACAAAACAAAAAGGTGCAGAGAGAGAGGGAGTAGAAAATTTCTTTAAAAAATGAACAAAGGGCCAGAGAGATAGCATGGAGGTAAGGTGTTTGCCTTGCATGCAGAAGGTCGGTGGTTCGAATCCCGACATCCCCTATGGTTCCCAGAGCCTGCCAGGGGTGATTTCTGAGCGTAGAGCTAGGAATAGCCCCTGAACACTGCCAGGTGTGACCCAAAAACCAAAACACAAAACAAAACAAAAAACCAAAAATACCCATAGCACCGTAGCACTAGACCAGAGAGGTGGTACAGGAAGTGAAGTGCTTGCCTTGCATAAAGCTGACCCCAGCACCAAATAGGGTTTCCTAAGGATTTTGATTTCCAGGAAGGATACTTGAGCACAGAGCCAGCAGTAATCCCTGAGCACTGCTGGGTGTGCCCCACCACCCAAAAGAAAAATACCAATCACTATATATATATATATATATATATTTTCTATGTGCATAATACACAGAAGATCATAAGCAAATACCTCAGTAGGGTAGAACATAAAAATTAATGTTAGGAAACTATTCTCAACCCATCATTTATTACGTATCTAACAGTAACAGGGAGCTGGATCATGTAAAACTAATGGTATAAATAAAATAAAGACCTTAGATATTGATATATTAAAACTATAGCGTAAGATGATTATCATAAAAAGTTACAGGTTTAATTAATACAAAGAGCTAAAGCAGATTAGAGGCAATATAAGATTATAAGAAGGGCAAATCCCAGTTATTTTTAAAGAATTAAGGCTTTGCTCCTCCTGAAAGCAAAAGCGAAAGAGGTCCCCCCAAAATGAGAAGACTGATGGATTAGCACAACTTTCAAGTACTTCAGTATTTACACAATTCATTTTCAACTTACAGTCATCTCCATGAGCAAAGAGAATTAATATCACATGCAGACAAGTACAAACAGTCCTAAAGCTAAAGTGTAATTCATATTTTATCCTACTAACCTTTAACAACTGGAGCTGATCAAATGTTAATTCTTTTACTGGAATTTCAAATAATTCAACTGGATCATCATCAAATTTCTAAAAAGAAAATAAAGAGGAAAATAAAACCCTCAAGTTATAAGTTAACAATGAGCCCTTAAAGAGGAGCATCCGTATGTCACATCACCTGTCCCAGTTCATTATATAAGAGAGAGTGTATCACCTCGTATGCAGCTAACTCAGGTTCAATCCCCGGTATCCAATATGGTCACCCAAGACCCGCCAGGAGGGATTCCTGAGTACAGAGCCAGGAGTAACTCCTGAGCATCTTGGGGTGTGGCCCCAGAACAAAACAAAACCAAACAAAAAGAATTTTGATTTTTTTTAGTTTTTAAGCTGTACTAAATCTAAGTTTGGTCAAAAACACCCACATAGCAGCTTCACTACTGCTCTTGCAGAGACCCTAGAAGCAAAGTTTTCCAGGTTGCCGCAGGGTCCAGATCTATGAAGCTTGCAGGGTGGGGTCAGATGGGGTCCCAACTCTGCCAAAGGCTCAGCACTCCACCCACCCACACTTGCCTTCCCCAGACACCAGAGAAATGGTCCAGCTTCATGACTGATTTTGGAGAGGCCAGCAGCTCACTGTCCCAGCTCCAAAGCTCCTGAAACCATGTAAGTGGCTGAGCAATATTACAAACTTTCCAGAGCTCACAGTCCAGTAAAAGCTTAGAAAATGAGATCGGAAAGTTCTCTAAAACAGAAGGTTCAATGAGCACCTAACAGCTCAGTAAATCCTCAATGATTTTACTAACACAATTATGAGATATTCTGTTGTCACAAGTAACACAAAGTCAATTATTTCGTGGCTGCTAAGGGAGAAGGCTTGTAGAGTGGGTGAGAAACTGTGAACATTGATGAAGGTAAGGTCCCATTGGTGGTGGGACTGGTGCTGGAACACTGTACTGTGAATAAGTTTGTAAATCATAATGTTTAAATCAAATTTCATACAAAACAAAAACGAAACAAACCCACAGAAATTAACCATCATGCTTCACTGTCCTGGGACTGACTTTTCCTTTTCCTGGGAAGTACCTCAGCCCGACAACATAGTCCCCCAAAAACCCAGAGGACAGGCGACAAAGACCAACTTAGCCTTACGTGCAGTTTCAAGGGCCAAATTTCCCAAGGCACACAGTCTATTGACAATACAAGAGTCAGCAAGGAGCAAGGCAACTCTGTAGTGCAACAACCTCCTCTTGTTCTGCTTATCCCCTTCTCTTTTAACACACTTGATCAACACAAGTGCACTTATTACATTTAAAGTTATTCATGCATAAAAGACATGTGTCTATTACACAAATAATAAATAAGAAATTTAAAACCAAAGAGTAAAGAGAAGAATTTACTTCATTTTATAACTGTCTGGACTGGTTTTACAAGAAAAAAAACAACTTAAATTCAAGAGATAGTGATAGAACCAGACAAGTCTGTTAAAAATGAATCAGTAAAACTAGTTAGCAAATCCTCAGATAATAATTTAAAAAATCACAATTCGATTAATTAACCTTCTGATTAATTTGTTATCCTTTCCAGCCTACCCTCTCTCATTTCACTTTGTATGAATGTTTCCCCCATAGCAGAAACAATCTTCTCTATTCCAACTGCCATTCTCTTTCTTTCTCTCTTAGTACCATTTCACAGAAATAGGTCCTTTCCATGTGTGACTGTAATCTAAATCTATACAACAGGTGAGGAACTAATAGCAGGCAGTCAGGTGCTTTGTCATATATTTAAACTGCTACTTGCATTGTTTGGCACAGTGCTACAGATATTAGCAAAGTAGACTAATACATAAATCAATTCAATGGAAAAATGACATCCAAGACAAATTTAGAATTTTGGTGCTATATAAGTGAGATACCTATATAAAACCATAAAATGCCAATACCATTTCAAGCTTGTGACACAAACTGTAAAAATTAAATTTAAAAAATGATGCTGCACAAAGGAGGCAGAGCCAGGCATGGGGGAGCCGGGAATAACAGTAAAGAAATGCTGATCTGATGCAGACATTTGAGCACCATGTCTGAAATCCCATTATTAACTGCATTGTAACTTTTTATGTAAATAACTGTTATTTCAATGTAAAATTTAATAGGAAGAAACAAAATACCAAGCGAGCTCTCCTAATTTAATGAAGTCACAAAATTTACCTTTACATGGATGGATATGGAGACTATTATGTTGAATGAAATGGTCAGAAAGAGATAGAAACACAGAATAGTCTCACTAATCTGTTGGATTTAAGAAAAACAAAAAACAGTATGGTAATAATGCCCAGAGACAACAGAGATAAAGGCTGGAAGGACAGCTCATGAATATGAAACTTAGCACAAAGACTGGTGAGCTCAGTTAGAGAAATAACTACAGTACCAACTACCATGACAATGATAGTGAGAGAAAGAAACAGAATACCTGTCTTGAAGACAATCAGGGAGTAGGGGAAGAGAGAAACGGGGGATATTGGTGGGAAAGTTGCATGGTGAAGGGGTTTACATTTTATAACTAAAACCTAACTGCAAACGTGTTTGTAACCATGATGCTTAAATAAATTATTAAAACAATAAAAACGAAAGGAAAGAATTTCAACATACCTTTTTCATAGTCAGACAACAGGTCAGATCATGATATACCACAGGCACAAAATCTTTTGAAAGATGGACATCAAATTCTACAAAGGCTGCACCCTGACAGAAATAAACAAATATTGATTTATTCTTTTAAAATAACACTAGAGGGGCTGGAGCGGTGGTGCTAGAGGTAAGGCGTCTGCCTTGCAAGTTCTAGCCTAGGACGGACCGTGGTTCAATCCCCCGGCGGCCCATATGGTCCCGAAGCCAGGATCGATTTCTGAGTGCACAACCAGGAGTAATTCCTCAGTGCCACTGGGTGTGGCCCAAAAATCAAAAAAAAAAAAAAAAAAAAAAAAAAAAAAGAATGATGAAGCACATCCCAAGCTTACTAATGAAAGGCTAAAAAGGAGAAAAGAAGAATTACAGCTAAGGGTGTAACCACTCTGACTTACGAATCCAAATAAAGGCTGACAATATAAACTGACACAAAACTGTGCGCTGACTGAAGCAAAGTCATCAAGAAAGAAAGCAATGTTACAGTGGCCCAGGGAAGGCTGCACTAGGACAGGTATGTGGCTATCCCTCACTGGTAGCTCCTGATCACTGGTGGCTCAACTATGAATTCGACCTAGCGCCAGAGAAGCCGGAAAAGTTCTTCTATTTCTCTTAATAAGAAAACACAAATAATTTCTTCCCCTAAAAGGCAAATCTGGTATCCTTTATTAAAACTATATTAAAAAAAAAAAAAAAAACAATTTAACCTAAATGATTGCACAGCAGGTATGGTGTTTGCCTTGCATGCAGCCAACCCAGGTTTGATCCCCAGCATCTCACATGGTGACCCCAGAGCACTGCCAGATGTGGCTCAAAAACAAAGCAAACAAAAAAACTTATAAAAAAAAATACAGGGGCTAGAGAGATAGCACAGCAGCGTTTGCCTTGCAAGTAGCCAATTCAGGACCTAAGGTGGTTGGTTCGAATCCCGGCGTCCCATATGGTCCCCGTGCCTACCAGGAGCTATTTCTGAACAGATTGCCAGGAGTAACCCCTGAGCTCTGCTGGGTGTGGCCCAAAACAAAACAAAACAAAACAAAAAAATACCCAGACAGTATTTCCTAATAAAACCTGATTTGACTCCCAGAAAAAAAAAAAGAACACAATGAAGCTAGTATACAGAATATAAATTGATAAATTTTAAAAGTGCTATATAAAATCAGCTAGTTCCTCCAATAATATTTACAAAGTGAGTATCTGAATCCTTTAAATGATAGAAACATGTTTAAAATATTTCTTGCCTCAAGTACTAAAAAATATGGTTGCTGCAATTCCAGTATTTTCTTCCTACCCATAACCATTTAAATACAAAAAGCCCATTTTATCTTAACTTGAAACAGGCTTAGAAGTAGTATAAATATTCCCTTTAAACTAGTTATGCAGGCTGGAGTAAACTCCTCTGATCTATTTCTCTATCTCACACTATATTTGGATCAACATTAGAAAGTTGTTTAAAGATGGGACCCTGGTGAAATGATTTAAAAAAAAAATCCCAGAAGGGTTGAAGAGACAGTTAAGATGTCTTCTAAACTGCCAACCCTGGTTCAATTCCCGAGAGCTGAGCTAAAAGAAACCCCAGGAAGATAGAAGAAACATTTTGTCTTAGAAAACAAATGTGTTTTTATGTCCTACTACTAGTTGTGAAAAAGCAGTTCATTAAAATGTTCACTAAAGTTGGGGCTGGAGAACAGCACAGTGGGAAAGGTGCTTGCTATGCACGTAGTGGTCTACCCAGGTTTGATCCCTCGTATCCCATATGGTTCCCTGAGTCTGCCAGAAGTAAGCCCTGAACACCACAGAGTGTGGCCTCCCAAAAACAATTAATTCACAAGCATGGTACATATTCTCTCTCTCCCCTTTTTTTTTTGGGGGGGGGGCTCAGGGGTAACTCCAGGCTCTGTGCTCAGAAATCGCTCCTGGTAGGCATGGGAGAACATCTGGGATGCCAGGATTCGAACCACCGCCCACATGCATACCACTGTGCTATCTCTCCGGTCCCATGGTACATCATATTCTCTTGAATGCAGAGATAAATGTACCTACATACTAATCTATTTAAATTCCTATTAATAAAACAACCTTTTAAGTGCAGTTTGTACAGAGCAATTTGTAAAAAAAAATAAATAAATAAAGGTAAAAGGTGCTAGATGGAAAGTTTAGCTATATATCTGAAACTGAAAAAACTTGTTAAGCGGTCACTTACATGACTAGCAGCATTTCTCAAAGAAGCAATAGTATTTTCTTGTACTTTAGCAAGCCTGAAAGAGAAATACAGAAACAGTTATCATGAGAGACAAACAAATAACAATAGATGTAATACAAAAGCCAACTATTATTTCAATAAAAATAGTTGTTGCTCTTTTATTTTATATATGAGCTTAGTCAAAAGGCCTAGAAGAGGGGCCGGAGAGATAGCATGGAGGTAAGGCATTTGCCTTTCATGCAGAAGGTCATTGGTTCGAATCCCGGAGTCCCATATGGTCCCCTGTGCCTGCCAGGAGCAATTTCTGAGCATGGAGCCAGGAGTAACCCCTGAGCACTGCCGGGTGTGACCCAAACCACAAAAACAAAACAAAACAAAAAAGCCTAGAAGAGTTCATAATTCTCTACAGAGATTCATTTCACACTTCCTTAAAAAATATCAACTGTGCTTTGTATATTTGTTTCAAAAATGCATATTCAAAATAGTGATGAAAAATAAACTTCATAATTATAGTTGTATATTTTCACAATAAATTATATGTAATTTACATGCCAAATATACATATATGCCCCTTCCTCTTTGCAATTATGCTGACCAATGAAAGGAAATAAGCCAAAAAATTAAAACATAAATAAGAAGGAAACAAGTTTTCACAATGACATATAAAAGCACAGACATACAGAAAGTTATACCAACAAGTAGGTGTCAGGAGATTTAGACTGACAGACTCAGGGAATGGGAAATTACTGGCCACACCACCTGGGTGGAAACATGGAAACTTTGGCCTCAAGTAGGTGAGGACACTGAGACCAGGGAAGGCTATGCCCATGGTCAGTACTGATGCCACTGGGTGAGCACTTCACTACCCAGGCCCACTCTAGCTTTCTAGTTTCAATTTCTCACTGATCACTAATTCAAGACCATATTTAAAAGACTGACCATAATCTTAGTAAAGAAATGGTATCTAACTTAAATTGAGGGTCCTAATCACTGAATCATACTTAAATTCCAGAGTACTCATAAAAGAATCATTTGCCTTTCAATCAAACCAGTGTAACCATATCAAGTATAAGCCACCAAATGCTAACACTGAACATTCCAGACATACTGAGCAGTTGTTGTCGAATTCCCTGCACCTCTGTGTCCAACATCCAACGGTATCCTTGGCTTCCAATACTTGGAAAATGAAGATTTCATGTCACAATTATATCCTGGTAATGGCTTAATGATTATATAATCAACTTTGTAGAAAAAAAAGAGAGAGAGACGAAAAAAAATCAAAATTATAATGGTCAGCACCTCGATCGGTCACCTTAAAAGTATTTAAACCAAAATAGTCAATCTTTATCAAATAGGAAAAAAATCACTAGCCCCAAACTGAATCAGAGTAAAACTTCAGAAAATGTAATAGTCAGAAAATGTCCTTAAATTATTGATTTAGTTAATGCTCTAATTTTTTTTAAGGTTTTGGGTCACAGTCAGCGATGCTCTCTAGTCAGGGATCAAACTTGGAAGTGCTCCCAGGACCACAGTCTTCTGAGACTGAAATCGTGTCAGCCTCATGCAAGGTAAATACCCTACCTGCTAGAATATATAACTCTAGAGCCTGATTTAGTTAATATTCTAAAACATATATTTTAATCTTTTTCAATTTAACTGGATAAAAAAGATTAAAGGGTCATTCTGCTTCCCAAGGCTTACCTCTCACTTTGCCTATGGTTTTTCTGGAATTTCTGCTCATAATAGGAAGAGTAAGGATCCCAGCACTCTTCCCACTCTCAGCAAGGGTGGATGACAAGAGGCAAGCTGTACCCACATGTCCGGGAAGGGCATCGCCCTGAACTACATGTTCGCTGAGATCTTCCTGAAACAAATGAACAAAAAACTGAAATAGATCTGAATTCTTATACTTCAGTATTTTCCACTTAAAATTCAAAAACTACAGTAAAGTGACCAAAATCAATGGTAGAGAGAAAGTACACAGGAAAAAGTGCTTATTTTGCAAGCAGCCAACCCCAGTTAGATCCTGGGAGAGCTAAGATCAGTCACTGAGTCCAGAGCTTGGAGTGGCCCCAGAACACCACAGGTAAAGCCCAACCACTCTGCCAACCCCCAAAACTAAAGCCAACGGAATCTGTATGATTAAATTTATATTCAAATAGTTTGGGTAGCTTCTTAAATGTAATTTATGCTATATTAATCCTAATTCAGTTGATTTACAATTTTGTTCTTTTAAGTTCTAAGATTTCATTTATTAGCCTAGTCTATAAACAAAATAATATTCCCCAAACTAGTGACCAAAACCAGGCTGTTCAAGAGAGCATTAAAAGATTTAGCCTTAAAGAATAAGAAAACATTCAGCAAATCTCTCTTTTAAACTCTGCTTAACTTCTGTTTTACGGGCCCGGAGAGATAGCACAGCGGCATTTGCCTTGCAAGCAGCCAATCCAGGACCAAAGGTGGTTGGTTCGAATCCCGGTGTCCCATATGGTCCCCCGTGCCTGCCAGGGGCTATTTCTGAGCAGATAGCCAGGAGTAACCCCTGAACAACGCCGGGTGTGACCCAAAAAAAAACAAAAACAAACAAACAAACACAAAACTTCTGTTTTACTTAAAATCTAATTATCGGAAATTAAGAGTGCTCAAATGACTAGTCTGCATGCAGGAGCCTAGGATTCCAAATCTTCAGTAAAAGGTTCCCTAAGAACCACTGGGAAGACCACCTCTCTGCCTTTCTCCCCATAAACATTTGTAAAGGAAACACTTTAAACTCTATCTAATAAAAGGAAGTAAAGATAAAATATTAAAAGATTTTAATAATTATGCATCACTCAATGAGTTAAAATCTATTTTGAATTCTGCTGTTTTCAAGAAACTGCTAGGTACTATTACATGCTATGCAGCAATATGCAAGGCATATTTCTATCCTCAAAGATTTAAAGCAAACACTAATGAGAAAAGAAATTGATAAAAAAGCAATAGTTTAATTGCACATAATTTTTGTTTTTGTTTTGTTTTGTTTTGTTTTTGTTTTTGGGCCACACCTGGCATTGCTCAGGGGTTACTCCTGGCTATCTGCTCAGAAATAGCTCCTGGCAGGCACAGGGGACCATATGGGACACCGGGATTCGAACCAACCACCTTTGGTCCTGGATCGGCTGCTTGCAAGGCAAACGCCACTGTGCTATCTCTCTGGGCCCGCACATAATTTTTTAAATCATAATGAGGTAACTAGAAGATGCAATAGTACAAGGGAAGCATTGAACAGCCAGTAAAATAGAAACATTTACGATGTCACAACTATTCTCTAAAGAGGGGCCAGAGCCCAGAGTACATCAGTTTGGACAATTGCCTTGCATGCAGCTGACCCAGGTTTGATCACCAGCACCCAATATGATTACTCAAGCCCTACCAGAAGTGAGCCCTCAGTGCAGAGCCAAGAGTAAAAGACCGGGCCACAGCTGGGTGTCACCCAAAAAAATAAAAATAGGGCCAGAGAGATAGCAAAGAGGTAGGGCATTTGCCTTGCAAACAGCCAATCCAGGACAGACGGTGGTTCAAATCCCGGCATCCCAGAGGGTCCCCCATGCCCACTCGAAGTGATTTCTGAGCACAGATCCAGGAGTAGCCCGAGTGCCGCCAGGTATGACCCAAAAACCAAACCAAACAGACAAACAAACAAACAAACCCCAGAAAGTATCTTTAAAGGGTTGGCAGCACAGATTTCGAACAACTTTAATAGTAATATTATTCTTACAGAGTTGCATCATCAAGTTGCAAAAAATAGAGCACTGTTACAATGAATCCTTATAATAAGATATTTTATAATAAGATATTCATAGACTGGGCATAAAAATATAAATATAAATCATACTGTCTACCATGAACAGGTTCTAATGATTACACTTCATTCATGTTTGGAATACACACAGATGTCAAGACATCTGGGTCTTGATTTCAAGCATCAATACTGGAACAGAGAGAATTCCATGTTCAATGGGCTGAATACATGCTTTGTAAGCAGATGACGGATCTGAACCTCACACTAGCCCTTGAGCCCAGCCAGGTGTAGGCAAAAAAAATTAAGCCCCATGTCATACCCCCCAAAACTCAAAACATCAATTCTATAAAAATTATATTCTTAAAAATCGAAAATTTGGCAACTCCAAGTTTTGGGGATTTTTTTGCTTGATTGCTTTTTGGGTTATTTTTTATTGGGGCCACACCCAGCTGTGGCCAGGGCTTACTCTTGGCTCTGCACTGAGGGCTCACTGCTAGAGATGCTCAGAGGACCATAAGGGATAAAAGGGATAAAAGGGATTGAAGAACCCTGGTTGGCTGCTTGCAAGGCAAGTGCCCTATCCATTTGCTATACTATTGCTCTGGCCCCAATTTCAAGCTTTTTAAAGCTTGTTAAAATTAAAATGTACAGAAGATAAACTTAATGAGCTATTAAAAGTTGCTGTGCAGTTGTATAGCAGATATCAAGCTTTGCATTTATGATACATGGGTTTAGACCCTACCAACAAAAACAAGTTGTATCAATTATGACTTTACATTAATTACACAAAAATAGAACTAAGTTTATGCCTGCATTTTCCCTTAAACCCGAGAGGCCGGAGGGGTCGCACTAGAGGTAAGGCGTCTGCCTTGCAAATGCTAGCCTGGGGCTGACAACTGTTCTCCCAGCGTCCCATATGATTCTCCCAAGCCAGGAGCGATTTCTGAGCACATAGCCAGGAGTAACCTCCTGAGCGTCAATGGATGTGGCCCAAAAACAAAAGCAAACAAACAAAAAACAAAAACCCGGAATGAAGTAATTACTCACCTCAAAAAAATCAAATATTAGTTCCAAGTTATCTGGTTCCATTGTCTGGATGCTATACTCTGTCCAGCGGTCAGGCTGTAAGCCATATCCACACTCAGGCTGCGAATGCCTGCATTTGAATTCAGTGTCACTTATTAAGGATATCTCTAGGCTATTGGACATTTTGTGAAGAACTGTTGGAGATATTCTATCATCATCATCTTCCTCCGGACCCTCTAGAGTCAGCTTTACCCTATAGAAAACGAAAAAAAGTAAGGGAACGCAAATTCTGGTACTAAAGGAAAACTCAGGTGAACGTTACGTGAATGCTGTATTTAATTACTCTGGATATGCTAAATCCTTATAAAAGAAAAAAAAAATTCTAAGTTAAAGATACCCAATTACTTAGTGTCCCCAATCTACCTAAATTAAATAAATATAAAGTATTATTCACTGCTGGTGGGAATGCCGTCTAGCCCAGCTTTTATGGAAAACAATATGGAGTCCTCAAAAAACTGGAAATTGGGGGGCTGGCGAGGTGGCGCTAGAGGTAAGATGTCTGCCTTGCAAGCGCTAGCATAGGACAGGCTGCGGTTCGATCCCCCGGTCCCATATGGTCCCCCCAAGCCAGGGGCAATTTCTGGGCACTTAGCCAGGAGTAATCCCTGAGCATCAAACGGGTGTGACCCAAAAAACAAAAAACAAACAAAAAGACCCCTGGAAATTGAACTCCCATATGATCCAGCTATTCTATTCCAGGGATATACCCCAGGAACACAAAAACACAATACAAAAATCCCTTCCTCACACCTAAATTCAATACAGCACTATTTACAATAGCCAGACTCTCGAAACAACCAAGATGCCCTTCAACAGATGAAAACACCAATTTTCAGCTAGCACAATGATTTCAAAATGAAATAATCACTTTGTATATGCCAACTAAGTATGGTTATTAAATAAAATCTGTTTAACCCTAAACACAAAAATATTGTAAATACTCAAAGTGATTTCCATATCAACAAGAAGATTTAAAACCTGTAATCCAATCAGAACCCATTTCTTACCTACAGTCAAGAAAAAAGAATCAAACCAATTTTAAGGTCATATGCTGGTGAGATACTCCTCAGCTTTTAATGTAATTTATTTGGTTCTTTTAACATACCAACAAAATATTTAAAGCTATATGAATAACTGGCTAGAGAATCTTGGCAATCATTGGATTTTTGCAATTGAATCCTGCAGTATAATTACCTTAGGTTTTCAAAAGCAAAGCAGAGGCCTAGAGGCAGACAAGATATACCTAAAACATTTCTAGGTACCTTACCCTGAATAGCCAATGCAAAAGACTTCCCACCTGTATTTCATATCTGAGAAAAGCACCATGATACTTAATGAGCTACTGAAGAACGTTTATAGATTGATAAATTGCAGTATCAGAAAATGCTGCATTATATATAAAAACTTACAACCCTAAATTTCAAAAAGTTATAAAAGCTCAATGACAGAGCTAACCAGAGGTCCTTGAAAGGATAGCTCGTTTCAAAAATGTATGACGTCAAGCCGGAGAGATAGCATGAAGGTAAGGTGTTTGCCTTGCATGCAGAAGGTTGGTGGTTCAAATCCCAGTATCCCATATGGTCCCCGAGCCTGCCAGGAGCGATTTCTGAGCATAGAGCCAGGAGTAACCCCTGAATGCTGCCGGGTGTGACCCAAAAATAAAAGATAAAAATAAAAATAAATAAATAAATAAATGTATAAAGTCAGAAAAATAAAGTTATTCAATATTAGGCTATTTTGATAAAACTTGGCATCTACTTCTTAAATTGATAATAAGCTTAAAAAGAAATTAATTTGGGATTGTATGGTAATTCTACCTATTTTCATCTGGGGTGAGAGAGGGTGATAAAGGGCACAAATCTACAAGTGCTCAGGTCTTACTCCTGGTTCAGTGCTTGGGATCATTCCTGGTAGGACTTGGGACTTTAAGATTAGTGAGGGATTGAACCCCAGTCAGCCATGTGCAACACAAGTTTTCTGCCCATGTACTAATGCTCCAGTCCCATGTTGTTTTCCATTTTCCAATATAATATTTCCAATATAACTTTTCTGTTTACACCATACTCTCCTCATTTAGCACAAAATTACTTGTTACAGCAAAATAAAATTCAAGCTATTTATTGCTATACAAACTGAAGTGGCAAAAGCAGTGAAGATATATAAACCTTTGGATTTAACTATAAAACAAGATTTTCTGTTGTCAAATAGAGATTCATATGCACAGATAACTATGGTTATCTGAGGTAGGGAAGCAGTTCATGACCATAAGGCCCGGAGAGATAGCACAGCCGATCCAGGACCAAAGGTGGTTGATTCGAATCCCGGTGTCCCATATAGTCCCCCGTGCCTGCCAGGAGCTATTTCTGAGCAGACAGCCAGGAGTAACTCCTGAGCACCGCCGGGAGTGACCAAACAAACAAACAAACAAACAAACAAAAAGACTCTCTATAGTTAGTTAAAAATATTTTTTGACATTATCCATAAATGTGCTACTTTCTTAGTATTTAAACTTAAAGCTTTATTTAAAACCAATAGTGTTATGGGTAGGGGAATAGCTGCAGCAACAAAAACTAAAGCACGTACCTAAATCTAGATTTTTTTAA
Source organism: Suncus etruscus (assembly GCF_024139225.1). Taxonomy (NCBI): domain Eukaryota; kingdom Metazoa; phylum Chordata; class Mammalia; order Eulipotyphla; family Soricidae; genus Suncus; species Suncus etruscus. Next base: position 5,942,465 of record NC_064856.1, on the reverse strand, counting down.
TTGTTTCTTTGTTATTGAGACAGGAGGTTTTTCAGAATAATGCAAACGTAGTCTTATTTCAGTCTGGCATGTCAGCCATCCAGAATCCAAAGTCTCAACACCATCTAGCAAAGAAAATACAGAAAATAATCATACCTATCTAATTAAAATAATCCAATCAGTACAACACAACAGTATCTAGTAACATTATTTACTTATTTTTCAGTGTCGGGGATCACTGGACTCAAGGACTCAAACAATCAAACAAACCAAGGTAAATGCTCTATAGCTGAACTACACGCCTAGCCCAGCATATTCACATCTTAATCTAACATCACAGAGTTTATACAGTTAGTTATCACTGTAAATTTCAAAAATAAATACAAAGTAGTCTTAAATTTGATGATGTATGATGTAGGGAAGAAAAAGTTAGATGCTAACAATTAGCCACATTTTAGTAACTTCAGATAATATAGTGGGTAACGTGCTTGACTTGCACACAGCTATTATGGGTTCGATCCCCGGCACCTCTAGAAGTGATTCCTGAGTGCAGTCAGGAGTAAGCCCTGAATTGGCACCAGGTGCAGCCCCAAACCCAAAATGAAATAAATTTTATAAAAACTTTAAAAAGAACACGGATTTAGTGGCCATGCAGTTAAAAAAAAGGGGAGATATTCTTACTAAATTAATTATAATGTGGAACTGATCTATGTCAGAAAGGTCGCTTCTTTTAAGGTAGCATTTAACCTAGGAGTTGGGGATCATTATAACACTGCCAAAGCATCACACAAGATTGTCAGCTGAAACTAGCTAGGTCATTTGTGCAGGGTGCTCAGATGAGAAAACAATGATAAAATTCAATCAATTTCATAATTTTACTTTTATATATCCTGCCATAAACTGTGATGTTTATAAATATAATTTAAAATTTTTTAACTTTATTGATTGATTGATTAATTAGCTTTTAGGCCACACCCCACAGCTCTCAGGGGTCACTCTTGGTTCTGCACTCAGAAATCAGCCCTGGCAGGCTGGGGGACCATATGGGATGCTTGAAATCGAACCGCGTCACTCCTTGGTCTGCCGCATGCAAGGCAAATGCCCTACCGCTGTGCTATCTCTCCAGCCCCAAATATAAATAATTCTGGTAACACTTTATTAGCACCGATTTACTTGAAGTTACCTACTATCATAGATAACCATTTTTTCATTTACCAGCTGTCATGTTTTTATACCCCAGCTTTTCATCACTAAGACTTTAAGGGGAAACATCTCACCTTCAATATAACTCAAAAACATTCACTAGTTATCCAATTGTAAAATTTAAATCACAGGGCCCGGAGAGATAGCACAGCGGCATTTGCCTTGCAAGCAGCCGATCCAGGACCAAAGGTGGTTGGTTCGAATCCCGGTGTCCTATATGGTCCCCTGTGCCTGCCAGGAGCTATTTCTGAGCAGACAGCTAGAAGTAACCCCTGAGCACCGCCGGGTGTAATCCAAAAACCAAAAACCAAAAACCAAAAAAAAAAAAAAATTTAAATCAAAAAGTTATTATGAATCCTATTTAAATGAAGCAGAAAAATACTCAAGAGCATAACATTTTTAAACATTCAGAAGTAAAAATATTTTCTACTGAACTATTAATTACTGAAGAGTCATCTCGAGGGCTACGAGAGAACTTAAGTGGTCCAACAAATAAATGCCTTGCATGTGCCGAGTGCCAAAGTTCCACTGAGAATGACTCCAGACTTATCAGGTTCTTTTTGTCACTTCCACAGGTGCTTAGGGCTTCCTCCTGGCTCTGTGCTCAGGGATAATTCTTGGTACTACTCAGAGACCATATGTGGTGCTAAGGATCGAACTTGGGTGAGCAATATTGCAAGGCAAGAAAAACATAAGAATTATATTTAAAAAAAAAAAGAAGAATTATATTGAAGGGATGGAGAGATAATACAATGGGTAATACATTTGCCTTGCATATTTACACAGATTTGATCCCTGACAACACAGATGGGTCACCTAAACCCCACAACAAATGACCCTTAAAAAGCAAGGACAGGTGTAAGCCCTGAACATAAGTATGGCCCCAAAAGCAAAAACACACAAAAAACTACAAGTGTGCTTTTTTCTGCACTATCATCTATTTCCAATATCCAACTTTTATTGTATTTAATCACATCAGTAAAGATTTTCAAAACTCATTTTTACTTACTATGGATTCCAAATTGTCCATCATCAATAATAGTTTCACTTTCTAGAATTGAAGGAAAATAAAAAGAAAAACCCAATTATAATTTATGATGATGTATAACAATGGAGACATCACCCACTTTAAGGATTATAAAAATAACCTATTAAATCTAAATGTAAAAGCAATCCAAAGTGAATAAGCATATTTATTGTAGCCCTCAATAAAGAATTACTTTAAGGAGGCTATCAAGCAGTAACATCCTCACATACTTTGGTAAGTACTCCAGATGTAAGAAGATAAAGAAAACAACTCTAAGGTGGCTCTAGAAGCACCGAGAAAGGCTTTTCGACACCCACCAGCATGAGGTGGACAGGCCGCAGGACAATGGAATCTCAGAATGGAATTTTCAGAGCAAAAATCTTGGCACAATTAAAATGCTTATTCTTATGCAGCACATATTCTGGAATTGTCTAAGTAGAATTCTCTCCAAAGTCCCAGCTATGCTCTATAGCCAGCTAAAGCTTTATAAACAGCATCAACTTACCTGGACAAACAGAGCTGTGAGGAACTACCAAAGGAGTAAGTGCTAGCACATTCCTTTCTAGCAGACAGTGCAACTAGACAGTTCTACACTGTGAACTCTAAGTTTTATCTGTAAAGCTCTTGAGTAAAATATAGGATTACCTTTCCTCTGACTTCCTTCTCAGTTTACCTTAAACATTAAGTCTGAAATATTTGTCAAGATAAGCAGAATAGCTGCCAAGAAAGAGTCTCTGGTAGATTTCACACAGCTCTTAGGTTTAGAAACTGTATTTTTTTATAATTATAAAATAAATTTAGTTTCAAGACCAGAAGTAAAATCATCCCACTACTCACAGTATAAAAAATATATATATACTTGACTGCAAGGTGCTTTATAATGCAATTACGTGCAAATCCTTTTGGTACCTAGTAATTTCCAACCTCAGTATGGGAATATTAGAATTCTAAAACATCCTAGCATAAAATTATAAATAACTATAAAAAATGTATTCAAACAGACAAAGGGAACAATCCAATAAAGAGAAAGGAATGAAATCTGTTTAAAGGAGATATAGCCTACGTAGAGCATAAAGCAAAATCTCTTACTGCTTCCTTATCTAAACTAATGACTGCAAAGTATTTACTGTCTTTAAATTCTAATTTTCACTAGAAAATTAAAGATGTACTTCTTATCACTTAGCCAATCGCAGATGACTCCAAGTGGATACTTTAAAGTATATTAAGTGAGCTTCAATTTTTCCATCTCAGCACAGAAAAGAAAATTAAAAAAATACTTGTATGAAGAGAAATGCTACTTTAAGCATAAGAAAATGGAATCATATTTAAAAATACATTTGAATATTGATTTTAACATAGCCAGCAAGGTATTTAAGTAAATTAGGAGGAAAATACACCCAAGAAATTGAAATTCATTCATACAAGCTTATTCTAGAATTTACTAGTTTACCAAAAAAAATAAAATGAAATAAATCACAGAATAGAATTTATCCTATTACTTACTCAATTAAAAAAAATATAAGAAGCTTCATTATAGGTTAATTCCTTCCTCAAAAATGTTCCACAAGTTCTGAGCAAGGAATCAAGTATAACCTGAGGTGCTCAGTCAAGAACACTGATTTATTGACTTCATAATAACTATAATTAACTACTCCAAATGAAAATAAAATTTTCATTAAAATTACCAAGATAATTAAGATAACTAGGCAAGCATTTCTAATATATGTAGAGAGAAAGGCAATTAAGAACTGTTTAGTTTTGAAAGATCCATGAAATGCTAAGTGAAAGTTGTAGTACTAACAATGCATTGACCTTAAATACTCAAGAATTAAAAAATTTATTAAATCCCACTAAGCCATTGTGCAGCATATTAGTAACTTTATGCATATGCCTCAAACAGATGCAGTTAATGCCCATACCTAAAGGGGTTATTGATCGTGGTTGTAGATGAGTCTCCCACTTGTGAACTATGACTTGACATGGACCACCGATAGTCTGCAATTTAAAAGTTAAACGTCTGCAATAATTTCTTATATCTTATTTTCTACCCAAGACTCCATAAGATGTTTGTGGCCTATGTCTTATTGTAAATATAAAAATATAAAATTCATCTTGTTAATTACCAATGCTATATGCCAAAAACCAAGAATGTACCAGGTCACAAAACATGATTGCTGGAAGAAAATGAGGGTGAAGCAGGAAACAAACAAAACAATGAAAAGAAAAGAATGAGATGAACTGGCACACAAAATCACCGTGAACCCATTTGTTAAATTTGCCTATAGCTCTCAATTAAAATGTTTTTCAATGATAATTCATAGTGCAGTAAAAGTCAACACTTTGTAGACTAAGTTTGGTAGTTCAGAAATCAATGTTACTGGAAAATGTATCTTAAGCAATTGTTTAAGTATCTGGAAAAGTCTACACCCTACGAGAGAAAAAATAGTAAGATTAATTATTAAAGTATCTCAAGGAATATGAGGGCACTAAGAAAGTTCTTTGATGTATGCATGTATATTCATATACTTAAGAAGAACACAGATAACAGGAAGGCAGATTTCTCATAGCTTAGTAACTAATGGTTTCTAAAGAGTAAAGGAAAGTCAAAGGACACACACATATGGGTAAATATGTAGAACCAGTTCTGTGAAAGCGTACTAATATCTGGGGCTGGATAGAGTACAGCGGGTACAGCTAAGTCGGGTTTGATTGCCTGCACCTAGATAGTCTTCTGCATATTGCCAGGGGTAATCCCTGAACACAGAGTCAGGAGGAGTAAGCCCTGATAACCACCAGGGATGGTCCCAAAACAAAATGGTGGTAAGGGAAACACACACAGTAACTTCTAGTTTTACAGAGCTCATATAAAGAGTTTTTATAGAGTGTTTATAAAAAGTGGTAAGAATTTATAAAGTTAGTGTGACAATTCCTTATACTGTTATCTGTTACCAAATTCTCTTATTGAAAACAAAAAAGTTTATGTATTGTTGATAAAATATATATGGTAACAAATAAATGAGACTAACAGAAAAATGTCCTACTATCTAAAAGGTGTTAGTATTAAGTGCATCCTGGTGTATGAACTATCTAAATAAAGTTAAGGGTCAAAACATAACCCTAAATATATATTTTATGAACAGAACCATTATAATTTTTGTATGTTTCTTAAAGAAAAGTGCTGGAATTAAAAGAAACAAAAATAAAACCAAAAATGATTATTACAATTTAAAGGTAATTACTATCAATATTTTCATATGTAATAAGATCCTTTTTAAAGCAATTATTATATATACTTTTATTTTAAAAGTCTGGCATGGGAGCGAGAATATGGGGATAACATCTTATACAAAACTAATCCTGGTTCAAATTTTCAGCACTATACAGAGTCCCATGATCACCACCAGGGGTAATCACTGAGCACAGAGCTGGGACTAAACCCTGAGCCCCACGTCTCTTCAATGGTCTGGAATATATAAGCTTTTCTATTATTTAACTTTAGATGACATTGCATTCTCTTCTCTATTAAATTAACAGACAAAATTATGGTGATTTCATTTAACCGTAAATATATAATTTTGTCACTGGAAAATAACAAGGTTTAAAAAAATCACTTTAAGAACTAGTAAGCTTTTATTTAGTTTAAAAACCAAAACAGCATCATTCATTCAAATCACCAGTCCTGGGATAATACAGGAAACCTCACTTTTTCCTAGTCAAATACTTCTTTCTTCTAAGAACTCACATGTAAGTTGGCAGACTGAGTAAAACATAAATGTGCACTAGAGGGATGACTCAGTGGGCTGAGTGCATGCTTTGCACTGGCAACACAAGTCCCTGAGCCCTCAGATAGCAACATGACTCCAAAACCAAAAATAATGTGAAACTGGTTTAGCCTAAAGCATACAACATCTTACTATCTTTACACTAAAAGTGTAAATCCCTGTCACAGGGATTGTGTGTGCATGTGCATGCACTGCGGGGGGGCGGGGGGTGGGGGGAGATCCCAAGGACACATATATCCAAGGAAAATGCTCTGCACTAAGTTACATTCCTGGACTTGGTTTTCTGTTCTTTATTCTAAATTTTAAAACCTCAAATGATGCAAGTGGCTATTATTAATAATAGGCATTTTGCTTATTTCTTGGGGGTGTATGGCCCATGCCCCATGATGCTCAGGGGTTATTGCTGGCTCTGTGCTCCAGGGACAACATACAGTGCCAAGAAAATTTGTGCAAGTCATGGCCACAGCAGTCACATACAAGGTGGCTTACCTTGTGTGGCCTTCCCTTCTGTGCTATCTCTCCAGTCTCATGTACGATGTTTCTCACTGATTAAGAGCCTGAAAGAACTTAACTCTTCCTCCATTCCTCCCACATCCTCTTTTGTGAGCCCCTCACTTGTCTTTACTAAAAAAGTGGAATAAATTCAGTCTTATGCAAACTGAAAAGGTTGGGACTGGAATGGAAAAACAGACCATTCCAAACAGTCTGGAGCATGTTTTGTGTGCAGGAGGCCTGGGTTTGATCAATGGTATTGTATGGTCCTTCTGCCCTGCCTAGGTGGTGCCAAGCCAGGAGCAGCCCTGAGTAACCTCCCAGTTCCACCACCTGTATTCTAAATATAACCAAAACAGCTCTCCACAGATCATACAAGAAAGTGGAAAGGGTACCAGGAATGTAATATTAAATGTCAGCAAGGACAAAAGCTGGACTGAGGAATTTTGTTTTATGTAAATTCAGATGTTACATTACCTGTAGAAAAATATTAAATGCAGCACCTATACTTGTGTAAGAAAGCCCTTTGGATTAAATATTTGATAGGAAATTTCAATGGTAATTTTTATGACACACCTACTATTCAAAGTCTAAAATATCCTATGCTCAACAGAATGCAGTCTTTAGGAAATAGTCCAAAGAATTGATTTAACAGGTAAATTATAAAAACACTAGCCAAATTTATGGTAGCTAGTACATAAGGTACTGTTTTGGGGGAAAACCTGAGCAAGTTTTAAAATACAATGACTGCAAAAATTGCTAGAATTACTTTAATAAATCTTAGAAAGCCAAAAGAGAGAGAGAGAGAGAGAGAGAGAGAGAGAGAGAGAGAGAGAGAGAGAGAGAGAGAGAGAGAGAGAGAGAGAGAGATCGCTAGAATGATAGCACAGTGGTAGGGTGTTTGCCTTTCATGCTACAGACCCGGGAACCAACCCTGGTTCGATCCCCAGCATCCCATTTGATCCCCTGAGCCTGCCAGGGGCAACTTCTTCTGAGTACAGAGTCAAAAATAACCAGAGTGTCACTGGGTATGGCCCAAAAACAAATAGAAATTTTAAAAGGCAATTTTAAATTGTAGCTTACTTAAGTTTTTTTTTTTTTAATAAGGTAAGGTTTCAATGATAACTCTAAAATGTGTATGTAGGGGCTGGAGAGATAGCATGAAGGTAGGGCATTTGCCTTGCATGCAGAAGGATGGTGGTTGGAATCCCGGCATCCCATATGGTCCCCCGGGCCTGCCAGGAGCAATTTCTGAGCGTAGAGTCAGGAGTAACCCCTGAGCATTACCGGGTGTGACCCAAAAACAACAACAAAAAGCAAAAAAAAAAAAAAAAAAAAAAAAAAAATCCACGTGTATGTAATCACTAATTCTTCAAGATCTTAGAAAGCTTCTATTCTGGGATCCAGGAGACAGACAACTTAAGGGGCAGAGTAGCCTGAAGAGCAGAGCACATGCCTTGCATTCATGAAGTCATGAGTGAAACCCCTGGCTCCACTTGACTTCCTTACTACCACCAATTTTAGTCCATGTGGCCCTGGTGGCTTCCCAAACACCACCAGCCTTGCGTAGTGATCCCTCTGGACTACATCTCTGGTTCAAGTATGTCTGAGAGCCAGAGTGATAGCACAACAGTAGGAAACTTGCTTTGCATATTGCTAACCCCAAGTTCAATTTCCTGCACCCCCAAATGGGCCCCCAAGTCCCGCCAGGTGTCATCCCTAAGCACAGGAGTGAGCCCTGAGCACAGCCCAAACAAAACAAAACAGAAAAAAGAAGATCACTGACTGCTATTTAAAACAAAACATACACATAAAATACCTGGTGCTGGAGAGATGGTACAGTGGGTAGGGTACTTGCCTTGCAAGTGGCCAACCCTGGGACAATTCCCAGACCCTATATGATCCCCTGAACACTGCCAAGTATACGCCAAATACCAAAACCAAACAAACAAACAAAAATAAGTTCTGTAACATGTTGCCAGAATTTTAAGCATCCTAGAATCAGCAGGATTCTCCAAATCATCTTTGGAGGGAAAAAAAAAATCTAGAAACAGGAAGATTACACAGGGGTAAAGGCACAAGCTTTGTATGCATCAGGCCCTGGTTCGATCCCAGGTACCACATGTTCCAGTCCCTCGCCCCATATTCCAGGCTTGCTAGGCTTTCCTAGTACCACCAAAAAAGGGAAAAGAAAAATACTAACAGTATCAGTCTCACAAAATCTTACATTACTAGCACTGGCAGTCACACAATTTAGCATATACTAAATTAAGTAACTACTGGAATGTTTTCAAATATGCATGCTAACAAATATTTTTAAAAAACCTTTCCACAAAAAAAGTTCATGATTGCTTTCTTAAATTGTACAGTTATTATTCAGCTACATCAACATAGAGAAACTAAATTATTCAAGTAGGTGTGGGGTTTTTTTTTTCAGGGAGGCTCATTGTTGGAAGTGTCTGTGCTCTCCTCTTCAGACTGGCTAGAACCATTATCTTTGCTTCGACTCATGTCTTTGCCAACAAAATCCAACAGAACTTTCCTCTCATTTCCACCAAGATGGCTTATCAGGTGTGGTTAAAAAAAAAAATCAAGCAAAATGATTAACTAGTCACATATCAACTTTCAAATATAATGAAAAATGTAAATAAACTCAAAATGTTACTGATCTTTTATTTTTCACATACTTTGAAAAAAGAAAAAATATATAGAGGGCCAGAGCCATAGCACAACAGTAGGAAATTTGCCTTGCACGCGGCTGACCAGGGACAAACCCGGGTTTGATTCCCGGCAACCTATAAGGTCCTCTGAGCCTGCCAGGATGGATTTCTGAGCACAGAGTCAGGAATAACACCTGAGCACCCCCGGGTGGGACCCAAAAACAAACAAACAAAAATTATATATAGGGCCGAAGCAGTGGCAGTAGAAGTAAAGCATCTGTCTTGCAAGCATTAGCCTAGGACGTACTGCAGTTTGACACACGCACGCACACATTCCATATGGTCCCCAAGCCAGGAGCAATTTCTGAGCACATAGCCAGGAGGAGCGATTTCTGAGTGCATAGCCAAGAGTAACCCCTGAGTGTCAATGGGTGTGGCCCCCCAAAAAGAAACAAATAAAAAATTATGTATAGATAGAGGAGTCCTGAGGAAATCTTATTTATGTCAGAGGCTAAAACTAGTTATTTATAAATGCTTTCATTTTGGTACCAGAAATGGAACCCAGACTTTCTGCATACAAAACATGTACTTTGCCTGCTGTGCTCTCTCCTTTACACTAAATTATTTTTAATAAAACCAGTAAGAAAAATAGTTAATCCAAGAATGAGCAATGCAAAGAAAACCATGTTAACGGGTATTTCTGAGATATTTGAAATGTGAAGTTAGTAACTGAGGACAGCTAGCAATCAGGTGAATTTTATTACATTAAGAAATCAATGTGGGGGGTGGGAGAGATAGCATGGAGGTAAGGCATTTGCCTTGCATGCATAAGAACAGTGGTTCGAATCCCGGCATCCTATATGATCCCCCGAACCTGCCAAAAGCGATTTCTGAGCTCATAGCCAGGAGTAACCCCTGAGCGCTGCTGGGTGTGATCCCCCCTCCCGCAAAAAAAAAAAAAAAAAAAAAAAGAATCTCACTTTTGAGGCCGGCGAGATAGCATGGAGGTAAGGCATTTGCCTTCCATGCAGAAGGAAGGTGGTTCGAATCTTGGCATCCCATATGGTCCCCCGTGCCTACCAGGGGCGATTTCTGAGCATAGAACCAGGAGTAACCCCTGAGCGCTGTCGGGTGTGACCCCCCAAAAAAAGAAAGAAAATGTGGGTAGCCAGAGCAATAGTAGAATTGGTAAGGCGTTTGCCTTACACAGGATTCCGGTTCCATCCTCGGCACCTCAACCTGCTACCCTTGAGCCCCATCAGGAGTGATCTTTGAGTGTGGAGCCAGGAGTAAGCCCTGGGAATCGCTGTTGTGGCCCAAAAGAAAAAATACTAAAAATGAAAGAAAAGAAATCTATGTGGGGTACCAGAGCTATAGGACAAGTGGGTAGGATGCCTCCCTGTACACAGCCAATCCGGGTTTGAACATCATGCAGTTCTTTAAGTCCCACCAGGAGTGCTCCTGAAGGACAGAGCCAGGAGTAAGCTATGATCACTGCTAGGTGTGTGTGGGGGGGGGGGGGGGGGAAAAAGAAAAATCACTGTGGGGTTGAGTGCATGCTTTGTATGCAGGAGGCCCAGGCTTGATTTGGCATGTTCTGGAAGGAGCACGTCAACACGTCAACAACCAAAGGAAAAAAGAAGGTATCACTGAAAAAAAAAAAGAAGAAGATATCACTGTCCACACTGACAGCCTGAGCTACTCGGATATTCTGAAAATAGGGGCCAGTGAGGTGGCGCTAGAGGTAAGGTGTCTGCCTTGCAAGCGCTAGCCAAGGAAGGACCACGGTTCGATTCCCCGGCGTCCCATATAGTCCCCCCAAGCCAGGGGCAATTTCTGAGCGCTTAGCCAGGAGTAACCCTTGAGCATCAAAGGGGTGTGACCCAAACACCAGATATTCTGAAAATAATGATCTGATTACTGTAGATGATCAATTCGCTTGTTAAAGGATTAAATGGAACCCAGGAGATTAAAGAAAAAGTAAAAGAATATATAATAATTTTCTATACAAATGAGTGTTAACACCTAGAAAAATCAAGATCGGGGCTAATAGTGGGAGAACATGTTTTGCAGAGCACACTCTGCAGGAGGCTTGGCTAAATTTAATTCCCTGAGCAAAGCTTTGAGTAATTCATGAAAACAAAGATGGGAGAAGCCCTGAGTGTGCTCCAAAATATACATCAGAAATTAAATTAAAAAAAAAAAAATGGGCCCGGAGAGATAGCACAGCGGCGTTTGCCTTGCAAACAGCCGATCCAGGACCAAGGGTGGTTGGTTCGAATCCCGGTGTCCCATATGGTCCCCGTGCCTGCCAGGAGCTATTTCTGAGCAGGCAGCCAGGAGTAACCCCTGAGCACTGCCGGGTGTGGCCCAAAAACCAAAAACCAAAAAAAAAAAAAAAAAAAAACACTTTCCACTGAAATGAAGAATTTCAAATAAATTGTAATTAAAAATTAACTACATTTAATAAAAAGGTAATAGCCCAATACATCTACAAGACCTGGATTTTAAAAATCTTTTAGGTCATATAATTCAAAATTATTTTTGTTGAAGACAAGAAATTAATGGACTACCTGCAAATGTACTGATGCTTTTATACCAGAAATATCTGCTAGCTTTATTTACCATTTAAATGATTTTTTTATTTTATCACCTGTAAAAATTTTTAAATGAACATATTCATAGATTATTTTATTACTACCATTTAAGAACATGTAACTGAAAATTTCAAAGAGAACATGTAACTGAAAATTTCAAAGAACTTCTATGCTCAATTTTAAAACTATGCTAGAAAAAGCAAAAGATGAAAGAGAAAAAAATGAATGGTAACGTTTTACTTATTTACAACTACATTTTAACAGTAAAGGAAACAAAGAGATCCACAGTTCAAATCTCTGATTTGATAGATGAGACTATGAAACCTAAAATTCTAGTGACTTGCCCAAGATTACAAAAGTTTTAGCTTTGACTCAACTACTGCTTGAGTAGACCACCTTCCCAAAACACTTGTCATAGTAAAGTTGCTCTTATAACCTATTTCTGTTTTTAGTTCTTTTATACTTTGTTTTCCTTAACACTATGTATGACACATTCAAAATATGTATTACATCTTATTACTGACAATGAACAATTCATAAAGTTCTATGTTTATTTCTATTAAAAACTTTATTTCACTTAAAAAGTGCCACCAACTCTCCAAGGAAGTGTTACTTCAAGCTGGCATGTGGAATTTAAATAACCCGATAACTATATGCATGGGATTTTATGTAGCTATGACTCTATTCCAGGAAAAACATACTTACCAAGGCAGCCCCTGCATCACACGGTACATGTGTACACGATACAGAGCACCTACTTAAAGAAACACACTCACCAACACAAACTGTAAACTTTTGCAAGTATTACAAGGGAATAAAAATGGAATTTTACTGTAAGCAGATGTGCCAATTTTTAAAAAGCCTTTTCGGACTCATTTTGCTGCTTTTGGCTACATGTTTAATAAAAAGAAAAATTCTTCAGGTTGGCTTAATTTGACTTGTGTTGACAACAGTCTTCCTTTAGCAAACTACGCACAAAGGACTCATGATTTTCTCGTGCAAATGGCAGCTTCATGTACAATTTAGTTGATTTCAAATAACAAAGCTAAATCTCACAACTAGGATTCTTAAACTTTCAATGTTATAATTAATAAATATGATTTTATGTCTATATACAATTGTTTAATATATACAGAAGAGCTGTATAATGTATAACCCCTACATCAAATAATGATCTTTTATCAAGTCATTAAATCAAAGACAATTGTCAAGATAAGCCAACACAATGATCACCCATAGTGTCATTTAAATTCAATTACTGTTATAAACAACACATTCTTGGAATAAGAAACGTAATAGGTGCAAAAGACAGCTAACGTGGGTTGTCAGTTTTTCTGTTTGGTAATGGTGGCTAAAAAAATGAGCTAATTGTGGCTACTTGTATTTTTATATGTACCAAGTACTCTGTAACCCCCAAATAGAAAGACATTTTTGAAAGGGTTAAATTCATGGTTTGCTTCCTAGATTCCTACCTAAAGCTTGTTCACATTCAGCCCAAGTTGAGTTCAAAGGTTAAAAAATATCTGGAAGAATCTTCTTAGTAAGAATTAATAAGAGAGAAGAATTTCCGTTTTTCTTTTTTTAAATGGTAGCAACTCCAAAGTACTAATTCATTGTAAGCAAGCAGATGCAGATTTAATAGATACTCCAATGGTCTTCAAAAGATCCTAGTCTATCAACATTGTTGAAAAAGTTCTACAAGTAATAACTTTATTTGATCAGAATTAATGCAACCATGAAGAAATTGTTGCAGTGAGTTAATTTTGGAAATAATTACTCACTTAAAGCCGGCTACAGAGTCCACTAAATACATTGCTATCACCAAAGGATTAACAAATGACACGAAAAGAAAAATACTTGTAGCTGGTTACTAATTATTTTACAAAGTGAAGAAAGTGCACACCTTGAGAATATTTATTAATAATACTAATTCCATAAGTATACTGCAGAACATACTTACTTAATAATTCACTGCAGACATTGTCTGCCTCTGAGTGCCTTTGTGTTTTTCAAGTTACTTCTTTCCTTGTTGGCACGAACACATCACTTATCTAGCTCTACTTTTTTTTTTTTATCAATCAAACACATTTACTTTCATGATTTCAAACTTAAGCTAGTTGTTTTTGAAAGAAAACATGCTAAAGAGAAATTAGAAACTAGATCAAGAGAATAGAACATACCTTTGGTTCTAAAAAGCACCCTTTGAAGTAACGATACTCAACAGATATTCCTCTACTGAGTACAACGTTTGCTTTCCAGAGCATGCTGTGGGGAAAAATGAAAGCAGCAGCATCAACATCAAGTAAAAATTTCACCCACTTCATAATCCCTTGTGTGTATGTGGTACCAAGAAATCAACCCAAGTTTGCTTGCATGCAAACCATGAGATTTACAACATAGTCACATCACCAGCTAGGCTTTGTTAAAACTCATGAAGACATTTGTCTGTGACAAAAACCATCTCTTTACTCGAACACAAATTTGCTCTGGATCTAAGCTCAAGCTCCAGGAGCAGTGAGTATAAGGCAGAAACCCACCTATCTTCAAGGTGTTTGCTTTCTTGTAAACAAGTAGACAAGCGTCAGCCATACTTGAACCTTTTAGCTGTGATGGGGAGTTTTGTGGAAGGCTGTCAGAGGAAGGAATCAATAAAGGAAGAAAGGAGGGACAGAAGGAAGTCTGGAGGGAGAGATAAGAGAGGCAGGCAATGCTCAGGGATCACATCTGGTATGGACCCCAGGGGACCATACCAGGTGCTGAGGGTTAAACTGGTGTTGGCTCTATGCAAGGCAAAAGCCTAACTTTTGTGTTGTGCTACCTCCCCAGTTATTTTCTCTGACTCTTAGAGATGTTACATAGCTGCTAAGATGCTTGGCACTCAAGGCCTGCAATTCGTACTCATCTTCCTGACTTCCCTATTGTAATTCTAGGTCCCTATTGGTGACTACTTGCCTAGCCAAGCAGATTGTTTTTACTTGTCTCAACTCCAAGTTTTTCTCAGAACTGTGTTATTTCACCATATTCTACTGCTATGCTCAAGTCCTGATTCAACAGTGAAAAAAAATTCAATATAGTTCCTGATTCAAACTGCCTAGAAGTTTCAAAAGCATAGGCATGGAGATTTACACTACACAGTCCCCTGATCATGAGTATCAGCCATGAGCTTGATATGAATGTAAATTCTCGGGCTCCTCCTAGACCTACTGAATTAGAAATCGATGTTGGGTCCAGTAATCTGTAATTTAACAAATATCTGGTTGACTTTGGGAAGAACACTTAAAGTCTGAGAGCCATAGTAATAGACCATTACCGCATATTAATTCAGAATGAATAGGAACAAACCACAGTCCCAAATGTTCCTCCCGACACCAGATAGGTAGCTCTGCATCCCACCTGGCTCTGCCAGAACAGAAATCAGCCTCATTCTGACTCATTCAAGGCACCTAACCAACATCCACAACCAACTGTCACAGGTTCCCAACTTCAACAATCTAAGTGATCTCGCAGAAATAAAGTGTGTGCGTTCTGGTTCCACACCTGGAAGGCGCCCCTGATTATTTCTTCTATGTGGACTGGATTCTGTTCGTGTGGAGTTGGAGAAGACGTATTTTGGTTGAGTTAATAATCATTGCTTCAAGGAGGCGAGCAAATCTTTATTAGCATGTGGATGAGGCCATAGTTTTTTCTCTAACCAGTCTCAGAAATCAGCACAGGATTTTAAACAGAGGTGAATTTGATCACCCACCTCTGCTACAAATAAAGGATCATATTTCTAGTAAGCTGTATCTGAAATAAGTTCTAGATGTGGAGAATAGAGCTTGAGGGAAGTTTTGAAAAACGTGGTCGCATCCCCATTTCTCACTCTCTGGAAACTGGGTCCAGGTACAAGTTCTTTATTAGGAATAAAACCATTAGCCCCATATACTTGAGGAATCAGTGAGCTATAAGGCAGAGCCCCAGACACGAGTTCTTATAAAAGCCCTCATACAAGATTCTAGAACAAATTCCTGGTTCAAAAAAAAAAATCGGGCCCGGGAAAGTGGCGCTAGAGTTAAGGTGTCTGCCTTGCAAGCGCTAGCATGGGACGGACAGCGGTTCGATCCCCCAGCGTCCCATATGGTCCCCCCAAGTCAGGGGCGATTTCTGAGCGCATAACCTGGAGTAACCCCTGAGCGTCAAAGGGGTGTGGCCCCAAAACAAAAAAAAATCACTAAATAAAGAGATGGAGAAAGTAATGAACTTATTACTCTCTTCTAGTCAAGGAGATCTTGTTTCTGTGCTTTGGTGGGCGAAGGATCCACCCAATGAACCTCAGTGCTCAATGTCAATCCTGGCTCTGTGCAGGTATGGAGTGGGAGTTGCTCCAATAGTGCTGGAGGGACCACGAAGTACTAAAATGGAAAGGGCCCTCCTGTTTGCAAAGGAAGTACTCACCTACTGAAATCTCTCTCCACCCTATAACGAAGTTTATAATCTGATATTTCTCCCTAGCGCATTTCAAGCTATTTATATACCATTTGGGGTTTTGCTAAAGCAAAAAAACTGACCGCTTACCAACATTATATAAAAACCCTAACAATGCCTAAAAGAGATCTTTTTATAAGTAGCAATATGTATGTTACTCAGAAATATGATGGAAATACCAAAAGACCAGCAAAAGTAGAATATGATTGTACAAAGGGTTAGAAAGATAGAAAACTGGATAGGCCACTTTTCCTGAATAAGGCAGATCTGAATTCAATCTCCGGCATCACATATCCCCTGAGCACTACCAGGAGTGACCAGAGTAGAGCTTAAAATAAGCCAAAAGGAGCTAGGTGTGCCCCCAAAACAAAACAAAGAAGAAAATGACGCAGGAGAAGCAGAAACTAAGCAATAGAGGAACTTGGATTTGGAGGTTCCCCCCCAATAAACTTTATAAAACCTTTCACTTCTCTAAGCTATGTAGATAAAAGAAAAAGCTCCAAGTTTATCTCCTAACTATTCTGCAAACTGACTGTTCCAAGCTTACCTTTCACCAGTCTCATTTTCAGGAAGAAGAGCCACTGCATTCTGAGGATTCCACTTTCCCAAAGGATCACAGCTTCCACATATAGCAAAAACTTCTCCTAAAGAAACAGACCAATTACAATGGTTATAAGTACAAAGATTTCAAGTGTTCACTTTAGAATTGAAAGAACAGACACAGGGGGCCAGAGAGATAGCATGGTGGTAAGGTGTTTGCCTTGCATGCAGAAGGACAATAGTTCGAATCCCGGCATCCCATATGGTCCCCCGAGCCTGCCAGGAGCAATTCCTGAGCGTAGAGTCAGGAGTAATTCCTGAGTGCCGCCGGGTGTGACCCAAAAATCAAAAAAACAAAAACAAAAACCCAAAAACAAAATAAGAAAGAACAAACACCAGCTCCACAACTGTCTACAATTGTTTGATTCCCCTTAGCAGAGATGAGGGTTGGGGAAACCACATCAGAAACACAGATTCGGAGTAAGGTCTGCGCTGCACTAACACTAACAATAACACTATTAACCTGACTCAGCTCTATAGAACTAAAGCTACAATAAAAGAGGAAGGTGTGCACAGTAAGTTTTCGTAATTGGCTCCATTTATTTTATTGAGCTAATAACAAGCAAGCGTGAAGATATGTGATCAAACCACAGCTTCTGCCTTCAAGGAGACTTCCTGTGTACAGGGGGAAACACTAAAAAAAATGTAAGTATTCAGGTATGTAAGTATTCAGGTACAGGATGTGGCTGTACTATGCAGAGCATGTGCCCTGCATGTGTAAGGCCCTGAGTTCAATCCTTAGTACTATGTTGTCCCAAGAGATCCACCAGGTTTGGCCCCTACAATAACAAAAGAGAATATTCATCAGAAATTATAACTAGCACTTTCCAGAAAAGTGCAGAGGTCACTCTGGTGTCCCATATGGTCCCCTGAGCCAGGAGTGATTTCTGAGTGCATAGCCAGAGTAACCCCTGAGCATCACAGGTTATGGCCCAAAAAGCAAAAAGAAAAGATTATACTTAATCAGTAAGAGAGGAAATAAGCCTAAATGATAAAGTCCAAGGCAAACACATACTGCATACTGAGAGTGGCTACCAAACTTTAGGCTCTATCCTAATAAGACTAGAACTATACTTATGTTAGTCAACCACAAGAGCATTTTGTAAATTTAGAATATCAAATTGAACTAAGATTCCAAGTGTGATAGACATTTCATTGTTTTCAGGATTTTAAACACATGTACATAAACAGGGTGAAATGAAACTATACCTAGAGAGATTTCATGTCAAACTATTAACCAGTCCTTTTGCCCAAGTTATACTGTCAATATAGCTTTAATTTTAATGGTTTCTCCCCTTTCATTGTGCTTTGTTTTTTTGGGGTCTTTTTTTTTTTTTTGGTTTTTGGGCCACACCCTGTGATGTTCAGAGGTTATTCCTGGCTCTGTGCTCAGAAATCATTCCTGGTTCAGGGGACCATATGGGATGCTGGGGATCGAAGCCAAGTCTGTCCTGGGTCAGCCACGTGCAAGGCAAATAAATGCCCTACCACTGTGCTATCTATCGCTCCAGCCCCTTTCATGGTGTTTTAACGTTCAAGTGAAGAGGAATAGCCTCTTTAACTATAGAGATTTCTAAGAATGAAGAATTAGGTGGAGGATGTTGGAAATTATTGTGACTGTTTTTTTCAGACTAGATTGTTAATTAGTCTGCCCAAAGCATGGGAATGCATGATACTGTTAAAGTAACCCAATTTCATGTCAATTTTGTCACCAGGTATCAAATTTAATGTTGATCTTAAGATAGCTTAAAGTGTGAAAATATCAAATGGATCATGATAATCTCAGTAAATCCGATCTAAATGTGATGATACTTGATTGTCAATATCCAAGAGATGGGGAATCTACAGAATTGGTTTAAAAGTATCTAGTAAGTACCATAAGGAACAATTTGGTCCTATTAGGTCTAATTATACCTAGCAATTTGTTTCCAAGTTGAAAGAGGGCAGTTTCAAGTTTCCCTCCAAGAGCCACAGCACTGGTTTAGGAAGAGGATTCAGGAAAAGACACAGAAAGAGGGTGGAGCACAGAGCCAAGGATGGCCCTGTCTGGTGTTCTGAGCTGGGTGCATGCAGATGCCCTGGGCAGGAATGCCCACTGGAGGATGAAAAGAGAAGAGAAGGTTAGAGAAAAGAGCGTATATGTGTGTTTTATACAAGGAAGATAATGGATGAATTTATGAATGTTGGGGGGGAAAGGGGATTCTGTGGAAGTGACCAATTGGTTGGAAATTGGAATGGAGGAAAGTTACAGAATGAATTTAGAAATGTGCAGAAAGCTTGAGTATGTGTACTAAGAAAAGAAACTATGGTCAAACTGGATTGTTATTAGTATCTCTCTAAATTAGAAATGGTCTAATGCTTTGTAAACTATGTTACAATGCTCTTAGAAAATTGGACCTTTAGAAATGACAGGAAGTCAAGGTTTTCCAAATAGAATTCAAAATTATATGTATGATTGTTATTGTGTGTTTTCTAAAAATTGGGAAACATTTCCTTTGTCTCTTTTCTTGGCACCTTCACTACATTTTATGCTTCATGGCACTATGTTGGTTTGCATAAATACAGGCAGGAAGTTTTCTTTTCTGTAGTGGGGATTACTCCTCATGTAGACAGGAAATCTTATAAGTCAGGTAGAGGATCACAGAGTCTTCTCCCAGGGAGAGTTGAAATGGGTTGAAGTTAAATGGCAGGAGCAGGTCCAGCAATATTTGGTAGTGTTACAAGTACTCTGCTAACCTCAAGGAGACCATAGAGGAGGCAGACTGGCCTAGGAAATCAAAAATAATCTAGGAATGTCTAGATCTGCATTGACTAGCCACAGCCTGGGCTCTGTTCTCAGCATCAAGAAAAGTTCTAGAGATCAGAATCTCTCCTAACCCTGGAGAGGGATGGGACAGACTTCCTCCTATCATGAGAGGTCAAGTCACTTCCAGTTCATCATGTTGACCTGACTTCGCATCTTTACATTGGCCAAGCCTAGGTAACCCTGCTCTGACTGGCCAAGTACTAATTAATGCCTTTATTATAAACCACCTGTTCTATCCTAGACCAATCCCCAGAAATTATCTGTAAATAATGGGATACCCCAAATGGAGATTTCTCCTGTCTTGCCAGGTTATGCAAAGGAACAAGCCAAGTTTATTTAGCTATCTGGCAAGATTCACATTTAAGGTGGAGAGAAAAACTTTTTCTGTAGCTAACTGAATTCAACGTAGTCTACTGGACTTAACAGCCCACTCCTCTTGGATAACCCATACGAGAGTGTACTTACTGGTTATAAAAGATTGTTCATGAAGGAACTAAAAGCTGTACATGCTATCTCTAGTTTGACTACAATAGTAGAAGCCAGAACTTTACGAGGGAGAACGCAGGCTGAACAGTACAGTAGAAGTAACTCAGAGCTGTGTTTAATGGGCTGTTACTGAACCTAGTGGTAGTCATGGGCCTCTTCTCCCTGCAATACCTGTATAGCATTAGAGAGCTTATCCTGAGAAAGATTAGCAGTGTAACCTCACACAGATACCTAAATACTCAGGAAAACAGGTATAGTGCTATGATGCTTTGGCTTCTGTTGTTTAACTTCTGTGTCATCATCCCAGAGAGCTTTGTCCTCCCAAGGATAAAAGGACAGTTTACTGCTATAGGGCTTGGCTGTTTTAAATGATATTCCCCTGTCTAACTGATCTGATCTTTTTCAGATACTGGTAACTGCAAACCCAAACCAGTCAATTGCCTGGACCCTTATTAAGAAATAAGATAGCATGAGATTTCATCTCTTCTTACAAGTAAAGCCTACAGAACTTTGCCAGCCTGAATAAATTACAGAAGATGGACCTTTGACCACACTGCCCTTACTGACTTCTAAGGTGGTGAACTCTCTAGGGAAAATGTGAAGGTCAGCAGGAAAGTTGCAGGGGAAGAGGAGCCACAGAACTCAATTAGCTAAGGCCTAAGACATCAATTGGAAATTACACTGTACCTGTCTATCTCAGAAGTCAGGGCAAATGGAAAGAATAAACCAGACACTAACACTTAAAGAGGATGGGTAGTGGAAGGAAAGGAGTAAAGATTATGGATTCCCTGGTAATGTTAAGAGTAAAAGAATTAGCACCAGGTATAGGGGCATTTCTGTCAGACCCAGTAAAGGAAGGGCAACAACCTTCACAGCCTGTCTCTCCAAGCAACTGGATTCTAGAGCTCTCTGGTATTGTCCTCTCCACTCCAACAGCTGTTAAAGTTGCAGGACTGAACAAAATGCAGAAATTGCCTTGTTCCTCAAGATGAGATGAGAAGGACCCCCTGCAGAGTCAGGTAACTCAGTTCCCAGACCAGGGCAGAATGCAGATTGTCCTGTTGTACCTGCTGATAGCAGTGACCTTGGGACAACTGGCTGGAATGAACACCCCCATTTGCTTGTGGACTATACTGGACTGTGGGTGGAGAGTTTGTGGGTCAAACTGTCACCTTAGGGATCCCTCTCCTAAACTTTGACTTAAGTGATTTGTTTGGGGTCTCCTATTATGCTACACAAGATCTCCTCATCCTTTTTATTCAGGTTCACATAAGAGCAGTTAAGATGATTGTGCTCTGTGCTAAGGTCCCAGTATGTGCCAATAGGCAGGGACAGGGACAGGGACAAGGGACCCCAGGGAGAGTCAAAGATTTGACTCAGGTTCAAGAAAAGAGGAAACCTGAAGCCTGGAGTAAAAGAGACTCCATTTTGTCAACCCAAAGTTAAGTTTCCATTTAAGGCAACAAGGCTAAGTTTCCAGTTAAGGGCTAAGTGTTTATCCCAACAATAATGATGCAGACCCCAAGGTTTTATAAACCACGATATACCACCCTACACATCTAGCCATAAAAGCACATGATGAAACACCTTAGAAACATCCCAGACAACTGCCAATCAACTTAAAGGTCAAGACTTTCTGCTTTTAGCCCTATATAATCTGGCTGGTGACTCCTGGTTAACCCTCCCCTGCAGGAGGTAGCCCTGATCAGTTTTTAGCTTGTTGGTAAATGGAATAGTTTTGTTTTGCTTTTTTTCACTTGTGTGGTCTTGTCCTTTGACTCCAGACTCTAACATATCTACTTTTTGTTTCTGAAAGAACATGTATCCAAATGGGAAAAAGGGAAAAAAAAAAAAGTCATTCTCTCTCCTTGCATAAGTATGTATTTTACCACCAATAATTCCTGCCATGTTGTTTTGTCTTTCTGCTGATTACCTTGGCTTTTATTATAAGAAAAAATCCAAAACCCAAACAAGTCTTGCATTAATTGGTTCTCATTGTTTTGTTTGTTTTTTTGGCCACATCTGGTGACCCTTAGGGGTTACTCCTGGCTATGTGCTCAGAAATTGCTCCTGACTCAGGGAAGGATATGGGATCCCTAGGATCAAACCCAGGTCGGCTTTAGGTCAGCCACATGCAAGGCAAATGCCCTACGGCTGTACTATCGCTCAGGCCCCTCTCATATTTTTTAAGCCCCTCTCAAATTGTTTAAGGGTATAAAGATACAAATGCAAAATAAAGGGATTTGCAAACACCTTACTCACTCTAATTTCACCGCTACCTAAACTGCCCATTCCCAAAGCATTTGGTACAAAATAAATAAGTTCCTCCTGCTTTGATAAGGAAATCAAGGTGGAGCAATGGGGAGCAATCCCCAAACCTAGGCTCTAGTTGCCCTTCTCCATCTAGTCCTTCTCACCTACTCAATCATTAGCATATACATCTACTGTTATCTTTCCTCTAGATTGAGTGACCCCTTATATGACAAGCTGGCCGTTCCTTGGTAAATCCTAAGGTCAGCTCATCTCCAGACATGGCCAGCAACTTTTAGCTGAAAGAGCCTGCCTACGACTCTCTAAAAGAGAAACAGTGCTAAGGACTTCTCTGTACAGACCCACCAGACAGCAGATGAGCCTGATTTAAAGCAGCCATTTTGTATTAGCTGTATATTATTCAATCTGCAGAATCCTGGCCAGGAGGAACTG
Organism: Suncus etruscus; assembly: GCF_024139225.1. Taxonomy (NCBI): domain Eukaryota; kingdom Metazoa; phylum Chordata; class Mammalia; order Eulipotyphla; family Soricidae; genus Suncus; species Suncus etruscus. The sequence goes on along the minus strand of NC_064856.1, from coordinate 5,919,666 downwards.
CACCAGATTGTAATCACTAAGAATTTGAACTTGGGCCAACAAGTGTGAGGTGATGACTGCTAAAATAAAGGTGCACGCCACAGAGGCATTGCTTCATTCTTTCAACACTGACTTACCCCTGCCCTGAGCCAGGCAGGCAATGTATTTGGTGGAGGAATTCAACATCAATGAGACAGATATTTACATAGGACTGAAGAAATAGTACAGAGGGTAAATAAAGCCATTCACACAACTGACGTAGGTTCAATCCCTGGCATCTTCAATGGTCCCCTGATCTCTACTTGAGTGCAGAGCCAGGAGTAAGCTCTGAGAATCACGGTTGTAAACCTCAAAACAAATTTTAAAAGTCTTCACAATAGTTTATAATTCACTCACACCAAAAATTCAAGAAGCTTCATAATATGTCTAAGAGGTACAAAATAGATACAGAACCTTCACCTGAATTTCGCAAGCAAACTATCAAGTATTATATAGAAGGGTGGAGTAGAGAGTCAGCAGGGAGGATGAAACTGTAGACAAATCAATCTGACAAAGTTCCAAAGGACAGAGAAAGGAGAGGACTGCAACAAAAACTTGTACGGACTAGTACAGACTATTAAACTATATAATCCCCCACGAGGTACTGCTTTAACGTGCTATTTTACACTAGTGTAGTTCAACCTGCTCTCTTGCCAAATACCTTGTCACCTTCTTTTTTCCAACAGGGTCCATTCATTCCAGGCCCTCCATATGCAAGGCTACACGCTACATCCTGAGACCTTCATCAATTGCTTCTTTTGGAAGGTGTGGGTGAAAGAGTAATGTGAGTGAGGAATAGGGACCCCAAAGTAAAGCTTAGAGGATCTGAGAACCATTTCTAGTGAGACTCATCCCAGTCCTGTGAACCTGGCATGGTTCAACACTAGGATACACCGATATGGCACTATTTAGGTCTGGGAACCACCTTGTGCTCAGGAAACCACTATCAGGGATCAAACTTGGGGCCTAGCACTCAAATGCACAACCCTTTGCACTACTGTCTTGGTGGCCTCTCATCAATGTCTTGCATTAACAAAAGTTGTGTAACTTAAAATTCACAGCCCAGGTATATCTAACAGCTTTCTTAAAAAAACTTGAGAAAGCACTATTTGAAAGGGCTTAAAGAGGGGCCGGGCGGTGGCGCTGGAGGTAAGGTGGCCTGCCTTGCCTGCGCTAGCCTAGGACGGACCGCGGTTCGATCCCCCGGCGTCCCATATGGTCCCCCAAGAAGCCAGGAGCAACTTCTGAGCGCATAGCCAGGAGTAACCCCTGAGCGTCACAGGGTGTGGCCCAAAAACCAAAAAAAAAAAGAAAGGGCTTAAAGAAAATAACAATTAAAATGCTATGCAGCTGTCAGGAGAGATGGTCATGAAATTTTCCTATACATGGATGGACATGGAAACTATTATGCTGAACTAAAAAACGTCAAAGGGAGAGAGAGAGATACAGAATAGTCTCACTCATCTATGGGATTTAAGAAAAATTAAGGGCATTATTGTAATAATGCCCAGAGACAATAGAGATGAGGGCCAGAAGGACTGGCTCATAATATGAAGCTCACCACAAAAAGTAGTGAATGCAGTTAGAGAAATAACTACACTAACAACTACCATGACAATGTTAATGAGTGAGAGAAATAGAATGCCTGTCTCGAATACAGGTATAGGGTGGTGGAGGGCATTGATGGTGGAATTGTTGCACTGGTGAAGGGAGAGTGTTCTTTTTATGACTGAAACCCAACTGCAAACATATTTGTAATCATAGTGCTTAAATAAAGATATTTTTAAAATAATAATAATAAAGAAAAAAGAAATAGAAAAGAAAATGGTCTTTTTACTCAAGTTCATTACTTTCCAAGTACATTTTGATCATCATGCAAAGCCCAAGGATATTTCATCAAAAATAGGTCCATTCATAACATCTCCTTATTTAAGTCATTCTAAGTTTTAAATGTTAATTTAATTAAAAATTGTTCAAAGTAAAATTCACAATACCTGGCAATAGAGTTCCTCTTATTTCAAAGGTAACCTGAGAAGATGTCATTGTGACGAATTTCTTTTATGATGAATGCTAGGGAGGAAAAAAAAAAGTTGTCCTTTAGTGTATAACAAATATTTGTTCAAGATACAAGTTAAAATAACCAACCAAAAATGAGTCTGAACAGTGAGCAGAGTTGCAGAGTCCTTATATATAAAGAGGGACTACATTACCCAACAGGTTTCCAGCCTAAAGCATTAAAAACTATTCTGTAAAAACAGACATTTGAACCAGAAATACTGTATCTAAAAGTGTTCACGTTTTTAAGAATTCAATGCTCTCACCACATACTTTCTCTTCCGATAAGCAGCTGTTCTATACTCTATCTTTCCCAACCAGGCTCAAGTTATGAAGACAAACAAAAACAAAACACCTTGGCTCAAGGCCAATTTCTGCACCCTGTCGACTCAACAAGGGTTCCAACTTTAACATCAACAACCAAAGAACTCACAAGAAAACCAAAAACCTTCCTCCATAAATCACTCCTTCTTATAGCCATTGGGCCAACCATTATTATTCTAGTTCTGTAGAGTGGAATTTAGAATGGAGCTCCAGGGCTAGACTGATAGTTCAGTGGCAGGGTATTGCCTTGCACACGCAGCCAACCAAGTTTGATTGCTGGCATCTCATATGAACTCCCAAGCACTGCCCAGGAGTAACCCCTGAACAGCATGAGGTATGGCACAAAAAAGCAACCCAAACCAACAAACAAAAATAATACATAACTCCACAATGTATTACCAAGTATTGATTGTATTCCTGTAACTTACTTGCTAAAGTCAGAATTTCAATTCAGTTCAAAATCCCAATCAGTATTTTGGCTTCTAAATTTCTTCACAGTAATACTTCCCCCTCATCGCCAAGTTGGTTATTTTTTTTCTCCCCGTATCAACAGTGCCAAGAAATACAAGCAATGAGAGAAACTAAACTTGGGTCTCCCATCTGCAAAGTATCTGACCCCCTAGTTATATATCTGGCTTTTGGGTCACAGCTGGCAATGTTTAGGACTTATTCCTAGCTCTTGCTCAGGGATTACTCCCGGTGGTGCTCATGACAACAAGGGATTGAACTCAGGTCTAATTCACACAAGTTTTTCTATATGCTATATAAAATAATTTCCTTATTCTATACTATCTCTACCTCCACCCCCAAGAACACATTTTATATCAATAAGGATATGCTTGCCCATGATCCTGGCTTGGAATCACATCTATCCGTTATTGAAATCCAAACCTCTAAGTCAGGTCTAGGGAACCATTTTTCTGTCCTAGGTCATTTGCATCTTTTTAAAAATCATCTACTGACCATATACTCCAAGCCAGCCAGAAATATATGTATCTGTCCTTCATGTACAGGGCTAGATCACACAATTTTGCAGGCTGTAATAATGCTTAGCTATCATATATTCCCCACTTCTTTTTAGCTGAGATCCGTATGTGTGTGTGTCACTTCTGGCAGAGCTCAGGGTACTGTATGGGGTGCTGGATCAGCTATATAGAAGACAAGTGTGTGTGTGTGTGTGTGTGTGTGTGTGTGTGTGTGTGTGTGTGTGTGTGTTCTCCCAGCAGTCTTCAGTCAGGAGGTATGGTTTCCACAGTTCTGTGTTCGGCTTAGTAATGGCCACTTGTTGGGCCCTGTGTTGCTGGGAGCTATCTAGGGCCATACCCAGCCATAGTCAGGTTGGTGCCAGGAATGGAATTTAGAGACCTCTTACATGTGTCTCAGATCTTTGATTCATTCAACTCTCCTACCCAAGAGAATAGAAAGAATACATACTTCGTACAAGGGTTATATTTGTAACTTCTTTAATACTGAAATACACTTTTGTATTCCCAACTCTCATGTTTTAAAACAATTCCAATTATAGGCTGGGAAGACAGAATACCAGTTAACATGCTTGCCTTGCAAGCGACCAAACTTGGTTCAATTCCTGGCCCCATATATGGTCCCCTGAACCCTTCCAGGAGTGATGCCTGAGCAGCCAGAATTAACGCCAAACAGGTTGGTATGCCCCCCTCAAAAGTTTCCACTAATTTGTCAGCTTAAATTTTATCTACATGCACAATTTTAATATTAAAGTACCTTCCATAGCAATAATTCTTCTATTTCCTCTTTGCTCAATGTCTCTCCCAACAAATAAACGCACAACTCGTGCAATGGCCATTTAATGAACCCACAATTAACAATGCAGAATCAAGGTAGATAAAGCTGCAATTCTCACTGGAAGGAAGGAATTTGACCCTCCAAAGGGTATTTGATTTTATGGTTGTCACACCTGGGAGTGATGCTCTGGATCTAGAACAGCTAAACACCAAGTAATGCAGGCGCTAGAGCGATGGTACGGCAAGTAGTGTGCTTGCCTTGTGCACAGCCAACCTGGGTTCATTGCCCAGCACCCCATGTGGTCCCCTGCGCCTGCCAGGAGTGTCCCCTGAGTACCAGGTGTATTCTCAAACCAATAAAGAAATAAACATCAAATAATGCAGAGCATAGCTCTCTACCACTGTCGAGCTCCAAATGCCATCGATCTACCTACAGGAAACTGTTAAATGATTGAGGTTCAATGTAAGCTGTAAACGGTTTATCATCCCATACAGGTCAGAAAGTGTACATGTTAAATACGTACACATGATTAAAAAGGCAATTAGGTGATTTAAAAAAACAGCAGTCTGCATTTTCATATCACTAGGTTAAAGATTTCCATATCTCAGTGTCACAGAGCAGATGGTCTCCAAAAGTTGGAAAAAAGAATCCCCTCCCTATCTTGGGGGGCTGAATACAATGGATAAGGCGCTTGCCTTGCATGTGGTCAACCTGGGTTCATTCCCTGGCATCCCAGAAGGTACCCCGAGTCCACCAGGAGTGATTCCTGAGTGCAGAGCCAGGAATAACTTTGGACCATTGCTGGGTGTGGCCTTCCCTCCTAAAAAAATAAATTCTCTATCTGGCAACCCCATCATTTTAGCTAGCAATTCTGAACTTTAAACTCCACCTTGGATAAAACCTGCCCTTGACAGTCATTTCTAAGATACCTTAATCTACTTTCCATATCTAAAAGTAAAAAAAAAAATGGTCTGGGGAGAGAGCACAGGGTTCAGGGGTGGGTCGGGTACGGGGGACACATCTGTAGATGTGGGGCTGCAGTTCCATCTGCAGCACAGCACAGCACAGCACAGCAGGACCAAGCAGTGTAGCATCCTGGATCCCAGCACTGAGCTGTCCCATCTGGTGAGGCTGGGATTTACAGAGAGTGGAACACGCCCAACCCCAAAAATGTACACGATCTATTTAAAGCACATGCAAACAATTCTAACACTGGCAAAGATTATTCTATATCTAGGCCAAGGATGGAGCTCAACAGCAAATCTGGGCCTCACAGGTCTGAGGCATTAAATTCCACACCAGCACCCATCGCCATTCTAAATTAAAAATTAAATGTAGATTGCCTCTGATAATTGACAATAAGCCAAATAGTTTAATAATCCCTTTCCAACATGACACCTAATATATAGGATAAATTTTAATATAGCCCTAAGAGAGAAGCATAAATATTGATGCATTGAAAAATTTTAAAACTTTACACTACAAAGCACTTGGCTTAATTTACTGACTTAATATTAAGAAGCAGCAAAAAGGTGTGTCATATAAAGCAAAACTGCTTAACAGCCAACCCCGATCTCAACATGTAATTGTACGTTCACCCATTGTTTGCTGCCAGGGAAAATACATCTTCGTAATTATACAATTGGTACTCAACTGTTTGCTGATCAATTTTTCACAACTGTTTTAGGGAAATCAAATGTAATTAACTCTGTGTATGAAAACCAACGCTGGTATAAATCATCTCTAAATGCCTAATATACTGAAAACAAGAAACTTACATAAACTCAACAAAAGGGAAAACAAGCCAATTATTCAAACTGAGTCTTTCATTCTAAGGTTGTTTTTCAAAGTGGCTATTTTAAAGTGGCTAGTGGCTATAAATAGCTGTCTAAAAAGTACTATACTAAGTTCTGTAGACAGTACAAACAAAAAAACCACCCTAGAGGCTTCAGGATAGCACAACTGGTAGGTTGTTTGCCTTAGATGCAACCAAACTGACAGCTCAGGAGTGATTTCTCAGCAGAGCCAGGAGTAATCCCTGAGCACCGCCAAAGGTGGTCCCCTACCCCCTTCCAAAAAACGAATACCCTAGAGGAGGTCTAAGCAATAGTTCAACAAGTTGGGCATTTGCATTCACTGACATCCCATAGGGTTCATCCCATATGCCAGAAGTAATTCTAGAGTACAGAACCAGGAATACCCCTGAGCATCATTCAGATGCAAACAGTTAAAAAAAAAAAAGTATGGGCAAGCACAAAAACACCCAGCAAAACAAAACAAAATAAGCAAACGAAACACCCTGAAGCAGACTAGAGATAATACAGCAGGTTAAGCACTTGCCTCATATGAGGTAAATCTGGGTTCAATCCCCACCATCCCAAAAGGCTTGCCAGGAGTAATTCCTGAGTTCAGTCTGGAGTAACCAAGCCCTAAACACTGCCAGATGTGGCCCCAAACTAAACCAAACAAACAAAAGAACCCACCCTGGCAACCATCATCTTCCATTTGCATTGCAAGAAATTCCCTCAGAACGTGGATTGATTTCTGCTCCACCCCCTGCAGGCAAGAGCAAACTGAATAAAATCCAGGGAGTTGCGGTTCCTACAGCAGTTCACTCGATTATGGACAGAGGCCAAAATTCTGGTGCAAGATAGCTAACACCAAAACAGTAATGACAAAGTAAAACGCAGTCCAGCTAGGGAATAAAAAACTTAAATGCCCCTAATTTCTTCCAAGGGGAGATGGGAGAATACTGCAAAGGGGGAAGGGAGGTAGGTGTCAAACAAAATGAATGCGAGTCATTTTCCATACATGAGCTGACTGATTATGTAACTCAATCTTCACACATATGCTACACTCCCAGAGACAGGTTTGAGTTTTATTTTGTTTTTAAGTAATCTCCATTTTGTCATCTTAAGGACAAATAACACTATTATTTACATCTGAGACTTTAAGCAGCATTCGGTGCAATCCGCACCGAATTTTTGAAAAGACCAGAATTTAACAAAAATCTCACATTGTCACTTATATAACATTTGAAGGCTAATAATACTAACTACCTGGCAAAAACAAATTCTGCTCTTTTTGTCAAACCCTTCCACCAGGTTACCTTACAGGCTAACCAGTTTGGAGGACGAAAGAAATTTAAGAAAACTAGGTACATGAACATTTAATTTAGAAGTAAACCGAAGAAGTCATTTATTTAGCTAAAACGTCTTTCTGGCAAAAGACATCTCCCACTGTTTCCTTCAGATCTTCCAAAGGAAAAAAAAGCTGTTTCCAATTCCCCTGGCTTCCTACAACAGCTCTGCCCTAGGAAAGGAACACATGAAAAGCCACACTTTGCTGAGCTGATTTCCTGCTCGAGCTGGTAGCGGATCACAGGAACCTGAGTATTCGGATGCGACTGACAGAGATGCAAGCTCGACTGGAGTTTTCAGGTGGCACTTATGGAGATTTCATTAACCGAAATCATCAATTCGTCCATCAGGCAACTTTCTAACCAAGGCGGGCCATTTTCCCCAAACGCTTTCCATCTCCACTAGATGATGTCGGATAAGGACAAGAGACTTGATGCACCATCTACTTTTTGGCACCTATCCTAGCTCTTCCCAACCACCCAACCGTGTGAGGTTTTCCTGGGGGTGTCGAGGAAGGAGGACCCAACCAACTGGCCTCAATCTTGCTTCGCAGACTGAAATCGTGCCTAAAATTCCAGTTCTCCCAGCTCTTAAAAGTTAAGTGCACCGGGGCTGGAGAGATAGCACGGAGGTAGGGTGTTTGCCTTGCATGCAGATGGTCAGTGGTTCGAATCCCATAGGGGACCCCATAGGATCCCCCACCTTGAGCCTGCCAGGAGCGATTTCTGCGCCTAGGGCCAAGGCTAATCCCAGAGCGCTGCCGGGTGTGGCCCCCCAAAACCAATATATGTATATTCTAGACAAGTCCCTTACCAGACGAATGAGTTGCAATATTTCCCTATTGTATTATGGGACTTTTTTTCCTATTACTGATACTGGCTTTTTCATTTTTAATGACAAAACTTTAAATCTGGGGGGCCGCAGAGATAGACAGCATGGAGGCAGGGCGTTTGCTTTGCTTGCAATGCAGAAGGACAGTGGTTCGAATCCCATAGAGTATCCCATGGAGTCCCCCCACTTGAGCCTGCCAGGAGCGATTTCTGGGAATAGAGCCAGGTGTGACCCCCCCCAAAACCAAAACTAAATAAAACAGAATAAAATAAAAATCGGGGGGAGGGGGAGGCGATTTTAGAGCTTAAGTCCCAGGACGCCAAAGACCTCTTTCTTCTAGCAACCTGGAGCCAACCTCCAGAGTGGTGGGTAGGTGGAAGGCAGGTCAAGTCGGGGTTCTGATCCTCCCCTAATCCATCATCGCGATGCACCCTAGGGTGTGAGCTGCTGACAGCAGATTGGATTCTTGGGGTCACACTGATCCTGCCCTAATGGGTAAGGTCAACTTAGTTTGTTTGGGTTTGGGTTTGGGTTTGACACCGGGCAGTTCCTCCTGGCTCTGCTAGAGCTCAGAAATCGCTCCTTGCAGGCTCCAGTGGGGGACCCTCTGGGATTCGAACCAGCGACCTTCTGCATGGGAAGCAGCCTTACCTGGCCTCGCCTTACCTGCGAGCCACCTGCCCGGCCCGGGAGGTCAACTTGGGGTCAACCTGGGGCCAGCGGAAGCCGAGGCGCGAGCCGCGGGGGCGGCGACCCCCAAGCGCAGGGGCAGGCGCGCTCGGGGATCCCGACGCGCTCCGTCCCTCCGAGGGGGCCCCGCGGCATCCGGCCCCATCCGCCCCGGGGGTCGAGCCTGGGACGCCGGGGACACGGCCGCAGAGAGCCGGGGGGTCGGGCGAGCCGAGGGGGGCCGAGCCTGCGCTCGAGTAGGCCGCGGGGTGCGGTGGGGGGTGGTCCCCCCGTTAGGGACGACAACACGGACGCGGCCAGGCCGCCGGCGTCCCCGGCCTGACAGCTGAGGCGCCACGTGAGCGCGCGCCCGCTCGCCTCGCCCGTCGCCTCACCTGCCGCGTTCGCGCCGAGAGCGAGGCCCCCGCCGCGGGCCGAGCTGCCTGCCTGCCTGCTTGCCGGGCTTCGTCTCGCCTCGCCTCGCCTCGCCTCGCCTCCACGGCGCTCCCCGAGGCGGCCGCCCGACGCCGCCGAGCGCTCTGAGGCAGGAAGCGCGGCGCAAACCGGTTTCAGCTGCTCCCGACCAAACCGCCGGGTCCTGCCCGGGGGCGGGGCCGAGGAGGGAGGCGGGGCGGGTGACGTCACGCCCGGCGCCTTCTCGGCCAATGGGAGCGCGCGCAGGGCAGGACGGGGGCGGGCCCTCCGCCTCCTGTCTTCCTTCCTTCCCGCCCCCGGCGCCCAGAGCCGGCCGGCGGCCGTTCCTGGAAAGGCGCCTCGTCGGCGGCTGCTCCGCTTCTGAGCCGCTCGCTCATGCTCACGGGCACCCCAGGCTGGTCTTAGCCCCCCAGAATCGTCAGCCCCTCTCGGGTCGCGCATCGCAAGTGGAAAAGGATAACTAGGGGAGACTGACATGACATGGCTTTTTAAATTTTTTTTAAAAAGAGATTTCTTTTGATTATTTTTAAAAAAGTTTTCATTATTTTATTTATAAAAAGGTTTAAATGTTTTTAAAAAGAGGTTTTTATTTTTGATTATCTTTTAAAATTTTTATTTTATTCATACTTTTTTTTTTAAAAAAAAAGGAGATTTTTTTATTGTTGATTATTTTAAAAAATTCATTATTTTATTTTTGGTTATTTTTTTTAATCTGTTTTATTTATGAAGATTTTTTTTTAGGTTTTTATTTTTTTATTTTTAAATAATCATCACCAGCTGCTCAGTTTGAAATGAAACTTGGAAGGGATGGATGTTTCTGGAAGCAAGAATGACTGCAAACATGGTAGTCAGCTATCTTCTCAAGAAGGAGTCATACAAACCGCCCCCCCCCCCCAGTGTTCCCCTCTCTCCTGGTGATTCCAGAAAAAGTGATCATTTGCTACTTACCTACCTTAGTTCACGTGACTTTGCAGAATCAAGACCAAGCTTGAAGATAAAATTAAGTAATCGAGGGATCCGAGCCAATAACACTCTGGATAAGGCGCCTGGGTCCCCCCACAGCAACACCAGGGATGATCCTGAAAGCACTGCCAAGTGTGGCTAAGGACAAATTTAAGAAAATAATAATAAAGTGATTGCATACCTCCCTCTCAATCTCCCACCATGTTGTGTAGAATCGATTCTGTTTCTTCCTACTGCTTCTCAGAAGCCTACAGGGACCAAGCGATTGTCTGCCTAAGGCCAAAAACGCAGAATGGCCCCTATACTGCTCTGGGTCTTATGAAAACGTAAAAAAAAGAATCAGGTACAACTTGAAGAACATATAGGAGAACCACTTGGCGTGTGTAAGGAATGACTCATGGGATTGCATCCATTAAACCTGTCTGTCACAGGTGTCTGTCGTCTTGTTATTACAGGCTGGCCACATCACTACAATCGGACATGTTTGGTTAAGAAATAGTTTTGGTTTGTTTATTGTTTGATTTTGTTGGGGGCGGCTGGTTTGGAGGCCAAGCCTGGCAGTTGCTCAGAGGTTAGTCCTGGCTCTGCGTTTAGGAATCACTTTTGGCTGTGCTCTGGGATGCCTAGGATCAAACCCTGCATGCAAGGCAAGCACTTTACCACTGTATTATCTCTCTGGCCCTAGGGGAACCATATGGGATGCCTGGGATTGAACCTGGGTGGACCAGGAAAACGTGGAAAATCCCTATTTGCTGTTCCTATCTCTAAGGCCATTGTGTTAGATGTTTATATCTTACCCACAGAACTATCCCTCTGGGTCATACCCCTTCACCCCCTTTGTTTGTTGTTGTTGTTGTTGCTATTGCTATTCCAAGATTTGAGCCCAGGGCCATACATATGCAAGGAGAGCATTCTAACCCTAGGAATGTGGAAGGACTCTTAGGAAGAAATGTGCAAATTAGTAAAGATGAAGGGATATAGAAGCATCAAAAGAGCTCTAGCTGGGGCTGGAAAAATAGAATGGAGGTAAAGCATTTGCCTTGCATGCAGAAAGATGGTGGTTCGAATTCCAGCATCCCATATGGTCCCCTGAGCCTGCCAGGAGTGATTTCTGAGCAGAGAGCCAGGAGTAACCCCTGAGCATGCCGGGTGTGACACGCCTCCCTCCCCCCCCCCACAATGAGCTCTAGCTTTCCAACTGGAACAGCCCCTTTGATATGGCAAGGATTGAACCGGTGTTAACCATGTGCAAGGCAAGCACTTTTTTCTACCTGTTGTATTATCTCCCTGATCCTTGGAGTTTTCTAAAATGGAGTTTCTAGTGTTATAAATTGGATTGTGCATGACCATATCTAATATGTAAACCTGGGTTAGACTTCAGGGCATTTCTGCCATCGTCATCTGTGGTGTACCCCAAGACCCCATCGTTAATTATTTCATGCAACAGTCATCCATGCAATTAGTACTTGCTTTGTGATTTTCACAAGTTGCAGTGATTTGTATTTGGCTTTGAGTGGGCGTTTTATTCTTTTGCTTTATTTTGCACTGTTGGGAGACTGAACCTGGACCTCACACATGCTACCTACAGGCTCTACCACTGAACCAAATTCCTGACCTCTGCAGTATATTGTTTTTCTTTTTTTTTTTTTAATATATTCTTCAATCAGATTGGGAGAGGGAGAGAAAAAGAGGGAGGGAGAAAGGAGGAGGGGGAGAGGAAGAGGGATAAGGAAGGGGGAGAAGAGAGGAAAGCAGAGGAGACTGCAGTGTATTTTTGATGGTAAATGTTCTAGCTTCCAAATTTATGAGTTAACATTTTTTCTTAATTATATACAGTGGTTGGACAGTAATCACCAATCAAGCCATTATTTGCCTAGTAATCATAGTACAAGTTGATGAACCTAATCAATACTCATACATCTTATAAAATTACGTAAGAATTAATATCTTTCATTGACAGACATTGTGGAATTCCTAAAAGATAGAAAAGAGAACAATAGTATTAAGTGACTGGGAAAAACCCACACAGAGAAGGAATTCCAGGAGTTTCCACTTTATATAACCTTGCTTAGAAACTCCTCAATAATATAACACTTTTTCTTTTCTTTCTTTTTTTCCATTTTTTTTTTTGGTTTTGTTTTTGGTTTTGGGCCACACCTGGTGTTGCTCAGGGGTTACTCCTGGCTGTCTGCTCAGAAATAGCTCCTGGCAGGCATGGGAGACCATATGGGACACGGGGATTCGAACCAACTACCTTTGGTCCTGGATCGGCTGCTTGAAAGGCAAACACCGCTGTGCTATCTCTCCGGGCCCTTCTTCCATTTTTTTTTTTTTTACATTTTTTTAATCTTTCTTTCTTTTTCTTTTTTTCAAAAGAAATCACACCTGGTAATGCTCAAAGGTAACTGTTGGCTCAGTGGTTGGGGCCACTTCTAGGAATAATCAGGGATCATGCAGGACCAGACATACAACCTGGGTCTTGGGCATAAAAGAATATGCTCAGCCCTTCGAGCTCCATCTCCACCCAACTTTCTGTCAGTCTCATTATGTTCACCTGGCTCTAATTGGGGAGGTGGATGATAGAGCTCTCTGCTACCACATCTTCGGAATGGTAATTCTTTCTTTAGAAAGAGAGGGCACAACCAGCAGTGTAGTGGACTCTTCTTACTCCAAGATTAAATTCGAACCCGAATTTAAGGCAAGAACCTTAATCTCTGTGCTATCCTCTCTCCAAAGGCTTACATCATGATTCGCAGAGAGCTCCAAAAATATTGAATCTAATAAAATACATAACAATTATTTTATTTGATTAAATACTGAAATAACTCATTTATCTGAACCTGCTCTGCTTGATCTCACTTTGTGCCTTCATTGTTTAAAAGTGATCCTGCGGGGCCGGAGAGATAGCATGGAGGAGGACATTTGCCTTGCATGCGGAAGAACGATGGTTCGAATCCTGGCATCCCCTGAGCCTACCAGGAGAGATTTCTGAGCGTGGAGCCAGGAGTGACCCTTGAACGCTGCTGGGTGTGACCCAAAAACAAATAAAAAATAAAAGTGATAATGCCATTGAAGAAAAAAATTTAAACCCATGTTTCGACTTCAAAATTTACCCCTTGTGTGGCCGGAGTGTAGTACAGCTGTAGGGCGTTTGCCTAGTACAGGGCTGACCCAGAATGGACCTGGGTTTGATTTCCGGGTCCCTGAGCTTGCCTGGAGCGATTTCTGAGCACAGAGCCTTGAGTAACCCCTGAATGCCACTGGGTGTGGCTCAAAAACAAACAAAAAACAAACAAATTTTTCCCCTCGGGGCCAGAGAGCTAGCAGAGGAGGTAAGGGATATGCCTTCCAGGAGGCTGACCAGAGTTCAATCCCCCCCTCACCACCACCACCACCACCACCAACACATTTGGTCCCCTGAGTCCATCATGAGTTATCCCTGAGAGCAGAGCTAGAGTAAAGCTCTAAGCAAGCTGGATTTGGCCCCAAAACTAATTTTTTTTTTTGGTTTTTCAGGCCACACCCATTTGATGCTCAGGGGTTACTCCTGGCTAAGTGCTCAGAAATTGCCCCTGGCTTGGGGGGACCATATGGGACACCGGGGATGAACCGAGGTCCTTCCTTGGCTAGCGCTTGCAAGGCAGACACCTTACCTCTAGCGCCACTTCTCCGGCCCCATCCCAAAACTACTTAATTAAAATTTGCCCCTCACTTGTGAATTTTTAACAATCAATGTTTTATTGATCTTGATAAATGTGGCTTTATTTTTTTTAATTTTTATTGTGACTGAAGTTCATTACACAAAATTATTTACGGTACACAGTGACAATGAATGAAGGGCATTCCCACCACCAATGTTGTCCTCCCTCCACTTCTGTTCCCAGCATGTCTCCCATATCTCCCTCCTTTACCCCCTCCCCCCAGAATACTAGTATAACTGGTCTCCACTTTACAGCTTGTTGTAGGTTGGGTATCTATTCTGTTTGATGTTCCAGTCTGGTCATTTTTTGTTTACACTACATGTTCATATGACTGGTCCTGGTATCATCCTTTTCCCCCCTCAATGTATGAGGCTGAATGATCCAAGTTATGTTATTCTGTTGGAGATAAATAGGTTAAGGAAAAGAGAAGAAACAATTTGGTGTCAACTACTAAAAAAAAAAAAAAAAAAAGAGAGAGAGAAAAAGAGAAAATCACCGAATAATATCTACAAGAGTGAAAAAGAAAGGAAAAAGTGGAAGAAAAAAGAGAAGGAAAATAATTAAAAAAAAAAAAAACAGAAAAAGTGCTGGAATGGCAGGGGTTGGTGTTACCCCACCTTTTATATATATATATATATATATATATATATATATATATATATATATATATATATATATATATATAGGCACAGTAAGTATAGGGGAAAGAAGGAAATTCCTGTGGCCTAAGAGATTCAGGGTTTCTCCATTCTTGAAGCATATTGTCATGGAAACAACCACTGGCTCCATACCTTCTCATTGCTATATCCCAGGTTTTTGTTTTTGTTTTTTTGTGGTGTCAGGAACCTTTCCTCTCGTTGTGAATGAGAAAATCAGGCCACTGTAGCAAGCAATCTTGGTATTAGTCTTTAAGGTTCTAGAGGTTCTGTTCCAACATTGTTGGTATGTTCAGTTTTCTGTATCATGTGCTCCATGTTTTTGCTAGTTCCCTAAGCTGAAGTCTAGGAAATTATGGTTGCAACGGTTCTGCTCAGTCTCTGTTGTCATAATTGGGCCTCTGTACTAAGAAAACTTGATTTTTGTAAGAGACCTGGGCTATAGCCTAGGATAGGGTTTTCCTTAATGGTCTCAAGGTAAGTTCTGCACAGTCACGGTTGTCAGAGTCAGTTTTCTGTAGTTACTGATCTTATTTTTCATAGTTCAAAGGATGATATATTTTCTGATTTCCACTTAGTGTTAGGTGATGTGATAGGACCTCCTGGTCTTAGGTCAAGTTGCCATTTCCTCGCTGTCCCCTTTGTCATATTAACACTGGCACAAGTAAATCTCCCAACGCAGCTTAGTTCCTGGTGTTGTTGCAGGGAGTTGTTTCAGTTCTACGTCTGGGATCTGGAATTAGAGAATGAACTAACAGTGTCCGATCTCGTGGAGACTGAGTTGTATCCACATGACATATGTCCAGGATGGGAGGCATCCTTATGTAAAAAGTGTGAGTTCTTATCCTTAGAAGATAAGATCTTGTGTCTGAGACCATGATTTCCCCTCATTTACTGTGCCTATACAAAAACATATGGTGTCCTTTTGTATTGCTGGTGCTATTCCAGGTAAGGATGACAGGCTACACATACAGTATCTGTGGTGTGGTCTGAGCTTTTATCCCAGGCAAGATGTTTTCTTGGTTTTTGTACCAAGTAGCACCAAAACTGGTGAGGATAGATAAAATATGAATATATAAAAAATAGGACATATAGATAAAACTGAGGTAAAAAAAAGTAAATTAATGGAAAAAAGGTATTTGAAAAAAGAAAATGATGGGGGAGGCTATCTGTATGTGTAGGAAGACATATCTTAAGATGCATTATTATAAAGGTATTAAGCTTACGTAGGCAATTTAGGCTTCTCAATTAGGTCTTCTGAGATATTCTTGTGGGGAGTGAAAGCCAAAGCACTTTTTTGTATCGCAGGTTTTGGTCTAGAGTTTAAGATATGATTTGTGGCATTTCAGAGTCCTGTAATGTCCTTGAGCTGCAGCTGAATCTGGTATCATGCAACAGTCCACGATTTGATGGGAGCAAGAGGGGTCACAAGCTTGAGTCAGCAGGCGTGTTGGTTGTAGTTTCTTGCTGAGACACGAGATGGGGGATAGAGAGGTGTCTTTCATTGAGGACCTGGATGGTGGTCTATTGGGGAAGGAGGTCGGTCTTGGTGCCTAACGAGTTAAGAACTGAGGGTAAAGAGGGTTAAATAAGGGGGAGATAACAAGTCCGGTTTGGGATATGGGGGAGTAGAGGGTCTCTGGGTGTGGAAGGGCAATATATAAGAGGGGCTATATACATTATATAGATGAAATAAGGATAAGGCTCAGCAGTCAGAGAGGACAACTGTATAGAAAGTAACGTTCACATAGACACTGATTTCAGAGATCTATTTGAGTGTTATCCTCCATATATAGGGTATTCCATTTCCTTTCCTATAAATAGTCAAGGATTAGAATATTTGGACGATGTTAAAAAGGTATTTGCCGCGCGGGCGCATTTCAAAATGGTTATCAGTAAGAAAAGACACTCCTGCAGGGAGTCTGCTATGGATGAGAGAATTTTCCTTTGGGTAGCTGTCCTGGCCTGTGGGGGTCTCTGAGCCCAGCTCTCACCTCTGCAGTTTGTGAATGAATACATAGGGGAGGGGTTTTCCTCCACCCCATCCCATTCCCAAGGGCCCAGGTTACCAGATCTGGACCTGAAGACCATTCTGGCGTGGGGGAATCTGGCCCCCCAGGCTAATTGGCAGTCTGGGGGGGGGGGTCTTTGGCTAGCTGTCCAGCCCAGTGCCCACCACATGCCAGTGCAAGAGGAACACAACTCCTGGCCTGTGGGGGCTCTGAGCCCAGCTCTCGAAATGTGGCTTTATTTTTGAAGAAACATTTTTTTTTTTGGGGCCACACCCTGTGACGCTCAGGGGTTACTCCTGGCTATGCGCTCAGAAGTTGCTCCTGGCTTCTTGGGGGACCATATGGGACGCCGGGGGATCGAACCGTGGTCCGTCCTAGGCTAGCGCAGGCACCTTACCTCCAGCGCCACCACCCGGCCCCGAAGAAACATTTTTTTAAATAAAAGGAATAGTTTAATAAGGAAAGCTGTGCAAGCAGGACGTTTGCCTTGCATGTGGTCAACCCTGATTCATCCTTAGCAGCCCTATGGTTCCCCCAAGTACAGATAGAAGTGATTCCGGTGTGCAGAGTACTAGGTGTGACCCTAAAACAAAAATGAACAGACAAACAAAAAAAAGAACAAAGCTGGAATGATGACCCTAAACACAGATGTTGTAACCCTCGATTTTTAAGTTAAATAAATAAAAATAAAATTAATTACAAACAAGTGGGAATGTTGAGTGGAGATGTGTGTGGGTCATGGAAGGATTCATCTGAGTTTGCTTTTGGTTTTGGTTTATTGGGCCACACCCTAGATTCCAAGATTACTCCTAGCTATAAGCTCAGGGATCACTCCTGGCAATGCTCAGGGGACCATATGTAGTGGTGTCTTTTTTTTTTTTTTTTTTGGGGGCCACACCCGGTAACGCTCAGGGGTTACTTCTGGCTATGCTCTCAGAAGTTGCTCCTGGCTCGGGGGACCATATGGGACGCCGGGGGATCGAACCGCGGTCCGTCCAAGGCTAGCGCAGGCAAAGCAGGCACCTTACCTCTAGCGCCACCGCCCGGCCCCTGTAGTGGTGTCTTAAGCCCTGCTTTATCTCTGTGGCCCTAAATATTCACCTGGATGGCCACTTAGAATCTTCCTGACTCTCAATTTCATAGTTCTAAGTTGAGTCTATACTCAAGCTCATGGGTTCAGGCAGCCTAATTCTGCTCTTGAACAGCCTGTGAGCCAAGAATGGTTTTTCATTTTGAGGTCACACTTGGTGGTATGCCTTATTTATTCCTGGCTCTGCATGCAGGGATCACTCCTGGCAGACTTGGCATACTGTATGGGATGCTGGAGATCAAATCCAAGTTGGTCATGTGCAAGGCCATGTGCAAGAACTTAGTAATATCTCTCAGGCCCCTAGCCAAGTAAAGCTTTTACATCTCATATGGTTGTAAAAACAAAATCAGGGGGCCAGAGTGATAGTACAATGGGAAGGGCATTTGTCTTGCATGAGGCCAACCTGGGTTCGTTCTCCAGCATCCCGTATGGTCCTCCAAGCCTGCTAGGAGTGATTTCTTTCCCGTTTATATTACTTTTTTATTTTTTTTTAAATAATACCTTTATTTAAGCACCATGATTACAAACATGTTTGTAGTTGGGTTTCAGTCATAAAAAGTACTCCCCCCTTCACCAGTGCAACATTCCCACCACCAGTGCCCCCCATTTCCCTCTACCCCAGCCCCTGCTTGTATTCAAGACAGGCATTCTACTTCTCTCACTCGTTTGCATTGTCATGATAGTGGGGCCAGAGAGATAGCACAGCAATAAGGCAATTGCCTTGCATGGGGCTGACCTGGGATGGAACCGGTTCGATACCTGGCTTCCCACGTGGTCCCCTGAGCCTGCCAGGAGGGATTTCTGAGCACAGTGCAAGGAGTAACCCCTGAGCATTTGCTGGGTGTGGCCCCAAAATCACTCACTCAATCAATCAATTAATAAAAAACACTGTCATGGTAGTTGTTAGTGTAGTTTTTTCTCTAACTTCACTCACCATTCTTTGTGATGAGCTTCAAATCATAAGCCGGTTCTTCCAGCCTCATCTCTGTGAGAGTTCATCTATTGTGTCTGGGCATTAACACAATAATGTCTTTATAATATCTTTTTCTTTTCTTTCCTTTTTCCTTTTTCTTTTTTCTTTTTTTTTTTTTTTATTTTTTTTGGCCACATCTGGCAGCGCTCAGAGGTTACTCCTGGTTTTGCACTCAGAAATCGCTCCTGGCAGGCTTGGGGGACCATATGGGATGTCAGAAATCGAACCCAGGTTCGTTCTTGGTCGGACGCATTCAAGATAAACACCCTACCACTATACTATCTCTCCAGCCCCTCTTTTATTTTTCTTAAAACCCATAGGTGAGTGAGACTATTCTGTGTCTATCTCTTTCCCTCTGACTTATTTCACTCAGGCATAATGGTTTCCATGTCCATCCATGTATAGGAAAATTTTATGACTTCATCTCTACTGACGGCTGCATAATATTCCATTGTGTATATGTACCACTGTTTTGAAGAAACATTTTCAACCCACTTAATTTCTTTCTTTCTTTCTTTCTTTCTTTCTTTCTTTCTTTCTTTCTTTCTTTCTTTCTTTCTTTCTTTCTTTCTTTCTTTCTTTCTTTCTTTCTTTCTTTTTTTTTTTTTTTTTTTTTTTTTTTTTTTGGTTTTTGGGCCACACCCGGTAACGCTCAGGGGTTACTCCTGGCTATGCGCTCAGAAGTTGCTCATGGCTTGGGGGACCATATGGGACCCCGGGGGATCGAACCGCGGTCCGTCCAAGGCTACCGCAGGCAAGGCAGGCGCACCTTACCTTTAGCGCCACCGCCCGGCCCCCTCTTCTTTCTTTCTTTCTTTCTTTCTTCTTTCTTTCTTTCTTTCTTTTCTTTCTTTCTTTCTTTCTATTTCTTTCTTTCTTTCTCTTCTTTCTTTCTTTCTTTTCTTTCTTTCATTTCTTTCTTTCTTTTCTTTCTTTCTTTCTTTCTTCTTCTTTCTTCGTCTTTCTTTCTTTCTTCTTTCTTTCTTTCTTTTTTCTTTCTTTTCCTTTCTTTCTTTCTTTTTTTTTTTTTTTTTGGTTTTTGGGCCACACCCAGTAATGCTCAGGCGTTACTCCTGGCTATGTGCTCAGAAATCGCTCCTGGTTTGGGGAGCATATGGGATGCCAGCAATCAAACTGAGGTCTGTCCTTCGTCAGCCACATGCAAGGCAAACACCCTACAGCTGCACTATCACTCTGGCCCCATCACTTAATTTCTTAAATTTGGGGGACAGGGCCCAGAGAGATAGCACAGCGGCATTTGCCTTGCAAGCAGCCGATCCAGGACCAAAGGTGGTTGGTTCGAATCCCGGTGTCCCATATGGTCCCCCATGCCTGCCAGGAGCTATTTCTGAGCAGACAGCCAGGAGTAACCCCTGAGCACTGCCGGGTGTGGCCCAAAAAAAAAATTGGGGGTCAGAGCATTAGTATAGTAGTGCATTTGCCTGGTGTGCAGTCAACCCAGATTCCATCCCAGCATCCCATAGGTCCCCCAAGCCCATCAAGAATGTTTTCTGAGTGCAGAAGTAGGAGTAAACCCTGAACACTGCCAGAGTGACCCACTCACACCCTATTTTTTCTTTCTTTTTTTTTTTTTTTGCTTTTTTGGGCCACACCCATTTGATGCTCAGGGGTTACTCCTGATTAAACACTCAGAATTTGCCCCTGGCTTGGGGGAACCATATGGGACGCCGGGGGATTGAACCGCGGTCCTTCCTTGGCTAGCGCTTGCAAGGCAGACACCTTATCTCTAGCGCCACCTCACCGGCGCCTCCCCTATTTTTTTCTAATATGCTTAATTAACTTGTTAAATTCTTTTTACTGAAATTATTTGTCATTTTATATGCATTTTACCACAAAAGGTAACTATGCAATAGCTTTTTATATTTTATTGATTTTTTTTTGAGGGTTGACACATCTGGAAGTTCTCAGCTTATGCTCTCAGGAATCACTCCTGGCAGGGATCTGGGGACCATTTGTTGTATTGGAAATCAAACTTGGGTTGTTTGTGTCTTAGACTGGAAAGGAATGTAAATTAAATCCACAATGAGATATCACTGCACACTGTAAGAATGATCTATTCCCAAAGAGGAAACAACAAGTGCTGGTAAAAAAAACCTCAGTGTACTGTTGGTAAAAAAATAAAAAAAAATTAAAAATCCAGCAGTCCTTTTTTAAATTGTAGCAGGTCAAAGAGGAGGGGTTAGAGTCAGGAAGATACTTGCCAATGATGTGCATTGAGGCTGGGAATGATTCAGATTGGGGAGATTAGAGGTAATATTCTCTCTGTTCTACTCCCAACTTAATGACTCATGCTTACACTTGTGTTCTTTTACCCATGAAAAGAATATGAAAGTAGGAGCCAATACTTTATTGCTTTTATCTGTTGCATCTTTATTTCATCCTGTAATTAGAACCTCAAGGGTAAGGACTATTTGTTGCTGATCTTTGCATCCTAGCAGGGCACCTGGCAGCTGGAGAGATAGTATAGAGGACAAAGCTCTTCTTGCCTTGCAGGCAGCCTATGTAAGCAGGTTCAATCCCTAACAGGTCCACCAAAGACCACCAGGAATGATCTCTGAGCACAGAGCCAGGTTAAGCCCTGAACACAGCTAGGTTTCTCACCTTCTCCCTTCCCACAATGTTGATAAGAAATCACTGAAAATTTGAGTGAAAAGTATCCAGGGAGTTTGTTAATACCCTCTAAGAATGTTTCATAACCAACAATGCCTCCCGTGAGTACACTTCAAGTTATCAGCATAATATTACTTGGTTGACACATCTGACCCACAGTCATGGACATATGACCCATACAATGCTATTTTTGAATAGTAATACTGAATGCACACCCTAACAAACACTGTCCTCGCCACTCCCTATTACTCACTCTCCATGTTAATCACACATTTCAAATTAGGCCTCTGAGTTTGGATTCCAGGACAACTGAACAAACTCCTGGTTGGCCTCATCCTGCTGAATTAAAAGGACCTTGTCTTCCTTTGATGAATATAGAAAATCTAAGTCCCAACCCACAGGAATGGAGTATGTGTGCTCACCTCGGCTGCTAAAATTGGAATGATACAGAGAAGATTAGCAAGGCCCCTGCGCAAGGATGACACGCAAGTTCGTGAAGCGTTCCATATTTTTTAGAAAAAAAAAAAAAAAGCCAGAAATCTCTATGTCCTGGGCTAAAGCAAGAGAACAGCAGGCAGGGCTCTTCCCTTGTCCATGGCTGACCTGGGTTCAATCCCTGGCACTCCATATGGTCCCATAAGCCTTACCACCCCACCAGAAATGATCCCTGAATGTAGAACCAGGAGTAAGTCCTGCACACTATGAGAGAGAGAGAGAGAGAGAGAGAGAGAGAGAGAGAGAGAGAGAGAGAGAGAGAGAGAGGAGAGAGAGAGAGAGAGAGAGAGAAGAGAGAGGAGAGAGTGAGAGCGCAATCCTATGTCCTCAAAATAATGCTGCTCAGGGGCTGGAGCGATGGTGCAGTGATAGGTTCATTTGCCTTGCACACAGCTGACCCAGAACGGACACAGTTCGATCCCCGGGCATCCCACATGGTTCCTACAAGCCAGAAGCGATTTCTGAGCACAGAGCTGGGAGT
Source organism: Suncus etruscus (assembly GCF_024139225.1). NCBI lineage: Eukaryota > Metazoa > Chordata > Mammalia > Eulipotyphla > Soricidae > Suncus > Suncus etruscus. The sequence goes on along the minus strand of NC_064856.1, from coordinate 5,897,431 downwards.
AACCCCTGAGTGCCACTGGGTGTGGCTCCAAAACAAACAAACAAAAATAATGCTACTCAGTATCCACAGCAGTCAGATTAAGATTTCCTCATGGATGTCCCTCTTTTCTAAGAGGGAGATTGAGGGTTAGAGCTGTCCACACTCATCTGTGCTCAAGACTTGCTTTTGCTTCTGTGCGCAAGGATCACTTAGGGTGATACTTGGGGGATCATATTTGGTGCCAGGGATTCAACTAGTATTGGCTGCATGCCAGGCAAGCATCTTCCTACACTATCTCTCCAACTCCTCTACCATTCTTTAAAAATATTATTAGTTTGTGTTGACTATATCCTAATGCTGCTAAGTCCATGATACAAACTGTGCAGTGGATATATGTGTAGTTTCAGAAATCTTATTTACTTGTGTGGATTAAATGTGGTGATGACAATGCTGGCGATAGAGACAGGAAATGTCAGAAGAAGAAAGGAAATAAGGATTGAACTCAAAGGTCGTGGAGCCCATACCTTGCCCGTTCAAGGCCCTGAGTATAATCCGCAACCCTTTTGGTCCCAGCACCACTGAACAATCAGACCAGCACCAGTATTGGAGGCACTGACCCTGGGTCCTGTGAGCTCAGATGAAAAGTCAGGGTATCGTGAGAGGGAGAAGAAGTGGAGAACAAGTGGGAGAGGACTGAGAGAAGGAGTGGGGAGGGTTTATGGTAGGAGCTCGGTTCCACCACCTCCCCCAAATAAGCATTCCTCATTATAGTATCTTTCTGGCTCTCCATAATTAGATCATTATTCTTTCATTCCCCCCCCCCACCTACTTCTTAAGCTTTGCTTCAGACCTAATCTGCCTACTTCCTTTTCAGCTCTACCTAAAGGAAGTAAGGACTCCTCAGAGGAGTTAGACTTGTGAATTGCTGATGTCCTTTTAAAGCTAAGTTAGAATCCGCTCTTTATTTTCCTTCTTTCTTCTTTCCTTCTTTCTTTCTTTCTTTCTTTCTGTCTTCTCTTTCTTTCTTTCTTTTTCTCTTCTTTCTTCTTTTTCTTTCTTCTTCTTTCTTTTTCTTTCTTCTCTTTCTTTCTTTCTTTCTTTCTTTCTTTCTTTCTTTTTTTCTTTCTTTCTTTCTTTTCTTCTTTTTTCTTTCTTTTCTTTCTTTCTTTCTTTCTTTTCTTTCTTTCATTTTCTTTCTTTTCTTCTTTCTTTCTTTCTTTCTTCTTTTTTTTTCTTTCTTTTTTCTCTTTCTTTTTCTTTTTTCTTTCTTTCTTTTCTCCCTTTCTTTCTCTTTCTTCTTTTCCTTCTTTCTTTCTTTCTTTTCTTTCTTTCTTTCTTCTTTCTTTCTTTCTTTCTTTCTTTCTTTCTCTTTCTTTTTCTTTCTTTCTCTCTTTTCTTCTTTTTTTCTTCCTTTCTTTCTTTCTTTCTTTCTTTTCTTTTTCTTTCTTTCTTTTCTTCTTTCTTTTTATTTCTTTCTCTTTCTTTTTTTCTCTCTTTCTTTCTTCCTTCCTTTCTTCTTTTATTCTTTTTATTTCTTTCTTTTTTTTTCTTCTCTTTTTCCTTTCTTCTTTCTTTTTCTTTCTTTCTTTTCTTATTTCCTTCCTTTTTTCTTTCTTTCTTTTCTTTCTTTCTTCTTTCTTTTTTGCAAGACTGGTGATTGAACTAAGGTCCTCACATATACAAAGCAAATGCACTACATTCAGGTATCTTCCTGACCTGAAATATGCATTTTGATAAGATATCTAAGGGATTCTAGGGGCCAGAGAGGTGGCGCTAGAGGTAAGGTGTCTGCCTTGCAAGGAAGGACCGCGGTTCATCCCATATGATTAGCTCAAGTCAGGGGCAATTCTGAGCGCTTAGTCAGGAGTAACCCCTGAGCATCAAATGGGTGTGGCCGAAAAAACAAACAAAAAAGATATCTAAGGGATTCTAGAACCACATAGCTTGAAAGTTCTGCCCTAAAAGACCCTTTCCCCTGGGACCAACAGCAACATTAACTCCAGGAAGCAATCCAGTGATCAGAAACTTAACTTGGAAGAAATTTTTTTATCAATACCCTCCTTCCTTCTCCTTAGGGCTTTTTTGTGTATGGGTGTGGCAAAAATGCGTGTAGATGAATTTGCATAGCAAATGTACATTCCATCTGGATTGAACTCTATGGAAGGTGTGGATTCTGGTGTCCCAACTTCCGACCTTTCTCAAGTAAACTGTAGACTCCTAGAATTCACTGACCCTATCTATGGTGAAGTCCTAAATTCTAGACTACTGAGACAGATATACTTTACAGACCCTGGGGCTAGAAGAAATAAAGGATTAATTTCTGAAGCTTCCTTCCTTTGTAACTAGACTAAGACTTTGGAAGTAGCACCCTAATTTCAGTAGGCCTTTACGAGATTTTGGAATATTTAAACATCTCTTTATATTTATTTATTTATTTAAACATCTCTCAATTTCACAGTTTAAATCTAGATTATGTACGTGCAGAGGTATATTAAGGGGATGATAGGGATCAAACCCCAGGACCTCATACATGTGAGATATGAGCTGCCCTAATTATTTAAAGTTGTTAATTTAATTTAATTTGTTAATTTGTTAAGTTAATTATTTAATTTATTTAAGTTTAAATTTAAATTTGGCAGAGAGATGAGCACTGAACTACTGCCAGAGCTTCAACCCCTCCCCATCTTCTCTCTAGTAGAAAGAATGAAGATTCTGAACCAAGATGAAGGGGGTCTACCTACAAACTTTGACATTCTACCCAAAGGAATATACCTCTTGCATTTTTTTCTTTTTTTTTTTCTCCTACCCCTACCTCTTTCATTTTTAAGGTTTTTTTTTTTTAAGGTTTTTTTAATGGAGATAAATTCCACAAAAATGAATCAATGATAAAAGCAAGTATGTATGATAGCCACTTTGGGAAGGATTTTTTTAAAAAAGATACACCTTCCTTTCTTCCTTTCTTTATTTTATTTGTTTATGGGC